>NW_026972121.1:6016255-7232511 GCF_036711695.1 Zophobas morio | reverse complement strand
CATTAGGAGCAGGAATATCGAAAACTTTTCATGTAATTAACTTTTATTTATTCATAAATTGTGCAGTGCATTTTTTCTAACACTGGCCATAGAGATTCCCATCTCAAGGTGTCTACCCCATACTAACTTATATTTTGGTGACTCGATTTTTGCCTTGATGGTTGAACACTGTCACTGTTGTCCTTTTTTGTTGTATCGAGATGCTACTTGAGCATCAACTGTTACTTACTGAAGTATTAGTATCATCTAGAAAAACTAGAAATATTTTGATTTGATATTCGAGTAGATACTTCGTATTTCGAGTATGAACATCTACTGAGTTTTATTTATATCAACCATTGTCAAAAAATTGATCGAACGTTGTTTTGACAGAACTTCCTTTGCACCAAAAGTATAATGAAACATATTCAGCATTTTCGAGTTGAGTATTTTCTTCACACAATTTTGTGATGACCTAATCAACATTTACTATCAACACGTAGATATACCACCTTGGATTGGTGCAGTGTAATACTAAAAATAACTGTATTGTATTCCCAAAATTATCTGCGAAAATCGAGTGAGCCATTCCATCAATTTTTTGGGGGGAATAAATAATTATTCTGAACTATTTACCATGCTTACAATAACTTTAAAACGTCTGCAAGATCTCAAAGTATTCATTTTTGCAACTCTTGAGTTATTCACTAAAATAAATTGACTGATCCATATATTTTTTTGAGTCACTGTAAAAGCAAATCTAAAAAATATGAATGCAGTGATAAATTACGAAAATATACTGATGATATTTTCCACATTTTAGATAGGATTTATTCGGCAAAATCTTGAGATGACGTCTTTAAGTTTTTGGGCTTGATAAACAGATATATTTTGATTGAAAACCCACAATGTCAAACAGTAACTTCAAAACGTCTGCAATATTTCAAAATTCAGTTTTGCAATTCTTGATTCAATCAATAAAATAAATTGACTCAGTGATTAATTTTTTTGAGACACCCCCTATAAGCAAAACTAAAAAATATGAATGGAATGATAAATCACAAGTATAGTCTCATCCTATTTTGGACATTTTAGATAGGATTCATTTGGCAAAGTTTTGGGCTGACGTCATCAATTTTTTGGAGGGGATAAGTAAATATATTTTGAATACAAATTTATTATGCTTATCATATGTTTAAAACATCTGCAAGATTTCAAAGCATTCGATTTTGCAGATTCAAAATTAAATTGTAGGTGAAACGGAGTTCACGGGGTCAGCTAGTAAATTATAAAATTGAAATTTGGTTAACATGGACATAGAATATCTAATCGTTCTCAACATAAATAAGTTGTTATTTACCTGTGAGATTTGTTTTAATTCTAATTTTATAACAGTCTGATGATTAGATAAGTGCGCACGTAATGGTTTCACATCATAAAAATTCTGACTAATATTGCAAAATATGTTGTCTAAACATGAGTAATTTTTAGTAGCAAAATGGACTATATAATTTAGACCGTAGCTACTCATGTGATCGCATAACAGTGTTTTTGAGCGTTCTCTCTAACAAATTGATATTATAGTCACGTGCAATGATAGTGTTTTTTTCACGTGCGTTAATAATATTAAATATCTCAGATAATATATCCAAAAATGTAGCCAAATTACCACAAGGCGGTCTATAGATATTTATGAAGATAATATCTACCTTATAAACACTTACGGCCGATATTTCACACTGATTTTCGACTGAGAGTTGAACTAGTTGTTATTTGAGCAGTGTATATCACTTCTGGATAATATAATTGAACCACCATGCTTCGTTATGTTATGATTATTATTATTATTAATGATATTATTATTAAGAATCAAACCCTATACTAAATGTTATGAAGCTTGGCACTGCCTGGAACGCCAACCCTAATTAAGTATATTTAAAACTGTTGACTTTAATTTACTTAAGCTGCAGTTAAATAGGTCGACTTCACATTCTCGTTATATTTGGCTTAAATAATAATTTATTATATATATGGGTGCCTTCCTGCCAATATTTGTCCTTGGAGTATTGCAGTATAATGTGACGGCATACCTATTATTAATTCTGGGAACATAAAATTTAAGACTACTTACCAACTCCTTGAAATCAAGCATATTGTTAACAAACTTATAAAGAAATATAATGACGTTCACAGTACGCCTATTAAGAAGTGAACAAACTTTAATTTTTTCTAGCAGTAATTTCTGGGGATAGTTCCTCACCACTCAACATTTTTCTTCTTTGTAGTATAAATACTTCAAAAATTGTCGTTGTATGTTCTCCAATGATAGAATTTGAATGTTGTAATACGGAAACCACGCCAGGGTGCAAGATTCCAATTTTGATCGAACCCAAGCAAAAAATATTACTTTCAATGTTGCCGGATTAGTAAAATCCTTACAATTGCGTACAATAAATCTCAACATTTTTTTGAACTTGATAGCTCCAGTTCATTAATTAGCTTTTTAATCTGTCTCCTGTGAATCCGTAAATTCTGCGATGATCTTGTTTTTGATCGTTTCGTACTTGTGTTCCGCAGGAGGATTGACCAGGATGTCCGAAACGGTCTGTAGTATGATGCCGTCCAAGGCGCTAACAACCATGTAGTACTTTCACTACTAGTCAGAACCTAGTAGGCTAATTACGTGAAACCAAACGTCAGTATTGACATTTTGCCAACTTCAATGTCATGGCTCAAAATTTTCGCGATGTTTCTTGACTTTCGGCAGTTAACCAAAATTTTGTGTAACGCTGTACAGGTTCACATTTATTCTTCGCCAAATTTTTTAATGGAATCCTTCATAAACGTGTTAATGCTCGTTTTTCACTGCTTGTTAATAATTGAAGTCAACTCTTTAATAAGAAAAATGAGCGTTCGTCCAATTAAAATAGCAATAGATCAGTCTTCAGTAGGTATGTGTTGGATCTCAATATGTTTTAGTTTTCAGCCCACTAATTTTGTACTTCACAGATGTTAAGCGTAGGGAGTCGGAATTTCAAGGTGTAGTGCGGAAACATCCTGAGCTAGGAGTGGACGTTGTTTTTACAGAAAGCAGTTTACTGAGAGATGATTGGGATACGACTGCTAAAATCAACAAAATATTGTCAACAAGTTTAAGTGAATATATCAGAAAAGATTTACAGAAACTTCAGCCGAAGTTACTTACTGATTCGAACCACAGCCAGCAAACGCAAGAGAACAATTTTACGTCAAGTGTAGAAAAATTGTATGAGTTTTCGATTAACGAGCCTCATTTCAAAAATAAAAGTGTTCTGGAGGATTCACCGAAGGTTGAAGCAAAGAAAATTATGTTCTTACATTAAACTAAAATGAAGGAAAGAAAAAGCAATGTTCATTTAAAATGCAGTACGTATCTAAAGAGATTTGTAAATGAATTTTATAAATAAAATTGTTTTGTGGTGTTGCGTATATTTTAGTAGAACATACGCCAGTGTGATATATTCGAATGATTTGGTTAAAGTGATTGAAATTGAATCTCCTATCCTGATGACATGAAACGAACGATCGGACAAAGTGACGTTATCGCCCTCAATACACTTAATTGAAGACGAAAATAAGGAGGCCTGGTTGTGTATAAATTTTAACCACAGTTCTGATGATGGAGTCTCAAAAAAGGTTTTTAAAACTTGAGGACATTTCTCCAATGATAAAAAAAAAAGATTTTAAAGGTTCAAATAGCTTTAAAACTCTTTCTATCGCTGGCAAAAGAGCTAACCATCTTGTTTTACTATAACCCAACAGTTTTTGATATTCAGTTTCTGCTTCTTCACAAAACTCTTTTAATGACTCAACCCTCAAAGTAAATATACTAAAATGCTTATACAAATTCACTATAATATTTTCAATATTTGCAGGCAATAGGTCACAGGCTGTTTGAATTGCATTATGAATAATGTGAGCTGCGCATCCAACTCCAATTATTTTCCGTTTGATTTTTTTTTTCTAGTTTCGCAAAAATGTTATTAGTGCCTTTCCTTTTTAAACCACCAAAATTAGTGTTTGCATTATCGGCACAAAATCCTACAAGTTTACTTGCTAAATTATCCTTCTCAAGAGTTTCTAATAGCGATGTAAAAATTAGCTCTGAGGTCTCTCCTGGCAAAGACACGAAGTCTAATCACTTAGTTTGCATACCATCATTTATATCAAAAAATCTTACTAAAGTAGGAAAACATTTTATGGCTTGATGGTTAGATGCATCTGAGTAAACTGAAATAGAGTGTACCTGTGACAATTTATTGTTTAACTCATTTCTACACAATGGAGCCAAAACTTTTTTTATTATTGCTTCACACTTTGTTCTTTTACATGTAAACTTTTTTTCATATATTTTTCGTACAAGTTTTGTCGTACAATTCATGGATCGAAAGCTTTGATTGTGTTTCACTGTGTGAAATGATACTTTTTTTTCAAATCTTCCGTGAATTTACATTTTCGTTTTGGAGCGAGTTTTGGAGGCATATCGATGGTTATTAAAGCCAATCTAAGTACAAGTATATGTATATTGTGACGGTTTTTGAAAATCAAAGAACTTTTACTCACCTCTGAAGAACCAAAAAATATGAATTGGAAAAGCAAGACACGATTAATTATAATTCAAAAAATGCTCGGTTTCGCAGTTCTAATAGTGACACAACCACACAAGAGAACGAAGATGCAAGAAAAGTATAGAGAGTAAATGCGCATCTGTTGAAGACTATGTGTAGGGATATATGGTCGAAACGGCTTGATTGTTTTTCGCGGAATTCTTGGCGGGCGATAAACAGTAGCAAGAATTGCCGGAAATTTATAATCTGAACCTAAAAACTTAACGAGACAGCTTCATTGCTTTTTGAGGAATTCTGGAAAAGCAGCAAAAAATACCGGAAATTTAAATTTAGAAATAGAAATATAAAAAAAAAATTCAAAAATCCATTTTTCTTTAAATGCGGGACATTTTCCGGGACGCTAATAATCCGGGATTGCATGTCTAAAAACGGGACAGTCCCGCGCAATCCGGGACGAATGGTCACTTTACCATAGAGAATAATGTAAAAAGTAACAAGATAGCGTATCTACCAAATATTCTTGTTTATCCTGTAGGCACCCAGTTAAACACCGGGGATAAAATCGAGAAAATATTTCATTTTGATTTATAGTTTACTTGTGTTAACAAACAGGTATAAATATAAGCAAAAATGTTCGGTACGTTAGTGTTAGAACTAAAATATTGTAATTACTGCAATAACAGAATAAGTTATATTTGGATATTAATTAACAGTAATGCGCATGAGTGGACTAGATTATGTTGTGGCGATTTTGTGTTCCATGAAGCACCGCAATTGCGCTGTCACTAGTCACTATTTTTAACGTATTGTTGGTCAGTGGCGTCTGCATTTTCATTTTGAACTTGAATATGTGATTCTTGTTCGTAATGTACTGATTATGTGTGTGTATTTGCTTGAAGAACTAGTTAATTTTCTCCACAACGTTCCAATGTTCGTCTTTTCAGGATTGTGCAGTTTTCATGAAATTGAACCTGGAACTGTCGAATGTTTTACCCGTTATTGGTAAGTGACTGAATTTCAGTTAACAAACAAATAATTTCTGTTAAAAAACGAACATTTAAGAAAAATGCATTGATGTCTTAACGAACAAATCTTGAAATGCAATGACCTACTAAAGAAAAAGACGGCTGGATCCCAGTAAACATTTCATGTGTCTGAAATATTTCTGATATTTCTAATAAGACATGAAACATTTGTGTTAATGGTTCTTTAAATTTGTTACCATTTTGTTTCGAAATGGTTTACATAACGTCTTTAAAATTTGAATGATAAACAGAGCATCTGTATGTCCGCTCTGGAAACCTGTTGCATTAAACCACAGAACACGCGTCTATAGAAAGGAAACGTCAATGTTAAAAAGAGAAATAGAGTTCGTCGCGCCCCCTGACGGTTGACCGCATAACTATCGCAATAAAAGTGTGCCAAAATAATATTATAAATTTTACAAATTCTAATTCATTAGAAAGTTAAGTGTATGCAAAATTGCTGTACACTTAAATTTCTATTCTGGCTCATAATAGGGTTGGGAAAAATAGTAATAAGGTCAAACAGTTGCGCTAAAAATTTAATCATTTATTCTTCCTAAAATCGTATGTAGTCGTAAACACAAAATATAAAAGTAGTAAACGAATCTCTACATAATTAAGCATACAATAATTAACTAAATTTAAACATAATAATAAGAAATTCTTGAAACTGACGCCATGCAAAATTTCAAGTACCTTAAAAAATACTCCAAATTATGAAGTTTTTCGTTAGAATATAAAATACAATAAAGCCTACTAATGACAATATAATTCATGTATCAAGACTCCCCATTCTTTAATTGAACTCTATTAACACGCATATTCTAAATTTTCTAATGCTGAACATGGATATGAAATTAAATAAAATTTGACTTTTTAATTTATTTTTACTTTCAACAACATTAGTAATCATAGTCGATTACCTAACTTTTTGTAGCGCCCGTTTTTTGGCAAAGGAACGTTTCTTTAAATAAAACTCAAAAGCCTTTGTTTTGATGGGATCCAGAGTGGATCTTAGCGTTGCGTTGTAATATAATTTTGAAAATTAAATATTTTTTCCTTTTAAAATCAAATTAATAGATTTACAGTAGAAGTGAATAATTGATTTTATAGCCATGTCTATCACTTCTTCAGGCAACGCAGGATGGTTCTTACACGTCAACGGCGCGAGGGGTAGTTTGTCCATTAGAATCACTTTTAAAATTTTAGATAAATTTCACTGAAATTTTTCTTTTCAAAATTGATTGTAACATTATGAACCGTGGTTAAATGTGCATACAGTTGTTGGCGATTATTTTCTGTTTTATCACAAAGTAAGCACGTTATTAACTTCTTAGACACCAACAGATTTGAATTTTCCTGATGAATGTTCCTCATGTGTTCGTATAAATTTTTTCTTTGACTAAACTGTTTTCCACAAAGTGTACATAACGGTCTTTCAGCTTCAGTTTTAGAAACCTCCATGTTTTCCAGCAAATATACAATACAATAGCAAACGGAAGCAATAGAAACGTGATCAAAACATTGACATCATCAGATTACATTCGGACAACAATCCAAGTCCAAGTGATCCAATCGTTCGTAAAATAGAATAACACGCATACATAACCTATTTAAAACTTGCCAAACGTCAAAAATGAGAGCCAATAATATAAAGATATTCTGCAGCCAATCACATAATCCGGCCGTGCTCCGACTAGGCGCTTGTTGCATTAATATACGTTTTAGAAACGTTCATGTTCAACATTTGTGATGTTTTTTTTACGTTATCAAACCAACGTACAATATAAAAAACAATTCAATTAAAAAAATATTCTTTATTTTAAAAGTAAACTATATAAATAAAAAACCGCCAATGTTGCAACAAATAACACAATTGAGGGGTTTAGAATCAAAAGTGGCAATATCCATAATAGCTAAATTTGAGTAATGAGCCAAAAACGTATGCGACTATTTGTAAAATAATTAACTTTTACAAGTCGAGTTACAATGCTAGATACATCATTACTAGTATCTGCTTGCTTGCTTTTGGCGTTTTGTCTTGGCGTTGCCATTGTCATGGCCTCAGAAACTGGTGAAATGTTTTCCTCCGGCACATTTGAACAACCTGCTGCTGGAAGGAGCAATAAATCTTCGTATTGGTTATCCAGTGCCTGATCTTCATCGAAGTCGACCGTATCTAGTGATGATTGTGTTTGAAACACTGTCATCATCTCCTCTATTTCATTTACATGAGTATTTGATGCAGTCTTTCTTGGCCTTATTTGCCTTTCCAAGAATTTAATTGCCTCATATAGAGGCCATTCCTCTCTGCCAGAAGGGCTAATCCCACTTTTATATTCTCTACTGAGAATCAAAGTTTATCTCCTAAATTTCTCTCGAAGAGATTTATATCGGAATGTAGCACGTTCCACTACAAAAAAAAAAATGTGAAATTTGTTCAAAGTTCTGTGTGAAATATACCTGTGCAGCTAAGAGTTTTGCTTATCTCCTGCCAACAGTTGCCTTTTGTTTGTTTATTTCTAAACAACTTTGAACTTTTATCCCAAATCGCAGGATATTGGGGTAACATGGAGATTAGTTGCTCATCAAAGCTTTGATCCATATCAAAACTATAGTTTACCGAAAAAGTACTCGTATATAGTGTTAAAGTCCACTTCATATTTGAATTATACTGAAATATAAAGTGTAAAAACACTTTTAATTTGAAACAAAATAAACACAAACAATTTGTAAAATATAGGTATTTGTAAAAAAGCTATCAAAAAAGTGTAATAGTCTACTTACCAAATAATATACGATGGATACATTAGTCAACAACCAAAATACTCTTGTAATAAAAATGTGTGCACTAGTTAAGTTTATTGGTTTAATAAACTTGCTTTTAAAAAGAACTTTTCTTTTATTCACAAATATTGTTATTACACTTGATTATTAATTATTGGATTATTTTATATTGATTGATTATTCACAATTACTTGATTATTCACTTATTTCTACTTCACAATTATTCACTTAAATTACAACTTATTGGGAGAGCGCGATTATGACGGGCTTAAAATCATCTACTCTTTTTCAGCTATTTTGGCTTCCTCATATGATGCTAAAATATGAAAAATTACGGTAATTTACATAATTATACTATTATACACACCAAATTCTTAAAGTATTATTATCTCTAATATAATATTCTGTTTATTAATTAATTAATAGTTTATTAACGGAAAAAAAACTCCTATTACATAAAACAAGAAAGCAATTCATTAAACTTATAACTAAAAATTTAAGATGTACATGAAATAAAACTAAAACTAAAACTGGATATAACATTCTTTGATGCTGATATTAGCAGACCACAAAACCTAATGTCGATAATAAAATAATTTGATTCTTAAAACCGATTTAGAAGACCTAAATAAATAATTTTTTGCGGTTGATGTAACCATTAGTAGCATCAGTAATACTTCTTAATAATAATGATAATCTATATTCACGGGCAAGTAAGTATCCCATTTACAATAATAATGATACAGATTGCATTTACAGTAACTTTAAGAACACAGTAAATGATGGACACGATTTTTAAAAACAGCATAAGATTGACAATTAAAAAAATCCAATGAATCAGAGAACGGCAGTGCTGTGTTCAATGGAGAATTTAAAGTATAGTTTCTCCTACAGCTTTCTATACTAAACAATGGACTTCTCCTCACAGCAAACTGCGGAACATAATAAAATAGGGAATGCAGAATTTCGTTACAGTCCAAAAGATTGTTCATGACTCTAAAAACAAAGCAAAGTTGAAAGTATTTTCGTCTAGTACATAATGTTGTCATTCCAAGATAGCTCAAACTTAAATTGTAATTGAAGTCAATTTGTAAATTGTTAGGCAATTTATGCTTAACACAATTAAGAAATTTTCGTTGTATCGCCTCTAATCTGTCGATATGGATTTTATATTGAGGTGACCAAAGTATACATCCATACTCCGTTACCGATCTAACTAGTGTAACATACAAAGTTTTTATTGTTTGTAAATTTTTGAATTCACTACCGTATCTTGTTACACACCCTAAGATTTTATTAGCTCTACACACAATTTTTTCGTAATGTGATATAAATGTCAACTTCGAGTCCAAAGTGATACCTAAGTCTCTAACTTCAGAAACAAAGTTAAGTATTTGGCCATTTAAAATGTATTTAACCTTGCATGATACAATTTTCCTACTATAGTTTATTGCGTGACATTTATCTTCATTTAGAAACATATTGTTAGAAACACACCACTCTTCCAGATGACCAAGATCTCGTTGTAGAGTTGTAACGTCATTTCTAGAATTTATAATTCTAAAAATTTTTAAATCATCAGCGAATAGACGATAGGGACTTTCAAATTTGTATCCTATGTCATTAACAAATATCAAAAATAATAGGGGCCCCAGAATTGACCCTTGGGGAACTCCCGAGGTTACATTCACCATATGTGCCAGACAATTGGCTATCTTAACCTGTTGCGATCTATTGGAAATATACGAGATAAACCATGTAAGTAAGGACCCTGATACACCGTACTCTTCCGATTTATGAATAAGGATGGAATGGTTCACTTTATCAAATGCTTTAGAAAAGTCCATATATATTGAGTGAACCTCGGAACCTCTACCTAACGCTGTTAAAATGAGGTTGACGTAGCTGAATAAGTTAGTAACTGTTGAACGTTGTTTATAAAAACCATGCTGCTCAGGAATAATTAAAGAATTAAAGATAGGTGTTAGTTTTGTGATCAAGCAAGATTCAAATATTTTACTTACAGCAGATAAAATAGTTATTGGACGATAATTGTCAACTTTGCTGGTAGCACCTGATTTGAAAATAGGTATGATAAAAGTGTGCTTCCATTTACTATTGAGTCTTTTTGTAGAATAATGGAGGTATTCCGTCCGGACCAGGCCCCTTGTTTGTATTAAGAGCACTTAAACAACGATCAACATCTTCCACACTGATGTCAATAAAATTTGTATTAATTTTAATTTCAGAATGAAAGTTTGAATTGGGACAACTAGCTTTATTATATATGGATGAGAAATAAACAGCAAAAGCATCAACAACCTGTTGTAAATCTGACACAAGTGTATCATTATAAATCATAGGAAGTGTGATGGATGCCTTAGAAGATTTATTTCGAATAAATTGCCAAACATTTTTTGGATTAATTAATAGGTCACGTTCAATATGACATAGGTACCTATCATACGCCTCAGAAATTTTGTATTTACACTGTTTGCGTAAATTAGAGAATTCTAAGTAATCTTCGATACTTCGCGTGTTTTTATACCGCTTATGAGCAATCTTTTTATGTCTTAATAGCTCTATTAGTTCGCTGTTAAACCAGGATGGGAAGGTTGAGGAACGTTTACATCTAAGTGGAACATACATATCAATGGCGACATACATAAGTTCATAAAATTTACATATTGATTCATCAAGCAATTGGCAGTTGAAAAGATCTGCCCAGTTGATATTTTTGAAATATTCAACAATACTATCATATCTGGCATTTTTAAAATCATAATACCACACTTTATCATTAAAGATGGCGATATTATCTAAGATGCTGATATTAACACTAAAAGTGGGATGGCATATATCAAGTTTAGTTAAATTTTCACAGCATTTAACTTCAACATTGTCACAGTTAACAAAACAAAGATCTAAAATATGATTATGTAAATTTCTAATATTATTTAATTGGTCAAAACAAAGACTGAAATAGCTGTCACAAAGATATATCTCACTTTGGAGAGTTAACCTATGCGGAATCAGACCAGGTGAGTTTTCAGATGTTATCCAGCTAATATTTGGTAGATTAAAATCACCGAGCACCACGATGTCACAATCTTTGTGCTTCTCACATATAGATTTAAGGGTATGAATGTGATTAGTATACCTACAAATTTCACTTCGTGGAGGTATGTAAACGCATCCCAGTATTAGATCACGCACTCCCGTAAGCACTTTAACCCACACTTCTTCGACTGATGATATAGGAGAGGTTAACTGGATACACTTATATTTAGCGCTTACCGCTAAGATTACACCGCCTCCTAATTCCTTTGTGCTGTTAAGACTACTCCTATCGGTTCTAAATATCAAGTATCTAGGATATAAAATTTCGTTATTGTGAAAATCAGATGATAACCAGGTTTCTGTTAAAGCTATAGCGTCATACTCATTTGCTAATGCCCCACAGTTAAAGTCCTTTATTTTACTGCGTAAGCTGCGTACATTTTGGTAATACACAGAGAACGTACCATCCTCTAATTTGCTGGGCTTATCGACTTTTCTTTTAGGTCTAGTCTCTCTCCTTTTTTCGCTAAAAAATAAAATTTTTTGACAATAACGTTCTCTGGCCAAGCACTGGCATCCATTAAATTCTTGACCATACTACTATCCACGGTGACCTTGTATGCAATGCTCTTGGCATTCTCCCTTTTTGGTAATGGTTCAACTTTGAAATTGTCACAACAAAGTTTGTTCTCTAAATAAGTAGACAAATCAGTCTCCGAAGTACCAACCAAGATTTCCAACATAAATATAACTACTACGGGGTGCAGCTTTAATTACCAAGTTTGAACTGTGTATCGACCCTCGAATAATATTTCTTTTTTTCTTATATGAGACTGGTACAAAATCATCGTCCGCTTTAAGGCGATGTTTGCTAAAAGAAAACGGTCGAATTTTTACTTTTGTCGTGTTCTTGTCTTCACGAGAAGTTTGCATGTAGAAAAATAAAGACGAAAAGGAGTGGTAAGCTGGTCGACACCCAGGAAAGCTGGGGTGTAATTTATGACACCCATAATCTCTGGTAACAGTTCGGACCCGTTTGTCGTAGGTACATTATTGTTCGACTTTCGTTCACCAATATTTGTCCAATTTTCATGCAAGAATTTATAAAATGTTCACAAAAAAATAATAAGTAATAATAAAAAATCTGAATTAGTACAAAAATGAACTTCGAAAAATGAAGACAACAAATACCAAGTCCAAGCAATTATAATCTAATTAGGAAACTGATTGATTTACGACAAAAAAAGAACATAGCGCAAAAATTATAAATGCAGTTATTTTTCGAACACAAAATATTTCACATAACAATAAACACTTTCGCAAAAGCAACATTTAAAATGATTTGTTGTAAGTCCGCCACAATCAGTTTCGACTGTCAGTATGATTCTACTGAATACCTCCATATATTGAAATGCAACGAGAAAATCATCAATTTCTGCATCAGTACTCATATATCATGATGTGATGCGAATTAAAAGTAAACTAGAGACCACTAACTTGTTTCGTTTTTATTTATTCGTATTTATAAAACTGTTTTACTTATAACTAAGTAAGTATTTCAATTAGTTGGTTTACACGTTTCAATTATAACTAGTTCCCCATCGGGTTATTATCGTCTAAATTCAAAATAAAATGCTTTCAGGTAAAACACTTTGGTGTTTGACAAAAAGCCGAGAAGGAAAATAAGTTATTAATAAGGTTATTATATAAAGTAACAATAACAAAATTTCTACTAGTAACATCAATTTATACTTTTGTTTAACAATACAAACAGTGGTAGGTCTAAAAAACAAATATATACAGAAATTAATCTAATCAATGCATAGTATGTACCCGTAATGGTAGAAGTCTTGGCTCTAATAATATGTAGAATTATACAACAATAATTAGTAAAACTAATCAAACGATGACTAAACTAAATTTTTTGTTTGCAATTTTAGTAGATTATTAACGTAATAACTGTGATAAAATTTATATAACTTTTTTTCCATTTTTTCCTTAAAAAATTGTTCATCTCTAAATATTTTTTCAAATAATAAACCCTTCGGTGTCCACAATATAAAAAAACAATATTGTCGTTCAGTGACATGCAACTGACCTTGAACCTGATAATAAAAGTTATCATTTCTTTTTAAATGAAATTTACCGTTGACAAATGTTGCAAAATTAATTTTTTTACTCAAAATGACATCTTCAGGTGTAGAATCTCGTCCCTTATATGGACATTTGATTTCAACTAACCCGTCATTATCAATTAAACCATCGGGTGACGCCCCTAGGTAACAATAATCATCTTTTCCAACAAAAAACCCACATTCTGTAACATCTTTCTCAATCATTTTAGAAAAATCTTTTCTTGCAGTGAGTTCATGATCTTTACCATAATCTGTATATTTACTACCCGAAAATGTCGAATAAAGAAGTGCCTTTATTGTATTTGCTGGATTAGTAGACGGCCGCATTTTACAAATTTTCCCAAAGTATGAAGCTGTTAGGCGTTTCCGGCGTTCTGTGTACCACAGATTAGATGTGGATTGATCTATTGTTGCAGCACATAATTGAGCAATTTCTTCTTCCGTTTTTCGAAGACCAGATAAAAATTCATTCTTCATCCTGCTCACTTCTACGGGACATATATCTAGAGCACGCACATTTTCTCCGTAATCTTCATCGTCACTTACATTTGTATCCGAATTTTTTTTTTTACGCTTACTCATCATGGAAGCGGTTGAATCACAATCAAACCGTAATCTTTTCCTTGAGAGATTGTTTAAACGTCGTCTCTCTTTTGTCTGGGCTAATTTTTTTGTATACGCCCCTGGGCTTCTAGCTGTTATGGCTCTATGAATGGTGTCATAAAATGCACCTTTTTTGTTAAAAGATAAGCCTGCCAAATTACACCGCATTTCATAACTTCCTTTTTTTGAAAAATCCACTCGTTTTCCTCCAATAAATTTAGCTAAAACCGAATTGTAATTTTCGGCATTGTTATTTGTCATATTTTTTATTAAACTATTACTATGATAGTATAATCTATTTACAGATGCTAATATGTCGTTTAGTAAACCGCACTTTTCCATCAAAGGTATCAAATTTTTTTCATTGGGTTTTGATCCTTCACAAAAGTACACGTCACAAAGTTTATGTTCACCAAAAACATGATACACACTGTTTGTTATGTCCTTTTTTAGATGTTGAACACTTTGACCGTGATCATAATTTTGAGTCCGTCTATACTTGATAGCACAAACTATGGAAAGACGGAGACGTGAGATGTTATTTTTCAATGCATGTCGTAGTACGATGTCCACTTCTTTACCTTGCGAACTAAACCGTTTTTGCGCAATATCTCTTAATTTAGTAACATAATTTCTAAGAAGGTGATTTGCACATTCAATTTTTGTTACCATAAATTCTCCATAGGGTTCGGCTTCCATAATTTTTTTGTATACGCTTGAATCTCCATCTCCTATCAAAGATGCATATTTTGCACCATGCATTTCTAGGCTTCTTTTAAACCCTTCTAAAATAATATCACTTTCCATGGCTGAGCTTGATCCTTTCCAGTTTTTAAAACATAAATGGGGTTTACTTTCGTCCTTTACGCACATTGCACAATATTTATTTCGTATTCCCAGAAAAAGTATTTTGCCGGTTTTTTCTCCAACTATGCACGCTGCACCAGATTTGGCATTGTAATTTGTGCGGTAGGATCTTTTGCACCATGCACCATCAGCAATCACAGTAATAAGTGGCACACAATTTTCATCTACATTGCCATTTTCTATTGCAATTTTCACTTCTTCTTTTCCAGCATCAATCATGGATTGCCAACATTCATTTTGGAATATTTCGTTCAAGTTTGTCTCAATTTTATTGTATAACCTGTATGACATTCCCGGCATATTCAAGGACCCCGCTAATTCGTTAAGTTGAGAATAACCGCCGCCAATATTCATAATTCCCAGGATTGCAGCTCCATTAGTATTCAGTTTACCTTCATTTATATCACTATCGACAATGTGCTGTACTTTACACATTGCACACTGTAGAACAAACTTTGAAATAAATCCTTTTCTTATTTCTTTAACGAGTTTCACACAACTAGACGCACATGAAAATAAACTATGATGAGGGAAATTCATGCACTGCTCCAAAAAGTAGGAAACATTTATTATACGCCTACCAATTACTGGACAGTCTTCTTCTCTGCAAATATTGTTATATAATATCTTTATTGATTTTGTTTTTTTTAAATAGGGAAATACCTTTTTGGGCTATTATGTATCTCAATAAGAGTATGATCCTCTTCTTTTAGTAATTCATTGCTTCTAATTGCATCTAAATTTTCCACTGGAAAACTCGCATAGGATTGATTTATATCACTTACAGTAACTGGAGAATAATTATATTCTGGTCTGAAATGTTGATGTGTTACTCCTCTATAATATGAGTTTTAACGTAAAATATATCACTTACATCTTTTTATTTTTAATTATGTTAATATGATCGTCCTTGTGTGTTGTCAATTGATTTGTACCCGAAGTGCTTGGTAACATATGTGTAGATACACTTGTTGATTCAGAAGAGTGCTTTTTAGCTAAATATTCGTTTCTGCAAAAATTCTGTTTAAATGTTATTTTTACGTATCATGTAAATTTTACCTGAATAATCTACCTAATTTTCTTCGACTTTTGCGTGGTTTCGAAAGTGGAATTTTCGACTTTTGTCCCATTTCAAAATTTACTATTTCTTATATCAGTGGTCACAACGAGTTCACTAACTACACTGAAGTATGCAAAGATTAAATTTGTCACCGAAAAGATGTCGGAAGTAATAAATTATCCCATCGGTCGAAGAAAGTACGGTCGGTGCTATACCCCGACCCAAGAGAGACCGCAGTAAAAGACAGCAAATGGAATGGATAAAATAAAGCTTCAAACATGATCAATTTCAAACCAAAACTATGAAGTTTCTAAATCGCGCATTTTTTTCTTTTTTTTAAATATTATAGTAAACACGTCAAAGAATCTCCCAGACTGATTTGAATGTGAGTTTTGTAACTATGGTCGGCACAATTATAGACTTAACATTAGTGTGATTTTGAGCATATTCTTGATTTTATTAGAGCTGAACACATCATTTCTTTTCTAATTTTATGAGTTAACGAAATTAATCACATATCACAGATATTGTAAAAAAAAAATTGGGTTCAGGTTCCAACTAGTTGTCTTGCATTTTTGAAACAAAATCTACCGTAAATTCACTGAAAACTAAACGGATAACATCACCTTAATATAATTTAAAACGTTTCAATTTTTATTTCAACTACGCGAATTTAAAGTCCAACGTGCTTGGTTGAGTTAACAGTGAACAATGAGACGAAAATTGAGAAATTCTCGAAACCAACCAGGCCGCAATCGGCTGCAGGGTAAAGCGGACGAATTCTGGGAAACCATAAATTGCTCCAATTTGTTTTTTGACACTTTTAATATTTTTACTTCCCGAGCGTACGCTACTACTATTGACGCCGGTTCCTCGGTTCACCGAAAAAATCGAAGAATTTTTATGACTTTGTTTGTCTAGTTGGGTCTTCAACAAACCCCAGATGTGGTGTTTACGATTTGTCACGTACCTGCTTAACAATAACACTTCCTAGTGATTTCGAAAATGTGCACAACAAAAATTTATCTGCCGTACTTGCGGAGTCGTACTGCCAGCAGAGCTGTTATCCTTATCCCCACAGATAAGACAATAACTTTCCAGAGTGGGCAAGATTTTCTTTCAGAGTGGGCAATGCCCACTCTGGCCCCCCCCTAGCTACGGGCCTGACACATACATAACTATTATGTGTTGTTCAATATGAACATCAAATCAGATGATAAAATTTCATAACCTAAAACCAATACATTTTACTTCAGTTTACTTGAGTATAAACCACAGACCATTAAGCAAATAGAAAGACGTTCAAAAACCACTACGATTTAATGTGGCGATTACAGCGCTGCTCGAGCTCCTGCATGAATTAAATCCACTGATTACTAGATTATAATTACTATCGTAGTAATTTTATTTTTAATTACAATTTTAATTCTATAAAAATGAAACTAAATTCAGTAATGAAAAACATATATTTGATAACAATGACAAAATTACAAAACAACTCTCAAAGAAAAACAATTTCATTTCGAAATACCTAAAAAAAATAATTTAATTACAAACTGCTTAAAAAAAAACTCTTGAAGCTACGGGTAGGTGTTAATTTTAAAACCTATTTGAATTATTAATTCTTCTACGATTATGTACTTCAAATTGTTTTTGCAGATTGGTCAATTTTTTATTTATTATTAGACGCACTGCCAAATTAATAATTTCCGTTCTTAAATCAGCAATATGAATGTCACAGTTAATCCAAGTAAAGTTAATTGTTGCTGTTATATGTTCTTTTAAATTTCTTGCAATATTTGGAACTTCTCCAAAATTATCTAAAAAGAAGACTATGGTATCGTAAATCTCAGCTAAGCATGTTACAAATTCTTTTGTAGCATATTTTAACCTTAATTTTTGATCCTGTTCTTTGTAAAGAGTGAAAATATGATGTTCTTCGGTTTTTTGTGCAATTATACAATTTTTACAGTCTTTACATGTGATAGCTTTTAATTTATTTATTAAAAAGCCACAAACATATGTAATAGCCTGAAGATCATATAAATCTTTAAATGCAGCTCTATTAGTTGAGCTAGAATTTTCTAAATTTACCAACTCATTGATATTTTCTGTAAACTGAAAATTTGTTGGTTTTGATGACGAGGATAAAAATATTCTAAGATTATCGAGAAGTTTTCCTACATCTTCTTCACAATTCTTACCATATGCTTGATATGCTATCAAATTATTCAAAATACTTGTTTTTAACCCCGATATAAATTGAAAACACGATGGATTACTATTTCCTGAACCGTATTGTCGTATCACTGAAAATAAATTTTCTAGAGGATCCTGATTCAACATTCTTGTTCGCAAAAATTTGAATTCATTTTTTTCACACATCTGCCAAAGAAGTCTAATTCCACGAATGTTATTTAACCAACCTTCTTTAAAGGGCATAGTTGTTTTGAATTGACCACGTACTTCGTCATAAAATTTCCAACTTTCGATTTTTTTTTCCATTTTATTCCAAAAATCAAAATGACCAGATTTCTTTGTTAAAGCACATCTTAGCTTTGGATTGCAGTGGTTGTTACGCATATTAATACCAGTGGAGTTGAAACTGTCGAATAAATCATTTGCGTCTTTTACAAAGAAAGCCGTTTCGATTGCTTCTGAAGGAATATTTTCTTTTGAATCTATTAGAGTTTCAAGTGCAGCTGCCATACTGGCACTAAGTGTTTTTGCTGCAATTGACACTTTCATCTTTAATAATCTATATCTGTTCACGTAAAGAAAGGCTTCTCGGATTTTATGCAAAGTTTGAAATCTTCGAGTACTATCAAATTGATAAGCTTGTCTCAAATACATAAATTTAGCTTTCTTGGTTTCATCATAATAAATCGTATATTTAAGGAGAGCATTTCTTAATGATTTCAATAAATGGGGACTATCATATAAACATACATTTTTTTTTTAATTTACCTTAAAGTGTGGTTCCTTATACTCTACATTTGATTCTTCTTTTAACAAACGTAGAGCCTTTACATTCGAACTGGCCTGATCACAAACGGTGCATATGACTTTTGCGCCGGCCATATTAAGTTTGCTAATAATTTCTTTAATTATTAGTTTTAATTTTATACTTTTAATAGAGTCCTTAACAAAATAGTACGCTATTGGTTGTTTCCATCCGGAACTAATACCTTTAAATACTAACGCATGGTTAGCATAATTTTTATTTCGTCCTAAAGATCCCAAATCCTCAAAACCAATAATTTTGTCAGTAGATCTCGAATAGGTTAAATTTGTAGATAAAGACACTTCATCAAACACAAGCTTGCATAATCGATCTCTTGGTTTCAGTTTCTCAATTCTCATTTTTAACTTATCAAATAGTTCGTCATTCACGCCACATTCAAAAGGTATATTTTTCAAAAATTTGTACAAAGTTGTTTTTGACGGAAGTCTGAAAAAATGTTTTAAAAAGCGATAACATTTTGGACCTCTTTTGTACATAGCCAAGGCAAATATTTTATTTTCAGTTGACCATCTAGGAATTTTTTTTTTCATGTTATCAAATTGGGATTTTATGAAGCTTGCACTTACAGAATTGCAATTTTCTTGTAAAATGTTAATTAGATGATTTTGGGGAGCACGTTTTAGAAGATCCAAGTTTTTTTTTGATTTACATAATTTTAAATTTAATCTGTTTATTGCCTGTTTCTGGCGTTTTGTTATTCTAAATAAAGTTTGCTCTCTAGGAGTTAAGTCGTCCACTCTTTTGCATCCTACCTTTTTCAAAACACTGGGTGAATATTTTCTTTTTTTCGGAGTATGTGATATTGTCGTGAGAGTATCACAATGGCGTTTGCGTCTTTATGAATTTACGCTACCATCATACTCAGATTCCGGAATAGTTCCGACTAAAAAAATAAAAATTTTATAATTTTTTTGTTCACTTTTACTGGAATACCCATCACCATTAGTATTAATCACAGCTTGACTACTGTCCTTAAAAATAGTGGGAATTGCGTATTTATGAAGGTTCGTTTGTGCGGTGCTCGTAAAGTAATTTTTACTGAAATGATCTTCACAAATGTAAGCTTTTTTACAATTAACAACAATTTTTTCAGTGGAGGAGGCATTAATGGTATCTATCCACTTTCGTTTTTGAACTGGAGATTTAGGAAAAATAAAAAAATGTTTATTTTTGTTCTTGTTGATTCCTGTTGCGTATACTGACGGACAATTTGGAACTTTGCATCGATATTTATTAATAATTTTCATTTCCGTTGTATCTGAAGCAAGTAAAACTATATTAATATGACTTAAAAATAGCAGATATAATAGCCACCAAACTTACTACTGAAAACCTTTTGAAAAAATTATAATTTGGCGTTTGAATTTGAATGACGTTAAAGGAGATATTTGTTGACAGTAAACACGATCTATTACGAAATTTACACGAGTATAAGCGAATGAGTGTTTGCTCCAGCCGCTCGCGCAGCGCTAGTGTCGCTTCCTAGACTATACGATTAAATGGCAATGAACTGTCTTCCTATTTGTTTAATGGTCTGTGGTATAAACTTACTTACCGTGGAGTTAATTTCTTATATTCTTATAAGTGGCTTCCTGTAGTTAAATATAGTAATTGATGCCACATTATAAATTATCCAAGAATCCAGAATAAACTTGGATTTGTTTTGAATGTTTTGATTCACTAATTGCACTCCTAACCTCACAAATTGTGATCACTGTTGAACACGTACCACTTGGTCTCGGTCCGTCTCCGTCTGCTCCTTAATTTTATATTATAATTTATCTATACCAAATTTTATGTTTAAGAAGCTCAATTCCAACAAAATTTAAATTTATGATAGTAAAGTCAAGGCATCTTGAACCTAAAATAGGCGACGAAACACACTGGGTAGTTTGTTTAAACCAGGATAATAATAATAATATTTGTAATAGATAGGCAACTCCTTATACTGACAAAAGGACACAGAAAGCAGCGGCCTCTGGTGGGCTGTTCCCCAACAAAACCAGGGTTACAGCCTGCTGGGTTTTTATTTTAATTTTTGTTCCACAATTTTTTTAATAAAACAACATGCATATTTCAGAAAATTAGCTTTAATTTTTTTAATTACAGAATTTATAGTATAATGTTCAACAATGTTCAATGTTTACTCACTTTTTTTTTCTTTTTTCGTAATATTTCTTGGCTGCGATATATATGGCGTCGTCGTTTCGATGGCGGTTTCGTTCATCTTTGCCACTGAGAACTTTATTAATACCACCGGCCCAATTATAACAAACTAACTCAGTGAATTTTGATATTAGAAATTCTTTGATGTCCCCCATATGTTCACAATTATCGTTAAATTCGAAGTTCACATTCATTTTCACAGAATTTTTCAATATTTCATAGCCAGATTTTTTGAAGCAAAATTTTGGTGTTAGTTTTTGTAGCACGTGATAACAAGAACTTAAACCTATAATAAGCTTCGGAGTACAATATTTCAATTTATTGGGAACCGAATCTTTAAATTCTTTCGCAACAACCAGATCATGCCACTCATTTTTGTTTACTGTTGTTAAATTTTTTTCGCATTTTATGCATGTTTCTATTCCTTTCAATTGTTTAACAACAAAACCACTTACGTAGCCCATGCTAATTTTATCTATATAAGAAAATTCCGGTCCCGGGCTAATCAATAAATTTTCGTCAATTGTTTCTATTTCTTCGGTTTCGTCATCTTCAGATAGGCCTTGCGTTATAAATTGTCTGACGGACGTTAGAATTTCTTCGGAATTATCAATTTCACAATTTGCAGAAATAGAATGAGTAGTAGTTAAATTATTAAACAAAAGAGTTTTAAAATGATTTTTAAATTGGGTAACCGTAGGATTTGTATTTCGAGCTCCTTGTTGACGAATTTGGCCGAAAAAATTTTCTAACGGGTCTTGATTGAAAACCCGAGGCTTAAAAAACGTTAAACCATGACTTTTCAAAATTTTGAAAATTTCTTCGAATCCATTTAAGGTTATTTCCCAATTTTTTAAACTTGGCGGAATAAACTTTTTGCCTCCTTTCTCAAAATGCATATTTCGTAGATTATTTCTCGCGCATTGCCAGAACTTTAAATGTTTGGATCGTTCTGTTACTGCACATCTCAAAAAATTCCTTTTCATGGGCTTTAACACCCTTCCGTTTACACTATCAAACAATTTGTTAAAAAAACTAAGGACCTTAGAAGTGCCAATCGCTTCCTCGTCTAAGCCACTGTCTCCAATTTTTGTCATTAGTCCCAGAACCGATGCAACTGTATGGCTAAAAACTTGTGCAGCACATGAGACCTTCATTTTCCTAATTTTTTTGCGATTAACATGACCCTCGGTAAGTTTTGGCATAGCACGTAGATCGGTCGAACACTTGTCTAGTTGGTATGCTTTCTGGATGTCTGACCATTGCGCACTTAATGGTTCTTTGTCTTGTATTTTCCAAATTAGTTTATATTTTAAGAGATTATTGCGAATTCCTTTAAGAAGATGCGGAGGATCATATATGTGGATTATTTGCTGCTCGTTAATTTTAAAAAATTTGATTTTGTCTCCAATTTGAACATTAGTTCCAATAGAAGATTTCATTAAATAATTAATCACTGCCTGATTATTCGTCCCTTGGTCACTTACTGAGGCTATAATTTTTAATCCTGCGTCTTGACATTGTTTTACAACTTGTTTAATTATTCTCGCCAAATCTATTGTTTTCACCGGACCGCTGGAGAAGGTGTACAGAAGGAGCTGTTTCCATTCCCTTTTTATACCCTTAATCATGAAAACGAGAGCCCTATCAGCAATTTTTTCCCTCTTTTTCTCTCCAAAATCCTCAAACCCTTCAAACTCTTTTGAATGCGTGTTCAACGATATATGTGGTTCTATGGAAATTTCGTCAAACATTAGGACACATAGTTTTTCTTGCTGTTTTAAGCCTTTAACTTTTGCTTTTAAGTTGTCAAATAGTGCCTCATTGTAACCCGCTTTAATCGATATTCTATTGAGTAAGGCCATTATAGTTTTTTTCGAAGGCATAGGAAATATTTTAGAAAAGAGTTTATATGCTCTGTTACTTTGTTTGTTCAAGATGGGACCCATAATTTTGTCATCCAACGTATATCTTCTACCATTAGGATGCACATCGGCTAATCTAATCTGGGTCTTTACGAAATTTGCAACCGTCCGATTCAAAGGCGCTGTCACCTTTTCAATTAGTTCTTCTTTCGAAATTTTTGTCACTTGCTTTTTTTTATAAAAATTTTTGGTTTTTGTAAGGCGACATACCTTTCTCCTAAGTTTTTTTGTTAAATTATAAAGTTTTTTTGCTTCTTCAGGAAGCTCTTTGCTGTACGTAACTCCTGCGATTTTTAAGATTTTTGAAGGAACTTCGTTAACCAATGCAGAGCTTGATGATCTTTTTAAAATGCGTCTTTCACTCAAGGATGGAACTGGGATGGAATCGGGACTGATTTGCTCGGAAGCGGGATCATTTATGGGGTCTGCAATAATAAATAATTGTAGATTCGCCAAAATGTAGTTTTTATTTCACCATGAAAAAGAGAGAAATACGTAAATATGTAAATTTTACCTGCAACCGTGTCTTCTTGAGAAGAAACAGGATCTAAATTTGAATCTGATACAGGAAAATGGAGAGGCAAAAAAAGACTTGGCAACACATCCTTTTTCAGCAACATATTAGACGACCGATCTTCCACAAGAAAATGCCTGTCACAAATACGGTGGGAGCGATACACCAGGTCTGCATTCTTAACATGAAGATCTTTATCTCCGCAAAGCTCAATCCATCGTTCAAAACGGCTTTTGAATTTACGGGGATTTGCAAAGCGATGTCGCGGGGATTGGCGATCATCGCAGGTTACAACGGCACACTTGCGGTACTTCACCATCCTCTAACTGCAATAGTTAATAATAAAATTCCATATCTTCAAATTAAACAAATATTTTTACCTTATAAAGTCCTTAATTGAACGGGGAACAAACAGTAAAACAAGAAACACCAAACAGCAACACAAAAACAACAATAAAGAGAACGTGAACACCAAAAATATATATAAAAGTAACGAAAACAAAACTAACAGAGCAAATTAATCGAAAAACTGTGGCTCAAAGACCAAGATAGCAGAACAGATCGGTTGGGAAAGCACGGGAATCGAGACGATAATTAATTTTTGACGTTTCAAGTTGTCAAAGTAACCGAAGCGCTTTTATTTATTATTTTCATAGATATTGTTTTAAATTTAAAAACATGCCGCCAGCGCCTCTCGTGGACTGTTCCCCGTACTAAAACGCATGCCCATTTCAATCCTTTGAAGTTCCCGCCCCATGGTTTAAACCAAATTAACGAAGTCATCCGAAAATTTAAACGGATCCGATAAAAATATGTCAATTTTAACATGGTGTTAATTTATCGGGATCCGGAATACCAATTAATATACACATCCGACAAAAAACTTGATTTTTAACAACCTTTAAATTTTAACAGGTTTCATTCAGAATTGCCCCTAATTTTGCAGTACCTATCCAGATTTTACTAAAGATTTTATTTTGACTACAGACGCTTCCGGTACAGCGATTGGCTCTATTTTATCACAAAAAACTGCTAATGGTGACCAACCTGTAGCATATGCTTCACGTACTCTTAATAAGGCTGAATTAAATTATAGTACCACGGAAAAAGAACTTCTTGCAATTGTGTGGTCAGTTAATCACTTCCGACCCTATTTATTTGGTAGAAAATTTAAAATTGTAACAGATCATAAACCGTTAGTTTGGCTTTTTAATCTTAAAGATCCTGGGTCAAGATTAATGAGATGGCGTTTAAAATTAGAAGAATATCAGTATGAAATAGTTCATAAAGCAGGTAAATTGAACAATAATGCAGACGCTTTGAGTAGAATGTATCCCGTAACGAGTAACGGTAATAATTCAATTTTTAATTTGAGTCCTGATATTGCTATAGTTGATTTCATTATTTGTGTAAATAATGTTAAAACACCATTATCAAAACAAATATTTGAAAGATATCCGGAAGTTAAATTTCTTTTACATGAATCCTTATCTGTTAACAACAACGACATAATTCACTTATTTGTCGTTTTCAGTTATTCAAAAACATTTGCAAATTACTGTGTTTAAATGAGACCAATAATGTTAGCAATAGTACAGACTTTTCCCTGTATGTACCTAGATTGTATAATATTCACAATTACCATCAGTTAAATTTAGCTAGCAAAAGTTTACAAGAAGTTTCCAGTTTAATTAAACAAACTGAACGAGACTCCAATTATGTAAATACATTGTCTCATTACTCATTGTTATTTTATATATTTATACTCATTATAATTGTTTACATATCTTATAGATTTATTTATTGTTACTACAAGAATTGTAAAGACGATAGGATCTCTAATCGAAATTCCGTTATAAATAATATTGTATCACACTGTTGTAGACGAAAGAGACCAAGCAAAATTCCAACCCAATTCCAGATGACAGGGTTGATGCACCATCAGTCTGGAGAATTGACAACTGATGACGATGACAATGAAAATGACTGTCAGTCGCATTATCAGCCACCCTCTACTCCAACTGGACACAGTGGACGGAAACAGCAAGAATCCACCCCGCAATATAAATAGGATGAATTCTTTTCTAAGGGGGGAGGTGTTCTTCTGATGTATGTTTTTTTTTCTCTTTTTTTTCGTTTTTATTAATGAAGTTACATTTATTCCTTGTATGGGTGTGGCCGAAGGTGTTTTTTGTCTTTTTATTTTAGGTATAATGCTAGTCTGATTTTTTCGTTTGCTTCCACTAATTTATTTAAGGGAGCTGTAATTGGTTGAAAGAGTTGTTCAAAATGAGATGCGTTTTCCTGTCTACCCGATTTTAGCGTTTCATATTTTTTACGAATTATATTTCTTGTCTTTATAATATCTTTAATCACTTTTTCGTTCATTTGGAACAGCTTCTGAACAGCTTATGAACAGCTTAGAACAGCTTATGAACAGTAACAAACAGCTGCAGATCACATAAGAACAGTTTAATGATCAGAAATACAATGAAGCTAGAAATAATTGTTAGATCTATTTATAATAAAATAGAGACATCAAATCCTTTTCGATAACGCCCATCTTCCATCGAACAATCTTTGTTAATGACTAAAAACTGATATTTGTCTTTCCAACATTCTGAACATATTTTATGAAACTGTTCAAATTTCATGTCTGTATTAACATGATCATCATATATATGTTTTAAATTCAAGGTGTCTTGTTTAAAAAGAATTAATAAATTTGTATTATCACGTATCAATTGTTTTGGTATGTGACTATATGTTTGTCCTAAATAAAAACTATCAATCTCTTTGTGACGACCTCTACAAAAGTATGATCTTATATGGTTTTGTTTCTCGCAAGCAACATCATCAAATATAAATAATGAATTTTGTTTAGCTTCGTTGGGTGGTATTACTGTATTGTTTTCTGAATGATCAATGATAAATATGTTAGATAAATTACCAACAACACCTCGTCAAATAGAATGTGGAATTGTAAATTTAGATAGATCAGATGGATTAGGTACTCACTGGGTAGCATATTATAAAAAGGGTAAACAAATTGAATATTTCGATAGCTACGGTAACCTACGACCACCTCAAGAAATTATAAATTATTTAGGAAAAAATATCAAATACAATTATACTAGACACCAAACATATGATTCTGTAATTTGTGGACACCTATGTTTAAAGTTTTTATTTGATAAGTGTATATAAATAAAGAGTTCAATATTAATCCTTTAGTTTTCATACAACCATTAACATGTCTAGAATCCTCAATTTTTCTGGAAATGAATCTACTTTATACGGAAATTATTTTCCACCTATAGAATTATCTTCTGCTTATGAACGTGGTTTAGTTAGTTTCTTTACATATAATTTAATTTTATAGATAAAAGATTTGATGCATACAAACATCACGCGTTCTTATTTTAATTTTTTGGAATATTACTTTATTTTTGTTCTAAAAAAAAATAAAAAAAAGGAGGGAGCGGGTGCTCTCGTTTCTTGGAAGGAGGATCTTATTGAGATCGTTAAAAACAAAGAAATGAGAACATAAATTTCGTATAAATTGTGATCGTTGTCTACACTTTACCAGTTTGCTTACTAGTTTTGTTACAAAACGTAGTGTTGTGTGAATTTATTCAACATGAAGCAAGCGATTATCGACATGCAGGGGTTTAAAAGAGATTCACAGTTTATCCCTAAAGAAGTAGTAGTGAATTTTGTGAATTAACCAGAAAACAACAAAATAATGTGAAGTGGTTAACAGAAAATTTCCACGATCTTGAGTGGATGGATGGTACAGTGACTTATAAAACTGTGCAGAGTTTTATATTAGCAAATGTGAGTAAAAATACAATTGTATACGTAAAAGGACTTGAAAAGAGTCGATGGGTTGAAGAATTCTTAAAGTACAAAGTGTCTGTTGAAACCATAGACGATAACATAACACTTAAAAAACTAAAAGAGAAATTTCCAAATGTAAAGCGTTGTGCAGGACACTTACTGACGTGTGCTCTCGAAAACGTATTTTTAATAAGAAATTGTTTAAAATATGATCGTGAGTAACCGTTTTTTTTTTTGTCTTCTTCTTTTTTTTTATATATCAAGACTGAAGAAAGTCTAATATATGATTAGTTGTTTAACTGAATAGTGATAACACAACATATTTATCATAATGCATCTGTGTGAAACTTGTGGAAAAACTTTCGCTCGCACAAGTGAACTAAATAGACATAGACTAACGATTCATTCAAAATCTAAACAAAGCTCATGTGGTCTGTGCGGTAAGACAATGCGTAAAGACAATCTCAACCAACATATGAAAACCCATCGTTCGCAATCCAGGAAAGAAAAAAGACACCTTTGTGACTTTTGTGGAACTGGGTTTTCGCTTAAGACAGAATTAGTGTGTGATTTTTTTATCAAACATGGAATCTTCCAACCGCCAACAACAACAAGAACAAAATAAGAAAAGGGTATCTTCAATTACGAAAAAAACAAAAAGGAAGTCGAAAACGTCTAACATTCTCGAAAAATTTAATCTGCTGGGTGCGTTCGCATGGTTAAATTTATCTACTATGGAGAAAGACAAACCATATTTAATGACTGATATGAAACGACACACGACAAAGTTTGGTGATAGGTTGATGGTGGAATTAGACAACAGCAACAAACTCTACCTTTCGGAACGTTATAATTCACTAACAGACAGACAAGTTGCAGAACTAGGCAGCGGAAAATATCTGTTATTAAATAGAGGAACAAAAGGACAAAGTTATATGCTGGAAGTCATCTTGAAAGCAGAATTCGATAAAATATCGCTTATCGAACAATTAACAACAACAGTTCCACCACCACAACCACAACAACAACAACAACAACATCAACCCTCATCATCATCTGTACAAAAATCAACGGTAGTTTTACCAACAGTAAACACTATTGAAATGTTAGCACCGTCACCATCAAGTCAAGTGACCACAATTGATGATGAAGATGATGATGATGTTGATCCCAATTCAGCAGTATTAAATTTCTATTCACAAAAACCTTTTCTAGGTTTTTAGAGGAAAAAAGCAATGTAAGTAATATACTATTATTTATTAATTTCTGTGTCTACTTAACTATAAAATTATTATATTTTCTTAAATATTCTTAAATATAAACATATTAATTTTTTCATTTTCCTTTCAATTATAGTTCTATTAACACAACCACATGTATCCGGTCCGTCTGTGACTTCATTACTCGACCAAGGACAATGGCTATCGTGCCATCCATACTTGGACAACTTCATTTCTTGAAAACGAAGAAATTCTTCTTTGTGTTCGTGTAAGATTTGATCATAAGAAAATTTTCAACATTCATCATGAATACTATTTCACGAAGAAACATCGACATGTGGTGTAATTACTAGTATTTAAATATTATTACAAAGACTTCTCATTTAAATAAAAGTTATAAGTATCTCTATCTTTTTTCTTTTTGTCTTAATTTTTGTTTCGTTTTACAGTAATCAAAGTTAAATAAATGCTATATCACTCTTATTTTCTATCTCTTTTTTCTTCCTCCGTGCCTTAATCGAGCGTGCCTTAATGCGCGACGACCCCCCACCACCGCAGAGGAGGCGTGCCTTAAAGAAGAAACAGACGAACCAGAAACTAGAACACATAGAAAACGCCCACGAAACCCCACCAAAACACAAAAATACACCCACTTTACCAATTAAACACGATTATTCCCCACCAAAAATTATAAACTACACCCACTTTACCTCCCACTTACGACAAATCCCCACTTTTTTAGACCACCACCAACAAAAAACACGCCCCCGACCGGAGCCACGCCCCGTGCCTGACACGCCTTGCGTGCCTAAAGTGGTCCAGAACATACATATCTATACTACTTCTATTTTTTAAGTGCTATTCAAAAACAATTTTCCACTGACTGTTAATTTTTTTGCTAACGTTGCTAAAGGCATGTTGGACCGCCAATGGTGGGAGAGAAAAATACGTTTCTCTTCAGTATAAATAAGTGTTCGAGTTCATCACAGCCATCATCTTTAGCACCCACATGGTACCAAAAACCTTCGCAGCAGCAGCACCGGTCACAGTGTATGTACCGACAACTATTACTATCTATTTATTTTTTATATTATTATTATAGTACTACAATGAGTCAGAGCCTGAAAAATATCGATGCCTTTACCAGCGAGAGCATTGGCAAAATTGAATTGGTGAGTAGATTAGTTAAAACAAAAGAAGAAGGTAAAAAAATATTCAGTATTTGAAAAGAACTATTTCAGTGGTAAAGAATTGTATTAAAATCAAATCTAGTTATGTAAATAGGTTTTCAAAAGTCCAATCAAATTTAACCATATTAAAAAAATATGATGGAAATTGCAAACTCAAATTAAACACGGCAAAGAATGGAAAGCCAAAAAATGTACTTTGGCAAGACATTGATTATTGTTTTAGTGGTAGAATTAAACCTGGAATTATAACAAATTTAAAAATTAAAGATCCAAAAGAATTTGTAACAAAATCATTTAGAAGCTTTTTAATAAAAATTAGAAGAGAACTAAACAACTCTTCATTGAAAGCGAATGTAGTTTTTGCTGGATTATTTATAAAACCCCAAACGGCTGAAACTTTTTAAAATTTGTTTCAACAAAAACCGACTAATAGATCATGATATCAATCTAAAGGATTGGCATAAAACATATGTTATTCACAAAATGCTAACAAAATTGAAGGTATCAATATTTTGTAAAAAACGAAATTTTACCATTATCACTTAGTAAAAGAGATTTTTCACCTCGAATTAACTTATTGATATGAGGAACGTATCAGTGGTGGAGTAGTAGTAGTTTGTAGTAGTGATAACGAAATAGATTGAGGTGGTTATGATGAAAATCATATTAGTAAGTACAATTCAAATAAAACTTTATCATTATGCCTAGGTATAAAATTGTACTGTGAAATTTGTTTAAATCATTTTAATTCTCCATCTATCTTAGACAAGCATTTAGTTAACTGTAAACGCTTAAATAAATACAAAATTATTCTTCCAAAAGAAAATTAAAACATTATACATTTTAATAAATTTAAACCAGTTTGTCCTGAACATTTACACCTATTTCAGAATCTGAAAATTCAAAATTATTGACCACTTTATATGACAAAAAATATGTGATTGATTACAGACATTTTGAGCAAGCCATTAGTTAGGTTTTAAGGCTTGTAAAAATTCGTAGGTGTCTGGAGTTTAAGCAACAAAGTGGTAAAAGAATATATAGATTTAAATACTAATTTACGGAAAGAAAGTCGAAACGATTTCGAAAAAAATTTTTATAAATTAATGAACAATGTAAAAAAATATCATGAAGTCAAATTAGTAACTAACTGGTTAGGAAGGTTTGGAGCAAATTACTACGTCTCACAACCTAATTTCCACAGTTCTATTATAATTGACAATAATATAGTGTTAATAGAAATGAAAAAAGACATTTCAAAATATTTTTGTATGATTTCCATTATATAACCACTTTTTAATCCGTTCACCGTGTCAATGTTCCGCGTTGACAAAAAAACATCAAGATTCCATGATCTGGACTGGGATCTGGGTACGATTAGTTATACAAGCGTACGGAATTTTATATTATCTAACATTAATCGAAATACAACAGTATACACCAAAGGACTAGAAAAAAGTGCATGGATAGAGAATATGTTGATGAATAAAGTCTGTGTTAACCTCATCGGTCAAACGTTAACATTTAGAAAGCTGGAAGAGCATTTTCCAGGTACAGGACGTTGCGAAAAACATTTCATGACGTGTACACTGCACAACGTTTTTTCAATTTATAAATACTTGCGATTCGGAATACAACAAATCGAATAAAAATATAAACGAAAGAATAGGTAAAAAGAAAAAAAATAATTCAATACATACAAAAATATTTTTGTATGATTTCCATTATACAAAAATTTGGACAAAATGGAAAATTATTGTACACTGATACTGATAGTCCAATTTATCTTTTTTTTTGTTGATGATACATACAAATACATCAAGGAAAATATTAAGAAGTTTGATACTTCCGAGTATCCTTCTAATAATACTTACCAAATTCCATTAGCGAACAAAAAAGTTTTATGGATAATGAAAGATGAAAATAATGGTGCTATAATGACCGAATTTGTCAAATTACATTAAAAAATGCACCTTCAGAGATTATTAACTGCTCCTCAGGAAAAGGATGTACAAATTCAAAAGATGTATGATAAACAATTCACACAAATAGAAATTGAAAATGTCCTCTCAAATTTTGGAGTGACCAAAAAGGCTAAAGGAGTTCAGACGTCGGAAATTACATTTGATTCAATAATCTCAAATTCTATAAGAATTGAAAATGATGATGTTTACATAGCCGAGCAAAATAAACTTGCACTGAATCCTCATGATAACAAACGCATGGTGAATTAGTTAAATACAGACACATTGTCATGGGGCTGTCATGATAAAGTTGGTTTCTTTCGATAAAGTTAAAGATAAAACTTTTTTTGTCTAAACATAATCTACTTCATGCAATCTCAATTTTGTTGCTTGAAAAACAAAACATTGATTGGTAAAGAAACTGATTTTTTTTTAATATTTCAACTGAGTAGGTATATTTATATATTTTCAGTCTAAAACTGTCACGTTTGTAAGCAAACCTTTGCATCAATGTAACTTCTTACAAACGCCTGTAAACGACGAGGTTGTGTTCCAAGAAATTGAGGCAAAACTTCAAGCGTTCCAAAATCAGGGTAGAAGATGTTTTGTGGATATTTTTAGGTAAAATGAGAGAATGTGTCGTGTGGCATTGTTTTTATGCTCCACCACAAATCAATTTGAAGTAATTATGGACGAGATGGCAGATCTTACTGTTTCAATCAATGCCAATGCTAGCATGTTACGTGTTATAAAGCATATAACTAGATCTAATTTTAGTTAATGGGGTAGGTATGTTAAAGTTTATTTAAGTGTTTAAATTAATGGGGGGAGGTCTTTTTTTCAGTAGCGGGATTCATGTATAATCCGCACCAAAGGACCTCAAAGCAATTTCGATTTGTGAATTTTTGTTTTGTGATGAAAGTTTAAAAACTAGTGACGATGATGACAAATATTACAGAAAAAGCTTCAAAAATTAAATTAATTAGAGAAAAACTTAAGCGTAGCTATATTTTCACAAGTGAAATGCGTAACATTAATAGTGTACTGTTTAGTGCAAAGTTAAGTGCTTGTGATATAAGTAGGCTAATAGAAAAAACAGTGCTACCTAATAGGGTTAAGAAAGTTTTAAGAAAGGAATATAATCTTCCGGATCACACTGAAAGTGATTATGATTCAGAAGAAACAGTAGCTAATGATTAATTTTTAAGTTTGTTTATTTGTTAATTAATATAAGATCATTTATGTACTTGTTTTTAACTATAAAGAATAATCCCCTCAAAGAGATTATGTTGCTTTCTGGTGTGGCATCCGCCCGGTTTCTACACTTCACAATTTTACGAGCATTAATCACATTCGCTAGGTAATCAAAATCACATGTGTTGAATTGACGAATCGACGACTCGGCGTAGCCGGTTCGAATCACTACGAAAGCAGTCTGAATTTTTTTCACGCCAAAGAAAATAATTTACCTACGATTGGATAAAAAAAATGTCACAATATTAAAATTAGGGTTTTTTACCTTTTTTCAAAACACCTCAAAAACACCTGTGATTACATCTGCGACTACTTCCTTTACCTGGAGGGGCCACGCTCTAACTTCAGAACCCTCTGGTCGTTGCTGGTCACGACTTGTAGAAGTGGCCTTGAAAGACCATCGGCGATCGGCACTTCTTCAGGACAAGAATGACCTTCCAAGGTCATGGACAGAGGACATGCTATCGAGGTGTCATGGAAACTCCAAACCAACAACAACAAAAGAAACGGCTGTCATCAATTAGAAAAAAGTCGAAGACTAAATCCAAAACGTCGAGCATGTTAGAGAAGTTTAATCTACTGGAGCCTTCGCATGGTTAAATTTATCGACGATGAAAAAGAACAATCTCTATTTGATTACGGACATGAGACGGCATACAACAAAGTACGGCGAAAGATTAATGGTGAAACTGGATAACATAAACAAGGTGTATCTCCCGCAACATTTTCATTCTTTGACAGATCGACAAATTACCGTGTTGGGTGTTGAAAAATATGTGTTGTTAAACAGGGGCGCAAAAGGTCAAAGTTTTATACTAGAAGTAATATTAAAAACAGAATAAATCTCATCGAAGAATTATCGGCACCAACACAACAACAACCATGATCATGAACTAGAGAAAAATCATGAACGATAGTTCTACCAAAATCTGTGGAAATTATACTACCGTCACCATCAACAGGTCAGGTGACGGTAATTGATAATGAAGATGAAGAAACCGTTGATCCAAACTCAGCGGTATTAAACTTTTACTCGTAAAAACCTTGCCTGTGTTTGTAGAAGAACGAAAACCAATGCAAGTAATTTTATATATTATTATATTCTTAAATATGTTTATAGTAATATTTTTTTAATTTTCTTTTCAGTTATAATTCTATTAAGTCAACCACATGTATCCGATCGGTCGGTGACTTCATCAAACGACCAAGGACACTTGCTATCGTGCCATCGATACTTGGACAACTTCATTTGTTGAAAACGAAGAAATTCTTCTTTGTGTTCGTGCAGGATTTGATCTCCGTACATCATTAGAAAATTTTCAGCGTTCATCATCGCATAATTTCACGAAGATTTATATCGACGACTAATAAATACATGTGGTGAACTTAAAGTATTTAAATATTATTATAAAGATTTCTCATTTGTATAAAAATTATCAGCGTCTCTATCTTTTTTATTTCTCTTTTTTTTTCGTCTTACACTAATCAAATTTAAATAAATGCTATCTCACTGTCAGCAGCACTTATAGAATCATGGTGTTATAGCCGTTCTTGTTTTTGACGTTTTGAAGCAAATTGTTGCAGTGTAACCCTCCCCTACAGATAAATTTCTGCTGATCACGTAATTTTAATAATAATCTTGTGCTGACAGCGTGATCTATTTTTTAAATGCTATTCAAAAACAAATTTCCACTGACTGTTAATTTTTTTGCTAACGTTGCTAAAGGCATGTTGGACCGCCAATGGTGGGAGAGAAAAATACGTTTCTCTTCAGTATAAATTAGTGTTCCGAGTTCATCACAGCCATCATCTTTAGCACCCACACGGTACCAAAAACCTTCGCAGCAGCAGTACCGGTCACAGTGTATGTACCAACAACTATTATTATCTATTTATTTTTTATATTATTATTATAGTAATACAATGAGTCAGAGCCTGAAGAATATTGATGTCCTTACCAGCGAGATCATTGACAAAATTGAATTGGTGAGTAGATTAGTTAAAACAAAAGAAGAAGATAAAAAAATATTCAGTATTTGAAAAGAACTATTTCAGTGGTAAAGAATTGTATTAAAATTAAATGCAAATAGGTTTTCAAAAGTCCAATCAAATTTAACCATATTAAAAAATTATGATGGAAATTGCAAACTCAAATTAAATACGGCAAAGAATGGAAAGCCAAAAAATGTACTTTGGCAAGACATTGATTATTGTTTTAGTGGTAGAATTAAACCTGGAATTATAAGAAATTTAAAAATTAAAGATCCAAAAGAATTTGTAACAAAATCATTTAGAAGCTTTTCGATAAAAATTAGAAGAGAACTAAACAACTCTTCGTTGAAAGCGAATGTAGTTTTTGCTGAGTTATTTATAAACCCCAAACGGCTGAAACTTTTTAAAATTTTTTTCAACAAAAACCGACTAATAGATCATGATATCAATCTAAAAGATTGGCATAAAACATATGTTATTTACAAAATGCTAACAAAATTGAAGGTATCAATATTTTGTAAAAAACGAAATTTTACCATTATCATTTAGTAAAAGAGATTTTTCACCTCAAATTAACTTATTGATATGAGGAACGTATCAGTGGTGGATTAGTAGTAGTTGTAGTAGTGATAACGAAATAGATTGAGGTGGTTATGATGAAAATCATATTAGTAAGTACAATTCAAATAAAACTTTATCATTATGCCTAGGTATAAAATTGTACTGTGAAATATGTTTAAATCATTTTAATACTCAATCTATCTTAGGCAAGCATTTAGTTAACTGTAAACCCTTAAATAAATAAAAAATTATTCTTCCAAAAGAAAATTAAAACATTATACATTTTAATAAATTTAAACCAGTTTGTCCTGAACATTTACACCTATTTCAGAATCTGAAAATTCAAAATTATTGACTACTTTATATGACAAAAAATATGTGATTGATTACAGACATTTTGAGCAAGCCATTAGCTGGGTTTTAAGACTTGTAAAAATTCATAGGTGTCTGAAGTTTAAGCAATCAAAGTGGGTAAAAGAATATATAGATTTAAATACTAATTTACGGAAAGAAAGTCGAAACGATTTCGAAAAGAATTTTTATAAATTAATAAACAATGTAAAAAAAATATCATGAAGGCAAATTAGTAACTAACTGGTTAGGAAGGTTTGGAGCAAATTACTACGTCTCACAACCTAATTTCCACACTTGTATTATAATTGACAAAAATATAGTGTTAATAGAAATGAAAAAATGAAAAGTTAACTTTAACAAACCCATTTAAAAGGGTATGTGTATTAGACATTTCAAAATATTTTTGTATGATTTCCATTATATAACCATTTTTTAATCCGTTCACCTTGTCAATTTTCCGCGTTGACAAAAAAACATCAAGAAACCGTCGAGTATTGTACTAGAAATTTCCATGATCTGGACTGGGATCTGGGTACGATTAGTTATACAAGCGTACGGAATTTTATATTATCTAACATTAATCGAAATACAACAGTATACACCAAAGGACTAGAAAAAAGTGCGTGGATATAGAACATGTTGATGAATAAAGTGTGTGTTACCCTCATCGGTCAAACGTTAACATTTAGAAAGCTGGAAGAGCATTTTCCAGGTACAGGACGTTGCGAAAAACATTTCATGACGTGTACACTGCACAACGTTTTTTCAATTTATAAATACTTGGATTCGGAATACAACAAATCGAGTAAAAATATAAACGAAATAATAGGTAAAAAGAAAAAAATAATTCAATACATACAAAAATATTTTTGTATGATTTCCATTATACAAAAATTTGGACAAAATGGAAAATTATTGTACACTGATACTGATAGTCCAATTTATCTTTTTTTTTTGTTGATGATACATACAAATACATCAAGGAAAATATTAAGAAGTTTGATACTTCCGAGTATTCTTCTAATAATACTTACCAAATTCCATTAGCGAACAAAAAAGTTTTATGGTTAATGAAAGATGAAAATAATGGTGATATAATGACCGAACTTGTCGGATTACCTTAAAAAATGCACCTTCAGAGATTATTAACTACACCTCAGGAAAAGGATTTACAAAGTCAAAAGATGTATGATAAACAATTCACACAAATAGAAATTGAAAATGTCCTCTCAAATTTTGGAGTGACCAAAAAGGCTAAAGGAGTTCAGACGTCGGAAATTACATTTGATTCAATAATCTCAAATTCTATAAGAATTGAAAATCATGATGTTTACATAGCCGAGCAAAATAAACTTGTACTGAATCCTCATGATAACAAACGCATGGTGAATTAGTTAAATACAGACACATTGTCATGGGTCTGTCATGATGAAGTTCGTTTCTTTCAATAAAGTTAAAGATAAAACTTTATTTGTCGGAACATAATCTACTTCATGCAATCTCAATTTTGTTGCTTGAAAAACAAAACATTGATTGGTAAAGAAACTGATTTTTTTAAATATTTTAACTGAGTATATTTATATATTTTCAGTCTAAAACTGTCACGTTTGTAAGCAAACCTTTGCATCAATGTAACTTCTTACAACCGCCTGTAAACGACGAGGTTGTGCTCCAAGAAATTGAGGCAAAACTTCAAGCCTTCCAAAATAAGGGTAGAAGATGTTTTGTGGATGGAGGCTACACAGCATTTTTGTTAAAACCTACATCGCCTTATGACCATGTAGACCTAGTTGTTGAAGGCTACAAATAGACGAACAACTTAAAGAAGATTATAACATGTTTAAATATGAAAGTTTTTACCACTGTCGTGATAATATAAGATTCAACATCATATTTTTGGGTAAAATGACAGAATGTGACTGGAAAACTTTTATATCAGAATGTATCACTGAATTTGGTCTGCCGATGTCGTGTGGCATTGTTTTTATGCTCCACCACAAATCAATTTGAAGTAATTATGGACGAGATGGCAGATCTTACTGTTTCAATCAATGCCAATGCTAGCATGTTACGTGTTATAAAGCATATAACTAGATCTAATTTTAATTAATGGGGTAGGTATGTTAAAGTTTATTTAAGTGTTTAAATTAATGGGGGAGGACTTTTTTTCAGTAGCGGGATTCATGTATAATCCGCACCAAAGGACCTCAAAGCAATTTCCATTTGTAAAGTTTTGTTTTGTGATGAAAGTTTAAAAACTAGTGACGATGATGACAAATATTACAGAAAAAGCTTCAAAAATTAAATTAATTAAAGAAAAACTTAAGCGTAGCTATATTTTCACAAGTAAATTGCGTAACAACAATAGTGTACTGTTTAGTGCAAAGTTAAGTGCTTGTGATATAAGTAGGCTAATAGAAAAAACAGTGCTACCTAATAGGGTTAAGAAAGTTTTAAGAAAGGAATATAATCTTCCGGATCACACTGAAGAGAGTGATTATGATTCAGAAGAAACAGTAGCTAATGATTAATTTTTAAGTTTGTTTATTTGTTAATTAATATAAGATCATTTATGTACTTGTTTTTAACTACATATAAAGAATAATCCCCTCAAAGAGATTATGTTGCTTTCTGGTGTGGCATCCGCCCGGTTTCTACACTTCACAATTTTACGAGCATTAATCACATTCGCTAGGTAATCAAAATCACATGTGTTGAATTGACGAATCGACGACTCGGCGTAGTCGGCTCGAATCACTACGAAAGCAATCTGAATTTTTTTCACGCCAAAGAAAATAATTTACCTACGATTGGATAAAAAAAATGTCACAAAATTAAAATTAGGGTTTTTTACCTTTTTTCAAAACACCTCAAAAACACCTGTGATTACACCTGCGATTCCTTACTTTACCTGAACGGGCCACGGTCTAACTTCAGAACCCTCTGGTCATTGCTGATCACCACTTGTAGAAGTGGCCTTGAAAGACTCTCGGGGATCGGCACTTCTTCAGCACAAGAATGACCTTGCAAGGTCATAGACAGAGGACATGCTATCGAGGTGTCATGGAAACCCCAAACCAACAACAACAAAAGAAACGGCTGTCATCAATTAGAAAAAAGTCGAAGACCAAATCCAAAACGTCGAGCATGTTAGAGAAGTTTAATCTACTGGAGCCTTCGCATGGTTAAATTTATCGACGATGAAAAAGAACAATCTCTATTTGATTACGGACATGAGACGGCATACAACAAAGTACGGCGAAAGATTAATGGTGAAACTGGATAACATAAACAAGGTGTATCTTCCGCAACATTTTCATTCTTTGACAGATCGACAAGTTACCGTGTTGGGTGTTGGAAAATATGTGTTGTTAAACAGGGGCGCAAAAGGTCAAAATTTTATACTAGAAGCAATATTAAAAATGGAATTCGACAGAATAAGTCTCATCGAAGAATTATCGGAACCACCATAACAACAACCATGATCATGAACTACAGAAAAATCATGAACGATAGTTCTACCAAAATCTGTGGAAATTATACTATCATCACCATCAACAGGTCAGGTGACGGTAATTGATAATGAAGATGAAGAAACCGTTGATCCAAACTCAGCGGTATTAAACTTTTACTCGCAAAAACCTTGCCTGGGTACTAATACATGTGGTGACCTTAAAGTATTTAAATATTATTATAAAGATTTCTCATTTGTATAAAAATTATGAGCGTCTCTATCTTTTTTATTTCTCTTTTTTTTTCGTCTTACACTAATCAAATTTAAATAAATGCTATCTCACTGTCATTTGCTATATCTTTTTTCCTTTTCAGTGCCTTAATCCTGCGACAGCACCCCCACCACTGCTGAGGGGGCATGTCTTAGAGGCAAAGCAATACCCCACCACCACGAAACACGCCTCCTGACTGGAGAGACGCCCCGTGCCTGACACGCCCAGCGTGCCCAAATTGAGCCAGAACATACATAAACATACTATAATACTCACATGTATTCGATTCGTCTGTGACTTCATCAAACGACCAAGGACAGTAGTAGATACGTGCAGTGCATACTTAGACAAATTCATTTCTTGGAAACGAAGAAATTCTTCTGTGTTCGTGCGAGATTTTATCTCTGTACATTATTTGAAAATTTTCAACGTTGATCATTACTATTTCACGAAGATTTATATCAACGACTAATACATGTGGTGTAATTACAAGTATTTAAACATTCGTTTAAATAAAAGTTAAATTACATCTATTTTTTATGTTTTTTTTCATCTTAATTAATCAAATGTAAATAAATACTATCATTTTTATTTTTTATCCCTCTTTTCTTTTTCCTCCAGCATTAAGCGGGCATGCCTTAATGCAGTAACAACACCCCGTCGCAGCTGAGGGGGCGTGCCTTAGTGACGAAACAACATCCCACCAGAGATATCAAGATAAGAGATTACTAATCAAATCAAACAACAAAACATCACACACATACACCAAATCTATACAAACCAAACCCACCGTACCTTCAACTTACGACAATAATATTTACATTTTTTTTAATGTAATGGAGTCTACAAAAAAGTGCGGATTCTCTACATCCACATCCTCATTCTAGGAGTTGTAATCAGAGAGGTGAAACCACGGCAGTATACATAACTTTTTCCATAGGCCCATCATTGTCGTTGAACTGATTAATGAACCGCTGACACATCTCTTGTCTTTGAAGCAGGTCTGTAGGAAGCATTCATTGATTACCTATAAGCGGTAAGGATATAACTGCAAGTCGTTTTAAGAATTCGGGTACAGGTACCGTAAGATAGTTCTAATTCTTGGTGTAGGTATCGTACCGAAGTCTGTGGACGTTCTTCCATTACTTGTCGCAGCTTTTCAATAGTTTCTTCATTTCTTAATTTTGGCCTACCGCTGCCTTTTCTACGACTCACACCTCCTGTTTCCCTAAATTAGTCTATCAAACGACGTACAAATCCGCCGAAAACATCACAAAACAGCTTATTTGTACGCATCTCTTAAAGAACAAATCGATTCACCATTGAGTTTTCTGGCATTTCTTAATTAAATTTCAACATTGTCTCATATTGTTTTCCTACTAGTTCGGCAAATACGAAAGCCATTATTTATTGATGACTGAGCAAAAATGACAGTTTGATTCAACTCCTGAATTATGCTGCCTATATTTCCTTTGTCCATCGCCTAATCGGAAGACAAATTTTGCGGCTCACGGGTTATAATAATGAAAACGAAAGATGGAAATTATCAACATGCGATAGTAAAATGCCCATGGACTTGAAGCAGTTGGATTTTAAAATAGGGAATCATTTCAAGTGGTTAGGGGTCATGAAACGTCGAGAAAACATGAAAGTGGCAAGACGCCCGATGGACTCAATTACTATACAGGACGATTATTTTAAAATGTGTGTCTATTCCCCTGTACTTCCTAAGCGTCAGTTAAGTAAAAAATTGGTCTAAATTTATTTCGACAGAACTTCCCTCGCTTCTTTGAAAAATGATAAAATTAGGTTTTGCTATGTTTGTTTTAAGATAACCTCTATGAAGTAAAAACCGGTGGCATAAACAACATTCTCGCAGCCCCTGCACCATCGCAAATTGTAAGGGACTATGCAAATTGCTTGTTTATGCATCGGAAGAATGACACGTAGAAATTTGTTTTGATTTTAATTATTGGTGGGGATGATTAGCAAAATTTTGGATAGCATTTAACCATCTACATGATATTTCTAATATACATACAAAATTCGGCAACCTTCGGTCTAGCAGTTTCGGAGATTACGTGTCTAATAAAAAAGGATACAGACACCAGACAACAGACAGACGGAAACGGAAGTACTGTAGGAATCATGAAACGTCGAGAAAATATAAAAGTGACCATTCGTCCAATGGACTCGATTACTATATTTCCTTTGCTTACACACGGGCAGTAAAAAGTAACAATAAAAAGAAGATGGAAAATAGCGACGCTTTTCGTTAATTTAGGTAATTTTTGTATCTAATTAATGCTGTGTTAATATAACATATGTAAATTAGGTGGCGATATTACGGGATTAAAGAGCCATGAAGGGTGGGGCTATATGAAAGTAGCTGAAGCCTACCTACATAGAAAAATCTTTTGAGGAAAAGATAAAAATTGCCAAAAGAGTTTTTGGCAGTGAAGTTAGGCAGTTAAGCAAGGATTCAAGGATACCTTAACCCAGCACGTCTGCTGCTAGCGATAAGTCAATTATAATAATTGTACCTTTAGTTTTTATAATTAATAAATAAAAATTTCACTTGGTGTTCGATGTTTTATGAACTCATAAGGTACGTTGCTAGGGGCAGCATGCTTTAAGTCGAATGGCGTGCGTGAAACAGTTTAAAAATCACTCCTGCAGAAAAACATGTAAAAAAAAGATGTTAAAAAATGTTTGATTTAGAACAGGAAGTGTTATAAATTTAAATATAAGGACCTCATACGAATTCGGACAATTGGATTATTGAAAGAGATTGTTCTATAGATATTAAGAATACAGTTCAACAATTGCATTTCTTCAGCATCAGGAACTGTTATTAATTAATTAAGATAGTTTAAACATGTTTTCTTTTCTGTACAAAACGTAATCAAAATATAAAAACTTCGATTAAGCATTATGCATTTCATTTAAATATATCACTATCTTTAATGAGATAATTTTAAATAAAAATGTAGTTTAGTTCATTTCGGTCACGACCCATATGAAATAATTTAAAATGAAAGTTCATTTAGCTGATACCCTTTATCTTATCAACTTACTTAATATAGAAACATAAATAGGAAAATTTTGCAATTATCATGAAAAATATTTACGTTATGAGTACAATATTAACAGAATAAATAATCGGACAACAACACAATTACAATTTAATTTTAAATATTATATGTCTATATTTTTTTATGAAATTTTGTTAGTCAGTAGGGGCAAAAATTTTTACTCAACCTTTAGTTATCAATGATTAGCAGAGAAACATTGGTCACTGTTCAAGCAGCTAAAATACTACTACTTGTCCCCTATAGGAGAAGACCGATGTTCTCTCTGAATTTTCCCAACACTTGATTCAAACGTATTCTGGTTAACCATTAAGAGTTGATTGCTACAGCAAAATCTTGAAAAACGTCGCTCTGACTCAACGAGTTTTTGGATAAATCGTTAAAACCCACCGTTTCTTAGTTTTGAAACGTCAAGGAGAATTATGTGCCATTCTTTTCAGTTATTTGAGGATAGAATTATTAAAAGAAATGTTATTGGCGAATTTTATATTGCTAATACAAGTAAGGGCAAAACTTACGTCGTAAATCTTTTTTTTTTTGTGAAAATATCAACCAGGGTTTGGTCGAAAAACTCGAAAAATACGAACATTTAAAAAAGGTTATAAAAAAACATCAAATTAGCAAAGAAACATTGGTCACGGTACAAGTAGCTAAACAACTACTACTTGTCCCCTATAGGAGAAGACCGATGTTCTATGCAGTCTGCTATCACTTATTTTTTTCTAATTTTTTTTTTTATTTATCAGTTTACCTCATCATGTTTGTAAACAAGTAAGTCGTTTACTGTGTAGTGTTTTTTTTTTTATTGTATTAAATAAAATAACAAAATGGCAATGAGCGGATGCAGGGGTTCAAACTCGATTCAGAAACTGTACTTACTAACTATTCTACAAGGAAAACGAGTACTATCGATTTTTTAACAAATCTGGGCATTGGTTGACGAATAACTTTCACGAATTGTCGTGGACGGTCGCTTAAAAGTGTGTAAACTTTCATATTAACAAACTTAGACGGAAAGTCCACAGTTTTAGTGAAAAGACACGAAAAGGCACGATGGCTGGAAGAATTTTTGTTAGGCACGTGTTTGTAGACGCGATTGGTGGTACAGTGAAGTTTAATCAACTGAAAAATTGGGTTTTGAATCTTAAACGTTGTTCAGAACACTCTTAAAGCGTGTTGTGTCGAAAAACGCACTGGCGATATTTCAGGTACAAGTGAAGAAGTGTTAGATAAATCAAGTACTGACCCAAGAAGACAATATATAATATTTTGAAATATATCTAAAATCTATTTACCTAAAATTGTTTTAGAATTTGTGTTATTTTTGTTAATTTTGTATTTATTAATGTCAGCGTACCAAATAAAGGTCAGATGGCTGTTAAAGTCTGATAAGATAATAAGCGATGACCGAAGAATCACATTCCATATTAGTGGCTGGTAAATTCCGGAGCTTGTAGATAATTAATTAATTTACCAATAACTTCCTTCTTTTAATTTAACATCCCATCTTGTTGATAAAGAAAATAAACTTTGCATCAAAAAGAAACTTACCAGCATGATAACAAAGAACCCAATGAGCAATGATGAAACCGAAGAAGCGATACAAAAAAAAATCTTAACGCAAACTACCGACTTGAGTTCATTTTAGTATAAAACACATCTAAACCCAGCTTCATGTTTTCACCATGCTGGAAACCGTGAAACACTTCGCAGTGGTACACTTTCACACTCTGGTGTTCTGGTGTGTTCTAAACACTAGCGCTCCGTATTTAAAGACTGTTAGGAACTGCGCAGAAATGTGGATTCATTTTTAATAAATTCGACTATCTATTCGGGGTTATCAGGTTATCACAGAGTGCTAGAAACCATTAATAGACTAATAAAACGAACCACGGAAAATTTCAACTCAGGTCATAACACGAGATCCGTATTTCAGTTTCCCGTGTAATTATTATGGGCGAAATCGAGGCATTTTAGGGCCTAAATTCTACAAGATGATTTTTATAAATTTTCAAATAAGTATCTCGAAAAATAAGCGTTCTAAAAAAAAATTTAATTATTCTATGGGGGAACTGCTTTAGTGCAAAAAACTAGTCCCACTCTCCCCTCCTTGTAGGGGGAGGGGGGGTTTGAAGTCTTAAATAAGAACTTCGAATTTTTATTACAAATTTATATTTCAACAAAATTTTCGAAATTTCACTAAATACATTTTCTTGTAGACTTCGGGCCCCAGAAGTCATATCCGCTTTCATTTCTTCGATATCTCCAATGGTTCTTCCAAAATCGCACTTTGAAATGTACAAAAATGTGCAAAATACCACCAATTTTTGGGCCAATTTTCAACAAAATTTTCGAAATTTTACTAAATACATTTTCTTGTAGATCTGGGGCCCCAGAAGTCATATCCGCTTTCATTTCTTCGATATCTCCAATGGTTCTTCCAAAATCGCCCTTTGAAATGTACAAAAATGTGCAAAATACCACCAATTTTTGGGCCAATTTTCAACAAAATTTTCGAAATTTCTCTAAATACATTTTCTTGTAGATTTCGGGCCCCAGAAGTCATATCCGCTTTCATTTCTTCGATATCTCCAATGGTTCTTCCAAAATCGCCCTTTGAAATGTACAAACATGTGCAAAATATCGCCAATTTTTGGGCCAATTTTCAACAAAATTTTCGAAATTTTACTAAATACATTTTCTTGTAGATTTCGGGCCCCATAAATCATATCCGCTTTCATTTCTTTGATATCTCCATTGGTTCTTCCAAAATCGCCCTTTGAAATGTACAAAAATGTGCAAAATACCACCAATTTTTGGGCCAATTTTCAACGAAATTTTCGAAATTTCACTAAATACATTTTCTTGTAGATTTGGGGCCCCAGAAGTCATATCCGCTTTCATTTCATCGATATCTCCAATGGTTCTTCCAAAGTCGCCCTTTGAAATGTTCAAAAATGTGCAAAATACCACCAATTTTTGGGCCAATTTTCAACAAAATTTTCGAAATTTCACTAAATACATTTTCTTGTAGATTTAGGGCCCCAGAAGTCATATCCGCTTTCATTTCTTCGATATCTCCAATGGTTCTTCCAAAATCGCCCTTTGAAATGTACAAAAATGTGCAAAATACCACCAATTTTTGGGCCAATTTTCAACAAAATTTTCGAAAATTCACTAAATACATTTTCTTGTAGATTTGGGGCCCCAGAAGTCATATCCGCTTTCATTTCTTCGATATCTCCAATGGTTCCTCCTAAATCGCCTTTTGAAATGTACAAAAATGTGCAAAATACCACCAATTCTTGGACCAATTTTCAACAAAATTCTCGAAATTTCACTAAATACATTTTCTTTTAGATTTCGGGCCCCAGAAATCATATCCGCTTTCATTTCTTCGATATCTCCAATGGTTTTTCCAAAATCGCCTTTTGAAATGTACAAAAATGTGCAAAATACCACCAATTCTTGGACCAATTTTCAACAAAATTTTCGAAATTTCACTAAATACATTTTCTTGTAGATTTCGAGCCCCAGAAGTCATATCCGCTTTCATTTCTTCGATATCTCCAATGGTTCTTCCAAAATCGTCGTTTGAAATGTACAAAAATGTGCAAAATACCACCAATTTTTGGGTCAATTTTCAACAAAATTTTCGAAATTTCACTAAATACATTTTCTTGTAGATTTGGGGCCCCAGAAGTCATATCCGCTTTCATTTCTTCGATATCTCCAATGGTTCTTCCAAAGTCGCCCTTTGAAATGTTCAAAAATGTGCAAAATACCACCAATTTTTGGGCCAATTTTCAACAAAATTTTCGAAATTTCACTAAATACATTTTCTTGTAGATTTAGGGCCCCAGAAGTCATATCCGCTTTCATTTCTTCGATATCTCCAATGGTTCTTCCAAAATCGCCCTTTGAAATGTACAAAAATGTGCAAAATACCACCAATTTTTGGGCCAATTTTCAACAAAATTTTCGAAAATTCACTAAATACATTTTCTTGTAGATTTGGGGCCCCAGAAGTCATATCCGCTTTCATTTCTTCGATATCTCCAATGGTTCCTCCTAAATCGCCTTTTGAAATGTACAAAAATGTGCAAAATACCACCAATTCTTGGACCAATTTTCAACAAAATTCTCGAAATTTCACTAAATACATTTTCTTTTAGATTTCGGGCCCCAGAAATCATATCCGCTTTCATTTCTTCGATATCTCCAATGGTTTTTCCAAAATCGCCTTTTGAAATGTACAAAAATGTGCAAAATACCACCAATTCTTGGACCAATTTTCAACAAAATTTTCGAAATTTCACTAAATACATTTTCTTGTAGATTTCGAGCCCCAGAAGTCATATCCGCTTTCATTTCTTCGATATCTCCAATGGTTCTTCCAAAATCGCCCTTTGAAATGTACAAAAATGTGCAAAATACCACCAAGTCTTGGACCAATTTTCAACAAAATTTTCGAAATTTCTCTAAATACATTTTCTTGTAGATTTCGGGCCCCAGAAGTCATATCCGCTTTCATTTCTTCGATATCTCCAATGGTTCTTCCAAAATCGCGTTTTGAAATGTACAAAAATGTGCAAAATACCACCAATTCTTGGACCAATTTTCAACAAAATTTTCGAAATTTCACTAAATACATTTTCTTGTAAATTTCGGGCCCCAGAAGTCATATCCGCTTTCATTTCTTAGATATCTCCAATGGTTCTTCCAAAATCGCCCTTTGAAATGTACAAAAATGTGCAAAATACCACCAATTTTTGGGCCAATTTTCAACATTTGAGGTACGAAAATTCACTTTTCTTACTTAGGGGCGAAAGTGAATAGGGTGATTTTTATTATACAACTGTACCAAACTGTCAATGTCAAGAATGTAAGGCAAGTGCAACCATATTGTGATATACAGGGTGTTATTGAAAGGTACGTACAACAAAATTGACAGTTCTTCGTGAAGTCTAAGAAGTCTGAAAAACTTATTTTGTGTTATCAAAATTATAAGGGGAAAATTAACCCTTATCCAAGCTTTTTAGACGCTACTGAAGGATAAATAGGTAAAATTAATTTATTTTAGTAAATCCTAGCAACTGTAACAATAAAACTTTTGTCAAGACTAAATGTTGCTATAGAAACGAGATATGATCTTTTTATCAGAGGTGTACAACGAATTTGGACCTAAATTTTAATAATTTTTATCTCTGAAAGGAGAACACTTTTACCTGAACTTTCTTTAACTTTTAGCACCCATACTTCGAGACCAATTGCCAATTTTATTTGGTATGTACCTTTCAATAACACGCTGTATAAATACCTTTTGAGAAATGAAATTTACCCAACTCACTCGCTACGCTGTCAAAAATGACAAGTCAAAATGATACGTCAAAACCTTCTATGATGTACCAAAACTTTTTAACCAAAATAATGTTCACAATTTAGAAATGACTGCACAGTGGTATTGGATATTAAAGTAGAACCCTAAGAGTACTTCCACCGTAAAAAATCATCTCTGGGTTTTTACTCTTACAAAAGTTAACGTGGGGTCTAAAATTTAACTTGGGAATCCCTATAGCCACTTTTAAAAAATATACACTGTATACATGTTATGTTAGCTGTTTTTTGGGAACCGACACGTGAGCTAAACTAGAGTTGAGCTTGAGTTGTTCGCTTTAACATTTTTTTTAACCCCGACTAAAAAATTAATCCCGATCGCCATTATAATTGTGGTTCTTAGCTATGTTTGACGATAACCACTTCAGTCATTTCAAGATCATCAATTGATGTCTGTTTGTCTCTCTGATGCACCGTAGCTTCCAAACGGATGAACCGATTTCACTGATTTTTCTTTTGATTGAAAGCCGGATTAATCGGGAAGATTCTTACAAGGATGGTCTGATGAATTACTCGGCTCAAAGAAGTCCAAGGATTTTTCCTACATTGAGCGATTCCTATTCTTCTTATGAGGCTATTTGCCTTTTAGTTCATGAGTTTAAGCACGGGAGAACATCTCTTAAAGACGCATCACGTTCTAGAGGTTCAAAAACTGCCGTCATACCAGAAATCATTGACATAATAGGGTTTTGACCCAGAGATGAACTGTCAATATTCTACCACCAAAAAAGTAAGATAAGGAAGAAAAATGACTACCTCCTGTGAAAAATTTTATTTGAATTCGTGTATATGTGAGTTAAGTTATATTTAACACAGTGCTACCATTCACCCCGTTGCAAATGTAGGTAGTTGCTGACTGTTCTGTAGAAGACTACATTAATTTTTAGTTTTTTTTATAAATGGGTCTATCGTGTGGATTTTGTAATTCTCTGTTATTAAAAGAAACGGTTTTATTTTGTTGATCCATAATATTTTTCAAAGCACCGTACTGAGAAAAACTCAAATTACGTAGATAATCTAGTTTTTTCATTCTGTACCCACCTGTGTGTCTGATATGCACGAAGTCTCCGGAAATACTATAAATGTTATAATTTCGTCACAATATGGTTTTGTAACAGATCCATGATAGCGATAGAATTTTTCTTTATTTTTAGGTAGAAAATCAGCTAGGGTTATTTCGTCTTTTAGCGATACGGGCGTGCGTAATTTATTTTTAACTTGCGGAACACTGTTAATCAGATTATCGAAAATGGGATTGTTATCATATGAAGACGTCTAAAAGTTCTGAAAAATGTAACTAGCAACTTTTGTTTTTAAAATCACGTACGTTGTAAAATGAAACAACATTAAGGAAACCATCTTCATGGGGAACTGCGTCCATGAGACTTCCATATTTTGAGTTATAGAAGATCATAACAAGCTCCAAAGGGTACCTTTAACAAAACTGGTTTTTCTTTTATCACTTCAAGCATGTATTATATGTATTTACCTGATCGCATTTATAACATGCTCAGAAGGCCAACGAAATTGAAACACAATAAACGTGTAACTGTCTTCTAATCCTCCTCCAGAAATTTGTGGCTCCAAGGACTTATCGTCCAATATTACTGCAACTGTATAGTCTTCATTCAGAATGCTTGCTTTATAACTTTTACTAAATTCGTCACTAAACTGTAAATCTTCATAGTTTCCCGGTGTGGTGTTACTGTCTATTATCTGTATTGGAGCTTGTCTTCGTCCATTTATGCAATGAGTTTCAGGCCAATCAGCTAAAAATTGTTCAAATCATAACACTATTGATAAAAACAGGAATATTTCTTTTTCAAACTTCACATTACTTTCGATTTATATGTAGACATTTAAACTATCCTTAAATTTAACAACAAAATAATTCTTTGATCCCACGCGGTGTTTTATCGAAGCGCTCGAGTTCTTTATAAAAAGGAATTAGAGAAACCTGCTTTGTTTTTGCACTATAGGTACAAATTATACTGGTGTCGATACAGTATATAGGCGATTTGACATAAAACATTAAATTGGTTCATTATTATCTTCTGAGCGTAAGTTAAAGAAGTACAGTAATCGAGTCCATCGGATTAGTAGCCACTTTTATGTTTCCTCGACGTTTCATGACCCCTAGAATACGAAAAGGTAGTCTTCCGTTTCCGTGTGTCTGTCTGTCTGGTGTCGGTGTCGATTTTTATTAGACACGTAATTTCCGAAACTAGTGGACTGTTGTCAAATTTTGTATGTGCATTAGAAATAGATGGTAAAACGCTAACAAAAATCATCCCCACCAACAATTTGATGACGTCATTTCAAAAAATTTCTATTTTAAAATGTTATATGTTCCTATACGTGTGATGTAAGAAACATCCAGATTTTTGAAAAAAAAATGAAATTCTATAACGTTATTTTAAATTACAGAGGTTATCACAAAAAATTAAATTTTGCAATTCTTCGAAGAAGCTGTGTTTGTTTAGCTGTATTTCCGGGGTGAGGAAAGTTTGATTCAAATAACCGTAAACCATGGAGGTAGAATAGGAGCGCGGAAAAGACATTTATGGCCCTAGCGGAGGATCAGAGGCGGCCCAATTTGGTTTAAAATAGGTTCATAGGTAGTAAAAATGTCTTATTATTTGCTTAATTTTGGAATAAACACAAACTAAATTTTCCTGCTACTGCTTTTATATTAAATTATTTTTGTATCTTATGCCTAGTACTCAGCAAACGACTTCGAGCACGCGTCTGGAACAACCAGTTACTTGGAGGAGCTGAAAGGGCCATTTATGACTCGTCGAAAGCTCGGTAACATGCACGTTTTCAAACTATCTTCCCTCCTCTCATTCTACCTCCAATTCTTAAACCAATTTTTAGAGCATATACCTATATTTTACCAATATTTTATATTTTCTTTCAGAAAAAAATCAGTGTGCAAAAATGTTCTTATTAAATAGTACTTTACCTTGATTGTGGTAATTCCAATTTACGGGGTTTTCTGACAACAAAAACAATTATTAAGCGGTATATAATAGTTACTGCATAAATATAACATTATTGCCACTACTCTTACCTGTCAAGGGAGTCTCTATTGGCGATTCAGCCGTCGTTAGCTTATTTAGAAGAGAAATATCTATAAATAATAAAAATATATACTTATTCTTGATAGTAAAATAATAGTTCTGAAAGTTTAATAGAGATTTATTTTATCAGAAGTTCAAGTATCTAATAGTTTATATGACCTACGCGTCACATAAAGTCACTTAAATTCCGAATGAAATATAACATTTTATTTTCAAACGATTAATATTAGCGATTATTTTCTGTCTCCATAGGTACTTCATTAAAACCTTAATCTGAAATTATTACTGATGTTACAACATAACCTCAAATTCAGAAATTATTTGTTACTAAATAAATTTTTGTTGTAACTAGCTCGTAGATAAAATATTGTATGACACACGTGTGTGAAAGGCTTTTATGCACTCCATGCGATTAAAACACTCGCCTTTAAACTTCGCAATTCTTGCATAAAAGAAAGGAAAGATAATTAAATGACGTTTCAAACCAAAAAAAAGCGCGCGTTCCTCCATATCTCATTAATTATGAGAAACAGAAAAAATGTCAAAGACCAAAGTTGTACGGTTTTAGCTATACAGACCGTTCTAGATTAAGATACGATTTAATATTTTGGAAGAAACAGCCTACATATTTTTAGATATTTTGATTGACCTCTTCTTAGGCTTGACAACACAGTTTATTTTAGAAATTCTAATGCGTTGTTGCCACGTTATTCCAATTTTCTTGAATTTTTTAACAATGCAAGAGTTCACAAAAAAATCGCAATAGGGTTATTTTTAAAATTGGGTGGAGATAAACAAAGGTACATGCTTTGTTGTGGTGTAAATGATATTCAATTTTCATGTACAGTGAATAAATAAATAATATTAGAATTTTCAAATACATATTGATATTTCAGTTTTTTGTAATTACCGCAATATTTTACTTTTTAAGACACATTGACATATTAGAAGAATGAGAACAAAAATAGAGTAAGAGACAGCAATAAAATATCGGTATATGAAATTTGAAAGTTTTCGATGTTTTATGAACACTCTGTATACTAAAATTTCATTTAATAAATGCAACAATAAAGACTATTTCTTCATTTATCCTTCCATAAGATATGGTAATTCAAATTTTAAAAATAACGTCATTGCGAATTTTTTATATACCCATCAAGAAATTTCAAGAAAATTTTAATAATGTCGCTTCGGTATTTTAATACTGAACTGTAATTATAAAGCCTAGGAAAGGGCTAATAAAAGACTAATTCGTATGTTACGCCTTAAAACCAGAACACTCTGTATAGTTAAAAATAATTTTATAGTGGAGTCCCCAAAGACCCATACAACTTTTGTCTTTAACTTTTTTTCAATTTCCAATAATGAATTATAGTACATGTATAGAAGACCGCGCGCTTACAGACGGACTGTGTATAAATAAATAAATACAAGCTTCAGCCTCAATATACACTTGGCAATTACACTTTAATTTATTCTCATTTTCAGCAAATGTAATTTTTGTGAAAAATATCGCGTAAAACAAAAATTAATTTCACTTACATGTTAAAACCCAGAAGCCAAAACTGCTCATTTTTAAGCAAATATTATACACAAGAAGCAAGAAGTTGTAACAAAATAAGTGCTATGGTTCTATGAGTGCAATATTTATAAGGTCGAAGCTTTTGCGTATAATGGCATGTAAAAAAGTGCAAATGCAACTACTATCAGCAGTATTAAAATAATGAAAAATGATAAATGTGAAACTACAAAGTTATTTATTTTCTGCAACCTTCAAACCAAAAAATGTTAAATGTTTGTAGTTTGCAGATAAGGTAAATGGACTTTTATCTCAGATGTATAAATATTGCTCAAGTATTACTTTGCAATATTCTAATTTATAACGAAATAGTAGAAACAGTATTGTAATTATAATTAACTGTTGTTTGGCATTGATGCCCTTGAATCGAAATGCGTTTCAACTTAAAATAGTAATATGTATATCCATTTCAGATCGCTTGGAATGACTAAATCTAGTATCTTTATTTTTTTAGCTAGGTAATTATGGACATCATTTTTCCAATTTAAAATCGGCTTAGAAGGTCAAGCCGAATGATTAATTCTTGATTTCATTAAATTTTTAACAACTGGTGGAAAATTGTCCACAGGTGAAGTTCCCATTAACTTCTCAAAGTCCTGGTGAATTAGCTTTTTACAGTGCAAAACATTTTTTCTCCAAATGCTTTCAGCTATAAATTGTGAACTATGTTGTGATACTATGTGCTTATTGTAAAAGTCTTTGCCTGTACCCATACCAACCCCGTAGGATTGTACTGTGCGGTGGAAGGCCAATCGGTTCATATCCCCTAAACCCTAAATAATGTGACTAATATTTTTGACATTTTAAAATTTCACGCCACCTCTTAAAAGGCCGCCAACCGTTAAGTTCTAGTGACTACAAGAATGCATCTGAATAACAAAAAATTACTGTTGGTCATTTCTATCGATGTAGAATGCCTAATACGTCATAAGTCCGGTAACTAATATTTTATAAACACGGGTGCGCTAGGTTCCTGTGAGTCAGTATATTAATTACCAATCCTATTCCATTGCCCCGATAAAGTCTTCGGTATAGGTATGCTATTACAACTTGACTTTAGGGTTTATAGAGGTTGTCTCCTCGTGGTTCAGACGATGAAGCCAAGATCCCTGCAGTTTTTCATACGATATACAGAGTGATTAGTTTATCTCTTCACGCCTGAATATTTTCGTGTAGGCAACACATTATACATATCATAAGCAACTTTGATCAATCTATTAATCTTTTTAAATTAGCAAGCATAATTAATAAGTGCAACAACATAAAAATTACACTGTGTCGTAATGACAACAAAGACGTCAAACAACTAATAGTAGCAAAATTTAAAGAAACTAGCATCCAATTTATTCGGTTCTTAAACGAATATAAATAAAATAAAATAAATAAATAGGTATCCTATAATAAGTAATCAAACTGCCCGCATTGTCCTTCTTCGCACAGCGCTAACTGTGTTCAAAATTTCGCCTGGCATGTAGACGAACGGCAGCATCGATATTTCCAACACACTTTCCGAATGTTAAAAGCATATCGGTTTTTCGGAATTCAAAAGCACTGTTAGCAAAAGTTGAAAATAATTTGACTGTTATTTTTGTTATTTTGTCATAATTTTGACACAGTCTTTGCCACCTACACGATATTTATTATTTATAAAAAAAATGTAAGACGAAGTCGTTTATGGAAAGTAAAATGTGTTGCCTATTCCGACCTGTCCAGGCGTGAACAGATAAAATAATCACCCTGTACCCTCGCCACGCCCCGCGAAGGTAGTTGAAGCATGAAATCCAGCTTACGGCATTAGCGGACATCTGGCGTGTAGATAACCTTATACAGGCCCTACATACGTAGTTTTACCTTGAAGCCCGAACTGTACAGTTCTCAGTTCAATCCATTCGTCTTCCCCTAGGTAATCTATAATTAAAAATTCTTTTTTCTATAGTTAAATTTTTTTTGGGGAACGATTTCATACTATGTTCACTACCGGTAAATGCATCATCTGCTACGAAAATAAAATCCAAGTTATTTTCATTCTTATCGTTTGTTGGCAGATTTAATTTATTTTTTGCCATTCATTTTTTAAACACTCCTCCGTCTGACACTCTTCCATTAGTACCAATATCCACGTAGATAAATTCATAGTTCGAATTTATTATAGACATAAACACGATACTACAGAACCCTGTTTTAATTAATTGTAATAAAATGAGCTACGTTTCTTTGATTTACCAATTCGAATATGCTTGCCGTCTATGGCACCACCACAGTTTGGTACATTCCATAAATTATTATTAAACTGTTTAGCACTTTCAAGCCAAGCTTTTTCGGTACTTGGTAACTAAATAAAAAAATATATATCATTTACATCATGCTAAGAAGCTTTCATAAACTGAGTAGGTTTAAGTTGTACAGTTAATTGTGATAATATTATCAGGTAATTGTTTATCTTTTAGATCTACGCTGAAAGAGAGTAAACAACTTCTGTTAAAGTTAGCAACCCTCGCAAAAGACAAAAAACAAGGAGGGAAACAGTATTGGAAACAGCGGAGAAAATATTCCAAGTACCGGCTGGTGACGAATATGATGCGGATGGGGTAACTGTAGCATCAAAGTTACGACGAATGAAAGTTTCCCAACGCATTTATTGCGTAAATTTAATAAACAGGGTCATGTATGTGGGTACTTTAAATAAACTTACGGAAACTTTAGACATTGTAGCACCATCTTCTACGATTGCTACCTTCCCTCCCCCTTTTTCTCAACCTGTATACACCCCATCAGCTATTTCTTACATGCCTAATTCTTTCAATTCTCATATTTCTACCTCCGCTACCCCTGTAAATACCCCAGAAGCTTCTAATTCTTTTATTCCCCTTCCGCACTCTCTTGCAGGTACCACTATTAACATTAATAATGTTAGCGGTAAGCCTCATTGCCAACACTAATTCCCCTGCTACGCCACTGTCTTTATTTAACTGAGGTCGCAGAAGGTCAGAAAGGGCTGGTACGACGGGGGCGGTGCGAGAGGGTTGTTAAGTGGCGCTAGCGAAGATATGTTGGAGGGCATTACGTTGTGAACTATCACTAAATAGAGTTGTGTTTTCGTGAAGTCGCTGTTTTTGTTAAAATAAGTCCCCCGCGCTATTATCAGCTATTAATAGTTTACTCTCTCTTTCAGCTGAGTCTTCAAGAAGTAGTTTTTATAGTGAATTGTAAATCCCTGTATGTGTTTTGTTATCTACGTAGTTTATATATTAACTGATATTTGAAACAGTATTATTTTTTAACTTTTTGTTTTGTTTTGTGAACTTGAATATCTTTTTATTTGTGGCTTAATGTTTTTTATACGTATTATATGTTTTCTTTTTTTTTATATTTACACATGTTTCAGTTACTTTTTGCTAAATTTATAAATCAAAAATTATTAATTTAACTAGTGATCGTTATTTTATTAAAGCACCATTCACTATTGACACATGTTGTACCAATTAGCAAAAAAATTAGACATATAAATGCAGAATTAAACTAAATTTAACAAAATAACAAAAACAGACCATGTACGATATTTTCTTAAATAAAACAATAAAGGAGGCTGTTATTGTAAACAGTGTTTTTCATCATTTGATTATAAGTTTGGCAGTTGATAAACGTTTTCACGTGAAAATAATGCCGTTAACTCTTACAAACGTCTCTCAAATTGTCGCTGTGTTTCTGTTATTTGGTTAAATTTAATTTAATTCTGCGTTTATTTGTCTTCTTTTTTTTTGCTAATTTATACATTGAACAATTCTGGGGTAGAATTGTGGGAGTGAGTAAAAGCCAATAAAGCTTAATACTAATTTTATTCAAAACAACCTAACTTATTTATACAAAACTAACTATTTACAGCGTATGAGTGATTCTAAACTAAAGGTAATCAGACATATGAATTTATATTGCGTCCCAGTTTCTTGTATTTTCTTTTGTTCCATTACCGCTGTCTTCGTAATGCTGACGATGGTGCTCTTGCGGTGGTCAGCGTTTCGTAGTTCTGGTGCTTGCAATTCCATGTTTCAGCGTTCTACATTCGCGTCGTTGGTCTTGACCTTCTTATTGGTGACGTAAAGAGGAAATTTAAATTTTAGAAATTATTGTTTAAATTTAGGATTTAAACATACATCATTTGTTGTTTTAATAAAATAACGATCACTAGTTAAATCAATAATTTTTTAAGTTTGGTTTTGCGAAATTTTTCAGGGTGGTCGGTTTTTTTGCCGGCCAGTGTACATAGTAAGATGATTCACGTCCCATTACCCGGAAAATTTAAAAATAATTCATCCCCGCAGCACAGTACAACATATCCAACTTTTTCGGAAAATTCAAAGACTTGATTTTGCAACTATTATTACTTTTTTACGATAACCCCTGTAAGTTGAATACTACAATAAAATAATAATAAACAATCGGAGATTATCCATTTAATAAAAAACAACACAGACGGCGGACAGATAGACAGATATACGTAAACGGGAAACCTATTTCTTCGTACTCTAGGAATCATAAAACGTCAAGAAAACATGAAAGTAGCCATTTGTCCCATGGACCTTATTACAATATTTCCTTGGCTTATGCTTGGGAAGAAAAAATGTGAGATAATAATCTGGCACCAACAAAAACAATCAAAAGAATAATCCGGCTAGTGTTGGAGATACAGCCGTCTCACTCATTCCGTATTCTATGGACACAAAAAGAAAGGCAGCCTGCTTCGACAATGTGAACTAGTGAATAATTTTTGTTGATCGTTCTTTCTTTATTCTCGTAGGGGTAAAATCTATTAAGTTCAAGTAATATATATTGTATAATTCACATAACAATTCCTCAGTTTTGGGTCCATTTTTGTCTTTTAAATTATTTTCAGTATAAATATCCTCGGGAGTCGAAACGGCAAAAATACAATAGCTTTTTTTGTTACTGCTAACTGTCCTTGTACTTGATAATAATAAGAATGATCTCTCGAAGAAATAGGTGCCCGTTTCCGGCTGTCTGTCTGTCCGTCTATCTGCAGTCCTGAAAGTACTGGGCCGATTATTGTCAAATTTTGTATTTATGTTAGAAATATCATGGAGATGGTAAAATGCTAACCAAAATTTGTCTAATCATCCCCAGCAATAATATAATTACATCACTTCAAAATTGTACATAGTAAATGGGTTTTAAATTGTATAAAATAACATATTCTTTCACATGTAGTTAAGACTCAGTGTTGAGTTTTTACCCGAAATGTCCAGATTTTTTGAAAAAAAAAAAAAATCAAAATTATAAAACAATATTTTGCAATTTAATTTTAAATCTGCAAAACCGAATGCTTTGAAATCTTGCAAATGTTTTAAAGTTATGATAAGCATGATAAGTTTTTAATCAAATTATATTTGCTTGTCTCTAAAAAATTGATGACGTCAGCTCAATCTAAAATGTCCAAAATATGATGAGCTTATTCTTGTGACTTTTATCACTACCGTATTTTTTAGATATGCTTATATAGGGTTTCGCAAAAAGTTAATAACTGAAATCAGGAACTGCAAAACCGAATGCTTCGAAATCTTGGAGATGTTTTAAAATTATCATAGGCATGGTAAATTTTTGATCAAAATGTATTTGCTCATCCCCCCCTAAAAATTTGCCCAAAATTTTTCTGAAGAAATGCTGTCTTAAATGTGCAAAGTATGATGAGTCTCTACTTGTGATTTATCTATCACTGCATTCATATTTTATAGATTTGCTTATACGGGGTGTCTGAAAAAAAAATGACTGAGTCAATTTATTTTATTGATTAAATCAAGAATTGCAAAACTGAATACGTTGAAATATTGACGTTTTGAAGTTACTGTAAGCGTGGTAACTTTTAAATCAAAATTATCTGTTTATCAACTCCAAAAAATTTATTACGCCATCTCACAATTTTGCCGATTAAATTCTTTCGAAAATGTGCAAAGTATGATCAGACTATACTTGTAACTTATCATTGCATTCATATTTTTTAGATTTGCTTATACAGGTGACTCAAAAAAAATAATGAATCGGTCAATTTATTATTGATTAAATTAAGAACGAGCCACCCCATTTTCTCGAAAATGTAAGAATACGCTCGTCTTTATAACAATAAAATAATGATAAGGTAGGAATTATAATAATAACATTTAGAATACGTATTTTGTTCAATTCAGTTTTATGAATAATTTTATTCGTATGTTTTGAGGCGATAAACTCATTCAAACCAAACAAACGTCTACGTGACATTCTTCCGATGTATAAACATTAAAATTTTTATTACTACGCATATATAGCTTTATTCCCGTTAATAACCAGGATGCAGAAGGTCGAACTTCCGGCACACGTGCTTTTTGCTTTCCGTTGCAATAGTAACCTTAAAATAACCCGGAAACGTTAAATTGCCAAGTGTTTACGGCGCCGTCAACATCGCTGTTTATAAATAACTCACAGTTAATCTTTTCGGTTTAAAAGTTTATTAATCGCGCCTACAAATATTTTGTGTGTTTTCGGTGTTGTGGAAATACACGTTCTATAAAATTCAAAATGTTCGAAAAATGATAAAATGTAATTTTGTGAATTTTATTTCTACTTCCTGAGTGCAAACAAAGAAAGTATTGTAATCGAGTCTATCGTCTGTTCAAATTTTTATTAGGCAGATAATATTCAAAACTACCGGACCGATTGTATTTTATACATATGTATGTCAAGAACATCGTGTAGATGGTAAACCGCTAACCAAAATTTGCCCAATCATGTCATGACATCTCAAAAATGTTTATAATAAATTTTATAAAATAGCATACTCTTGTATTTGTTTTATCAAATACAAATTCGCAAAATCATTTTTTTTAATTTTTCAAAGAAGCGGGATATGTGGCACTGCATGAATCTAACAGAATTATGAATTTTGGGTTGATTCGGTGTTTATTAAGTTGTAGATGAGTCTATCAGATCTTGTAGAAGGCACGCTTGATGTCTAAAAAGCCACACTTTAAAGTAAGAAGAGAGGTGGACATCATGAAGCTCTAAAATGGTATTCATTGTGAAGCGTTGGAAGGCAAGCCAAATAGCGGCTGGGGAATTATATTATTGGTTTCCAAGAAGTTTTTTTAGACGATTTGTGAGAATGATTTAGGTGATGATATTAATGGGGTGATAAGATAATGGGTGTGGGGATCTTTACCTTGTTTAAAAGCCTGTCAAGGCTACGTTGAATCTTCAACCGCAGATTTTCGTAGGCAAATTGTGGAAGATAAAATTTTCTCCATGTTGTTCCTTTTGTTCCTGGAACTGGGATATCCTGTGGGATATTTCTTAGATACCTCACTTTCAAATTTGGTTTTTGGAAAAAAGGACAAATAGATGTCTAAGGAATTATTTCTTACAGTTCTGAGTCATACTAATTGTTCACATGTAAATATATTTTTAATTATTATTGAAAATCGTGATTCTCGTACTCCTTTTTTTTCCTGTCGTCTGATGCCACGACATAGGAATCTTATTTTTTAATAAATTGGCCAGAGTCGTTAGACATTCAAACACGGAATGATGGTTATCTTCATAAAGAATTATTTCCCATGCTTTCACTTTGTGACATTTCTTGGTAGAAAAAAAGTTCATTGAAAACATTTTTATAATGGATTAAATTTAAAAGGTAGCTGTCAGAACTAGAAGGGTCTGTAAATTATTGAGTTTGGTTGTAACCATCTAAAAAAAGTGCGTCAAAATTACCGAGTAATCTAATGGAAAAGTTATATGATTCCGTAACAGGCAAAAATATATATTTCAAAGAACCACTCATAATACAGCCATCATCATAAACGAACTTTTTCTTCAGTTTCTTTTCTGAAACCTTTTAACCAGTTGTTACTCGTTGTCTCCGCAGGTAGGGGATAAATAAACCTATTTTTGTAAATGCAAACTCTTTATTTTAACGTGGAGAAAACAAGACCTTTACCATAGTGCTACCATTTACCCTAACGCAAGTGCAGCAATTGCAAATTAAAATTTCCAATGTAGACGGAACTTTTAGCATTTTTGCTTGAAAACGGTTCTACCGTTTAGGGGTTGCACGTTTCGATGATTAAATTTGACAGTTTGATTTTTGGAATCTTTGATGTCTATCAGTTTCTTATACTACAATAAAGTAAAATTTGAACGTTTTTTTTTTCTACTTTACTTATTACCTGTGTCTCGGATATATAAGAGGGCTGTGGAAATACTAGGAAAGTTACAATTTCTTCGCAATATGGTTTTGTTATAGATCCGTGATAGCGGTAGAATGTTGTTGTATTTTTTGGTAGGAAATCAGCAACGCGTATTTTTTTGTCCAGTGCAACTGGTTTGTTAATTTTATTTTTAATAGCAGGGATTTTCTTAACGATTTCTTTAAAAGCGGGATTGTCCTTTGAAGATAACTGAAAAATAAAAATAAACATTCATCAATCAGTTCCTCCAATTAAATTTCAAACCACATACCTGATAAAAGGAAACGACACTGAGAAACCCGTCTTCTTTGGGTGACTCGTCTTTTTTGGGAATAGCCCCAGAGTAATTTCCATATTTTGAGTTATAGAAGATCGCAACAATTTCCAAAGCATACCGCGTACAATTTACGATATGCTCAGCACGCCAACGAAACTGCATCTGAAGAAATGTGTAAGTATCGTTCAAACCTCCGCCGTTAATGTTTATCTTCAACGACAAATCATTGAATAAAAATCCCACTGAAAATCAAAGACACGCTAACAGTTGCCCGTTTTTAACTTAATCAAAGTAAACCTGTATAATCAAAATTAATAATATATCCTGGATAACTTTTATAAACGTTTTCATTAAACTGTAAATTCTTATAGTTTGTACACGTAACGTTGTCATCTTTAATTGAAATAGGTGACTGGTTTTTCCCAATTTGGCAATATTTTGCAGGCCATTTACCTAAAAATACGTTCAAATTATAACATAGGAAACGAAGAACGAGGCTGTATAGTTTAAAATTAAGCTCATTATAACTTTTTGTAAGAAAATATTATCGTGTTAGTTATAGATTTTACAATGAATTGCTAAATATATTACAGTAGAAAATTCAAATGGACTGTATAAATCAAGTTTATGAAAACAAATTGCAGAGCAACACGATTAAATCTTAACAGTTCATGCAAAAAAACAATTACGAGTGTGAATATGTGAATAATATTGAAGAAAAAAATCACACTAATTTTATAGAATTCCAAATGGGCATCAAAATAAAGAAAGATACAAATTTTAAGTAAATCGTCAAACTACAGAATCCATTCTGGCGTGATCGGTAGCTAAACTACAATTTCGGAGACGATAGCGCTGTCAAAATTTTTGGTCGGGTTTGTCAAGAAACAACCCATCTCTTAAACTGATAAAAGGGACCTTATATCAAATGTTGTCTTACACTGGTTTCCGTAATTGAAATCTATCGGGAATTCTGAAAATATAACAATAATTAATAATATTTAATCATATGCCCAATTACAAAGTGTTTGTTGTTATTCTTACCTGTCAGAGGGGTTACAATGGGATATTGAGCCAGCGTTAATTCGTTTAACAACAAAATATCTAAAACTGTAAAAGAGTAAATAGTTTTCTTTAAATACTGAAAAAAATAATAAATAATAGTAGTTATTTATTATAAAGGACGATAAAGAAAATCTTTATGTACGGGTGAAAAGTGTTAGTTCATAGGTGACGGCAGTCATGAATGGACCATTTTTCAGGAGTATATAAAGATTCTCTATCGGCTGCATAATATTTTATGTTATTTTGTACCAGATTTTAAAAATATGCGAGTGTGACCATACGAATATTTTCAATACACCGCGCCGCCCGTTGTCAAAGCAAACGCGTGGTCATAGATCAATCAATTGTATTGTGTTGTCTTGGCTTCACTTTGTTTATTTAGTTTCATTTTGTAAAATTAGCAAACAATAAACTATTTCATTGCGAAAAACAGAAAAAAAATGGGTTCTGAAGATAGTAGTAATATTTCGGACTACATTACGGTTGCTGCTAATGCAGAAATAGCAAAATTGTTATTGCTTCCGACGATTGTCAGCAGCAATTTTGGCCAACAATGGAGGTGACTTTTTGATCGTGAAAAGTCTTGGTGGCTGGAATCGTATATTAAACAATGTGAAGCCAAAAAAATATCTGTTTAAAAAAAAATTTGGTTGCTGTGCAAGGAAGTTCTATCTAAGTAGCGGAATCATGTTCAAAACGTTTAGAAAGGGGTTTAGTATGTTCATCACTTCATCAGTATTCAACGTTGGACATATTGAACAGTGCACCATAAATAATGTGTACTAACACAAAGCTGGTTCGTCCGGTTTTTTATAATAATTGTTTTGTATTATTATGTATAATGAATTTTGAAAAATAAAAATACATAAAATAAAGAGTACATAAATAGCTTTTTTATCGTCTAGTGAATATAAAATTAGCTTATTTACTAAAAGTAAAGCCATACACCCTACTTTTAACAGCCGGTACAAAATAAATATATTTACATTATAGTAAAAAAAAAGATAATTAAAACATGAAACAACTTGGTTAAGGTAATGTCACTTACATGTTACAAGCACGATGTGGAAACTGCTCATTTTTAAGCATATGTTGTGTATGCCAGGGTGAAACGAAACTGCAATCGTCGTGTTTTGTTGTCGTATTTATAGGTCCCAGAGACTGCATAATTATACTCTCGATGTCGTAAAGTTCAGAAAAAAAAAAGAAAATGCAGCTATTTTATCTGTAGATAAAATAAATGGATCTGTAACGACCACGTTAGTACAGATTAGGTATTACTAAGTGTTACTTAGACGTTATATTTTATGTTAAAAAGAAATATTACACAGCCATACAAAAAATACACTGATAAAAAATAACCCATAACATACAATGTATCTACAAAAATTCTTGGAATGAAATGTGACAAAATTAGGCAGATTCAATTTTTAATAGACCATAATTTACCCTAACTTTATAATTTTTTTTTAATGATAAAAATTGGTCGAAAGAACCCCCGTCGCTCTAGCTTACTAGAAAAAGTTTGAGGGGATGTTATCCATTGGTGATAGGGATGATTGTAGTGATAAAACACAGAAGTATTATGGGTTGCAGAAGCAAGGAAGAAGTTAACATGGCGTACTGAATGTAATCAAGTTGTTTCAATAAATCACTAATCATCTAAAAGTGTATTTAATTAAAAAAGACAAGACATGACGCAGTCGAAACAGTGAACCTAAAGTAATGTGTGAAAAGTTAAATTTTGAAGATTAATGAAGAAAATCAACGACCTCGTGGAAAAGAAGAAAATCTAACCTCAAAATTGAAGATGTCGAACTTCGTAGTCCCAGCACCGCTGAATCTCAATGGAAATTTGTATGAAAACTGGAAAAAGTTTAAGAAGAGCTTCAACATATATATGACAGCATCGTCGTACGACAAGGAACCAGAAGAAAGGCAAGTGGCAATTCTTCTTAATCTAATTGGACCAGAGGCAGTCCAGCTACACGAAACATTCAAGTATGGAAAAGGTGATGAGAAGAAAATAGAGAAAGTATTGCAGGCATTTGAAGAGTACTGTAACCCAAAGAAGAACATACTTCATGCAAGATTTCTCTTCTACAATCGCAAACAGCGAGAAGGCGAGCCCTTTGATACCTTTTTAACTGATTGCAAAACTTTGGTGCAAGCATGTGACTTCAAGAATGCCGATGAACTCTTGAGGGACAAAATAGTACTGGATGCTGCTGACACGGACACCATCGACACGATTATAAAGTTGGGAGATATCAAGTTAAAAGACGCCATTGAAAAATTTCGAATTGCTGAACTGGTAAGAAGACAAACCCAAGAAATACATGGGAAAGAAGTCAACCTGGTAGCTGGAAAGAAACAGGAGAACCAACAGAAAAATTGAAGGTTTGTTCAACAAAAATGGAGAGAAACCCCTTCTTCCTCCTCCTATGAGAGACCGAAAAATACAGATGGAAAGTTCCACGACAAGAAGAAGGAGAAATACGAAAGAAACAATGGAAACAGTCCAGGAAATTGTCAACGCTGTGGGAGAAGACACGAAAGACAACAATGTCCAGCAAAAGGCAAGCAGTGTCAGAAATGTCTCAAATTTAATCATTTTCCAAAAATGTGTAAAACGCCAGCACATAATATTTCAAATTCAATTGAAGTTTTCAACATTGATGACGACGATAACACGTATTATTATAATAATGTTAGGAAATTCAGGGTAAATTCAATCTCATGCAGCAAATTTCTGAAAGTTGAAAATGTAAATGTAAATTTTAAATTAGACGCTGGTTCAGATGTTAATTTAAAACCATACAATGTCTTTGAAAATATACAAAAAACCACGTACAAAAAAAAAATAAAATTAACGAGTAGTAATCTCAAATTAGAAGCGTATGGAGGTTCAACAATAAAACATTTTGGACATGTTGATCTAAATGTTAAGACTTATACAATGAATTCCGTTGAAAAATTTATTGTCACCAAAGCTAATTTTACACCGATCTTGGGACTAAGTTCATGTTTAAAATTAAACTTAATCAATATGAAAGTTGATAAAATAGAAAAGGACAATGGTAAAGAAAATTTAATTGAAAAATACAGTGAAAATTTCAAAGGAGTAGGTTGTTTTCCAAATAAATATAAAATCGAACGAAAATAAAAACGACGCAAATCCTGTATATTTGGCACCTTACAGAATTCCTATAAAATTGCAGGATAAAGTTAAAAATGAATTAGACAGATTGTGTAAATTGGATATTATTACAAAATATGAGCAACCGACAGCATGGGCTAGTAGACTCATCACTGTTGTAGAAAAACCAGATAAAACGTTGAGACTGTGTTTAGATCCCAAATATATAAATGAAAGTATTAAAGACGAACATTTTGAAATACCTACATTGTCTGATCTAAAATCTAAACTTGGTAAAGCCAAATTTTTTAGTTGTTTGGATCTAAAGGAGGAATTTTGGCAGATTAGGCTTGATGAAAGTTGTATTCAACACTGTGTTTTTTCAACAATGTTTGGTAGTTATGCGTTTAAAAGACTACCATTTGGTTTGAAAATATCTGCCCAAGTCTTTCAGAAATTCAATTCTCAAACTTTCGGAGATATTGATAACATCTTTATTTATATTGATGATATATTGATTTTTGCAGAAACTGAAGAACAGCATGATCAAACGCTAATTAAAGTTCTAGAAAGGGCAAAAGCAATGAATATTAAATTCAATTTAAAGAAATTCCAATATAAACAAAAATCAATTAAATATTTAGGGCACATTTTTCATAATGGTACTGTCGAAATTGATCCAGAACGAATCAAAGCAATAATGCAATATGATACACCACGTGATAAAAAAGACTTACAACGACTGTTGGGTTTAATTAACTATTTGCGCGATTTTATCCCAAATTTGGCTGAGCAATCCAATTAAGACAGTTACTCAAAAAAGATTCACAATTTGTATGGTTAAATGGTCATACTCAATGCTTAAATAACATTAAAACATTGATAAGTGATGCGCCGTCACTAAATAATTTTGATCGAAATAAAGAAATTGTAATACAAACTGACAGTAGCAAAAATGGCATTGGTTGTGTACTCTTGCAGGGTAAAAAACCTATTAGCTTTGCATCAAAAAGTTTGTCAGACAATGAAATCAAATATGTACAAATAGAAAAAGAATTTTTAGCGATATTATTTGCATGTCAACGTTTTCATTATTTCATTTATGGCCAAAAAATTAAAATTCAAACGGATCATAAACCTTTAATTGGTATAACGAATAAAGAAATAAATCAAATTCCATCTAGTCAACTTCAAAGAATTCGTTTCAAGTTATCAATGTATGATTTCGAATTAGTGTACACTCCGGGTAAAAACATGTTAATTGCAGACGCGATAAGTCGAGCATGTTCAACAGCTGAAAATATTGAAACTGACATAGAATTGAATCAAGTAATTCATACAGTTAATGTGAGCGACAAAATAATCGAAAAAATAAAATACGAAACGAATAAAGATGAAATCTTACAAGAATTAATATCATTATGTATCAATGGTTGGCCACAAGATAAATCAAAAATTAATGAACATATAAAATTTTATTATAAAATGCGGCATGACATTTTTGTAAATGACGGAATAGTCTACATACAAAATAAAATAATGATTCCAAAAAACCTAGAAACTTTTATTCTTAACAAAGTCCATGAATAACACTTAGGTATTTACAAAACCAAGTGGAGAGCAAAATCATTATTTTATTTCATTAATATGGATTCAAAGATTGAAGAACTAATTGCGAAATGCCAAACTAGTCAAAAATATAGACCTAAAAATGCCCATGAACCAATGATAATTCACGAAATTCCTTCACTTCCGTTTGAAATAGTAGGTTGTGATATTCTGGAATATGCTGGAAAAAATTATTTAGTTTTAGCGGACTATTATTCACATTGGGTAAAATTGAAAATACTACCAAACAAAAATTCAGACTCTGTTATTAAAGCACTCAATGAAATTTTTGCGACACATGGAATACCTGATAAATTAATTGCTGATAATATGCCATTCACTTCGTTCGAAATGCACAATTTTGCTACCAATTGAAATTTTTCAATAACTACAATCAGCCCGAGATATCCTCGTAGTAATGGTTTGAGTGAACAATATGTTGGTATTTGTAAAAAAATTTTAACGAAATCTAACGAAACAGGGACAGATATTAAAAGTATCTTACTCGATTACAGAAATTCACCCTTTTTCAATACAGGAATCACACCAGCAATGTTATTGTACAGCAGAAAAATGAAAACTAAATTACCCATGTTGAAAACAATGTTACAACCACAAATTGTCGAAAACTTTCATAACATGCTTGAAAATCACAAACTTAAAACAAAAATAAATCATGACAAAAATACCAAAGAAAGAAATTATGTATAGGGATAATGATAAAAAAATATGGAAACCAGCAAAAATCGTAAAACCATGGCATACACCGCGTTCAGTAATAATCAAAGATTTAAATACTAATAAGACTTTAAGACGCAACACTTTGAACTTTAACAATCATTATAATTTTAAAAATGCCAAAAATTGTAAGGAGGATGAGGAGCAAGTGAAACAAACGAAAAGTTATTGCAAATCAACCTCTGATAATAATAAAAGTGTAAACAGACCAAATTGTGACGTAAATCAACCGAGAATAACACGCTATGGACGTATTGTAAAGCCTGTTGTTAAGTTGAATTTGTAAATATTAAGAAGTAGGATAAGTAGTTTTTGTAATGTTAAGAATCTATGTTTTTATTGAAAAAAGGGAGATGTAGTGATAAAACATAGAAGTATTACGGGTTGCAGAAGCAAGGAAGAAGTTAACATGGCGTACTGAATGTAATCAAGTTGTTTCAATAAATCACTAATCATCTAAAAGTGTATTTAATTAAAAACGACAAGACAATGATTAAGCATATTTTTTATTTTTTTCCTATCATACTGATAAAATTTAACAACAATCGGTACGGAGACCCATTTTTTCTAACTCTTCTGGTTTCGACACATCGGGCAAATATGAAAGTCGCCAGTCGCCCGATAGAGTCGATAACAATACTTCCTTAGCGTGCACTCGGGAAGTAAAATGGTAATTTTTCTGGTCGACCACATTGTCCATCTCAGCTACTACTATGTTAAATTCATTTTGTAGCAATCAGCTTACAGATTTTAAATGTCTAATTGTGGATTCAAACTATTCAAAAGCTGAAAAGAATTTCAAATTTTTATATTTCAAAAACGTTACAACTTCTGAGCTTCTGACATTGTACGTAGAATTCTACATTGTGGAATGTCTAAACATCATCTCTAATTCGTAAACCCACGATTTTAATTCTTAAAATGTGGAAAGCAGTTTTTAACCAAGTATCTCAACGTGTAACAATAATTGGTTGTTTCTCTATACAAAGAAATTGTGGGCAAAGATTTTCATATAATAGTACCAATTAATGTATTTCTAGCCAGTTTTTGTGCTTTTAGCTTAGTGTATATATTTTTTTGTTATTATTTTAGTGATGCCATGTCATTCTGATACTTGGTGAACAAGGATGATTTTTCCTGAAGATGACGAAAGTTCGCCATCCGCCACTGTTTGGTAAAACCTTATGAACAAGTACCTGGAATTGGAAACTCTAATAAGTAAATTGTTAAAAAAAGTTATCATAAAATATGTCTACAACTTTTCCTACACTGATATTATAAAGCCTAAGACTAGTTATTAGTGGAATGTTGAAATGATGAACTCTATGGAGGAGACGTTGAGGAGCAGCACCGATCGTAATTGGACGCCAGTTGTTCGCATCTTTACGATTTTTCCCGGGTTTCGGAATAAGAATGGTACGCATCTCCCTCCATTCTATAGGCTGATAACCGGTGGCCAAAAGGATATTAAATAAAACAGCCAAAATGTTGTCGCTACATCGCACCACCGAGCTCACGCCCAAGATGGTGTTACATCTTTTCCAGGCGCTGATCTCGGCCATCTCTTCTTCGCTTCCTTCAGTTCGGCTGGAAGAACTGAAGTGAACTCTCCCACATCTAGATAATACGGTCCCGAAATATCGTCAAATGGTGGTGACGCTGACTTAAAGACCTCCCCGTGAACATACATAACGGATTGCACTGAAGGCCACTCTGCTGGAACATCTATAGGCTCACCGGACACGATTTTGTTGACAAGAAGGCGTTTATTTTTAAGGTAAAGATCTTGAAATTTTTTATATTCACCCGTCTTCCTCTGACTACGATTAAGATGTTTATTCGAGTCTGTTGATATGTTTTTTGTAGATGGTCTCTTCGTAGCTCGCTCTTCAAGTGGAAAAATGATAGATATCATCTCCTCGGCCACCTCACTCCAATCCTCCATTGGTGATTTTAAAAGGCGAGAAATCCATCCCGATAAAGATGAATTCCGCGGCTGTTTGGATGCAATCTCCCGGAATAAAGAGGACCCCTGCCGCGTGGTATTGGTATGAGCATACGTAGTGGGTCTTGTAGGCATGCTAACGGGCGGTGAATTTGCAGGTGGAAGTCGTCGATCTACTTCTGGAGATTCAGGCATGGTGGGCGACTGAGATGCAGTACCATCGGGCACCGTCGAATCTCTATCCCACATCAATAGGTTGTTATCTGCATATGCCTGAGTAAACTCTGGAGAAACCATTGCCAGGACTTTGTCGACAATTGTCTTGTCCGACTCCTCCTGCACGTACCGTACCACTGGCGAAACTTCTAAATGGGATGGGCCCGCAACCTGAGAATCATGAAAACCGGGACTGCAAGATCTCTGACCCAATTGTTTTCCTGCAATGTAAGTAATTGGTGAATTGTGATACGCATTATGAATAAGGTGTTCCTTTGTGTTAACAGGTTGTTGAACCTCGGCAGTAATAGGGTTCTTGTTAGGTATTTTTACAACATCCTACCCATCGAGGAGGTTGGTCTGTGGAGGAGGTGATGCTACGCCCTTCTCATAAATAGGTAAGATAGCGGAAATTTGCGACATATCTAGCGTAGCGGAGAAGGCACTATTTACGCTTGGAACCGTAGGGGGGTATGAAGTGTTTGCATTAGGATCATCGGAAGGCAGGACCTCTACTTCCCCGATGTTATGATGCGGGGATGATGCACACAGGGAGACCTCGGTAGCAATATGGGAACTGTCGCCAGGGGAGTTGATGGAAACCTGGACGTCGGGAGTGATGTCTTTTTGGGGGGGCGCGGGTTGAGGTGTTTGTCGGAACTCTTTCGTTAGACGCGAGATGAATTTGTACGCCGGGAGCCTTCTGCGGGACCTTACCTTACTCTCAGTCCATCCCAGGTCTCTCGCCATGAGCTTGTTGTTGGCTCCGTGGCGTATATCATACTCCGCCATCTCCTCTACCTGGTGTTCGAGGGTAACCGACACTGGATGGTGCTCCACCCCATAGGAGAACCTTTCCGGGTGTTGCACCCGTTCGTGTTCCCTCAGGGCGGAGAACGTATAAAATCTTGCATCGCACCTAACGCACACCTGTCCGCGTCCCACCGAAAAATTGTTGTTCCCATCTCGGATCCCATCCCCAACGACAAGAGAAGTATCACCCAATGCCTGAACACATGGGGAAACCATGGTCTTAGGGAGGGTGTCCACGTTACCGGTCGTCACATTTTCGTCGACTTGTAGTTGGCTAAGAATAGCCTCGTCAACGATTACCTCCCTAATAGGTTGTGATATTACCACCTCATCGGTAATAGGGATGGGATGGAAGTAACAGCCTCGGCAGTAATAGGGACGGGAGGGGGGGGGGTTGATTCATCTCGGTCTGGATCGATGGATGAGAAGTATTGTTCAGGGTGGGCCTTTCTCATATAACGAAGAAAACGATCGCCCACATGAACACTCATTGGCAGCCGGCTCTGATGGTGCTACTACAGCGCTCGAGCATAGCGACTTCTTATGTCTGCACAGCCCTTGGTAAGACAGATAAATCTTACCGCAGAACGGACAAGGGAATCTAAGATGTTGTGCAGCGCTTGTAGAAGCCGTGCTGGAAGCACTGAAGCATCCGGATTGCTTGTGCCTCTTCAAGCTGGCGGCGTGCTTGTATTTGTTGCCGCAACCATCGCACTGAAAAGAGTGAACACCGCTATCTGGGTTAAGTGCACCCTGCGCCATATCAATATGGCCAGGCGGGATGACCCCTGATGGCATGGGAACCTTGCACACCCGGCGGTGATTATTAAATGCGATGATACTCGTATTCTGAAATTCACGCTTGCAAGGACACAAGACCTTGGACGCCATCGCTGACAGACTGAGGGATATAAAAAAATGAGTTTAAAAGATGAAAAAAAAAGATACCAACCCCAGTGTATAACTTTTATAAAAAGGCGAGGATATCTTATATCCTAATAGGGGATAAGTGTAAATAGACCGAAAAAAAAAACAATAAGTAAAATGTGTATAAATAAAAAGACAAAGGGACAAAAATAACACGTTAAAAAAAATCAAAAAGAGAAAGAAACAAATTAAAATTCCGTAAAAACGGAAAGTCATACGTTAAAATACGCGGGTAAACGGAGAAGTTCAGATCGTGAGGCTAAGTGTTTGCAAATAAGGAAAAATTTAAAAAGTATACTAATTTTCAAAATTTAAAAAAAAAAAATTGAAAAATTAAAAAATTAGAAAAATTAAAGAATCTGAAAAGATGTGGAAAAATTGCAAAATTTTGAGAGGGGAGAAAAAAAAATAAAATAAGGGAGTCATAGTCACTCCAGCCAGACACTATTTAGTTGATATTGAGAGGGTGATATTTAAATGTTCTTTCCTTGTTCCAGGACGAATGAACAACCCAAAATCCAGAAGGACAAGATAGTCAAAAGGGGCGTAGACAACAGCAAAGGATTCTGCACGTCACCAAACTAAACATATATGGTGGACTTGTCGTCAGCAGTAATCCCTTACCATTTATTTCAAATGGGGATGGTTCGACTTTACACGCTGTTGATTTCAAATGTCGCTGGTAAGATTATACACATAAAATCGAAATAATTAAAATATTTGAAATAAACATTTTTTTCAGAAAGAACATGCATTCGATGCAGGAATTTAGTGGGATCCTTATTCAGGAACAATCCGAACCAGGAACACGAAGAAAAGGGCAAAATTCGCATATTAATAGATGTTAAATATATCAAATAAATGATAAAAGTGAACAAACTTGTTCTTACTGACGCCTTATCTTGTGATAATACGGAAAAAGATGATTAATTTTTCACGTACGATAAACCTTATCAGTTAAAATTTTCTTAAAAATTGAAAATCGCGAGTACCGTTGGGCCGTTCGTAAGACCAAAAATTCGAGCGTAACGGCCTTTCAAAGACGCACCTTTCGATACTAGACTTACCCGGCTTGGACGCGAAATACGAACCTAGAATTCGCACTTCGACACACTATCACCACTAAAATTCCAAAAACTCCGCATTCTTTGGGCAGATTTCGATTTTGAAAATACACCCGTAATCCCCGTCACTTATTACACGATTTAGAAACACTTTGAGGAGCAATGTGAAACACGTCCACTCACTCCCGCCGTTCAACCGCGCTTCCAGCTTTTTGGCCTTATTCGCAACGCAAACGTAGGTATAATGGCTTTATTGCAGGTAATAAAGTGTTCTTCTTCTGTGATTTTCATGAGGGATTTATATTTGTCATGATGAATGCAGAAACTGCTTTTCGTAGACCAACTGTCGATTTTCCAGTGGTCAAAATCAATTTTGTTGATCCCACTGTACAACTGTGTGAGATCTAGCTGTATGTAGTAAGTAGTTGAATGTCATCTCATACACATGAATTTTGTTGCTGTTTGCGATATTTGAAGTATACATATATCATTAATAGCAAAGGGCCTAATATAGAGCGTTGTGAAATCCGTTTCTTGACAATTTTCGAAGTGGATGCACGGAGCAATAATAACGTCAGCTCCGGTGCAATAGCATATTAATAATTAATAATTAATACAGCATGGTATGAAAATTATGAATAGCTGACCGGGAGCAAGTCAAAAAACAAACTATTTTGTTGGTATTGTTTAATTTTTGGATATGATGTAGACAATAAATTCAAAAAAACTTCAGAAAAAGAGTTTTGCCTCTGGTCCTCTGGTACGATTGACATATTGAGTTACCGTGCTCTTTTGCCATCTTCCTAATTTCTCAACCCTGTTCCTGATGATGCTACTTGCTACTTACGAAAATGTGGAAGCCTCCGAAATTATTTCTGTCTTTAATTTTAATCATATACCATCCACATCAGCATATGTTGAACGCAGTTTTTCAGCTTTAAAGCGAATTACAAATTTTACTAGAAACTCCATTAGTCAAAATCGATTATCCAAATTATTCGTTTTAGCAATAGAAAAAGAAGTGCTTACAAACTTAACGGAAGATCAAAAGTTCTATAATCAAGTAATTGACCACTTTGCCAATACAAAACAAAGACGCATTGAATTGGTTTACAAAAATTTCTAATTTACTTTTTTAATTTTGTTTTTTACTATTAAATGGCGCCTTTGACAGAGGCAGAATTGTGGGTATGCGAGAGACTGGTTTGTCGTACCGTAAATTGCAAGAAGAATTGGTCGAAATGCTGCGACAATTTTACGAATATGAAGGGCGTGGTAAATGAGGGGTTGAGAGCACGTCGTAGGGGCAGTGGGTGCCGAAGAGTACCTGGTGAACATATTTTCACAGTCTACTCTTTCTTGCAATTTTTTTGAAAGGCAGTGTATGTATCAAATATATATAATTATATAATAAAATATATAATAAAATATATTAAGGGCACACCTAAAATAGTGAAATCGTCTCATCTAGAAAAAACACTAACAAATTCAAACAATATAATTAATGTCTACTTTCAAAATGTTGGCGGTTTACGAACTAAATTATTCGAGTTATATTTAAATATTTTATCTTGTAATTACGACATAATTATTTTAGTTGAAACGTGGTTGAATGATGATTTCAAAGATTCAGAACTATGCCTAGATAATTATTCAATCTTCAGAGCAGACAAAAATTGTCATCTTTTAAATAAGTTTAGAGGCGGTGGAGTTATGATACTAGTTCATAAAAGGATTAAATCTTTTCAAGTGATATCTGTAAGTAGTGTGTTTGATACAGTATTTGTTGCAACCTCTTTAAACGGGTCAAAGAACATTATTTTTGGGGCCGTATACATTCCTCCGTGATCTGAACAGTTGTATGAACAATTTTGTGATTTAATCATTGATAAATATCAAAAATACAAAGATTCCTCTGCCTATATCTGTGGCGATTTCAACCTTCCAGATGCACGGTGGAATATTGTTGAAGATACATTAATTGCGGAACCGTGAAACAGCTGTCCTAAAGTTCTGGCCATTGCTAACTGCTTTTCTTATTTAAATATGTACCAGATTAACAAAATATCCAATAGCAGAAATGCATTTTTGGACCTCGTTTTCTCGAATAATTTAGAAACACACATATAATATGCAAGTGAAACTTTAATCAGTGATTCAATTCATCACCCTATATTCGATTTTCAAGTATTATTATGCAATGCACCTTATTCGGACATGAAAGTAAATGAAGCGTATTACGATTTCTCTAACGGTGACTACGATGTCATAAACTGTTTTCTTTTACAAATTAATTGGCAAGAACTGTTTTCGGACTCTGATCTAAATGTATGTCTTAACAAATTCTATGGGATTATAAATGAATCTATGCACAAGTGGATCCCTGTCAAATACTTTAAGACATCGTGTTTTCCCAAATGGTTTTCTAATGAACTGAAAAACCTTATTTATTCTAAAAACAGACTGCATAAACTTTATAAGATAAGTGGCGATCTAAATATATATGACGAATTTTCTAGACTCAGGAGGTTATGTAAATTAAAAATAACAGAATGTTACAATTTATATATATCAAAAATGGAAACTGAAATCAATTCTAACTGTAACTCTTTTTGGAAATTCTGGAAAGAGAAAAATAACATGAACGGTCTTCCAAATACTATGAAATATAACAATGAAACATCAGTTGATTCAATGAGTGCATCGAATTTATTTAAAATAGTTTATAGGAATTCGCAAATCAGTGTTGATTATTCGAATATACAAGTTAACTGCTTAACAGACTTTAACTTAAGAATGTTTTCGTTAAATGAAATATTCGATGCTATTCTTAGTTTAAAGCCTACCAATAATGTAGGACCTGATGAAATTTCAACAAGATTTCTGGTTTCTTGTATATTTAGTATTTCTATACCAATACATCTTTTGTACAATTTATTCCTTTCTTCTGGGGTGGTTCCGAACATCTGGAAAGAAAGTTTATTGGTTCCTATTTTTAAATCTGGAAACAGAGAACTGATCACAAACTATAGAGGGGTATGTATTCAGTCGGTTATTCCCAAGCTTTTAGACAAACTAATATCTAACCAGCTAAAATTATCATGCAAGCATATTATTCATACTCGGCAACCGGATTTTGTCAAGGAAGATCCACTACAACCAATTTAATATTATATCAAGATTACATTGTCAATGCTTTTGAAAAAGGATTTCAGGTTGACTCCATCTATGAAGATTTATCCAAGGCATTTGATAGAGTGAATCACAATATTTTGTTATATAAATTAAAGCTAATGAATTTTGGGTCCAGATTCCTTAAATGGATTGAAAGTTTTATTAACAATAGGAAACAGTTCGTTAAAATAGGAAATTCTGACTCTGATCCGGTTGTAGTTTGTTCAGGTGTGCCACAAGGCTCGCATTGTGGTCCACTTTTATTCTTATTGTTTATAAATGATATTTTATGCTGTTAAATTTTCAGAAATACTTCTTTTCGCGGATGATTTAAAGGTATAGAAAGTAATTAAGAATTTAGATGACTGCTTGTTGTTACAAAGGGATTTGGATAATATTTTTCAGTGGTGTTGTTCTTATGATATGGGTATTAATTTTGATAAATGTTACAAAATTTCTTTCGGTAAACTGAATTTATTTCTTGACTTTACTTATAACATAGATAATGTAAATATGGCACCAGTCTCGGAAATAAAAAGGAGATGACAAGAATAATAGATAAAGAAAAGGGAGAGAAAAGAGGATCAAAAGATAAAGCAAATAACAAAGAAGGGAAAATATTGTGGGAGATAGTAGCAGAAATGGAATGGGAAATTTTGAATGGAAACAAGGAAGGAGATGAAGAAGGAGAATGAACGTACGTAGGGGCGAGAGGAGAATCAATTATAGATTATGGGATTGTCAACGAAGAGGCGTGGGAAGAAATAGAGAGTTTCAAAGTGGGGGAAAGGGTAGAATCAGACCACATGCCTCTAGAAATAAAAATCAAAGAGAGAAGACACGAAAGAAAAGAATTAGAAAAAAGAATATGGGATGAAGAGGGAATTCAAAGATACAGAAGTAGACTAGAAAAAAAGAAATTCGAAGTAAAAGAAGATATAGAAGCTATGATGGTGGAACTGAGCAACCTAATTGTAGAAGCTACGGAAAAAAGAAAGATATACATATGGCAAGGGAGGGATAATGGATGGAACGGAGAATGTAGTGAGTTGAAGAGAAAAGCAAGGGAAAAATTAAGAAAATGGAAGAAAAACAAGGGAAGGAAAGAAGAGTACCTAAAAGCAAGAGAGAATTATAGGAGAAAATGGGAAGAAAGAAAAAGAGAAAAACGAGAAGAAAAAGAGAAGACAATAAAGTCCCTGAAAACAGAAGAGCAAGTATGGAGATATATAAACAAGGAACGGAGAAGGAAGACTGAAATCAGCGGGAAAATCAAAATACATGAATGGAAAACACATTTCATGGAATTATTGGGAGGTTGTGAGGAAAAATGCTGCAAAATAACTAAAGGAATCACAACGACGGAAGAAATGTGGAGAGGTTCGGAAATAACAAAAGATGAAATAGAAAGACAGATTGGAAGACTGAAAAGAGGAAAGGCACCAGGAGGGGATGGAATCCAGAACGAAGCGTGGATGTTCGGGACAGAAGAAGTGAAAGAAAAGATATGGGAAGTGGTAAATGGAGTTTGGAAGGGAAAAGGGTTTCCTCGGCAGTGGAGAGAAGGTATAATAATCCCATTATTTAAAAAGGGACAAAAAAGTGATGTGAAGAACTACCGAGGGATTACCTTGCTCAATACGGCGTACAAGATATATGCAATGATACTCGATGAGAGGTTACGAAAGGAGATGGAAGCAAGGGGTATGTTACCAGACGGTCAGGCAGGGTTTAGGAAAGGAAGAGGTACTATGGACAATGTGTACATCCTACGGCATTTAGTGGAAAGAGAAATAAGGATAGAGGGTGGACGAATGTACGCATTGTTCATAGATTTCAAAGCAGCGTTTGATAGCGTGAATAGAGAGAAAATGTGGGAGTATTTGAGGAAAAAGGGAGTAGATGCATACTTGGTAACGAAAATGGAAGAAATATATGAAGAAACAGTAAATACGGTGAGAGTGAATGGAATAGAGAGTGAGAGTTTTTATACAAATAAAGGAGTAAGACAAGGATGCCCACTCAGCCCCGCATTGTTTGCAGCTTATCTAGGAGATATAGATGAAATGTTCAGAAAAGCACAGACAGGAGGGCAAAGAAAAGAGAAGAAATGAAAGCAATGATTAAAAGTTTGGAGAAGTATGTAAAAAAAAAGGAATTGGAAGTGAATGTGGAAAAAAACAAAAATGGTGGTGTTTGGGAAGAAAGTAAGAAAGGAGAAGGAAGAGTGGGCATGGAGAGGGAAGAAGATTGAACAGGTGAAAGAACTCCAGTACTTAGGATATACATTAAAGAGCAATAACTCAGATAGAGCGCATATTCAAGAAATGATCCAAAAAGGGAATAGTATGGGGAATAGGAGAGAGAAAGTTTGGACATGATTATAAGAGAAGAATAATGATGTTTGATAGTTTGGTCAAAAGTGTATTCATGTACGGAGCTGAGATTTGGGGATGGAGGGAATATGAAGAAATAGAGAGAGTGCAAGAAAAATACTTGAAATGGACATTGGGATTGGAAAAGTATACTCCGGGGTATATAGTGAGAGACGAAACAAAAAGGGAGAAAATGAGAGTGGAAGCGGGTAAAAGGGCGGTTGGATTTGAAGAGAAGTTCAATGAGAGAGGTGATTGCAAGATATTGCAAGAATGTTGGAAAGAAATAAGAAAGGAAGGGGGAAAACATGTTTGGAACGAAAGGGACAAGTATTATGAAGGAAAGGGATATGCATGTGAAGAAATAGAGAGAATGAGAGAAATGGGAAGGAGTATGAAAGAAGAGCTGAGTGTAAGAGGATGTAGATAAGCAAGAACGTAGATCGAGAATATCGGAGTCTAGATATAATGCAGACTATAGAAAAATAGTAAAGGATGAAGTACCAAAGTACACAGGGAGAGAGTATAAAGGAGAAAAGAATGATGGCGAGATTTAGGTGTGGAAATGAAGAGAAAGAGAATAATTTCTGGATGGATGAAACTGACAGAAGGTGTAGGATATGTTGGAGAGAGGGAGAAACAATAGAGCATATGCTGGAAGGATGTGAAGGATTGAGAGAATCGGAGGAAAGTAGGGAAGAAGTGCTAAATGAGGATGGAAGAGGACTGGACTGGATGAAAGAAGTATGGAAGATAAGGGAACTATGGCAAGGGGTGGACAAGCAGAAAGAATAGAATATTTATTATATAACACTCGAATTTTTATTTTATTGTTACTGATTTATCTGAGGTAGAGTAAGTTAATTTGTACCCCTACTGGGAATATTATTAAGCCTGTAAGGCAAATAATAAATTAATATTACTACTTCGTACTGCATCTTTGTTATTAATATTTCTCAAGTAGTTTTTTGTTCAACAAAGTAAAGGATATATTACTGGATAAACAGAAAGTATAAAAAAAATAAAAAATATCATCGGTAAATTCTTTTATTCAAATTATGCTTGAAAAATGGAAAGAAAACCGTTTCTAACAACCAAGAAATTTTTCTGCACTCCGTATATTACAGTTTCAAACATTTGCTTGTTATAGTATTAATTATTGAATATTATTATTTTGTGGTCATTAATTTACCAGTTGTCTTTGTTGAAGGATGTTGAAAAAGTCCAAATGGAGAAAACAAATTGGGTATAATTTGCTTAGTAATGTGTCGTATTTCTGGTGCAGAAAACATATGCCGAACATTATCTTAACCGTTAGTTCCTCAATAAATAATTTTAATCTCGGTGTTGGCGAATAGAAAACTTAGACAAGAATTTCGGGTAGCAGAAAATAATAACATTGTGTTTCCTAAGCCATGAACAAAACGGGGAAGGGACTGAAAAACTCATTCTTTGTGAATGCAAAAACTTTATTTTAACTGTGTGACCGTGCAAAAACAATCAACTTAATACTGTGCTACCATTTGCCTTGTTGCAGATGAGGTTGCAAAATAAAACTTTTCTAATTTGTGCAAACTTTTAGGTTTTCTTGTAAACTTCTCTGCCGTATCGGGGTTGTAGCTCTCTGTTGTTAAAATAAACTCGACGATTTTGTTGGTCCATAATGTTTATCAGTGAAAAGTACTACGAAAAACTAAATTTACTACTGATTCTTATTCATACCGTTACCTATTACCTGGTAAATTGAAATGAATGAAGGCCGTGGAAACACCAAGAAAGTTACAATTTCGTCGCAGTATGGTTTTGTGACAGATCCATGATAGCGGTAGAATCTTTTTGTATGTCTAGGTAGATAATGTGCAAGAGTTATTTTCTTTTCCAAAGAAACGGGCTGCTGTCTTTTATTTTTAATTTGGGGGATACTTCTAATCAAATTATTAAAAATGGGATTATGCTTATGCAATGATAACTAAAAAAATTTAAATAAACCAATTATTACCAATTGTTAGGTTTGGAACTATGTACAAACCCCGTAAAATGAAACAAGAATAATAAACCCATCTTCATGAGGAATTGCATCTCCGACGCTTCCGTATTTTGAATTATAAAAGATCATAGCAAGTTCCAGAGGATATCTTTAAGAAAATTTGTTTCGTTCGTTTCTCAGTACAACTGAAATTTAAACTAACCTTCTAAAATTTACAACGTGTTCAGAAGGCCAACGAAACTGAAACTGAAGAAATGTGTAGTTGTCTTTTAATCCCCCTTGAGATATCTGTGGCTTCACCGACATATCGTCCAATAGAATTCCAACTTCAAATCAAACACGTTAATAGTTTGTCATTTTTAACATAGGTATAATACACCTGTATAATCGTCATTCACAATTTTTGCTGGATAACTAGCATAAAATTTATCATCAAACTGTAGATCGTTGTAGCTTACAGGCGTAGTCTTCTTGTCCGTGATCCATATAGGCGCTTGTCTTTTCCCATTTTTGCAATAAGTTTCAGGCCAGTTAGCTAAAAATACAACTATATTTCTTTATCGAGCAGATAACGTGTGCGCAAGAATTATATGAAGTCGACTTTCCGGCAAGGGTTGACTATTCTCAGTGGTTTTTGGTCACATTTGATGACCATGCCTATTGGAGAAGACTTTTTTTACAGACGAAACCTGATTTTGTTTGTGTGGCTAGATTAATTCTCAAAAAATAACTATTCAACGAAAGATAGTGGGGCCTTTATTATTGGAAGATAATCGCGACACATTTTTTTCATTAAAAATATCTTATTTAAAAGTGTCCCACATTTTTGCTTTTATACCGGGTGTCCCGGCGTACCCGTTCCACTCAAATATCTCAATTATTTTAGAATATAAAAAATTGAATTTGGTATGTACAAAATCTTTCTTAGCACAATGTTCTGGATTGTCTTCTATCTCCCCTACACTCTCCGTAAATAACTATCATATCTAACTTTTTGGCATTGATGAATCTTTCGTTTTCCATTTTTTGACAAAACAATGTTTATTTATTTTAATCCAGAAGGAACAAGCCAGAACACGAAAACAAGAGGAAACGTTGCATTTTTTTTTTTAATTCACAAGCGTTTTAAAGCTTCTCGATAAATTCTGTTATACCGAGTCATATATCACTGAAAAGAGAAAAAATTCTTTCGTTTATAACACTACAGATTATATTCTTTTAGATTCAGAAAAAAAAGTCGATTAAACTGAAGCTAATACGATGCCATTTAATAGATTGCATTGCATATCTTGAACATGCCTATGTTAAAATTTTTATGTTTTAAAATAATTGAAATATTTGAGGGGAACAGCAACGCTGAAACACCTGGTATATGTCATTTTTGGACATTTATCAGTGTGGTTTAAATACTGACATGTTAAATCCTTTCCAAAGATTACTTGATTACAAGCAATGTTGATCGCCCGATATAACAGTGGATAAACACTACACTGATTAGGATTACACAAAATTTGAAACCAGCATCAAATTAAAATAAGACAAAAATTATGAATAGGTCGTGAACTTTACAAGCCATTTTGTAAATTATGAGATGAATGTACAATGGTCCTGTATTAATTGTTAACTTACATTGGTTCCAATAATTCCAATCTATTGGGTTTTCTGAAAAACAATAAAAACTAGTAACTTACATATTCGTTTTTAATCAGATGTCAAATACAAAGTTGTTCTTACTATTATTCTTACCTGTCAGAGGGGTTTTTACTACTGGTTCGGCCATCGTCATTTTGTTTAACAAAAAAATACCTAAGAGTGAGAAATAATTAGTTTTTTTCTTTAATAATAATATTAATAATAACAATATATTTAGACTAAACATCCCAAACGCTTAAGTTTAAAATGCAATATAAATCTCCAGAATTGAAACTTATAAATTCACAGTAAATAAAATGCTTACGTTTCTTGTGTTTGTGTATTATTATTACTATATTGTTAATGATGACTCACGAAAATTTAAAACTGTAGTTATTCTTATGGCTCTTCCTTGTTTATATTTTAAATAATCTACGACTTATGACGAAATGACCTCAAGCTAGTAAATCGTAGGGCGTATACAACAAAGTACTTCAATTTATTAAATCTTGGTGGTAATATGTTTTTACAATGCATACTCAAACGCCGCCCCGGTGTAACGTCGATAGCTTTTCTAGTATGTGCGGAGATGACAGGCGACTCATTCATCATCGGTGACGGCGGCGTTCGAATAAAGAAAACCCTAGAAGCGTTTTGCAGGAAGTCTCGATGGCAGACGCCGTTTTAATTACCGATCATCGTAACAATATCATACTCCGTCCAGGAACTATCTCAGTTTTGAAGCAATATCACATAAATTGGAAAGAAGCAAATTTTCGCGGGCCGGATAGACTCATCATATTTTGCACATTTAAGATATGATTTATTCAGCAATATTTTATTAGCTTTTTTCCCCTAAATTTAGAAAAACACAGCGTCCGACGGCGTTTATTCAAGTAAAGTAGAAACATTAAATTTATTGTTTACAAGAGACTGTAGAAAAATATCGAACTTACCACTTTTCGCCACTATCTCTAAAGGAACTATTATTTTCTGAGCTGGTAGTTGACAAATTAAACTCGAATTTTGTTCAATTCTTAACATTTCTAATTCTTGATTTTATAGTCAGATTTTTAAACTGTATCTGCATTCCTTTTGAGTATGTGTTTTTTTTTTTTGTATTTATGGTCCTCATTAAAATTACTATTATTACTTATGATTTGTTCTTAGAGAGTGAAACTAGAAAAACTGGAGAACTGGAGACCTTAAAATTTATACTAAAATCATAAAAAAGTACTTTAAATAAGAAAGACGCTGCAAACATGCCTAGATAGAACTCTGTTTCGCCTAAAATACACAAAAATTAATGTTACTTACATGTTAAAAACACAAGGTAAAAACTACTCATATCTCAAAAAATGTTATGTACACAGGTGAGTAACAAAAATGCTATAGTTGTACTGTGTTACCTACCGTATTTATAAGATCGAAAATATTGGGTCATTTTAGTACCATATAATTAAAAAAAGTATTCCCTTATCTGTAGATAAAGTAAACGCACCTTTATCTACCATAGACATAAATACTGTCCATTACCTAAAATTTATACCTTATGTTAAAAAAAATGTGAAGAAATACAATGGGCAAAAAATGCTGATAAGCTTCTAGTGTAAAATGAAAAAAAAGAGCATATATTTCATTTAGTATTTTTGTATTTGAAAGTAAACCCAATTTTTTATTACCTATAAATTCTAAAAGAGGATAAAAATACTTCCATCGCCCTTATAGAGTACACTCAGATAGATTCAGCTTTTTTAGACAAATTATGAAATCTGATTGTGCGAATTTTCTTTATTTTTTATGATAACCCTTATAAATCAAGCTAAAGATAGTTATGAATTGTTAAGCTAAGGCTTACTGGATACGTTCGCAGTCTTTATTCAAAAATCTTGGAATTTGATCAGCCCCGGAAAGTAATAATTTTTTAATTTCTTAATAACCACAAATATTTCATTCTCGGATATTAATGAAATATCAATATTACAATTATTTTGATTTACACCGATATTTTGATACCTTTGTTCACCATCCGCAAAGTTCCCAGAAAAATATTGAGCAAAAATATTCACTATTAGCTGAGAATCATTTAATTCAGACCCTTTAAATTTCATATTAGCTGGAAGTCTTGTAGTATTCTTCTCTTTCCGAATATACGACCATAATTCCTTTGAATTGTTTATTATTGACACCTGGATCTTTATCAAGTAAGTAATGAAGTCTAAAATCTTCTGATGTTTTATCATGGCGGATGATGTTCATCCGAAGTTACAGGGGAAGAATCCACGGGCGTAACAGCCACATTTGTTACGTTGGATAATTCAAAATACTTCATTAAATTGAGTGAGATTTGTTTGTTTTCCACAAATCTAGTCATCCTAAGCACGTTAATGCACCATAAGTATCGAAGTTACTTTATAAAATTTACGTAGGATGTTGGGAAATTTTATTTAGTAAAAATGTTTGCCACTGCACTTTCAAGCCAAAATTCAAGGGCATGTCCTTACCCAACGGTTGGTTACTGTTGTTCTTGTCCGTTATGTGCATTTCTTACGGACGTTTCAAAAGCTGTCCTTACTATATGGTATACTGTGGCTTAATAATCCATTCATAATATTCTATTATTATTTTTACATAATATGATACATCAACCAACACCAACGCATTGGATGAACTAAAGTATGATACATACATGAATGTAGAAAAGGGGTTCTACAGGAATCTGAAATAAAATTCCATCGTGTTCATTTGCTTATCGGCGAAATAACCGTCCCGCAAAGAATTCGGCCATTAAGCACGTACAGATATATGTTGCTTGGCCGGAATAAGCGGCGGTGGCAGACAAAAAGTACATACGCATCTGTTTAAAAAGAAAATTTACTGTGACTGATTTTTTAAATTTGCATATACGGGGAGCCACAAAAAAATTAATGACTGACTCAATTGATTTTATTTATTAAATCAAGATTTGCAAAATTGAATATTTTTAAATCTTGTACACGTTTTGAAGTTATTGTAAGCATGCAAACATTTTAATCAAAATGGATCTGTTTATCAACCCCAAAAAATTGATTACGTCATCTCAAAATTTTGTCGCATAAATCCTTTCGAAAATGTGCAAAATATGATCAGACTATACTTGTAATATATCATTGCATTCATATTTTTTAGATCTGCTTATACAGGCCGACTCAAAAAAATTAATTAATCAATCAAGTTATTATTGATCAAATTACGAACGAGCCGTGACTTCCAGAGTGAAAGCGAATTTATTTATTTAATATCCCGTCACAGAACTCGAATGAGAAGAATCTATGATATAGTGGTTCCGGTGAGAGATTGGGATTTCTTGACAGTTGACATGTAAGTTGGCAGCAACCTAACACCATAAAATATACTGAAATTCCTACGCTGTTACTTACAGCTGGCTGTTACTGTCTATGTTACAAATGTAAAACTACTGAAAGTTCCATTACTAAGGTAAGCATATTGCTTACCCAGCGTTTTTACTTGGTTTCTCCGAGTTTTTGAGCGACTCTCACAATACGAACGCCTTTAGTAGTGCGACAATGATCTCCGATAAGTCTGTTTTACGTAAATTTTTTTGGTAATAACTCAATTAATTGCAATAATAGACCTCTGAAATTTGAAATGACAACTTAAAGACCAAAGATGGTATAAAATCAAAACCAGAACTCTCGTGAGAATTGCTCTCCAGTGGACACGTACCCTACAGATGAATGTTGAAACAATTTTCAGGAGAAGACAGAGGTATAACGATAATAGTCATCGTTCTTTGTTATTAACAGACACCACAAAAATTCTCGAGTAATGGAAAACTTATGTTTTGTAGCACTTAAGATTACAATGATTTTGAAATTTCAAATTTTCGCGCGGATGGTACACTTTTCTTCGCGTAGATTTAGTGACTTCTCTGTCACTCAATCTCTTACCGTACGCAGTATAGACATAAAGACACGGTTCTGAAAGCGAGGAAAGTACTGTCTAAACTGTTTAGACCAATTTTTTATTTAATTTTATTTAAAAGGTCTTCAACCTTGAAAGCAAAATTAAATTTACCGAATTTTTACGACGTATACCGAGAGGGGACGACGAAATTTTAATGAAAGCATCTGGCAACATTGTGCGTGAGCATGCGCATCATAACTAAATAGAATTTGTTGTGGCGTTCTGGCCGACGGCTGTTGGGATTAGGGATGGGCAGATTCGGTCATCACCACGAACGGATCGTTCATCGTTCGGTCCCTACGAAGACCCGGTCGTCAAATGTCGTTCATTTCGTTCATTTCGTTCACTTCGTTCACCGTTCACATCGTTCACCGTTCACTTCGTTCTTAATCATTCAAGGCTCAGGGATCTATTGATGAATCACTCGGTCTTTCGGCTCTTCGGTCAATGGTCTTAGTTTCCCTTTTGCTTGAATCCGATCACTTTATAGGGAAAGTCATGCTCAGAACTATAGCATAGGTATTCGAAAAAAAAATCCCGGCCCATTGCTGTCTTTTTTTCGAATACTGCATTGTGTGATACGTCAAATTAAATCGTTTGAAATATACTATGATCTGATTCGAAAAATTAATGATTTAACGTTTATTTGGTTTTGTCTACATTTAATTTTTTTTAATGCCTCCCATTTTTTTAGAGATTCATGTAACGATTTTTTTCTGAATTCTGTGATGTAAAAATAATAATTTAATTTTTAAAAAAAGTAACTTGAATTTGTGGACGCAAATAATTGTGTTAATAAATACATCAATAGCACTTTTGACACAAAAATTAAATTCGTTTTTATCACAGCTTCCAAGCAACTTTTGAGTAAAAAAAAATAATTTATTGGATCTTTCGAATCATTCGGTCGTCGCCCTTACGATTAACAATGTAGGAGCAGATTTGTTTTGTTTCCTTTTATACATTTTCCTTACGTTTTAATGTGATGAAGCCGTGAATAGTCACGTTCATTGACTATATTATACATTACCTTTTTTACGTGGCCATAGGGATTTTTTTTATTAATAATCATTACAATAGTAATAAAAATTGGTCTAAAGAGTTTAGACAGTACTTCCCTCGCTGTCGGAAACTTGACGACTGCATGCCTATTGTGTTTTTTTTTCTCATTACATTTTTGTAGTGGGAATTTAAAAAAAAATTGCGATGACGTCATCAACATTTTTGCAAGGACACGTATATTAGTTGGGATAGATGTAGTGTAATACTAAGAATAAAATTATTATATTCTCAAATTTTCGGGAAAATGAATTGGGTCGTTTTGAATATTGATTTGTAATAATCAATAAAATAACGAAACAATTTACTCACGTATACGTATCAGAGGCAACTGAAAATCGTGTATGTATAAACATTCTTAATTTAAGATGATAGGCGTAACAGCATACGTGAGAGTCAAACAGAGAAACTGTAAACAAAACGACCATCGGTTTTATTGCTTCGACTTCCGCTTATTATATAAAACATTGGGTTTTATTTTAATTCTTGACGGTGAAATTCACAATTGGTTGATTATAATCATGTCTATTTCACATTCGCGGAACCAAGTGAACGCATAAAACAAATGCAAGTCTGTAATGTTAAAGTCGATGTAAATAAGCGTGCTACCCTTATGTTTCAACCGAGTTTTTCCTTTAACAAATTTTGTGTCTACCAAATTGGGTTGGTTGGGGTGTAATACTAATAATAAGTGTTGCCTTTAATTTAATCAATAAAATAAATGGACTTCATTAATTTTCTTGAACCACCTCTTAAGAAAATCTAAAAAATATGAATGGAATGATAAATCACAAGTACAAACTCATCATACTTTTTGCATTTTAGATAGGATTTATTCAGCAAAATTTAAGGGTTTATAACCTTAAAACATCTGCAAGATTTCAAAGCATTCGGTTTTGTAGTTCCTGATTAAATCAATAAAATAAATTTACGCATTCATTAATTTTTTTGAGTCACCCTGTATATGCAAATCGAAAAAATTTGAATGGAATGATAAATCACAAGAAGAGACTCACCATATTTTGTACATTTTAGATAGGATTTATTCAGCAAAATTTTGTGATGACGTCATACATTTTTTAGGGGGGACGACCAAATACGTTTTGATCAAAAATTTACCATGCTTATGATAATCTTAAAATATCTTCAAGATTTCGAAGCATTCGGTTTTGTAGTTCCTGAGTAAATCAGCAAAATAAATTTACGCTTTCATTTATTTTCTTGAATCACCCTGTATATGCAAATCCAAAAAATATGAATGGAGTGATAGATCACAAGTACAGACTGATCATGTTTTGTACATTTTAGATATGATTTATTCGGCAAATTTTCGAGCTGACGTCATCAAGTTTTTGGAGGGGATAAGCAAATATATTTTGACTAAACATTTATTATGCTCTTTATAACCTTAAAACATGTGCAAGATGTCAGAGCATTCCGTTTTGTAGTTCCTGATTAAATCAATAAAATATATTTACGCATTCATTAATTTTTTTGAGTCACTCTGTATATGCAAATCCAAAAAATATGAATGGAGTGATAGATCACAAGTACAGACTCATCATATTTTGTACATTTTAGATATGATTTATTCCACAAACTTTTGAGCTGACGCCATCAAGTTTTTGGAGGGGATAAGCAAATATTTTTTGACTAAAGATTTATGATGCTCTTTATAGCCTTAAAACATCTGCAACATTTCAAAGCATTCTGGTTAGCAGATTAAAAATTAAATTTCAAAATGTTGTTTTATAATTTTGATTTTTTTTCCAAAAATCTGGACGTTTCGGGTGAAAAGTCGATTCAGAGTTGTAAACTACATGTGTAGGACTATGTTATTTTATACAATTGAAAACCCATTTACTATGTACAATTTTGAAGTGACGTCATCGCATTAGTGGTGGGGATGATTAGACAAATTTTGGTTAGCGTTTTACCATCTACATGATATTCTTAATATAAGTACAAAATTTCACAACAATCGGTCGAGTACTTTCGGAGATTATCTGTCTAATAAAAATCCGGGACGGCAGACGGACAGACAGACGGACGGACAGACGGACAGACGGACAGACGGACAGACGGACAGACGGACAGACGGACAGACAGACGGAAATGGGAGACCTATTTCTTCGTCTTCTGGGGTCATGAAAGATCGAGAAAACGTAAAAGTAGAGAGTCGGCCGACGGACTCGATTACAATACTTCCTTTGCTTACGCTCGGGAAGTAATAATTATTTATTTACATTTATTTTTTTAGTTTCTAATGTTCAGACGTTTATGAACATTGTATATTAGTTATAGTCATAAATTGCCATTTTCGTTCCCGGTTCCTTATTTAAATTCATACTACTGGAATTAATCTGTCGGGAAAACTTATGTTCTTAGTTAATTCCATAAATAGTATAGCATGTACTCCTAGTATTTGATACAGAACATAGAACTGTGCTGGAACCATGATTCAAAGATCCAACGGAATTAAGATCCAGTCGAGACAATGTGAACGGTGAACGAGTGAACGAGTGAACGAAATGAACGAAAGAACGACCAGTTTGCGTTGGGAACGATTTCGGTCACTCGTTCATTCGAACGACCCGTTCAATTTGATTCGTTCGTTCGCGAACGACACATCTCTAGTTGGGATTGTTGGCTGTGATGGCGTCGTGGTGTGTGTTGAAAACGGGTGTTTGAAATGGAAAACGTGGATTGATTTAATTTTTGTTAAGTGTTTTCGGGACTCTTCTTGTTTGGTTCTCATTATGTGTGTAACTAAAACCCTTTAAAGTCGGGGTTTTAATACAGCTGGTGCAGTTTACCTTGGAAAATTCTGATCACGTGTTCTTTGTTTTTTTTGTCCTCCAGTTTGGTAAGTTTTTAAGTTTAAGATGATAATTTTGACAAATCTTAAAATTTCACCAGAACGAGATAAGTTATTGACACCGTAATAATCTAAATACTCGCAAGGTCATATAACCCACGTTTCGCCGTACATAATTTGTGTTCAGTAAATAATACGTTTACGGGAAACTATAATATTTGTACTTTACTCAGAATCCAGAATTTAATCCATATGATTACTAGGAATTCATTGTAGGTAATATCGTTATTGTATATTTCGCTTTGTTAATTAATAAAACTAATACAAATATTTACAGCAATAAATTATGCAGGCTTGGTATAAAGTCCCGGAACGGTCGAGTAACTTTGTTATTTGAAAAGTTTTTTTTTTCTGAAACTTGCTTTGGAAAAACATGGGGAATTGATTACAACGTTTTTCCTTTTTTTTATCGTTCTTGGTTTGACAGACGGCGGCCTACTTTTTTTTTAATGCAACACCCAGATTTTTTTGACATTTCTGAAACAGTTTCAGTGGCGGTTCGTGACATTTTTTTTTTTTTTTTAAATAAATAAATAAATTTTATTGACTAACAGAACAAAGTTCCAAAATAGACAATAGTTTTAAAAAACAGAATATGAAATAAGATGTCCTTATAACTACAAACGTCTTAAATAATTGTTAAACATATGTTGCGAGCAACTGAAGATATCTATATCTACTAAGTTATTAACCGCCAATCCTATTCTCTTTACTACAGAAGTGTTGTAACCGAGATTTGTTCTTTTAATCGAACATAAGATTGTGTCCTGGTTCCTAGTATGTACCAAAGGTACTCTAAAATTAAATAAGGATAAGAATTCGGCACTATCAATTTGATTATTGAACAGTTTATATGCAAACTTAAGCTCATATTTTAACTTACGTTGTGTAAGAGTCTCTAGTTCTGTTATAGCAAGTCTTTGATTATAATTATAATTTGATTTATTGAGACCCATTTTAAACATTAAATAATTACAGAACTTTCTTTGCACCCTTTCGAGGCGAGTTTCGTGAATTGCATATGAAGGAAACCATATAAGAATGCCATATTCTAAAATTGGTCTAACCATGGTAATATAGAGCTTACGAATTGCTATGATGCTATGGAAATCTGCAGTCATTCTTCTTATGAAACCACTAACTCGAAAAGACTTATCGATTACATAATCTATATGCTTAACAAAACTTAAAGTCGAATTAAAAATGATCCCTAAGTCCCTAATTTCACTAACAGCCTCCAGGATTTGGTTCTCAATGCTATATGAAAATTTTATAGTGGATTTTTTCCTGGAGAATGTTATTTGTTTACACTTTTTGTTATTTAATTGCATGCTATTTTCACTACACCAGTTGGTTATTTTTATAAGAGTATATTGAATAGCTTGACAATCTGCAAGATCGTTAACTTTAATGAATATTGTAAGATCGTCCGCAAAGAATAAAAATCTAACAAAATTTAGTGATAGTGCAAGATCATTTATGAATATTAAAAATAAAATAGAACCGATGTGACTGCCTTGTGGGACTCCCGAGGGAATAGAAATAGCATCTGATAAAAAGCCTTTAACTGAGATTTTTTGGGTACGATTTAATAGGTAAGAAGCTAACCATCGGTGAAGAGAACCTCGTATGCCATAAATCTTTAATTTCTTTAAAAGAAGGGCATGGTTGACTCTGTCGAAAGCTTTACAGAAATCTAGATATACAGTGTCGACTTGAGCTGCCTCCTCTAAAGCATCAATGATATATTCATTGTAGATGGCGAGATTTGTTACTGTGCTTTTTCCTGGCAGAAATCCATGCTGATGAGGTGTCAAAACCTTTGCATAAGATCTAGTTAATGTATCACTGATGATTGCTTCGAGTCCCTTGCATAAAGCTGCTATAATCGAAATAGGACGATAGTTTGTAACATCTTTTTTGTCACCTGATTTGTACAAAGGTATGACATAAGATTGTTTCCAGATGTCTGGGCATATACCAGATGTCAAAGACTTACTATATAAAATCCAGATTGGCCAGGCAAGACTGGAAGCACACTGCGTTAAGAAGAATGAAGGAATACCATCTGGTCCAGGATTAAAACTAGATTTAAGGGACAGTAATTTATTTTTTACTTCATCGATGCTCATATCTATGTTGTGTAAATCGATATTGTTGTTGACGCTTGAAAGGCCTAGTGTCATATTAGGGTCGATAACATCCTGATTATAAACAGACTTGAAAAAATTGGCAAACAAATTGGCAATATCTTTAGGTTTTGAAGAGCAGGTGTCACCAAAATTCATACATTTGGGAAAATAAGATTTGGAGTTTTGACTTTTGGAGTTGATAAAACTGTAGAAGATCTTCGTATTATGATTTAAATTGGTTTGTATATACGTTAAGTATTTTTTGTAATCTTTTTTGATACCCGTTTTAGAAAGGCTACGAAGATGTCTATAAGAATTGTAATGACTTTCATTTGAAGTTTTTCTATAGAGGGCTTAAAGTTTTACGTTTTTTATTAATAAGTTGGATAGTGTCAGGCTTGTACCATGCTGGAAAATGACAATTATGTAGTCTAGATTTAGGAATACATATATCGATAGCAGAAAATATAATAGAATAAAAAGAGTCAGTTGCTGAGTTTATATCGTTATAATCTAGTAGGGAATTCCAATTAAGTGAAGAAAAGTAGTCGTTTAATTCGCTATAGTTGGCATTTTTAAAATTATAACGCCAACTTGCCAATGGAGCAATAGAGGGTGTAGAATATGGTAAATTAATAAGCGTCAAAAGCGGCGGATGGTGGGAATCGATTGGAACTAAACCTTGAGATAACTTTTTTACAAAGGTATTTGGTATTGAACTAAGTATTAAATCGAGGATAACGTCGTTGTTATTAGCTACGCGATTGTATTGAATTAAATCTAGTGAAGAAAAGCTGTCACAAATAATTTTATCTTTAACACTAGTTCCTGTTATAAGGTTTTCTATAGTAGATGAATAAACAAGGTTTGGTAAGTTATAGTCTGCAGCTATGCAAAGTAAAGCATCAGGAAAAGATGTTTGAATACAATCAATGGAGGCAATGTTTTGAAGATAAGTATCGATACTAGAATTTGGAGGAATGTAAACTGCGCCACATATTAATAAATAGTTTTCGCACCTGATGGAAACATATAATTCTTCACATATAGTAGAAGGAACGCGTACTATGTCGGTTAGAAGGTATGAACGCACAGCTATCAAAACACCACCGCCACGAGCTTTTACCGAGGATCTAAGATCACGGTCTAAGCGAAATACTGTGTAGTCACTACTAAAAATTTCACCATCTGTTATCTCACTACAAAGCCAAGTTTCTGTTAATATAATAATATCGTAGTCCATATTCAAGGAAGTTAGAAAAGCAGTTGTCGTTTTTGTTCGTAAACCACGCACATTTTGGTAGAAAAGACTTAATCCTGTTTTACGATCGGAGTGAGGTTTTTGTATCCTTGATAATTGTAGGCATACCATTTTTGTAGCGTATACGGAGATCCTTTTCGCCATTCTCGCGTCTTGTGCGAAGTTCTTTGCGTATATTATAGGCTTGTTGTTGTTGCATGGGTGTTAAATCATTGTTAAAATAAACAGAGTCGATTTTAGGTTTAGCTCGAACTAAAACATTAACTGTGGCGGAATTATCGAAAACTATTTTAATGGAGCGGGGTTTGGTAGAGCTGGATTTTCCGAGACGCATGGCAGACATTATTTTGTAATCATTTTCGGGAATAGCGGTAGATATAATTTGCGTTATTTTTTCCATGTCTTTCCTTTTACGATCTTCAGGTGATCCATTTGTTTCCGGGAGACCTGTGATTATTATGTTTTTTTCACGATGAATACGATCCCTGGTTTCTGAAATAACTTCCTCTATATTTGGAGCAGATTGTTTATCAACATTGTTAGTAATTCCCTTTGTTTTTATATCTTCCAACTCTTTTCGGAGTTTTTTATTTTCTGATAGTATATCATTGATGGACTTTTTCATATATGAGATAGAAGAGGTCAAAGAATTTATGGCAGTTACCAAGTATTTAATCGCATTCGGATCATCTGGATCAGGCAATTGAACAGGAGTTGTAGGCATGCAACATGGTTTTCTTTCAGCACATCCAATGTGTGACCAGACTTGACAATCTGCACAAAAGATGCGTTTTTTAACAGCTACTCTACTGCACACAAAGCACACAACACGTTGCGAACCACCGTCCTGGTCGGACATCTTAACTCAACACACAATTTTGTTTATGGGAGGCTAGTTAGAAAAAAAATCGGATTTAAAATACAATGCAACTGCTTCAAAAGGTAGAAAAAAACGCAAAACTTCCGTCCAGCATGCATTTAAAAATCCACGAATCTAACCAAAGTCGTATTTACTCATATATTAACTCTACTTTGCCAGTAAAATATATGATTACGCTGAAGAATAAAAAGCAAATAATAATGTAATTTACTGTCCAGCAAGAACCATCGAGGAGGTGTAGAGTGTAGAGTTATCTCTTGGCAAAAATTATGTCGCCCCAAACCACTGAACAACAATAAAGTAAAAATCAAATTTCTTCATAACGAAAACTAAACATAAGTAAATTGTAACTAATAGCATAAAAATATTATCTACAAATAAACAAAAAAAAAAAAAAAACGTAAATTCGAAGATAAGTTTCTTTGCTTATATTTGTGAGAGCCACAATTTATATGTAAAAGGGGGGAAGGAAGATAAACAATTATACATAATTAATTTATTTATTATCATAACTAGGTAGTTTATTCATCATAACTAGGTAGTTGAGGTTTTGTGAATTTGTACATTAGCAACTAATTCTTTGTAGTTTGGTTGGTAATAGGTGATTGCACTTCTGATTAACTCTTTTAGATGCTGATTCGTTAATCTTGACCGATATTTTGACTTAATAAATTTCATAGTTGAGTGTAACGCTTCAATATCATAAGTAGATCCAAAAATCGATAATATTCGGCAAGCTTAAATGGCCGTATTTCATTGCGGGTACATGTTTCCAAAATTCATTGGTCGGTTTCGTGGTTTTATGAAATATTTTAAGGCCTTCATCTTCTTGCAGATCTATTAACTCCAGCTCTCTAGCAGCTGTTTCCTTTAATATGTTTTTCGAAAGTTGAAAACCCTATAACGTCAACTGCAAAAGGATTCAGCAGAAAAGCAATGGTTGGTTTCATTTTTTCCAAATCCGAAAATCTTTCTTTAAAATCAGATTACTTAGTTTCATTCCATAATTCTGTGTTACTTCGAGGCGAATAGCTGATTTAGAAACAGCTTCTTTGAAGCGGGGGAAATGGTTGAAAGTTTTACTTGTTACATCTTTTTGGAAAAGTTGTAACTTTTTTTGAAAAGCAAAAATATTTTGAACGATTTCAGAAATGTTTTTGTTTTTTCCTTGTAATGAAATGTTCAAGCTTTGTAAATAATCCATTGTGTCGGTGAAAAACATCAAATCTTTAACCCATTCGTCATTTTCTAATTGTGTATATGATTGGTTTTTAGTTTTCAAAAATTCAGAAATCGGTTCCAACAATGCCACAAATTTATTTAAAACACTGTATGTTGATAACCATCGAACAATACAGTACAAAGATAAATCACTTGGTTGTTCTTCCACATCAATTTCGTTAATGAAATTTACAAATTGGCGGTGATTTTTTGCATTAGTTCGAATAAAATTTACAATTTTTAGTACGGTTTTAAAAATATGTTTAAAATTGAAATATTTTGCAACAAGATGTTCTCTATGGACAATACAATGGACCGGAATAAAAGGGGGTATTACTTCATCTTTTGTTAGAAGACCAATTAATCCGACATTTTTACCGGTCATTGCGGGTGCTCCATCAGTAGCCACACTTACTAATTTATTTATCGGGACATTCCGAACTTTCAGTGCATCATCAATAGCTTCTTCAATGTCGACGCCACGAGTTGTATCCTTTAAGGCTCCTCCTTACAGTCATTAAAATCTGCCGAAATACGGCAAAAGGCCACTTCCAATATCATCGTTACTATAGCACTTGAAGACTTGTGCGACATATCTACTTGTTCATAATACGAAAATCTTCATGGAAATAGTTTTTATGTTGCATTAAAGGCTTTCGTTTTTTTAACAAAAAATAAAAACAGAAAAACGTATTTTTCTTTTTGAGCCAAAGCTATAACGTATTTTGGCTTAAAAAAATCTGACCTCCAATGAATAAATGACCGACGTCTTTCAGAGTATTATATCCAGGATTTTTTTCTAAGCTTTTAAGAAGTTTTTTGTGAGCCTGTGTGGCTACAATTCCTTTTGACTTTCTTAATTGATTTTTAACATTTTCCAAAATTTCCATGGATTTGGTTAATGGAAGACCACATGTTTCAAGTTGTGTAATGCTATTCACTAAAATTTTGAAGTTGGATTTAATATAAAGTAAGTCTTGCTTAATTGTGGAATCTTTAAAATAATGTTTGGCATTTTCCACACATGCCGATTTATCTTCAAATGTAATCAGATCTAGCATCCGAGCTTTTCTCACAAAGAAATCTCGATAATATTCAGCTGTGTTTGATGATGTTTATTATTTTTATAAATATCTATTAACTACGAAGTAGAAATATGTGTACACTGGATGATACATTGGATTTTTTTATTTAAAAAATAAAAGTCGGAGATTTCAATTCGAGATCAAACTGGAACCCAAACATAAAAAATAAATGCAGTGTAACCAGTAGCGATCTTTTCATGTTTTATCCTGATGGATATTTTTTACTTGGAATTGTAGTTTTAAAATTAAAATATAATATGGGTAGGGTAGGAGAATCCTATACTTTATACCTACCATATTATTTACGTCTTAGTTTCTCGTAGTTTACATTATCAGTATCAGTTAGCAGTAATTAACTGAGTATTTTAATATATTTTTAAGTATGGTAATCATGACAAAGTAATTTATTTTTTGCAATCTTTGACACAGTATTTCCACATTAATTACTTCTGTAATCGTCAGTCCTTGCGTTTATTAGAATTCTTTAAAGTTCTCAATGATGGCATAACAATTATTACTGTTTTAGAAAATCTAAGGTTCCATTTCTGTTCTGTGATGTAACAATTTTGCGTACATTTTTTTAATTAATAAGCTTTTTTATTGCTAGTCTGCATTGCATTAATCCAAAATAAAAAGATAAAGACAAAAATAAGCCTTATTAATTTAAAACCACATGTAATTTAACTTCCAACGAGGTTAAAAAGAGATATGGTTTAACACTTACGGGAGAAAAACCATCTTATTCTTTTAATTAACAATAGGTAAAATAATTGTTTGTTCTTTAATTATGACTATAAAAAATCTATTTAATTTAAACATATTTATTAATTCAAAATAGCAAAACAAACAAAACACAAAAGTAAAATATAAAAAAACACAAACAAATTAAAAGCCTTCAATAATGATTGTGCACGGTAACGTTAACTTTGTTACCATACACTCTCATTTCGTTTCTACTCTGCCCCTATAGCCACTTCTGTCTCTATTTCTCCCTCTGTAACCTTCGCTATTCCCATATATGTCTCTACATCCTTCACTCCTGCTATTTCCTCGTCCTCTCCGCCATCCTCGTCCTCTGTATCCTCTTCCACGATTGCTCCCCCTCCCTCTAGAGCCTTCAACATCACGTTGCTCCATAGTCACTGGTCCTGCCTTCTCGCCGCCGTCTTTATTCCGTTCCGCATTCTTTCTTTGTTCAATCATTTTTCTGAAGAATAAGGTATGATTAATTATGTCGAACAAATGTACATTTTAGTCAAACTATTATTTTTGCGTCCATTTTCATAATTAAATTGTAAAATAAGTGACACATATTTTATTGTTACGAAAATACGTCAAGCAGAATAGTTCTATCTGATGGTTATCTTTCCTTAGCCCTTTCAGTCATGCATTTTTATTAGTTGATATAAAATTTTTTTTTTTTGCACAGACGATGTATTATTTTTTTAAAGATTTTTCATGTAAATATCAAGTGACTTTTTGTCATACTTTTTGAAAAAAATCATGTCCACTGTAGTGGACATTGTGACTCAATTGTAGTAACACATCAGTCAAACATTGGTGTTTTATTTAAACTCAAACATTACTTTTCATGATACAATTTAAAACAATTCTGATTTTTTTGCATACATAAATGTACCGTACATTTAACACAAAATACATACGTTTTCCGTTTGCAATTAGGATATTTACACCGAGAAGCAAAACTCTTTTGATCCATATCTGGCAAATGGCCAATATTATCCTGGCGTACTTCAATCACATTTTTACGCCATTTAATGTCTTTCTTTGATGTTAAATCATGTGTTTGCATAAAGTTTGCTATTCTTTGTTTTTTCGATAATTCTTGTAAAATGGTAGGTTGAGGCTGTACTGTTCGATGTTCAAAAAAAGGAGTTTCATTATTGTCTTCTTCCGAGCTTCCTGATGATTGAAAAACAACCAAATTTTCTACATCTAATATTTAAGTTATGAGAAAGATTTTTGATAAAAAAAACAAAGTTCATATACCATCTGGGGGCTCAGGGCCCTCACTTTCCCAACCATCTGACTGGTCATCACTTAGGCATTCAAGGTCCGACAAGTCACCTTCAATCAACTCTACAAGTTCTGCATGACTTAGTGCTTTTTTACCAGCCATTCTAAATATTTTTAAGCAAAAAATAACGTTGTAATTAATAAATTTTAATAAAAGTTGGGTTATGTTTTTACCTTTATTTGTAGAAGCACAGTCACAATGTCCACTATAGTGCACAAAGTTCAAATGCACATTGCAAATGTACAAATAAAAAAAGTTGCTTCAAATAAAATTTATACACTAATACTATCCTTAGTTTACACACACAAAAATTAGTTGTCAAATTGGGTAAACAATAATATGGAAAAAAAAATTAAAACTGTAGAGCAGCTAAGTAAACGAAGAAGTCAGCTGTTATACCGACAAGTTTTATTTATAATTTTAAGCAACTTGCTACTAGATGGTGCTAAAAATTTACTAAGGTTGGTAAAGCAGTGGGTTACATGCTGGAATGCCAAAAACAGCATACAGTTATCTTCAAGTTATAATAAAAAAAAATAAAAACTGCGTCCACTACAGTGGGCACAGTGACCGAAAGGGTTAAGGTGTTGTTACTAACACTATTTTGCTGTATAAGTTTCAGTGCCGTGAATTCCTGCAATGATTGATGGGTCAGAATTGAAATAGATACGATTTATTTTTATTAGGTACCGTTTTTGTGATTGTCACTGTTATTCCGTCCTCATCGTTCTTTGGGCTGGACGCCTGGACGGTACGGCACGGACTCGCTGGTTGACTCATTTCTGGTGTACGTTAATGTATAATTTATAAAAGATTCAAAAAATATCTGAAAGTACTTACGAGTTAATTTACTTTTCTAAAATAATTGTCACTTATTTATAAACACTGCCATAGCAACAATTTTCGGGTGGTATGTCCCATATTAGGCCCAGCAATTTTATTTCATTGCGCTCCAAAATTCCTTTATTAAATATAAACTCCTCTGCCGATTTAAAAACTGGGTGAGCTGATCGATTTAGTTTGTCAAACAACCCTGGCAAAGTTGTTAGAAATGTATCAATGGTTAACCCCCATTCCTTTATTTTATCCTCTTTATTTCTGAAGAAGCTTACAAAACGTGCTTTCCTTGGTCTAATGCTGCCGTCTAGATTATTTTTATCAAAGTAGTCGATGTAGTTTCTCATTTCGACAAGGTCAGCTCGTTCGAGTTTTTACCAATATAATTTTCCCTAAGAGAATTTATTTTAAATTAATTACCAAAAATCAAATATAACATAACGGTGTTCCAGATGTTATCTGACTTGCCTGAAAACACATTATTTATTTTTCATAAAATCAATTAAGGTAGACTCAGGTAAGTGTGAACGCTTTTTTGAAGAGATGAATTAAAAAATTCATAATATGAAAAGTATTAGTAATATTAAAATACTACTCGGTATGTAACTTATTCTTGATATATTTATCTAGAATTGTCCTATTGTTTGTCGTTATATCACAAAAAAAAAATTTTTCGTGTCAACATTTACTCTTGGCCCGCATGTAAGGCAAGTGTAAATCCGTATGTGAAATACTCATACGTGCCTAAAGTGTGGATTTGAAGGTTAAGTGTAAATTCTGAGGTTTTTAACATTTAGTAAACCAATTGTTTGAAAAATATCTTTAATGAGTAAAAAGTTATAAACTTTATCCGAAAATCTTACAAAAACTTTATTCTACATTATACATCAAACGTGATATCAAAGGATAATTGACCCCAGTGATCAATTTTTGGTTCTGGCAATAACAATTCTATGTCTTGGTCTTCAATAACGGATATATCTTCAATCTTAGGCCAAATAAATTTGTCATTCCTGGTTTTCCTTAAGAAAGAAACTTTCCATTCTTCTTCTTCCTGACCAATCAGTTTTTCAGCATAAAATTTAGTAGTCCTTTTTCCTCTGAATTTTACCAACACATATTTGTCCACACTCAAAATTTTTGGCATATCAAAATGTGCCTCATATTCAATTTCACTTCGCAGATTTTCATAATAGTTACCTCTTAACCGTGGACATGTGTATATAATGTACCTTTGGGGTTATTATAAAAACGATGTGCCCTAGGTAAACTCATGTTATTATTCTGTACCTCAAGTAAGGCATTAGCCAAGTCTTCTTTAGTGTACTGAGTACCTCGCTGAGTTTTTCGCACGTATGTTCGGACCATTTTCGACAAGTAAATTTTATTTATAGGTTTACACTTTTTCAGTTAATTTTGTTCGCACTTGCCCCTCACCTCTGATAGATGGCACCACAAACTTCAGTATAGTTACCATTGTAGCAAGTGTAGTTGCAACTAAACATTTTAATATCGACTAGACAGTGGACGTAGAAACTTTTCATGGACAGTTTTGGAAGTAATGGCTTCAAAATGTGCAAGAAGGCCAGAGAATATTTCCTCAACCTGAGAGACATTGCCATACTAGATATGAGGATGTCGATGGACACGATATGCGCGACTTTTTACGAGTGTATTTAGCGGAGAATTTCCCGTTACGACAGACACACCACTCTTGTTCCCGTCTATGAAAAGTGTAGATCTCTGCTAAGAACATATTACTTATAACTGTAACATTTAGACAACTTTTATTCAAATAAAATTTTACATAATACTGCAATGCTACAAACAGTTAATTATTCCTGATTACTAATGGCTATTTAAGTACAAACGGTAAAAAGTATATATTATATGGTAACGATTACCTATACTTCATAAAAACTATAGATTGAAAACTAACTTAATTATACTAATGAAAAAAAAACAACATTCAGAGTATTACACTTATAACAGGTACACAAATAAAACTGTAACAAAATACTGACCAAACACAAATTTACTCTTCACAAAACTATAAAACGATTACATCTGATAACAATTACTTCTACTTAGCAACTACAGATTGTAAAAAAGTAAAGCAAATAACAGTCAATTGCACACAAAAAAACAACTAAAATTATCACAATTATAATAATACTATCTGAATGTAAGAAAAAAGTTGTAGCAAATATATCAGTCTTCATCACTGCTACTATTTCTTCGGCGTTTTGTTAATTCTCTAATTGCTGAAGTTATGCTTTCTGAAAACATTGTCAGCATTTGTTGTTGTGTATCTAAAAATTTTTTAAACTGTGCTCTCTCTTCCATTAGTTTCTCATTTTTTATTGTTGCTTCCCGAATTTCGGTTAAAACTTCCTCAATTTTTGATTTTTTCTTTTTTTGCTTCTCGCTTCGTGATTCCATCTCCTGTGGTCTCATAGGTGTATTTGGAAGCGGAGTGTAACAATGATGTTCTTCAGAAGAACTGTTGCCTGGTATGGCTCCATCAAAATCAGGCACATTGTCGTAATCATAACATTCAATGACCACATCAGCTGGTATCATTGATTCAGATGATGAGGGTTCTGCTTCAGCTTGGGACGACTCATACCCATTCAACAGGACACTTGGCCGATGCCCTAACAGTTCCTCCATGGCATCATAATATACATAATCAGCAGGGTCGTTGCCACTTGTGTCGTTATGCCTTTTGCATTTGTAGTAGAGAGCTAACAAATTGCTTATTTATACTATTGTTTATAATTTTTATAGAATACAAGATCTCCTACCTTTTAAATTCTTAAATTTGGTCATCATGGCCTGCACATCTCTTTGGTATCCCGCTTGAGACATTAGTGGTACTAATGCAGTGAAAATCTGGCTCGTCCTCAGGCGCTTTCCATCCATTAAACGTAGGATGTTCTTCTCTTTTATTAAGTTTATGAAATACTTTGTTTCTTCTTCGGTCCAAATATTTCGTTTTCGATTACTCGCCAACCTGCGTTCAATAATTTCTTTCTGTATCACGTAATACAATACATCATAATGTATCACAATACGACGACATAACACAATATATAATATTGCAATTAATATTATAAATATTAAAAAGCTTCATTACTACTCACCAGCTGTATGAATCTCTACCCTTTTCTAACCTCACTTAACCTCGTACACACAGAACTTGTACAATTCTCCGCTATTTTCGCGCGCGCTTAGCAGTGGTGCAAACTGCTGTGAAGTTGCCAACATAAATAATAAACCTATAAAAGTTCAAGCCCGTTTACATCGCTTCTTCAAGCATTTGAATCCGTTTTAGATCCGATCGGTTCGATTCGATCCGACTAGTTTGTGGGATCGAATTTTGATAGTCAATCCGCTTCAACATTCGAGCTGTAACGTTTATACCATTGGTTTCAATCGGATCGGACTGAGTCGATCGGCTCAAAATCCACGATATAAACTAAGTAAATGACGATATTTTCCACAGTATCGTCATGGTGATCATCACACGCATCTTTTCTAAGTTGGCTCATTGACTCTATTATAATATGATATTCATGATGATTTTATATTATATCTGACAACCATTACTTACCATTTTCTTTTTCTTCATTATTATTGTCATCGGTGGAATCAAATCCAATCATCAATGAACAAGGTCTTGCGGCCAGTAATTCATCCAGCTGCTCAAAATATTCAAAAGACGCTGGATCATTTCCGGAGACACCATTGTGTCTTTTGCATTTGTAGTAATCTCCTGAAAAATATTTCTTGCTAATATAGACAATATGGACAATCGATAATACTAAACCTTTTAAATTCTTCCATTTTATAAACAGCGTCTTTTGTTTTGTTTTTCGGGATTCATTGTTTTTTGTGATACAATGGGGATTAGTCGTGTTTTTCATTTTATAAACGTTCACCACAAACAATCGTTACAATGATATCTAAATATGATATTAAATTTGAATTGATGCAAGAATGGGGGATAAGCATTTTGTACTCTCGTAATCTTCTGATGACCCGTTCTACGTAAATTCGCAGGCTAGCAATTCTTTTCGTTTCTGTGACTTCCTCTTTGGTGCTTTTCGCTCCTGTTGCCACAGATGGAGGTCGAACAAGAACACAACGTCTTTGAATGAGCAAATACTCAATATTTGTGAAGCCCCAGTGTGCCATTACTGCTGTGTTTGGTATTAATTTTTCCAAAAAACCAGAATGCTCCACAATAAAAGCATCCGTGCTTCTACCACCATAACCCTCTGAGATAAAATTTACAACACTATTGGGTGTTAAAGCAATCAGATACTTAATAGTACTGCACTTTCAATTTCCAGATAATCCACAATAAAGTGCACTTTGGAATACCGAGAGCGAAATGGAATAGGTAAAAGCAATTTTACCTTCTGCCGTTCATGGGTACTGTTATGTGCTTATTTTCTGTAGAAGCACAGGGTCGGCGGCAAGGTGGCATTGGCAGAGAAACAACCCCAGATACTAACTAAGTCTATTGCTAACACACTAAGAAGTTCGTTACAAACAAAAAAAAACAACAAATATTAATAACAATACATTAATACTGACCCCCAATCCCTATCCTTAACCTATACCTCCCTTCACAGTCCACGGCGCCGGACCCTCTGGTGTATTGGGAGAAGCGAGGAGAGGCAGACTCTTTGATTCTTAGCCGTCTGGCGACTTCGCTCTTCGATTCCAGTACTCACAGCAAACGGGGCAATAGAGAGCCTCGACCCCCCTTCACAGTCCACGACGACGGACCCTCTGGTGCATTGGGAGAAGCGAGGAGAGGCAGACTCTTTGATTCTTAGCCGTCTGGGGACTTTGCTCTTCGATTCCAGTACTAACAGCAACCGGGGCAATAGAAAGCCTCGACCCCCCTTCACAGTCCACGGCGACGGACCCTCTGGTGCATTGGCGTATTGGGAAAAGCGAGGAGAGGCAGACCTTCTGATTCTTAGCCGTCTGGCGACTTGGCAACAGCTCTGCGGCTATAATTTCAACGTGATGATAACCTCCAACTTTAGTAACTGTAGTGTGGCGGTAACTCCAATGTGGCCAGTTCACGTTCTTCCCCTCTTCACCCACACCCACATCTCAGCCGATGGCAACGGAATTCCTTTATTTCACCGCAGTTACGTTTTGGCACGACCTTTCTTTTTTTTTTTTGATTCAACGCCTCTCCCAAAAATGGCCGAATCCCGCCATCCCCGTGTCAACTGTCAATCCCCACTCCCAAACCGTGACCTCCCTGCGCGTCGTGCGTACCAGCGGCGTCCCACAATTCAGTGGCGTAACATTCGATTTTTAAAACATAACAGTACTTATTAGCGTCTTCATAAGTGTGTACACAAGCGGCAAACGACGAGAAAAAATTCTACTGAGGTGGCTTTCTGACATTCCAAAATCATCACTCAGCTCTGCAAAAGTCCTGTGTGTCCTTATTTTTTTTAATACGATATAAATATGATATACAGGGCAATTAATCAATTGCTGCATAATATTTATCACAAAATAGCAGTCTGTGCCCAAACCTAACTATAAAACTGGTTTTATACTAAGTAAATGCGTGCTCACTTGAAGCTTCAGTGCCTGCATATGGTGTACTAAAGCATCATGCACTTCATAGTCATCGGTGTCTGATGGGGTCACAGATGATGGTGGCACATAATCTTCAGAAGTGGAGCTATTTAGTGCCGTTGATACTAGAGACATTGTTTCTGAATCATTTTTTATGGAAGTTTGTACTGTAATTTTATCTCTGACTTTTTCTTTAAATGCAGGCGAACAGCTTCAAGTGCAAAATTCTCTAAGAAGTGTACTGGTACCACAATTTTTTTTATTTACTGAATGACACTGAATCGCTTTGTGGCTGCTTTTACATTGATGCTCATATCACTGTAATATTTTTTTGGGTATAATCAATACTATTTGTATTTCTAAGTTGAGAGAGGGGCTCATCAGGAAGGTTTTCTTGATTACTCTACTCAATTTACTTCTTTTGTTTAACGTTGGTACAGCATCTGTCTTCATTCGTTTGCGACTTCCTTGAGTTTTCCACCGCCAATATCAGCCTCCAACTGAAAAACTCGTTTCACATTCAATATGTAAATTAGGGTAAGCGGTACAGTTATTGGCCCTTTAAGGATTTGTGGGTGAATTATTAGCCATACTTTTTTATACGAACAAATTTCTTAGAACTTATAGGTATTAACAAGTAGCTGAAACTTGCTTCTTTCAAACGCATATAGCCGTTTTGTCATACTTTGAGCAATTAACACTATTTTTATTTGTGAACATAAATCTTTACTACAGTTATTGGCACACTTTTTTACAGTTATTGGCACCGTATTTTTGAAAACATATCAGAAATAATGACACTGTAGGCACACATAAAATCACTAATTACGTAATTTGGAAAAATAATAATACGAATAATTTATTGCTTTTTATTTAAACAAGTGTTACACAAATAGTCCAGCATTAAATCTAGACCTGGATCTTTTTTCTTTAAGCAGTTTACATGAAACGTTCTCGTACAAGTTTTACATTTGACACCATCTCTATAAACGCTAATTTTAATAGCACATACGAAACACATCCCAGAATTTAATCGTTTCAAAATTGAGGTTTTTGACTCTAAAAACAGGTGCTTTTTGCATCGCTCAACTGGAGATATTTCGACAAGATTAATTTGCTGAGGAATTGAAACGCATGATATGATATTAACTTTAGGTTTTTCAAACTTCTTCTCTTCGTTGCTTGTTTTTGTTTCTACGATGATTTTTTCTTGTCTGTCAGAAATATTTGTTTCAATGTTCTGGTTTTTTCGCGGTTGTTTAGTTTTTGCACTTGTTTTTTTTACTTTTCAGCCATTCCATGATAACGGACAGGACATGTGGATGCAAAATTATTTGTTAATTTTGCATTTCTTACAGTATTATTGTTATAATAAATAAAACAAAATATAGAAATATTAGCAAATTTAATAGAGCCTTTTGATATTTTCTTATGGATGACACGTGCTGCTGTTGTGACCAATGAAAAAATTTTGAAAAGTGATAACGGATGGGACACGATATTACCCACCGTGAAAACTTTAGTAAATTTAATCGGAATTTTCTGCGAATTACTGTAAGTATTAACTATGAAATTGACAAATATGAAATAAACTAAGATTGAACAATTGCTTGGCACAATATTTTTTTTTGATAGCTCGTAGTATGTTATTGTATCGAAGTTTCATAACAACTAGTGTTGATAACGGACAAGACATAACGGATGGTACAAACAAAATCAATTTTTTTTATTCAAACGTAAACTATTTAAAAACACGACAAGTATCAAAATTAGGTACATACATACTTCATTTTGAGTATTCCAACAGATATGCTCTAAAAGTTCTTTCCCAGTTGCGGGAAAAATTGGTATCAGTTCATGAAGTGTTTCAACAATAAAATTAAAATTTGCGTGATATTTGTATACGCACACATTATGAGGCGTTTCAGAAGACAATAACACATGTTGAGGTCTCATGCTGTAGAACTTACTTATATGTATCTTGCAATCTGGATATTCGTCTTTATATAAAACAAATGCTTCTTTTACTGCCATTACCATATGACGTTTTTGAAAGACTTCTCTTTTGCCGGAAGATACGTTTTTAACACTTTTCGTCTCTTTTTCCGGGCGCCTGTCTGCTGATATCATCACGAAGATAAAAGTCGACGATTTTTTTTTGTTCTTCTTTCGTAAGGGCCCGCGCTGAATTAGTTGTAAATGTAGATGCTTTTGAGGTTGCAGGTTGTATTTGAAAAAGCAGTTGTTTAACTACTGCCTCTCGTTTACGAGGACTCGCGGGCAGCACGCTTTTTACTTTCTTCACAGCTTTTCCCAATGATTGAGGACACTTATATGGAAATACTGCTTCTTTTTTTTGTTTTGCTGTTTCTTTTAGTTTTAATCTGTAGATTCTTTTACGTTCTGCTGCTTTTTGTTTTTTAATTTTATGTAGAGTAGGATTTTTCACAAGAAAACTTCTTTCAACAACCCTTTCTGCGCGTTTTCTTTGGGCATCTTTTTCGCGATACCACTTTGCTATTACAGGATCCGCGTTAATACTCTGCCGGTAGCGACGCATTGCTTGCCGTACTTTTTCTTTACGTACTACCTCGACACTCATACCTAGAATAACATTAAATGAAGAAGCGTCATAATAAAATAATAGTTAAGGAAAAATGTTTTTAAAGATCAGAATTATGATAATGGACGGGACAGATTTAAAAAAATCAAATTATTTACTTGTTGTTATTTAATTTTTAAGTGATTAAAACTTTGAGAAGAACTTGTACTTAAATAGAGAAAAGCATTAACAAATTGATTTAAAAGTCGGAGTTTTACTCAAGTTCTCAACTTATCCGCGTTTTTGATAACGGATGGGACATCTATGCATTGAAAGTCTAAAATTAACGTATTTCACCCCAATACTTACCGTTTGTGATAACTATTAACACAAAACTGATTAAACTGAGACACTTTTCAATAACTTATTATAAGGTTATGCAAGTGTCAACATCAAATCAAATCACAGCACATTTAGTTCGGATAAATTATTTAAGATTTAACATTGATACAATGTTTGTCATATTTAAGATATTTTAACGTAATTATTTTTAAAATATTTCATATTGAATACACGTACAGTAAAATATAAACCTTTAAGCACAATATCCATTACAGATATTCGAATAATCGCCAAGTCAAAATGTAGCCCCAAAATAGTTTCCGTTATGGAATGGCTGTTTTGTTTCTAGTTTGTTTTTCTTCTTGCTTTGAACATCATCTTTAAGCGCTTTTTTAAGTTCTCTAGCACGTTTCCTGTTGTTTTTTTCTTCTATTTTAGATTGCTTTTCTTGTTCCTTCTTATCTTTTAAGTTTTTCCAACCAGTTGAAGTTAAAACGTAAGGAATTCGTTCCACATTTCTTTTGTTTTTCCTTTCTGGAGTTTTCGGCCAGAATAAGTTTTCTTCGAATGACTGTGTTAGAATACTCTCCATTTTATTATGCTGAACTGTATCTTGCACTTTGCTGGTACAATTTATTTCTTCTTTGTTTTTAGTGTCGGTCGCAGAAACATTTTTGTGACGCTTGTTGTCATTTATTTCAGTTGAGCATATCGCCGGTGGTTCTGGTGCCGTAATGTTCACATTTTCCAAATTTTGATCTAAACCTCGAAGTTGTACAGATTGAAGGTAGCTCCAGTTTTCATCAGCAGTAGATAAAATGCTTGGGCATACGCTAGTTGAACTGAATTCATTTGAGGTAACTTGTTCTTCGGGTTTATTTGCATAGACCTCTAAATCCACGTTAAGAGCTTCTTCATTTGCAGTTAGATTGAAATCAATTGGTAAATTTAGTAAGTCAAACAAAATTGCGTTGTCTGCTTCCTTTTCACTAACCAATTCTGATTCTACTTCTGATGGTTTAGGTAAGGTAGTATTTTCTTCCTCGTTCGCTTGAGTCCTTTGATTCGTCGTTTGATATTCTTTCCACAGTTGATAAATGACAATAAAGTCATCGTTGTAGTGACCTGTCAGATTAGAATTTGCTTTCTCAAAAATTGCAATTCTTTCCTGTCCAACGATGTGCTTAAACTTTTTGTAATCTAATAAAACTGGACTTTCAACATCTTCGGTTTCTTCTTTGTCGCTATGATTATCTACATTAGTCGTCTTTTTTTTCCCAAGGCACTTGGTATAATCAACGGCATTCGGATTAAACGGATAAAGGCCACAACTTCTAAAGCCGTTGATTACAATCTCTGGTCGAACAGAAGCATCGATGACACTTTTTAATAAAGAAGCAAAATGAATTTTTGTTAATTCTTCTGTTGGATGATCTCTTCTCCAATTTAATAGTCCTCTTTTCCATCCATCTTTTAAAGGCCTAAATGCCGAAACGTTAGCAGGTTGAAGCAGTCGTGTCGCATTGGGGTATAGGGAAATTAATATTATTTCTAATCTGGTACACAACTCACTTAACTTTCTGTCAAGATGCGTTGTGTGGCCGTCTACGTATAAAATCACAGGAAACTGAATATTGTTTTGTTTTAATATGGATAAAAAATGTTTCCTATGTATTCATAAAAGATTTCTTTTTTTTCAGCCGACCACAAAAAGTCCCTATATTAATAGGGAAACATCATCGACTTGGCAACGATGTATGTCTTATGACGTCACACGCCCAAACGTGCGCGTGATTTCAATATTAATTTTTAATAATTTATTGCTATACTATGAATAATCACATGCACTTTTTACAACAATACCCTTGTTTTATGAGTTTTGCTGAATTATTTTCGGGCTTTACTCAAAAACGTGCAAGATGCCTATTATAGCTGCTTTTCTAAGGGAAATTGGTACAGTTGGAATATCAATAATATGCAGAAAATCCAAATTTAAACAGGGCTCAAATTGAGATCGCACATATAATTGTTGTAATATTCCATCCTTTGTTCCAAGTGTGTAATTGCCATTCTCTTCATCTGCTTCTATCACCACAGCAATTACATTGTGGAAGGATCAACAGAACAGAAACACTTCTTTTTCTTTCTCGAATAAATCTATATCCATGTCCGGTTGTTGGCAGAATACGCCAGTCAGGATCTTTCATAATTTTTTTTTATTTGTGGTATAGAAGTAATTTTTTTTATACTCTAACTGCCGGTTGGGTTTTGTTAATCTTTTTAATTCAAATGTACTTTCGATTTTTGTCGGACTTTTATCTACGAGATTTTTATGAATAAGATGGTGATGTCTTTTCGTATTATGACTAATTGCAGCAAAATAGCATCGTGATTGATAGGATCTTCCTTTCGCATAATTTATTCTTTTACCTCTTATAAATTTTGTAATTTTCGAATTAAATTGCCCTACTATATTACCACAGTATATCTATTTATACAATAAGGAAACTCTCTTTCTCTATCTCGCTGGTGATTGCAGAGGTAACATTCTTCTGTCTCTGTTATTCTAATTCAATTTTTTTTTAAATTGAACGTCTGATTCTATTTTGAAATGAGCTCTTTTTGGCTGTGGCGGGAAAATATAAAGTTACCGTGACAACATTTTGTCATAATATAGTGATGCCATATAAAATATACAGTCGAATGTGATTTGAGTTATTATATAAAATTTATGTACTATTGTAAATTAGCGTAAACGATAGATTTGCAATAGTTTAATTGATAATTGAATTTTAATCGCACCTGAATTTTAATTTGTTTTTCTATAAAATGAAACTAAATTGAATAACAGTAGTTACATTTTCAGACCATGTATTATTGCAAGTGATACTGACATCCCTTAACAGGAGGTAGGGGTAAAATATAGCTGATGTATAAATGCAATAGGAACTTTATTTACATAAAAAAATTTCAAACAGATATTAAATTAACAATAAACTAAACTTTACTAACAAACTTGTGCCCTAATATAATACTAATACAGATACATGTACCTAAAAGTATTTTTCCTTCTTTTTTTTCTTTTCTCGATCGGTAACCTGAGTTCAATACCTGAAAGTATACAAAATCTACATATGCATCCAATTCAGTATGTTTACTATCAAGTTCTTGACATGTTGTCTCGGAGAATTTTGGTTTAAGTAGTCCACAGACTTCTGCAGCTGTGGTTCCAGGGGCTAATCTCGAGAAATATAAGAAGGCTTTCTTTGGGACTACCTCTATCGAGGGGAACTGGGTGTTCGTTCCAACAACTTGAGGTACCTTCTGTGATGATTTTGTTTGTGTTTTCGCATTTCGTTCTACTTTCGTTCTGAGAATCATCCGTTTTTGCTTTCTTAATTTGGGGTGTCTCTATTTGTTGACTTTGCTTCTGTTTAGTCGTGTGATTTTCCTTTGCCATTTTTGGTTTCGGATCAGCTGTTCGTTGTTTATTGGGATTTTTGGTATATAGGTGGTTTAAGGTATTGGAATTTGACACAGTATGAAATAATAGTAAAGCGCTTATTTTTGCGCTGTTTCTAACTGCGTTTGTGACATATCAGGTATTTCATTTGCTTCGTTAGATACATGTCCATAATCAGAAATGCATTTTGTGTGCGCTGTTTTCCTTTTAAAGTATGTACGTTTCTTTTTGATGCATCTCATACATTTTTTCATCAATTCTAAAACATATGTCCTGTTTGTATTGCCACTATAATTGCAGCTGCATAACATTTTCCCCGATATTAATCTTTTAGTGAAAAGGTGATTCTCTTACCACTAATAAATTTATTAATTATGGCATTATAAGCCTCTGCGGCATTGTTGTCCATATCAAGAAAGAAACTAAGGGCCGGTTGCATAAACGCAAATCAAATTTAATCTCTGATTAAGAACAATTGTAACTATGATTATAACAATCGTTACTATGGAGTTAATCAACGATTAAATTTGATTTGCGTTTATGCAACCGGCCCTAAGTGACAAATTTGTGACTGTTCAAAGCGGCATAAAATTTTTCATACAACGTAGAATTTGAAAATACATTAGACAAAACTGACGAACTTCCTCGTCCACTTTGTTTACAAAAATAATTTCCACATTTAGAATGATCCTCTAATATAAATTTCAAAATATTTTGTTCAAGAAGTTACATATAATATGTATATCTGTACTAGGCAATTTTGAAACCTCTCTTATTATTACAAAAATTTTGTAATACGTGGTTACGGCATTCTATCTTGTGAATAAAACAGTTGGGGCCGTATCTCTTACTTTCTTATAAACACTGCTATCACCGTCTCCAATAATTTTAACGTATTTCAGATTGTATGTCTTTACAATATTTTTGAATAGGTTAAAATTATGTTAGCTTCCATGGCTGTCGATGTACCCTCCGAATTTTTAAAACATTTATGAAGTGGTTTATTACTTTATTTTAAATTTGTTACAAACTGAACAAAACTTGTTTCTCACTCCAATGTATGTATAAAATTTTTCTTGTTCTAGCCCCAGTAATGCAACCAGGACCCGATAATGCATTATAATTTGTACTATTTTTTACTCCAAGCCCCACCAACAATTACGGTTATTAATGGAATTCCATCACAATTGAAGATTATTTTTTACTATTGTGAAAACTTCGGAATTTTTTGGTACAATGACTAAATTAGTGTGAGAAGGATGCATTTCCCATTCTAATTGGTCAATTGATAAGATGTTTGTTTGAGATAAAGTTAATCAATGTTTTATTTACTTAATAAAATCATTGTCCAAAATACCGTCATTTTTAATTGAAAAAGTATCAGGAATGATATGAAACTCATGATTTTCAGAGTATTGTTTTTTTCTATAGAGAAAATGCATGTTCCCATAGTAAAAACTGAGTTGTTGCTGATACCCCTAAGTTCTTTGATGTTATAACCCTCTATTTAACAACTAGATCGAATTTTACTACGTTTTATTAGTGAAATTTCTGCACCTGTATCTACAATAAGGTTCGCAAAAACACTAATTTTGTTTTGAGTATTGGATGGAAAATTAAACTGAAACGTAACTACATTTAGATTACTTTCCAGTCCTTAAAAGTACAAGATTGTTTTCAAGATTGTTATTAATTAAATAATTATTTTTCGAATGATGTTCTTTATAGGGCGACAGATTACCAAATGTTTTTCACTGACGCATCGTTATCAGATACACTTGTGCTACCAAAAAACCGACAATCACCATTTTTTACAGGCAGCTTTTAAATGGTTCCTTACTAATAGCTTTTATAGATAGTTTTGGATTGGTAGGGGATGAATTATTGTTGTGACTACGTCGTTGCCTAATTGTTGCAAAAATACTTCTAAGTGATCCTGACATAATTTGTGAGGAGCTTGTTCGATCTTGAGAGAGTCGGACGGTCGCTGACTTGTGGAAACGAGTTCTTAATATGTGTATAGTATTTTGCTGCAATTCATTCTCTATGCAAATTTATTAAGCTGTTGAAACTATGAATAAAGCCTCAAAAACCGACTTTTCTGTTGGATTCTATCAGAAGTTTTCCAAAGCTATCTGTTAACTTATTTACGTTCTATATGCAGGTTATTTCCTCCGCATAAAATCACATATCTTCTTATCAGTCTTATCACAAATTTTCAACTGGCTTTGAATCTAAAAAATATAGTTTGTAATACTACACTAACTAAAAAGTGATTGAAGATTTTACAGCTTATTATCATATAGTTTCTATATTTTTTAGGATGATTTCATTTAAGCTGTATATGCTTATTCTTGTCATGGCAAAGATTGGCAATTGTATTGATTCCACCTTTCGTTTCCAGTTGGTCATCTATTTCATCATCGTGATGGACAATGTGTGCAAAAAGAAGAAAAAATGTGGGAAATAATTATTAATTTTGCCGGCTTGTTGGAATACTCCTTTATGGGAGCAGTAGTAACAATAGCTGCTGTATTATATTCTGATGAGCATTACAATTATTGTTTGCCTGGACTCTGTTAATATGTACTCCATGATTAAAAAAAAATTATCAAAGGAAATCCTGATGGCTCATTTGGAGCATAACTCAATCTGCAATTTGCTCAATACTGGGAAAAATGGTAGAATGCGTAATTGTCTGTATGAAGGTCTGCGTATAGCCGCCGAATCGACATTTTCTCTGCGAAATTTTGAATCAAGAATTAAAAGAGGACTTATTGCCATTTGCATTTCTTCTGCACACTTTCAGAACTGTTCAATAATAATATGCCCATATGAATTCTGTAATTCTCAAGTTGACTGATTTGTTGTGCATAATGTTCGTGATAAAGGCTGAACCTGTTGAAGATCGAAACAGAAAGTACGAGATAACGGCAGGGTTTCATTTACTAATTCGGTAAAATGCGGCTGCCCTTTTCCTATGATTTCTAAGCTCACATCTTTGATTTTTTTTTGTTTGTTTCTTCACATCTAGTTGCCAAGACTTGGATATTTCAGTAACACAATCTAGCAAGTTCAATTTTGGTATTTGTTTATCTCTTTCCATGACGTTTATAATTTCCATTAAAATTCTTCGTCGATAATGACTTTACATTTTTTATAATTCCCTAGTCAAGTAGTTGTAGTTTTGATCTTATATTTGGAGGGAAAAATTTAAGTTCAATTGATGTTAAATCGGTTTTCAAATCTGGAGGATGTGATGGAAAATTGTCAATAAATATTAGCACCTTTCTTTTTGCTGCTCTAATAAATTTTCTATCCAATGTTATAAACCATTCCTCAAACATTGCACTGGTCATCCAGGCTTTTGAATTTGATTTATAATCCACAGGAAGCCAGTCGATCCCTCGAAAACAACGAGGTTTTGCACTCTTTCCAATTAGTAATGGCTTAATGTTCTCACTACCATACATATTGGCCACTAATAACGAAGTTGTGTATCCCCCCGATGACATTTTTCATGAGGCGGGTTTCGTTGAACAGCACATCTCCACATTTTCCCCCTCTTCGGTTGAATTACTAAACCACTGACGCTATCAAAAAAGCGGTCCACAAACAGTAAAAAATTGGCAATTCCTACAGCCTCCATTGGAAGCGAACCATTACCTATTAATATACAAAAGGAAAATTCGTATTAAATGTTATTTACTGAGAAGTTGCTGTATTCATGCTTACCATGATACCATGTGTTGAAAACATTCGAACTGTTGCCAAGACTTTTTGCGAAAGTACTTGCAGCATTTGCCACCTTCATTTTTTTTATTTTCTCTGGATATATGTGACGATCCGTCAAACGATTCAGTATCCGGTAGTCACTCTTGTTTCGGTCACTTAGGCCATTGCACTCTTTTATATCTACATCGAGTTCATAGAGTTGCATCAAGTGTTCCGACTTGGCAACTTCATAACCACCTTGCCATTTAAAATGTACATTTCCTTTTAACATATTATCCCAGTAGTATAGCAAGCGGGGTTCTGGCTCACACCATCCCCATAGAGCAAACTTTTCTCCTTCAAAATAAAACGCTGGGTATTCATGTAAAACCACTCTGCTTTTATAGACTTCATACAATAGAAATTTGGCTTCAGCAATTGGAAAAGTGTAATTTAAAACTTGCACTTTAGTTTGTGTGACAACTGCATTTTCGCTTCTGCTTATTTTCAAAGTAGTTAGGAGAATAACTAGTGTAATTAGAAATTTGTTACACATATTTAAGTGCTCTTCCACTCTCAACGAAATAACAATTACAACTAAAGATTTATTTTGAATGAAGTGAAAATATATACTAAATAATGTGTTGAGTCATCATTTGCTTACGCAATTTTTTTTTTATCAATCCAGCTGTTGTGGGTCTTATCAAATCCTAACCATCTAACAAAAACTTTATTTTTCTTTCGTTTTAAAACGAAAGTTTTCACTCCGCATATCGTGCCTAACACGATGATCAAATATATCTTCCGTATCCGTTAGCATCTGTTGAATATACTTCCTAGGTAAAGGTTTGTATTGTTCTAAATATTCATCCGATGCTTTCACTAATTCTGAAACTGAAGCAAGATTTTTCTCATAATTATTTTCACTTTCATTTGTAAATATCTTATCATCTTTTAGAAAGTTCGTTGACCCTTCTTTGGAAGTGGAAGGCTTTGGTAAATTATCTAAAGGTTCTTCCACTTTTTCTTCTTTTCCTTGTAAAATGCATCTACACAATCATTTGAATTGTTCATTAGAAAACATATTTAATTTGTATAACTGGATTAGGTATTGTGCTAAATAAATGAAACACTATATGTTTTCTTTTTTATCACATGTTTTCTGTGGATGAACCTGCTACATCATTATCCACATCTTCAGCTTTTTTCTGTTCCACCCCACTTTCATCTTCATCATCCTCTTGAGGTGAATACTCAAGCATAAGATTGTTTAGTTTATTTTTTATCAATTTAATATTGCCTTCTTCATCAATTTCCTCATCAAGAAGATTAAACTGATATTTAAGTACAACTTTTTCAAGTTCTTTGAAGTCTTCCTTATATATGAGTTGGGTAAATTCATCTTCATCACTTGTACAAACGGAAACTCATGGACGAATAGCGTAAGGTTAGTGTCTACGAACACGAGGGACGTGAGTGTTCGATTCTCTATTACCATCTAACTGTAATATACATCAGGCAAAAAGTGTTTTTTCTCCGTTTCTAAGCACACCTATAAAACACCTGTAATACCTAACCACGCCATTACCTGAGGGTACACCTTCTGGTGGTCTTTCAGGGTCAGAGGTGAAGAATGACCTCTAAAACGTCTTACTGATCAACATGCTGATGGTATAAAAAGGTGCGGATGGTGCGAGCCAGAACCCCGCTTGCTAAACTACTTATTCCTTATCCTTTTAAGTAAATGTGGCTTCAGACGTTGATGGAATCGTTGGGTTGGAGGACACGGATGTAGATTGTCGGCCTCGTCTCCGTCTTGCTTCCTTAGGCTCTTGTCCCCGATCTCACACACCAGTGGTTGACGGTCGCCTTCATCATAGCACCTCCTGTATTGTTCGAGACCTCGCAGGGCTTGGTGATGTCGTTCTTCGGGCTCGCTGGGGGAGTGACCGGTGGCGGCATTTCGTCGTTTTCGTAGGCTGACGAGGCCCTTAGGGATCGCCTCGTCCCACGGTTTCTGTGGTGATTCGCTAACACCGACCCGCATCAGCTCCTTCAATTCCTGGTCCCGGGGATGGAAAAAGACCGCAGGCCAATGGTGTGCCTTGCATCGTCTGCACGCCCGTTGGAACGACCCTGCTGTAAATTGGGTGCCGTTGTCAGAGATGATAGACCTCGGGTAGTCCCTCCCACAGAAGGCTTCGTTTTCCAAGAAGTGGGTGGTGATCTTGGCTGTGGCTCGGGGAATCGGGAATGCCTCGACTCATTTCGAGAAAATGTCGTCACAACTAGGAGGTGTTGGTTGCCAGAAGCTGTCTCCTCGTATAGACCCATAAATTCGATGGCGCCTTGGGTTGATGGGCGCCCCGCTTCGTAGTAGCGCATACCAGGCACGTCTTGACGTGTACTTGTACATCGGTGGTCATAGAGGGTCATGTGTATTGTTGCTTGATGACTCGTATGGTTTCTTCCTGTCTTGGGTGGAACTCGTCTATCTACATCGTTGCGAATTCTGGGTCGGCGTGCTGGGCTGCCTCGACTTCGTTCGCAATGGCCTCTTGGATGGCAGGTCGGCTGGTCGGCTCTGGAAAGGAGTGATCCTTTGGTTTAACAAGGGACGTGAATTGGTTGTTTTTTTTTTTTGGACTTGATACGGCAAATTAGGTTAAAGGGAAGGTTGGGGCGGTCTAGTTCGGTCCTTATGTCGTGCTCATTATTGCCTATATGGACAGATTTGATCACGATAGAGAAGACAAGTGTTTTTTTCTCGGAGGGGTTCGGGTCATTTTGGGGTGGTTTAGAGGGATTAGTTCAATGTTGCTATCGGTGGCTGACTTCAATTTTTGATGGGGCTGAAGAGGAGAAGGTCGCTCTTGTTGGGGTTTATTATGAGGGTGTGAATTCCTCGGATGTTGAGCTGAGTGATGAGCAGTGCATAAAGGTTTTTTTTCTGGGCGAATTTTGGGGGATATTTTTGAGTTTCACCGCTAGAGTGGAAGCTGACGAGGAGGAGGAGGATGTCGAGGTCATGGTGGCTTCGGTGGTTACTGTGGGAGCAGGGGAGGCGTGTTCTGGGGCTTTGGGCGGCGACTTCGACTCAATGGTCACTGTACGGCGGCGCGACTTGGATCGGGTGCTGACAGACATCCTGTCGGGTCGATGCGGATATCGAGAATGTGCCGACTGGCTCAACACCGGGGTATCTAATAGATTTGAGTTTGGGCATGGGTTGATTATGAAGCGTGAGATTATGAAGATCGCGAACAGGAGTGGCGAAAGCAGCGAACCTTGGGGTACGTCCGCGGTTATTCTGTGTATTCTTGTCCCGAAAACTGCTACTCCGTTTTAGTGGAGTGGTTCGCAGTTTTTCTTCCGTTTTCGCGTTCGGCCGCGCTTCCTCTCCGCTGACGTCGTCGTGTGTCATCGACTCCGAATCAGACGTCGCGGGCTTCGGCCGTTTGCAAGACTTGCGTCTCGCGACCTTGATGAAGGGACGTCGTTAGCCCTCGACGATTTCAATCTCCATTTCTGCAGTTTTCATTGCCTCGCTCTCCGCCTCCTCTGCCGATGAGGTCACTGGGATCTCGATGGCTTCGGCGACAGGTGACTCGGTGCCTTTTTAGGCGCCTTGCCACCAGCCGTTTGCGTTTTTTCCCCTTCTTTGCTTTTTCACGAGGTTTCACCGCCGTGGCGTTCTGCTGCGCCGGCAGGACGATGGTCGAAAGCATCGACCTCACCGAGCACACTAAACGCTCCTCTAATTCTTTCACTGACCCCTGAAAGAATTCAACGGTTCTGCTTGCTTGTCTCGCCATGGTGGTTGTGAAAGCTGTTGAACCCTACCTTACGGATGTGGCTCGGCAGCGTGACCGATTGGTGATCTAGATTGATTGTGATACTGCGCTGAAAACCAAGAGTATCACAACGACGCTTGACTCAAACTCTTGATACAGAACGAGAAACTTGTCTGGCTTAAATAGAACGCTCTGCCAGCCAGTAAAGAAAACAATGATTTATTCTACTTAAAAAGAACATATGAATCCTTAACTGGTGTTTCCTACCCTAATACATATATTAATTGACATAATCCTAAACCTAATTAACCAACTTTCCGCGAGCTGACGGCACATTAATTCATTATATTAAATATAACCACTATCGGCGAGGCGGCCAGACTGGAAACAGCGTTATAATTGTAATAGATTATTTGGTCACCATGTGATTTTTTTTTGCTTCTGGTACAGTAGTGACAAAAGCGCGGGGTTTAGAAGTGGCTTGACAAACGTGGCTAATACGTATAACACTTTTTTTAATAGTAGGCATGAAGCATGATTTTTTACTAGTAGAAAAGACAATAAATTGAAAAAATGAACCTTCAATTTTTGACGCAAAATGTTAAGTTCACAAAAATTTACATCATTCGCTGGTAAAGTGACGCTACTGTTGTTTCACATTTAAAAAATTTAATGACAGTAGTATTTCACAAATTTTCTTAATAATGCAGAGAAAACGTGATTGCGATTAAACGCCTCCAGAACTAAGGGAGGAGGCGCAAAATTTGTAAGAAAAGTTATTGCCGGAAAAGCCAAAAGTGTTTAGATGAAGAGTACAAAGACTGGTGTTCAAAGAAGCAGGTCGCTGGGATCTCAGAAAATGTGCTGTTAGTCTAGTTTCAGGATCAATCAAAAACAAAGAAGCCTTACTCTTTATGGTCAGTTTTATTCGATGTTGCGCTCTATAATTTCATTAATGGAAAACATTAATGAAATTATTACAAAATATTTCAAATTGATTTCTTTCTTAAAGCGTCAAAATGCAGCATACAAACTGAAAAAATCGTGTGTATTTTCCAAAGAAGAAATTATGATTGATGCATTTTTTGATTTTTTATCAACAAATATACCACATACCAAGAATGCTACGTCAACACGATTTGCATCATTGAGCCTTTGTGGATAAAAATTGTTAAAACATATCCTACCAACAGAGCGAGTCCAGATGTGCCGAAAGGTTTCATTGGTTTCCAAGGTGGTAAACATAAAATAAAACATAGGACATACAATTAGTAACGCTTTGTAACGATTTCGAATGCGCTTTTCGCGTCTTTGATCTTGAATGCGAGCATCTTCAAGTAAATCCTGTGAGCTGTGTAGTCGGCTTCCCTACCTGTTCGCCTGAAGTTTTTCCACAGTACTCTCTTTTTGTGAATCATCTGGATTAGCCGATGATTGATCCAGGGCTTTTTCTTGGATCTCATAAATTCTTTCGTGGTGGAATGCAAGGAATGAAGCTCAACCAAACGCGACTTGAATATCTATTTCTAGATTATTGTAATCGGTGTTAATATGCACAATTGTGGTAGTTTTACTACTACTCGGAAGGCTGAGCTGCAAACTTGCCATAATTGTTTCGTGATCCGACTTACCAATCGGATTGATATGCTCCAGGTTCGTGAGCAAGTCGGGTTATAAGACAAAGCAAGATCAAGAAGTGAGGGACGCTGGTTGATTTTGAATGTGGTGGGTTTTAGTATCAATTGCGATAGATGGAAATCATTTAACATATCCACTAATTATTGGGCAGACCGGTTCGGAGTTACAGATAAACATAAGGGCCACTTTATGTCCAGCATATTGAAGTTACCAAAAATGACAAGTTCATGATGGCTAGTTAAATAGCCAAATGTATAGATGACAACCCGAACAGGTACATTGTGAAACTGGTTGCCGAAGCTGGAAAGTGATAACACTGATAGTAATCTTTTCAGCAAAAACTCAGTGTTTTTCTTTTTCCATACAATTTAATGGTTGGATATCTGCGGTACCGCCCCCAGTTTTTTTTTTGTTTCTTTTAAATTTCTTGCAGCTTTTTGTTTCGTCCGCATGCGCAGATCCTGAGACGTCTAAAATAGAAATAAAATATTTCAATATTTTGTTTAATTGTTATTCATAGCTTTCGCCAAGATTTCCAGTTACGTCCTGGACCCGGCAAGATGTTTAATTCCTCTGCCAATTTCATCCATAAATTCCGTGCGTCCACTTTTGTGAATCCAGAGAGGAAAATTTTCCCGAAAGCAATTTTGCATTACGCTGCATAAACTCTATTAAACAGCTTTTTAAGTCTTCACTCACTTTCATTTTTGATTTTATACTTGGGTATTTAAACTTCATAAATGAGAACTTGTCAAACTAATTTGACAGTTGTTGCGCAGTTGCCATATCGTTTCGGTGAGAAAAAGCGTCAGTGCATTTTGTCATCTCACTGGTTGTTGAGAGTACAATTAAGAAAATGAGTGACTTTGGAAATGATGAGTTTTCTCATCAGTGACAAATGTCACGCAAGTCGAGAGTAGACCCCCTGGTCGCCCCCCAGTTTTATAAACTGCTATATTACGTACTTCATAGCGGAATAAAATATTATAGATAGTTCATTTAGCAACTCCTTCTTGTGCAAAGTGCCTGACGACGGCTTTTTTAATTTTTTTTGCACTGTAATAAATTGTGGGTCGCCATGTAATAGATGTTGTTTTAATTTGATGGGACCATTTGAAGAATACACACTCAACCCTTCTTAACCCATTTATTCACTACCGATGTACATTGGAGACCCCTCATAAATTATCACTTCCTATCCTATGTTAGTTGCTGACTTATGCTATATTAGTATTTCGTAACTTAACGCTTACTCTACAATAAATAAAATGAATGCTTACTGTGCAGCACAATTTTCGAAGCAGTGGCCCATTCTTTTGGCTAATTCTTGATTCTTCGGAGTTCTCATTTTGAAATGACAAATAGTAAGTTTCTGGGAATTTATGTTACTTATTCACTACGAAATGTTCTTGATAACTACATGCGCACTTGACGTTTACTTTGACAGCTCGTATTTAAAATACTTAAACCAAATTGTGCCAGGAGTTACAGAACATACTCTAATAGCGAAAGAATGGGAGAAATTACCAGTACAACATGGATGCTTGTATGTTATAAAATATAAAGACGTTTTTTAAGGAGTATTTTGTTTCTGAAGGAGCTATACCATGGCAATGGAAGAGAAATTAATGATAGTTATGCTTGTTGTGTATTGCATGTATTTATAATAAAAAATTGAAAACAAAAATTCTAATCGTGCAATCCACATTCCTCCTCTTTTTCATATAACAATTGGAGAATCTGAATCTCCAATTGTGATCTTGCCTTTGATGGCAACCCTTGCAGCTCTGCTGTCAAACGTGTGCAGAAGGCATCACTTGCATCCGGTATATGGCTGGTTTCGTTCAGTGCCTCAACTATTAAGGCCGCCGAACTAGCTTGAGTCTGTCTTTCAAGACGCTTCCTTTTTGTGTTTGTTGCACCACTGGAACTAGTACTGGTTATCGTGCTGATTGAAGCACTGGTACTTGGGCTGGTAGAAGCACGGGAACTTGTGCTGGTTGAAGGACTGGGCTCAGGTTGATTCGAGGGAACATTTGTTATTGTTTTTCTGGGTTTTATAACATCCCTCAAAAATAACAACAATGTGTAATACCGCCACTTAGGGGGTGGTGTTCCACCCTCATCCCCAGAACGCTTGGCCATTGAGGATTGGAATTCCTTTACAAAGCGATCCCACAAACTACGCCAGCGCAGTTGAATTTCTTGGAGGTCCCTAAAATGCCCATCAACCTCCATGACCACTTCTTCAGACTCAACTGCCAGTTCCTCACCGTATGTATTAAGTAATTCCGTTTAATAATTTAATATATTTTCTTTGAATGTGCAGTAGAAAGCTCGAAAGTTAAAGTACCCAAAAAACACGTGATTTTGGGCATGCAAGTATAATAATACCATTTACTGTACATTCAGGCCACTTTATTTGGCTACACAGTTACGTATTATACCATGTTTATGTTTTAAAACTTAACCTCAATATTATAGATAGATAGAATGTTACCGTACCGCCCTCGGCTCAATGAATCTCGATTTCTGATTGGCCAAGGGGTGAACGGAAACGTACGACCGGAGAGCAATGAACCATCGAGTAGTAGTAAACAAGAGGGGACAGTCCCATATAAAATTTTGAGGACAGACGCTACCTACCGTTATGAATTCGTACTAACTTTCAGCCGCGCGAACTATAAAATACTTTCAGTTGTGTCTAAATATTCTAAGTATTTTATACCCGACCCATTCTGAAGAGAGAACATTTTATAGTGTAAAATTGTTCCCATTACAACGCAATGGTACTTAATGTACACTATAAAATGTGGTCTCTTCAAAATGTGAGTTATATGTAAGTGACGAGCAAAGTACTATACGAAACGGTTTGACTGAAACGCCAATAATTGTTAATATAACAAAAATAATTAGCTTTATTTCACTTATTAATGAGTAACACAAATTTGAACAAAATACTATAACAACTCTGCATATTAAAAAACAAATCATACATACAACATTACATAAACCTGTATACATGTAAAATAAATAATGTAGTTCGAATGTAACATCTAAAATGTTATAAAAAAATGCAAAATAAAGAAGTCACAGATGTGCATTTGCAGGTGCATATTGTTTCAAATACTCATCAATAATTTGATTTTGTCGGAAATCTTTTTTATGCATTTTTTTATTCACAAGTCCTACGAAATGTTTCACCATTATGGCAATTAAAGTGTACCTTGTAAAATGAAGAAGTTGTTCATGATGCACTTCACAATGTACAAATTCTAAATTAATGTCAACGTCCATTAGTAAAAAGTTTTTGTTATTAAATTGCGGAATTTTCTGGAAGATGATTTTTTTTTTATACACAATTTCTGCAATAAATGCTTTTGAAGGGTACATTAATTTATTCCCAAAGTCTCTTAGGACAATATATGCGTGTGAATCTGTAATTTCATCGCTCAGTAATGCTGCTCTGCATGATACACAGTTTTGAGGGAGAATTTTTCGACAAATATAGCCAGCTATATATGCGGCTGTATTTTGACGAACTTTGGCGAGTTCTCTAATTTGCAGCCGCGTAAGTTGCGAATGTATGTTAAAACCACCTTCTGTCTGATGAGAACCAGGCAATAGAGAAGGTTTAGGTATTAACGAGACAGATGCGGAAAGATTTTCAGTTTGTGGGATAAAAAGATCTATCAAAACTTGAATAAATGATGAAATCGCAACCGAGTAAATTTAAAATTGCCAAGGACAATTGTATTTGGTCCATATACCCATGCCGTCTCTTCAATTTCCAACCTACCCCCTCTGAAAATTCCATGTACTCCAATGATAGAAGACATTCAGTAATGGTTTTTTTGTACCTATAAAAACAAGTTTTCATAAAAAGTTTTCAGTTACAAGTTCGCTTGGTTCACCTAAAACAGGACATTTAATTTCCAATGAACGAATTGGTCGTTTATCCCGAAACACAATGCCATCAGGAGAACAGGCCAACCATGGATTCTTTTGGTACCCAATCAGCCCACACTGGATTACAGTTTCGGCACTTGGGAGATTGGTCATATATGCTTGCCGGGCAAAATCTTCTTGGTTGTTGCCATATCTTGTGGCATAGGTTCCCTTAAATGATTTGGGATAGAAATATTTCACGGCTTTGGTATGCCAGTCATCCTGACTGTATGTAAATAAGGTGTAACATCTTGAACCTGTAACATCATGTTAAATAAGGTCACAAAAATTATGATTACAAACCGGTTATTCTATACCGTCGTTCTTGCATCCATGTGGCTTTGCTTTTAAATGTGTCTTTACAAATTCCAAATCCGTCGCATGGATACAATTTGTTGTAGGTGGCTACGCAACACCTCCGTAAGGGAGTATCTATATTAACCGGGTATATTACCTCAGTCAATTCGCTCCGATAAGCATTGTCGCAAATTGCACTGAAGAGATCATCCCTGCAAAAGAGAAAAAAACAGCAGCTGCAAAAACTTTTAAATAAAGATGTGTTTATATCATTAACAATTGCTAAGGCTTGATGATGCCATTTATAACAATTATTTGATACAACCTAGACCTATCTTCAGGATTAATAGTCTCCTTGAACAGCATGGCAGCTCCAGAATTCGGGAGAACTATTAAAAAAAAATAAATGATAATATGAAATCAATTTATATAATTTGATGTCTACCTTCAAAGCACTTTTGTACGAAATCTTCTGGAATAATTCCTGCCATATCACATTTGGAATGCTCCGATGACTTAACATGGCAAAATTGTTCCACAGGAACAACTTCTACTAGTTCTTCCCGCTTCCGTTTGCCCCATGTCTGGGGAACATCGGTGCAACTAAGAAGGCCTATATTCTGAGCACTAAAATTATAATGAAATGTTTATGATTTCAACAAGAAACAATGCAGCTGACTTGTAAACATACAGTAGGGTGGCAACTATGTGCTTACATTTCCCTCCTGCTCCTGCTTTGCAGCTACAGACACAGTTCCACTGTCTGTAATCTGATAAGACAAACCATTATTAGGTCTATATTAACATATTTTCAGAATGTCACATCACCTGAATAATCTGCAAATTGAATTTAAATTTCGTGAGGTGCTGCACTAATTTTTGAGGCTATGCACCGTGCTTCGATGTTTTGTCAGGCGCCTTTCTTGTACGTTTAGATTTTCTAGGTAACTTTAGGGTGACCATTTTCTTCTGAGTCCAACGCGGGACAAAATAATAATAATAGTAACAATAATAAAACAAAAATATCTTGAACACAATTTTTAATAAGAATAAAATATATATTATAAAAAAATGAGAAATAAAAACAATAAAAAATTTATTTGTATTTTTCAACAGAGTGAACTTGTTTTAAAAGTTCACAATACTTATTTTTATTACTCCTATCCCTCTTTTATATCAAAAATTGCACTACAAAAGTTTAACACGTTGTCCGTTGTCACTGACTTATAGGTTATGTGCCGTCATTACTCAATACTCACAGTCACAGTCACAGAATACTTAAGAAATGAAACCTAAACAAATTTGTGCCCTCTGAACTCGAAGTATGGTACTAAAGCAGCAAATGAATGTTTTATTATTATTATACTGGGTGTTAACCTCTAGTTGGAGAAAATTCCGAAAATCAGAGAATGCGGGACAAATGCGGGACACTTCACTCCGTAGGACAGTTTGTTAAAATGCGGGACTGCCCCACCAAATGCGGAACGAATGGTTACCCTAGGTAACTTACGTGGTAAAACTATCTCTAGATTGTCCCCGCCTCATGGCCTCTTAAAAGCTATATTAATTTTTGTCGGTATTATATTGTATTTATTTTAGTATATTGTGCTGTGTTTACTAGGATAACGTAACTGATTTACATGTCCTGTTCTAACTACTAATTATATATACAACTGGGCTCCTTTGGCCAACCATAACAGCTGGTAACCACTTAATATAACTTTTAAAGTGATTCCTATACAACACTTCTTCCGCTTTAAAATATTTAGGAACCTTTTTTTACGGGCGAATGACTCTTATTACCCACGTTTTACATGTTGTTGTTTTTTAAGCCTATTGTTTATAATACCACATCTAGGATTTAATGAATTCGCGACAGTTCTCACTTTGTAAGAAAAAATCCTGTCGGAGGGTGAATCCGATACTATTATATGCAGACGTAAACCTTAGTATTTTCTCATCAATCGTATGAGAGGCGTTCAATGTATTCTCGGTATCTGGTATTTCTGATAAAGATTTTGGTAATTTGATCACTGAATAAGAAAGATGCGTTCATTAGAGGCAACCATGCAAAATTTCATCTCATTTGGATCTTTTGTTTTCCGGCAATTAATTGTCAAAGTCTACGAAAATGGCTGTTCCGAACAAAATGCAAAAAATCGAACACCGTGCTGTGATAAAATTCCTTACAAAACAAGGAAAGAACCAAAAAATCATCTTCAACGAGATGAAGGCGGCTTACGAAAAGTCTGCGCCTTCATTCTCCAGAGTTCAGAAGTGGTCAAATGAATTTAAAAGGGGCAGAGAGACCAGTGAAAACGACCCCCGCGCCGGTGGGCTGGTCACTGCCACTACTGACGGAAATATTAAAGAAGTGGAGGAACTTATATTGGAAAATGTCCGAATCAAGATAAAACTTTGGCAGAAATGACTATTCTATCATTCGTACCGTTCACATGATTCTCCATGACCATCTATACCTCTCCAAGGTCTGTGTAAGATGGGTTCCACGAATGCTCACAGGACCTCAAAAACATGTTCGAGTTGAGTGCTGCAGGGAATTTTTAGAGCTCTGTGGTGAAGACCCATCGAATATTTTGGATCGGATTTTCACTGGTGATGAATCGTGGGTTCATCCCTACGACCCTGAAAGCAAACAAGAATCCATGCAGTGGCATAAAAACACATAGGTGATTTACGATGCTTGACTTCCAAGCGGCAAGAAGAGGTACCTTCTTTTATATCGTTTTGATTTTTTTCGCCAAATTCTTTGTCATATGCCATACGTCAAACTGATGATTGAGTTCCGAATACTTATTAGTGCATAATAAGTGTCGGATGCCTCGATGTCTGTGGCACAAAAATACGCCAATTTTTAAATCTTCATGAATTAATTTATTGAGAATTTTGTCACATGGCGCATTTTTTAAATCGCCTTGGCAAAATTTGTAAAATTTTCGAAACTCAGACCTGTAGAATAAATAGCAGCGCAGTTTTATTGTTCCTACAGAAAGTTTATTCACTATAGGCTGAGAGCGCCAGATAAAAATATGTTCAGCTACGCAAACGGTTTTTATTATTACCATTGATCCCCGTTTTGAATGGGTCACTGCGCTTACGCGTTTCCCACAAATATGACAGATTTTAAATAATTGCAAAATATGCTGTCCAAAAGTTAAAACTATGCAATCGTTCAAAGAAAACATATTATCGTTTGCAGTACCATCCAGTTCTTTTTTGTCCATATCCAAATCGGTTCCTTCAGAACTTTCACGATTGTTGTAACAAATGTTTATTATTATTAATATATATACAGGTGGTGGTATAATAAGCATACTAGTACAAGAATATATATATATAGTCCAGACAGAGAAACTTAATTTAACCGCCCAGGTAGAGTCCGTCGCGCACAGTTAACAGTCCGTCACGCACAGGTATGAGTCCGTCGCGAAACTATACTACGGGTAATGTTCGTACTTACACACGTAAATTCCATACTCGTACACGTAGACTCCGTACTCGTAGCAGTCCAGCCACTTACCCCTCTTTTTAGGAGAAGTGAGTCCGCGGATCAACCCGGCGGGAAGTAAATGGGCTAAGACTTCGAGTATCAATGCAGAAAAAAAACGCAAGACCTAGGACTGGGTATCCAGCTCGCTGCAAGGGCTTAGTGTTTTTCTAGACGCGCAATCTTCCACGATGAGTATCCATTTCTCTTCCTGGGGGCCACGGGGAAGGGGTCTAAACAAACTTCAAAACGTTGTCGCATTATCGGAATTTGAAGTAAGCCAGCGGGTCGTTGATTACTGGCTTTATAGCGTTGACAGGCACCATAGTGTTGGATGTACTCCCGAATATCTCGTTTTAATCCGGGCCAATAAAATTTCCGGGAAATCTTATGATGGGTGTGGTCTACCCCATAATCACCTGCCGTGCGTGAATCGTGATATTCTTGCAAAATTTTCTTGCGCTCATTAGCGGGTACTACGAGCTGTGCTTCTTCGTTATCGTCATCGGACGTGTAGCGATACAGAATTCTTTGGGTCAGCAAATATCCGCGAGCCAACCATCGTTCGGTTTCTTCTGGGGTCCCGTGTTCGTAGGCATCAATAATTTTCTTTACCTCCGGGTCTTCGAGTTGTTTCTGTCGGAGAATTTCGGGTTTTTCTCGCGGCATTTCGATCGAAATCAGCCCGACGTGGCACTCTTCGGTCGACTGAACTCCTGGTGGCCGTGACAGGGTGTCGGCGACTACGTTGGCTTTCCCTGGTGAGTAATCAAGTACTTATTGTTCAATAAACTCAATCAAAAGGATAACCTCCTTATCTGATTTTCTGATTAACAGGTTTTTTTCATGTAGGGGAACAGCAGACCAGAGAAAACCGATTAATTGTAATTCACCTTTGTTTAAGCCATCTGAGTTTTCGCTCAGAATAAAAGCTTGTTCAGTGTCGAAAAACGGAGTATTCGATCCTTAAGTTGTACGGCTGGACTTGGAGGGACTATCGAGCTAGTCGTCCACTCGGAGACTTTAGGCTCATTAGCCAACGCAATGGCTGATGATCGGTAACAACTATGACGGGCGCTTCTTCCAGATATCCGCGAAACTTATTTACTGCCCAGACAAGGGTCAGGGCTTCTCTTTCGGTGGTTGAGTAATTCCTTTCAGGGGCCGATGAAACTAGTGAGTTATTAGCTTGGAGTACTAAGCTAATAACTCACTAGTTTCATCATCCACCTCTAATTGATTGTAAGCATTTAAAAAATCTAACTTAGTAAACTTCTCACCACCTTGTAAGGCTGCAAATATTTCATCTATACGAGGTAAAGGGTGATGCACATCTTTTAAATATTTATTAATAGTGATTTTATAATTAGCACAAAGTCTGATATCTGTCCCATTTGGTTTCATTACAGGAACTAATGGAGTTCCCCATTTAGCTGTTGGTACTTTTTCAATTACACCTAATCGCTCTAACCTATTCAGCTTTTTTTGTATTTTACCCTTGAACGCAAGTGGTTCTGGCCTTGGTTTATGAAAAATTGGAGTCGCATTTTCGATCATTTCAAGCCTGATTTTTTCCTCGTTATAGCACCCTAACTCATCAGTAAAAAGTTGCTTAAATTCATTAAGCAGTGGAGTCAAAATCTGAGGATTGCTTGCCATACTAAGCGCGTTAACATCATTCCTTATAGTTTGAATACCTATGCTAAATTTAGTTAACAAATCTCGCCCCATTAAAGTTCTACATGCTTCTCTAACTACAATTAGCTTGCCTTCTACTTCTACCTGCTTATATTTAATTTTGACAACAATTTCTCCTACAGGATAAATAATTTGCCCATTATATGTCCTCAGTTTAACTCTAGTTGCCTGTAATTTTACTTTTGAAAAATTATGTTCATAAATATTGAGTGGAATACACGATAGTGCTGCCCCTGTATCTACTTCAAATTTTACAGCACAATTATTAATTTTGGCATATACATAATATGGCTCTATATAGTTATTTGAGTATACCTCAGTTATTTGAAAAATTTCAGAATTGGAACATTCACCATTAACTATCTCTTCAACACTCTAACTAACACAATGATTTCTAACAATCTTGCTTTTACAAGCCGCCGCGATGTGCCCTCTTGTTTTACATTTAGCGTATACATAAGATTTGAACTTACAATTTTTAAAATTATGGTTACCCTTATTACAGTGATAACAGCGCTTCTCTCCTTCAGGCCGTGCTTTTCCCTCATTCTTCTCCTGAAACTTCACCACTCGATGTATTCCGATTTCGTGTCGTGTTTGCCGTAGAGCCACTTCTTTTGTTACTGCCAGTTCGTAAAGATCCTGTAAGCTCTTGTCGAGAGACTCTTCGCACAGTCTATCTAAGATCAACCCTGGCTTCAACCCAACTACAAACTTGTCGTTGACCCGGTCGTCCAGATTTCTACCAAAGGAGCATGCTGCTGCGGCGTTTTTAACCTCCACAAACCATTCCGCTATAGTTTCGTTTGTCTGCCTCAACAAATCAAATTCTATCCGCTTACGATAAACTGACACCTTTGCCTTAAACTGGACATCCAACAACTGAAGTAATTCAGCAAACGACTTCTCCTTCGGGTTGACTGGATCACAAACATCTCTCAAAATCTTGCAGACTTCCTCTCCAATGGACGTTAATAAAATAGCTACTTTCCTTTCCTCTTCTACCATATTTGCCACCAATGACTGCTCCAGTCGCTCAGGAAAAATCTCCCAATCGTCTCCTAGATTAAATTGTTTTACATGCGACAAATTTCCGGTATTAATAACTGTTACTTTTGTGGTGCCGCCGCTGCCGCCACTCGTTGGATCTGCTTTGGGACCCATCTCGATTCCTTGGCATCCTCGTCGCCAATTTGTGATGTCGTGGCCTCAAATGGGAAAGGTTTTGTCAAGAATGTAGAAATGCAATGTAACTAAATTCTACTATATTCGACGCCATTTTACAATTGCTTTTTTACAACGCTACTCTGCGACTTAACCTTACTTATCTACCAACCTAAGAAAACCTAATTAACAATTCTAAACTAAATTCCTTATAAAACAGCAACGTGCAGGTTTTTATGCGGCTAATTTTGCTATTCCCGTCCGCTTGCGTCAACCGGACCGTACCGTCTTCGAAGTTGTGGCCCTTTTTCTTAAGAAGAGCGTACAATTGAGAGCTGGCAAGGCTGGTCCTTGCTCCGTTGTCCAGGAATGCCGTTCCCGACATCCCGTCAATGTTCATCTGTACGGCGGGTCGTTCGAATTTGCGGGCGTCCAGAGCGCAGAACTGGACATTGAGTATGGAAGCGTTGGTGTTTTCTTTGTTGCATTCCGGGCAATTTCTACGAAAAACGCCCGGTTTGCCACACCCATAACACGTTACCGGGTTATTTTGGGATGGTGCCTTTGCAGAAAGATGCCTGTCTTTTCCTGCAAGCGGAAGTTTCGTGGCCGACGTGTCTGCAGAATTCACAACGAGCACGCTTATCGTTGTGAGGTGGTGCCGGCGCTGTAGTTGGGACGGCACCTCGTTCAATGTTCCGGCTTTGCGCCTGCATCTCGATTTCGTTAGCTGTGGCGAGGAGCTGTGCGAAGTTGTGCAGCATTTTCCGTGGGACCCTGCTCCGTATGTCCCACTTTAGGGGTCCATACACCATGTCGAGTTGGCGGCTCTCGGTGTCAGTGGGCTCCACTTGTGCGAGCAGGGCCCGTTTCTGGCTAACAAACAGTCCCGTGGAAGTTCTCTGGTCTTGCTTTCTAGCGAAGACATCCAAATAAATTTGATACGCCGGCGGGGTGGGCGCGAATTCTTGACGCAGCGCCCCTACCGCATCATCCAACGTATTTATGCCGGTTTTTACTCCTGTCCACCAGGTATACGCCGTACCTTGGAGGAGTAATGGAATTCCAAGGAGTGCATTTTCGTCCGTTATCTTTTCAGTAACTTTGTAGAAATTGGCGGTTGCCAAAAAATCCTCCACCGCTTCCTTAGTGCGTGTGCCATCGAAACGTGCCGGACAGTGAGTAAAATGCTTAATTGTCTCTGCTGGCTTCAGTCTCTGTTGTAGCCGGTCTGCTGTAATGGCCATACTTCTTGTTTGCATGGAGCTGGTCACTACTGGCTTTTTTAATACTATATGCCGGGTTCACTTCGCGGATCGCGGTCGTAGTTTCGAGCTGAACGTTGGGCGACACTTGTAACGGTTGTAACAAATGTTTATTATTATTAATATATATATGTATACAGGTGGTGGTATAATAAGCCTACTAGTACAAGAATATATATATATAGTCCAGTCATACACAGGTAAAAGTCTGTCGCGCACAGGTAACAGTCCGTCGCGCACGGGTATGAGTCCGTCAGGCACAGGTAAAAGTCCGTCGCGCACAGTTAACAGTCCGTCACGCACAGGTATGAGTCCGTCGCGAAACTATACTACGGGTAATGTTCGTACTTGCACACGTAAACTCTGTACTCGTACACGTAGACTCCGTACTCGTAACAGTCCAGCCACTTACCCCTCTCTTTAGGAGAAGTGAGTCCGCGGATCAACCCGGCGGGAAGTAAATGGGCTAAGACTTCGAGTATCAATTGCAGAAAAAAACACAAGACCTAGGAGTGGGTATCCAGCTCGCTGCAAGGGCTTAGTGTTTTTTAGCTGAGAGTGGGAATCCAACTCTGGGGAAAAACTCTGATGCACCTCCCTTTATTGGGGTGGGTTTGCACTGAGCATTCCTGTGCGCCGGTAAAGCTTAGGGGGGATATGATAAGGCTTGCGTCTGTACGGGGGTGGCGATCGGAGCACTATTCTGGTAGGCGCCCGGGGCATTTATTGGGACCGTTACAATTCTCCCCCTTCAGAACCTCTTCGGCGCCTCGACGTAGGTTCTGATGTTGGAGCGGCAGGTTTCTTACGTGGACGTCCTCGTCGGCCGATCGGCACTACGGGGTCGGTGTCTTCCATAGGCTTTGCGGGGCGGAGCGCTGAAACGTGGTAGACACCCAGGGGTTGGTTGGGTTTATTGCTGGCAGCGACTTCATAGCTGCAGGGACCTCTTGCCGTGAGGATGACGTAGGGTCCATCTCGTTTGGGGGCAAATTTTGCGGTCCATCTTTTTGATCCCTTGCTTATGGGATGGGTATCGATGAGTACTAGATCACCTGGTTGATACACGGGGGTAGGTCTCGTACTTCGTGGAGGGTGTCGGCGAGTTGAAGTAGGCGGGGTGTTGCCTCTGCCACGAAGTGACTGGTAGTTTGGCATCGGGTGGTGTTTAATGCGAATCGAATTGCGGGCAATTTTACGGGCCATTGGTCGTGGTGATTTCCCACGAGGATTGCTAGTTGGGTTTTTAAATCCCGATTCTTTCTCTCAACCATATTAGCAGCTGGGTGATATACGGGCGTCAGGCTTTGTGCGATGTTAAAACAGTGGCATATTTTCTGCATCACGGTACTCACAAACTGGGTACCATTATCAGAAATGATTCTCCGCGGAAGCCCATAGCGTAAGCACACTTCATTCACTAAAGTCCAGGCTCAAGCTTCCGAAGTGGCGTGTTGTAGTGGAAATAATTCAACCCATCTAGACGCGCAATCTTCCACGATGAGTATCCATTTCTCTTCCTGTGGGCCTCGGGGAAGGGGTCCAAACAAATCCGTGGAGATAACTTCAAAACGTTGTCGCATGTACTCCCGAATATCTCGTTTTAATCCGGGCCAATAAAATTTCCGGGAAATCTTATGATGGGTGTGGTCTACCCCATAATCACCTGCCGTTGGTGAATCGTGATATTCTTGCAAAATTTTCTTGCGCTCATTAGCGGGTACTACGAGCTGTGCTTCTTCGTTATCGTCGTCGGACGTGTAGCGATACAGAATTCCTTGGGTCAGCAAATATCCGCGAGCCGACCATCGTTCGGTTTCTTCTGGGGTCCCGTGTTCGTATGCATCAATAATTTTCTTTACCCCCGGGTCTTCGAGTTGTTTCTGTCGGAGAATTTCAGGTTTTTCTCGCGGCATTTCGATCTAAATCAGCCCGACGTGGCACTCTTCGGTCGACTGAACTCCTGGTGGCCGTGACAGGGTGTAGGCGACTACGTTGGCTTTCCCTGGTGAGTATTCGATCGTTAAGTTGTACGGCTGGAGTTGGAGGGACCATCGAGCCAGTCGTCCAGATATCCGCGAAACTTATTTACTGCCCAGACAAGGGCCAGGGCTTCTCTTTCGGTGGTTGAATAATTCCTTTCAGAAGCCGTGAGGAGGCGGCTTGCGTATTCTATAGGCTGCTCGTTTATTCCCTCCCCCTGCATTAAAGCAGCCCTCGAAGGCGGCGGTTTGCGCCGGTCCCCATTCTCAGGCGGCGTCTTTCTTTGTTAAACACGTCAGCGGCCGCGCTTTTCCAGCAAAATTTGGGATGAACCGTCGGTACCAATTACACGTTTGCAAAAAGGTCAGAAGTTGTTTCACGTTAATCGGTGGTTCAATGAGACTGATAGCGGCTACTTTGTCGGGATTTGTTTCAATCCCTTCGGGAGAGATAACGTGCCCCAGGTATCTGACACGCTGACACCCGAAGGAGCACTTTGGTCGGTTCATCCTTAACTTAAAAATTCGCAGTTGGTTGAAGCAAGCCTGCAGTTCGTTGAGGTGTGCTTCGTAAGTTTCGGACAGTAGAATTAAATCGTCCAGGTACACTAGCAATTTCAACCCACTTAATCGGACCTTAAAACGATCCATTAAGCGTTGAAACGTGGCTGGAGCGTTCCGCAGACCGAACGGCATCCTCTTGAATCGGTATACCCCGAACGGGGTGATGACAGCCGTTTTATCACAATCATCCGGGAATATCGTGATCTGATAATATCCAGACCTTAGATCCATCGTCGAGATGTAGTGGGCATTTCCGGTGGAGTGCAGGAGTTCGTCCAGTCTCGCCAGCGGGTAGACATCTGGTTTTGTTATCGCGTTTAGGCGGCGATAATCTACGCACAATTGCACCTTTCCATCAGGCTTCGGAACTAACACCACCGGTGACGCCCATGCACTTTCACATTCATCGATGATGTCCTGTTCTAGAAGTGCGTCCGCTTCGTCTCTCAGGAGCTGGAGACGAGCTGGACCCAGGGCGATAAGGAGGTAGTGCGATGCGGACGTGGTTGTTCGTGTCTATGTGGTGTTGAGTCTGCTCTGTGGGCGGCCCGTGCGGCTCGAACAAATCTTTATTTTGCACGAGAAGGGCGTTTAGTTCATCCTTTTGTCGGGTGTCCAATGTCACGGCTTCGTCTTCAGTCCGTAAGATAACGTCGTGCACGGCAAGGGTGGCCATCCGTATTTCGGCAAAGAGTTGGAGGCCATTTGGGGTTAAAGCGTTACTCCATTCTCGCTCGACGGCGAAGGCGGCGTCGCTCATCATATAAGCCGATCGCTAAGGCTCGACACCGAAATGATAATGCGGCGGCGTCCGTGGTCTGGGGGTAACAGGCGTGGCTGGTAGCGGTGTTAAAATGGGCCCATATCCCCCGGTCAAGTCGGAGATGATGTCGCTGATTTCCACGGTTTCGGACGTATCCATGGGACTGGCGACTTCTTGAGGGCGGTTCCCTATGAACTTCTCCTATAATATGTTGGCGTTGGGTGGGGGTGTTCTTAACTCGTGGAAAGCGATCTCGACAGGACCTGGTGATTCCTCCTTCGAGATAAACCCGTAACACTCGTGACGATTTCCTGCATAATGCCACCTTTGGCTCCCATAATCGATGACCATCCTTGATTTCTGTAGGAAATCGGCCCCAAGGAGGGTTTTTGAATTTACTGCTTGCGGGATAGCAATAAACTGAGTCGTGTCGTGGGTCCTTTAAGTGTGATCGGCAACGTGCAGGTTTTTATGCGGCTGATTTTGCTGTTCACGTCCGCTTGCGTCAACCGGGCCGTAGCGTCTTCGAAGTTGTGGCCCTTTTTCTTAAGGATACCGTACAATTGAGAGCTGGCAAGGCTGGTCCTTGCTCCGCTGTCCAGGAATGCCGTTCCCGACATCCCATCAATGTTTATCTGTACGGCGGGTCGTTTGAATTTGCGGGCGTCCAGAGCGCAGAACTGGACGTTGAGTGTGGAAGCGTTGGTGTTTTCTTTGTTGCATTCCGGGCAATTTCAACGAAAAACGCCCGGTTTGCCACACCCATAACATGTTACCGGGTTATTTTGGGATGGTGCCTTTGCAGAAAGATGCCTGTCTTTTCCTGCAAGCGGAAGTTTCGTGGCCGAGGTGTCTGCAGAATTCACAACGAGCACGGTTATCGTTGCGAGGTGGTGCCGGCGCTGTAGTTGGGACGGCACCTCGTTCAATGTTCCAGCTTTGCGCCTGCATTTCGATTTCGTTAGCTGTGGCGAGGAGCTGTGCGAAGTTGTGCAGCATTTTCCGTGGGACCCTGCTCCGTATGTCCCACTTTAGGAGTCCATACACCATGTCGAGTTGGCGGCTCTCGGTGTCAGTGGACTCCACTTGTGCGAGCAGGGCCCGTTTCTGGCTAACAAACAGTCCCGTGGAAGTTCTCTGGTCTTGCTTTCTAGCGAAGACATCCAAATAAATTTGATACGCCGGCGGGGTGGGCGCGAATTCTTGACGCAGCGCCCCTACCGCAGCATCCAACGTATTTATGCCGGTTTTTACTCCTGTCCACCAGGTATACGCCGTACCTTGGAGGAGTAATGGAATTCCAAGGAGTGCATTTTCGTCCGTTATCTTTTCAGTAACTTTGTAGAAATCGGCGGTTGCCAAAAAATCCTTTACGGCCTCCTTAATGCGTGTGCCATCGAAACGTGCCGGACAGTGAGTAAAATGCTTAATTGTCTCTGCTGGCTTCAGTCTCTCAATCAGCTGTTGTAGCTGGTCTGCTGTAATGGCCATACTTCTTGTTTGTATGGAGCTGGTCACTAGTGGCTTTTTTAATACTGTGGCGGCACAATAACACGTCGGTAAGCAGAGAATAAATAAGTCGTCTCCTGGTGTAGCGGTTAGCATACTTGCCCGGAAAGCAAAGAGACGTCGGTTCGAATCCCACCGAGGCACAACATTTTTCTCTGCTTACCTACAATACTATATACCGGGTTCACTTTGCGGATCGCGGTCGTAGTTTCGAGCTGAACGTTGGGCGACACTTGTAACGGTTGTAACAAATGTTTATTATTATTAATATATATACAGGTGGTGGTATAATAAGCCTACTAGTACAAGAATATATATATATATATATATTAGGGTGATTCAAAAATAAAAAATAATTTTTTTTTTTCGTGCAAAGAGGTTCAAAAGTTTCTTTTCAACGTAAAAAAATACCAGTTAAAATTTGAGCTCTTAATATTAATATTAAGACCGTCCGCATCGCGTTTTTCTATTTCCCATAAGAATAACATGGGAAAATTTTTGTTTGCACCTTCTGATTTTTATTGCTAGCCCGTCGTGTGTCGTGAAAAAAATTCAATCACATATTTTTATAGAGAATTGAACGCTCTACAAAAAGTGTCTCCTATGATTTTGCGAGAAACCTGATAGTTGAAGAGTTATTTTAGGCTAAAGTTAAATTTATCGCAAATTTTGACGTTTTTGATGCATTACAATAAATTTGATGGTCTTATTGGAATAAATCACCACAAAAATTTATACACATTTTAAATTTAGTTTTTTGAACAGTAATTGTTTATAATTTTATGCTATAATAAGGCCAGTAAAACTCTTTCCGAACATTTTCAGCATCAGTGGGTTAAAAAATCATAGTTTATTTAACCTAAAGACAAATATTTTTCTTCAGTAATTTAAAATACTTACGAAGGAATAAATCAAATGACGATTGGTATTGTATGAATAAAAAATTTATTTACTTTACTTTTAAATCAGGCTTAGCAATCCAATGTAATTTAAATTTTTGTTATTATTGAAGATTTTTTTTTAAACAATCTGGATAACGTTGCCGATGTTCTCGAACTACTTGTAATAAATACTGTAGTTGGTCTTCATCCTTAGTGAGATAATTGTTATATTCTCCAATTAACGCAATTCCTCTTTCAGCTACGTCATTCGTTACTTTTAACGTTTTAAAAAATTCAGTACATTCGATATAACTATCGTCATCAGACCAAGTCGAAATATCCTTTGCTAAAAAATCGCTAGGTAAATCGAATTTTTTAAACAGTTCTAATGATTTTTTTGACACAAAATCACTTAAATCTTTTTGTAAAATTAATTCAAGCTCATTTTCGAGCACTTGATAACGCTGAATTGTCGTTGTAAAAGCTGGGCGAGAATGAATCGCCTCAATCATCTTTTTTTTTATATCTACGGAAACGTTGGTATCAAATAAAGAAATAACAGCTAATTCTTCATTTAAGTACCACAAGTGGTCACACATTTTGTCACAAGCTTTTCGTGAAACAGCCGCATCAACGCTATCATAGGAAATCAATTTTTTTATAAATTCAAAATCATTATTTGGTGCCAAAATTGCAGATGTCGCTGTATACCACGCTTTGATGTAGAATATAATTACAAAAAGACAAACTTGTCGTAAACTATTTGTTTCGCGGAGCGAAAGGTAGAATTGATCTCGAAACATGAATATTTTCAAGCTGTAGATCGCTTTGGACATCCATCGTGCATGATGCATGGCCCCAGGACGCTTAAAAATGAAAGTTTCTGCTGACCAGCTATCAAGAAAAGCTAGTGATAATAGTAACAATTCTTGATAATCGTCTCGGGGTTGAGATATCTAGAGAAAAAACGTTAACAAATTATCTAATACTGAATAGTTATGACCATCGTAGAAAAGTATAGTAAACCATTTTTACCTTTAAGCAATTGTTAATAAATTCGACGGTTTCAGCGCGTTCATTCATTAAAATATTTGCGACAATTTCGTCCTCTATTCCACTTTTATACTTTGACTGATCAAGTTTGTCCCACGAATTTTTGAAACGGCCAAATATCGGTACATTAGGACCCGACGTCGTATTCCAATATACGTCAAAAACTCCCCGCAAAATAATTTCCATTACGTGATGGCGGCATGGGAGCCATACTAACTTCCGGTTTAATTCTTTTTCAATCAAAACACATGTTCCTTTGTGAATACCTACAAGTAAAAAAAAATTGTAAATCAACAAATAAGATTAAATATAAAAAATTTAAATTAATTTATTCATTGTATTAACTTTACCGGTATTGACAGGTGGCGTGTCAAAACACATCGCTTTCACGTATGAAGCTACATTCCATTGATTTAAAGTTGAAATCACAGCTGAAGCCTGTTGATGTGCTGTCCCACTGTCAGCTTTTGGAACTCCAAGAAGTTGATCAATTCCATTAACGGATAGAAGAATCGCAATACGATCTACAGATTTTTTTTCAGAAATGTCGCTCAGAACTTTACCGTCCCAATGCACAACATAACGGTCTTCTGTGCGGAATTCTTTTTTTAAATCTTCGGCGATGTTTGTTCGAAACTTAATACGGCCACGATGAAGTGTACTATAACTAAGAGTGAGGGTGGAAATATCAATCCCTACGCTCTTATAAGCAGCAGCTAATATGAAAAGAGCGTTTCTATTACTAATTTTTCCTCGATCAAGTGCCCCAGCCAGTTCAGGTGTCATTATGTCAATTTTCTTCGGTTGGCTCATCGGAAGTTCAAAGTCAGATACTAGGGTAGACGTTTGACTAGACGTGGTCGGTGATAAGTCGGATTGAACTATCCCAGATTTTTGAGCGGTTAATAACATATTAGTTTCAACTTCACTTACATCTAAAAATAAAAATATTGATTCATATCTAACTAGTAATCATTTCGAATGGAAACAGTTTTTAAAAATGTCATGAACCTACCAGCACAATTACCAATTATAACATCATCAACAATCATATGATTATCCACCTCTTCCGGTTTTGAAGTAGTATCAATTAGTCCAAATCGACTTTTTGATCTTTGTCCGGCCAGAAATAATTTTTGATCATCATTGATAAATCTTTCAACGTTGAATTGAGCAACGTCAAATAAAAGTTTTAATTTGTGATTAAAATTTGACTCGTTTTGCTTGTGTGTCTTTGACCGTCTGCGCTTGGAACTTTTTTGTAAATTTTTCACTTGATCTAAGAGGCCAGAAAGTTTATTCATTGCATGAGCTTTTCCACACGTTGGAATTCCTACTTGTGACCACTTTTCTCGCACTTTATCAATAGTGACCGAAAGACATTCTCTTCGTTGTAATTTTAAATGTGTTTTATGATAAAGAAATACTGACATAACCTCTTGTACGGAAGGAAGCTTACGTCCAACAAAATCTTCAATTAGATTGTCACCAACAACGCGACTTAAATAATCCATAATTAATAAATAACTCTTATCGAAAAAAAAATAAGATTACAACGCAAAAATATTAAATAATTATCAGTATTCGATTAATCTAACATTTCAATAAAAGAATACACTGACAAATACAAACATCAATTTTTATACATGTCAACAAACTAAACGTTCTTTATCTACAACTCTACTTATAGTAAGAATAAGTAGCTATAATACCGACAAAATCTAAAAGCATTTCTTCTTTATCGGCCAATCAATAATAAGACAATTTCGCACCTGTAATTTTGAAAATTTAAATAAGTAATGATTACTTTTAAAATATTGACAGACTATTGGATAAATAGAAAAGCAATTAACGGCGGCACTTTACTTAAAGGGCCGGTTGCATAAACGCAAATCAAATTTAATCTCTGACTAACTCCATAGTAACGATTGTTATTATCATAGTTACAAGTGTTCTTAATCAGAGATTAAATTTGATTTGCGTTTATGCAACCGGCCCAAAGTGTTTTTTTTTTTTCATAAAATAAATGTAGAAATTTATAACAATAAATTGTTTGAAATTGGTTGATTTGTTTGGATAAATGCAAAAAATGACCAACAATTATAGTTTGAAAACCAAAATTTAGGTTAAACAAAAACGAAATAAACTATGAGTTTTTAACCCACTGATACTAAAAATGTTCGGAAAGAGTTTCACTGACCTTATTATAGCATAAAATTATAAACAATTACTATTTATAAAACTAAAGTTAAAATGGGCATGAATTTTTGTGGTGATTTATTCCAATAAGACCATCAAATTTATTGTAATGCATCAAAAACGTCAAAATTTGCGATAAATTTAACTTTAGCCTAAAATAACTCTTCAACTATCAGGTTTCTCGCAAAATCATAGGAGACACTTTTTGTAGAGCGTTCAATTCTCTATAAAAATATGTGATTGAATTTTTTTCACGACACACGACGGGCTAGCAATAAAAATCAGAAGGTGCAAACAAAAATTTTCCCATGTTATTCTTATGGGAAATAGAAAAACGCGATGCGGACGGTCTTAATATTAATATTAAGAGCTCAAATTTTAACTGGTATTTTTTTACGTTGAAAAGAAACTTTTGAACCTCTTTGCACGAAAAAAAAAAATTATTTTTTTTTTTTGAATCACCCTAATATATATATATATATATAGTCCAGACAGAGACACTTAATTTAACCGCCCAGGTAGAGTCCGTCGCGCGCAGATAAGAGTCCGTCACGCACAGGTAAAAGTCTGTCGCGCACAGGTAACAGTCCGTCGCGCACGGGTATGAGTCCGTCACGCACAGGTAAAAGGCCGTCGCGCACAGTTAACAGCCCGTCACGCACAGGTAAAAGTCTGTCGCGCACAGGTAACAGTCCGTCGCGCACGGGTAAAAGTCCGTCGCGCACAGTTAACAGTCCGTCACGCACAGGTATGAGTCCGTCGCGAAACTATACTACGGGTAATGCTCGTACTTGCACACGTAAACTCCGTACTCGTACACGTAGACTCCGTACTCGTAACAGTCTAGCCACTTACCCCTCTCTTTAGGAGAGGTGAGTCCGCGGATCAACCCGGCGGGAAGTAAATGGGCTTAGACTTCGAGTATCAATTGCAAGGGCTTAGTGTTTTTTAGCTGAGAGTGGGAATCCAACTCTGGGGAAAAACTTTGATGCAGCTCCCTTTATTGGGGTGGGTTTGCACTGAGCATTCCTGTGCGCCGGTAAAGCTTAGGGGGGATATGATAAGGCTTGAGTCTGTACGGGGGTGGCGATCGGAGCGCTATTCTGGTGGGCGCCCGGGGCATTTATTGGGACCGTTACAAATGTGATTTGAATGAAAACACAGTTTTTACTTGTTCCTCACTTGTAAACATCAATTTACCAAGTCACTGTGTTCACCATGAAAATGTCACTTAACTGGCTATAGCCTGTGAAAAATGTTACTGGCTGCCAGTAAAATATTTACAGCCCTGGTCGTGTTCATAGCGTCATGTATTATTGTAATATTAAGTTGAAATGACAGCCAAAATTGATTCAGGTAAATTTTCACTTACAATTGCTGCTTCCTCAGTAATATAGCTTGCGCCACACTTATTTCAATACATCGAAAACGATAAATCGAAAAATCTAAATGACAGGATTAGACAACACAGTAAATGCTGTGACAAGTCCCATGCTGACGTGCGTTTCCAAGGCAATACGTCTAAAGCTCCTACGATGTTTCTTCAAATATTGGACCTTCTAGAGGTTTTAATAATTTATAATAGTTATTTACAAGTGAGAAACAAATAAAATATTGAACAATACACCCAAGGTAACGGGTTTTTACTGGCGGACAGTAAACGCTTTTACCATGCTAGTAATGTTACATACTATAACTTATTTACTAGAATCTGACGTTGCTGTACAGGTAGTTTGAAAAACTCCTTGCACTGATAGATGAAATGAATACCTTTACACTGCGGACAAGTAATTTCTGACTTATTTGCCATATGAACAGATTTTTGGTTAATAAATTTAGGTTCTGAATTGTTTTGAGCCATTTTATTAACTGGTTTGTGTGTATTGGCTTCCACTGATTCTAATAATTGAAATCTTTTATTTAATGTCTTGCATTGTAGCGAAATCAAACTTGGTTGTTATTAAATAAATCAAGATTGGGTCCCATCCTTTGATATCTAATTTTAACGATGATTCGAGCGCTTTCAGATTAGCATTTAACTTATCCGTAGATTACTAGAAGCATTTTTCGTTACTGTTGCCAAATTAAATTGACAATTAAGTTTTTATTTTCATATGGCTTTTTCAACAGATCTAATACAACACTCAGTGGCAGTGTCTACATAAAAATTGGAAATTTGGAAATGTTTGTTCCAGGCGAATGAGAACATCTTTTTGTATCTCTGACATTCTAGCAGCCTTTTGGCGTAATGACCTGGGAATATGTTTGTTGACTGCTCTTTTTTGCATTTGAGGTTTAACTAATGATTGTGCAAGTTCACGAAGGAACAATCTTCGTACTAGTCTTTCTAGACGATTATTTGATGCATAAATAATCTGAGAATACCATATAATTACAATATTTATTTAGAAATTCTTCTAAGGTCCTTTATTCAGCCTTACAGCTGATTGGGATATTAGGTAGGTCCAATGGACGATTAGGTTGTGTCATGTTTGATGACTGGATGCTACTTAATATATTATTAAGTAAAATAGTGTTTTGGTCTTGTACAGTGTCTAAACGTTCTACTTTGCGAAGAAGATGCCACGGGTGAAGGAGGAGTTGGAGCTCTCTTCGATCATTTTTTGGAGTATGTTATTCACATCATCGTAATCAGCTAGATAAGACTAAAGTTGAATATATAATTTAGTAATAACCAAATTATGAAATATACCTTTTATATCAGTAACGTTAATCACTGTATACTTGGACCATGAACGTTGTGGTTTTTTGCATGTTGATATTATTTTCTAAAACTCATGTGGGGTGGCAGCTCTTGGCTAATAGCACTTTTTCTGCTCTTCTAGGAGTCAATTTAATGGCACCACCGCACATTTTATATCATCCTCAAATTGAACCACTGCATACATGATATGAACACGTACCTTTTTCTTATAAGAAGGAATGATTAAAGGGACTACACCTATGCAAATGAAAAACATAGGAAAGAAGAGGCAACTGTATCTAAGTTTTAATGTTTTTATCGAAATTTAAAATGTAAACTTGGTGAAAATTATCGCATCTCGCTTAGGTAACAATACCTATCTGTAATAACTACAACAAATATTAGTTTTCTTTTGATGATTAATTGGACTAACACAACAACAATTTAAGAGGCATGACCTTTTCTTCTGTCCAGCTCATGTATAAAATTCTTGCTACGGCTTTCCACTCCTCTACTCCAAAGTCACGCGTAAGGTAAGGTATTTTTGATTGTATACCTGTTGTACACATTTAATAAAAGTCCTCGCAGAATTCAGACAAGATCACGCAACATGCCACCAGTATCTTCGGCAAATTAAGTTTCCTCATTTGGAAGGATGACGGTTATTTTTGGTCTTCTTCCATATTTGCCTAGTTTTCAATGAGCTTTCATTAATTCTTTAAAAACATGCTGTCCATGAAGAGTGATGTTTATGTTGGAAATGAATCTGTAAGCAAGTCATCGTTATTTTGTAAAGTGATTGTTGGTCTTTCTAAAAAAAGAATGAATTGTAAAGCATTTTGAAGATTATACTGACAACATACCATTGTAAAACAAAGTATCGTCTTCTAAATGCAGCATATTCGGTTCTTGTGACGTAGGTGATAATGAAAATATTGTTTCAGTTGACGCTGTAGTAAATACGTATTTCAGGTATATTTATCAACTTGCGTTGGAGACGTCTATGTCTCCACCAGAAAAATGATGTTATGGTAGCCTTAACCCTAGGAGGACCAAGCTTTTTTTGGGTATTCTGTTGGACCAGTAATTTCTGGGGATAGTTCCTCACCACTCAACATTTTTCTTCTTTGTAGTATAAATACTTCAAAAATTGTCGTTGTATGTTCTCAAATGATAGAATTTGGATGTTGTAATACGGAAACCACGCCAGGGTGCAAGATTCCAATTTTGATCGAACCCAAGCAAAAAATATTACTTTCAATGTTGCCGGATTAGTAAAATCCTTACAATTGCGTACAATAAATCTCAACATTTTTTTGAACTTGATAGCTCCAGTTCATTAATTAGCTTTTTAATCTGTCTCCTGTGAATCCGTAAATTCTGCGATGATCTTGTTTTTGATCGTTTCGTACTTGTGTTCCGCAGGAGGATTGACCAGGATGTCCGAAACGGTCTGTAGTATGATGCCGTCCAAGGCGCTAACAACCATGTAGTACTTTCACTACTAGTCAGAACCTAGTAGGCTAATACGTGAAACCAAACGTCAGTATTGACATTTTGCCAACTTCAATGTCATGGCTCAAAATTTTCGCGATGTTTCTTGACTTTCGGCAGTTAACCAAAATTTTGTGTAACGCTGTACAGGTTCACATCTATTCTTCGCCAAATTTTTTAATGGAATCCTTCATAAACGTGTTAATGTTCGTTTTTCACTGCTTGTTAATAATTGAAGTCAACTCTTTAATAAGAAAAATGAGCGTTCGTCCAATTAAAATAGCAATAGATCAGTCTTCAGTAGGTATGTGTTGGACCTAAATATGTTTTAGTTTTCAGCCCAGTAATTTTGTATTTCACAGATGTTAAGCGTAGGGAGTCGGAATTTCAAGGTGTAGTGCGGAAACATCCTGAGCTAGGAGTGGACGTTGTTTTTACAGAAAGCAGTTTACTGAGAGATGATTGGGACACGACTGCTAAAATCAACAAAATATTGTCAACAAGTTTAAGTGAATATATCAGAAAAGATTTACAGAAACTTCAGCCGAAGTTACTTACTGATTCGAACCACAGTCAGCAAACGCAAGAAAACAATTTTACGTCAAGTGTAGAAAAATTGTATGAGTTTTCGATTAAAGAGCCTCATTTCAAAAATAAAAGTGTTCTGGAGGATTCACCGAAGGTTGAAGCAAAGAAAATAATGTTCTTACAGTAAACTAAAATGAAGGAAAGAAAAAGCAATGTTCATTTAAAATGCAGTACGTATCTAAAGAGATTTGTAAATGAATTTTATAAATAAAATTGTTTTGTGGCGTTGCGTATATTTTAGTAGAACATACGCCAGTGTGATATATTCGAATGATTTGGTTAAAGTGATTGAAATTGAATCTCCTATCCTGATGACATGAAACGAACGATCGGACAAAGTGACGTTATCGCCCTCAATACACTTAATTGAAGACGAAAATAAGGAGGCCTGGTTGTGTATAAATTTTAACCACAGTTCTGATGATGGAGTCTCAAAAAAGGTTTTTAAAACTTGAGGACATTTCTCCAATGATAAAAAAAAAGATTTTAAAGGTTCAAATATCTTTAAAACTTTTTCTATCGCTGGCAAAAGAGCTAACCATCTTGTTTTACTATAACCCAACAGTTTTTGATATTCAGTTTCTGCTTCTTCACAAAACTCTTTTAATGACTCAACCCTCAAAGTAAATATACTAAAATGCTTATACAAATTCACAATAATATTTTCAATATCTACAGGCAATAGGTCACAGGCTGTTTGAATTGCATTATGAATAATGTGAGCTGCGCATCCAACTCCAATTATTTTCCGTTTGAATTTTTTTTCTAGTTTCGCAAAAATGTTATTAGTGCCTTTCCTTTTTAAACCACCAAAATTAGTGTTTGCATTATCGGCACAAAATCCTACAAGTTTACTTGCTAAATTATCCTTCTCAAGAGTTTCTAATAGCGATGTAAAAATTAGCTCTGAGGTCTCTTCTGGCAAAGACACGAAGTCTAATAACTTAGTTTGCATACCATCATTTATATCAAAAAATCTTACTAAAGTAGGAAAACTAGGAAAACATTTTATGGCTTGATGGTTAGATGCATCTGAGTAAACTGAAATAGAGTGTACCTGTGACAATTTATTGTTTAACGCATTTCTGCACAATGGAGCCAAAACTTTTTTTATTATTGCTTCACACTTTGTTCTTTTACATGTAAACTTTTTTTCATATATTTTTTGTACAAGTTTTGTCGTACAATCCATGGATCGAAAGCTTTGATTGTGTTTTACTGTGTGAAACGAAAAAATTGCTTCTGCTGCAGCCAATTCTTGTTCTTTTAAACCAAATTCAGTTTTTCTAAAAAAATTGTCGATGGTTGATGAAGAAGCAACAGCTTCCAACATATTTTTATGTTTTGTCGTCTCGAAATGGCGAGTGATGTCATTCCTGCCCCCAGAGACTATTGAAAATTCACTTAAACATTTCGTACAATATACGTTGGTATCCAATGCACATTTCTTTAAGAACGGATACTCTTTTCAAATCTTCCGTGAATTTACATTTTCGTTTTGGAGCGAGTTTTGGAGCCATATCGATGCTTATTAAAGTCAATCTAAGTACAAGTATATATTGTGACGGTTTTTGAAAATCAAAGAACTTTTACTCACCTCTGAAGAACCAAAAAATATGAATTGGAAAAGCAAGATACGATTAATTATAATTCAAAAAATGCGGGACATTTTCCGGGACGCTAATAATCCGGGATTGCATGTCTAAAAACGGGACAGTCCCGGGCAATCCGGGACGAATGGTCACTTTACCATTGAGAATAATGTAAAAAGTAACAAGATAGCCTATCTACCAAATATTCTTGTTTATCCTGTAGGCACCCAGTTAAACACCGGTGATAAAATCGAGAAAATATTTCATTTTGATTTATAATTTACTTGTGTTAACAAACAGGTATAAACATAAGCAAAAATGTTCTGTACGTTAGTGTTAGAACTAAAATATTCTAATTACTGCAATAACAGAATAAGTTATATTTGGATATTAATTAAGAGTAATGCGCATGAGTGGACTAGATTATGTTGTGGCGATTTTGTGTTCCATGAAGCACCGCAATTGCGCTGTCACTAGTCACTATTTTTAACGTATTGTTGGTCAGTGGCGTCTGCATTTTCATTTTGAACTTAAATATGTGATTCTTGTTCGTAATGTACTGATTATGTGTGTGTATTTGCTTGAAGAACTAGTTAATTTTCTCCACAACGTTCCAATGTTCGTCTTACTAGGATTGTGCAGTTTTCATGAAATTGAACCTGCAACTGTCGATTGTTTTACCCGTTATTGGTAAGTGACTGAATTTCAGTTAACAAACAAATAATTTCTGTTAAAAAACGAACATTTAAGAAAAATGCATTGATGTCTTAACGAACAAATCTTGAAATGCAATGACCTACTAAAGAAAAAGACGGCTGGATCCCAGTAGACATTTCATGTGTCTGAAATATTTCTGATATTTCTAATAAGACATGAAACATTTGTGTTAATCGTTCTTTAAATTTGTTACCATTTTGTTTCGAAATGGTTTAACATAACCTCTTTAAAAAATAAACAGAGCGTCTGTTTGTCCGCTCTGGAAACCTGTTGCATTAAACAAGCGCCCAGTCGGAGCAGTGTTGCCAACCTTTGTAATGTCGAATTCCCTACATGGACGATAAAAATTCCCTTTTCAGCCTCAAAATTCTCTTTTGCATATAACTAGGTATCTAATCTACTACCATTACAAATTGATAAAATTTCTCACGGATCAAGAAAACACTTAATCTACTAATTTCCTCCCCAAAAACAACGCTCCTTTCTTTTTAACTTCTTTTAATAATAATAATATAATAAACAAACAGTATAATTTCAAAATTGACAACACAAAGTAACAAAAATATAGTTGTATAATTACAATACAAATAAAAGACAAAAATCTAGCCTCTTTATGAGTGTTTAAATGAATACATTGCAACATTATGTAACTGCAGATGGTCTTGTGTTATTGGATACTTGACAACATCTAGTTCTGTTGCTTGTAAAAAGCTCCTAAAAACAGCAACAGCGTTTAAAGAACTCTCCCCAATCCTGTTTCTTTTTTTGGTCTTTGTATCAGTGACAATGCTGAAAATTCTGTCTGTTTCTGCGTTAGAGTGAGGGAGAATTAATATTGACTTGACTAACTTTCCTAAATTTGGAAAAGCTAAATCTTCACTAAATTTTTTTGTTGAGCAAATATTTAACCACATTTCATGCAATTGCAAGGATGTAAATTTTTTAATTTCAGTCTCACTAAAAGAAATTGGCAAGTTCCGCCATTCAATCGCGATTTCAGTCTTATCTGCGTTAATATGTTTTAGTTTATCACATAATATATTGAAATCTATATTTCTCTCATCATCACTTTTAGCAAATGCAACATTGGGATTCAGAAACCTCATATCCCTAAATATTTCTTCAGGTAAACGTCTCTGTAAATCAACAGCTGCAGTTACGTAAAATTTAAGGCAATTTTTTAAAAATAAATCTCTTCCATCAGGGGGCATTGTCTTTACAAGTGCAGAACACTCTGGGCCGACATATAGTTTTTCTAAAGGCGAAAAATGACGCGGGTTGTTCAAGTTTAGTGTAAGTAGATTTTGTTCGAGCACTATCGCTCCATCCAGATAATTTTTACATAACTGTTTCATCAAGTTTGTACACTCTGAGTACAAGACATGGATTAGAGGCTTTCTGCCTTGGAAAAGAGCATTAAAGCTATTAAACAAATTTAGGACATATATTAAAAAAAATAGGTATCCTTTTGTGTATATATTCTTCAATTCACTTAGAATCAACTCGGCGCTTTTTAATTTGTCTTCTAGCACCGCAATTGCAAAGTAATGTTCCAATACATTCCAGTTCTCCAAAATCCTAACTACGCACTCAAAATGACTTAACCATCTGGTTGCTGACAGTTTAAGTATTTTATGCTTCCTTTCCTGAAAATATTCTTGCATTTCTTGTAGTTGTGCAGATCTTTTAGAACTTCCAGAAACGTAGGTGTAAATACCCCTCAAAAGTTCTTCAGAACTTCGAGGTAAGACAGTGCATGCATTAGATGCAACTAGTGAGGCAGAATGGCATATACAACGTAGCAATATTACATGTGGTACATCATTTTGCAGCAGTTGAAAAAATGAATGATTTTTTCCAATCATGACACTAGCGCCATCCGAAGCAACACCTGGAATTATAAATAATAGCTATTTTATAAACTGATGTTATCTTAACAAACCTATTATGTTTTGCAAGGGTATTTTGTGTCTTTCTAAACATGCTTTAAATGTGTTATATAAAGCTGTAGCACCTAAATCTCTTGCATCTAGTTGTATTAATTCCAGTAAACGAGTTTCGATCTTATTATCATGGTTTAAGAATCTTGCCAACACAGCTACGCTTTTATAATCACCAATATCAGTTGATTCATCCAAGAGCACAGAAAATGTATTGTTTCTCAGATGTGTCACTAAGTCATTTGTCTCCTTTTTGCACAAAACATTTTTCACAATTTCAGTGCATTTGGTTCTCTTTATGTTGATGTCTTGGCATATCTTACTGTCCGGAAATATTTCCTTTAAAACAGGTTCTAATTGATCAATAACTCGAAATTCAATATTGTTAGCTGCAAATACTGCTGCTAGTTTAATTTCAGCTTTTTTGACGTTATCCTTATGCACCGTATCTTCGTTGATTTTAAACAATATATCAACATTTTTATTGTGATTAATTAGCTTCAGTTTTTCCAAGTGTTTTTTCGTACCTGCATGTTTTTGTAACTCACTTTTCCCTGATTTGATGGTTACATTGCAAATTTTACATCTGAAAAAGTATTAAAAGAGTATGTATCTACATACATAATGTAACTTTATACCTTGCCATATACTTTGACTGAGTATCTGGTAATAGCCATGGTTTAAAAAGTGGATCATCTAGCCAATAACTTTTAAATGTTTTGTCTGCTTGGATTTTTCTTTTTTTTATCTTCTCATTGTCCATCTCGATTGAAGTTACAGATTTTTTGTAAATTACCACACCACAGAACACTTGCTTTATGTCGATTTGTCGCCATTTTAATTTTTAACATCTCATCCCTGCTCCAGTTCTCTGATCTCATCTCAACATCCTCAAAGTGCCCACAATTTAAGCTACCCACCATCTACCTACTCTTGACCAATGACAAGTTGACCTACGTTTTACATTTAGTACATTTTGTCTACTCATGACTCAACACACAACCAAGACCTACCAAACTATGTTGCTCTTTTCTAAGCTGAAAAAATTATGATTTATCAATTTTCACATTTTCTTTGCTGCGTTGTCAGCCTACTTAAGAATGCTTCTAAAAATTCCCTAAAATTGCCAACTTTTGTTAAAAAATTCCCTTTTTCCCTTTCTTATCCTAAAATTCCCTTAAAAGGGAAAATTCCTTGCAGTTGGCAACACTGTACAGAAAGGAAACGTCAATGTTAAAAAGAGAAATAGAGTTCGTCGCGCCCCCTGACGGTTGACCGCATAACTATCGCAATAAAAGTGTGCCAAAATAATATTATAAATTTTACAAATTCTAATTCATTAGAAAGTTAAGTGTATGCAAAATTGCTGTACACTTAAATTTCTATTCTGGCTCATAATAGGGTTGGGAAAAATAGTAAACAGTTGCGCTAAAAACAAAAAATTCCAATGAATCTAAAACCCCAGCTGAAAAATCTTTTTGACAATTCGATCCCGGGGAGTGTACTGACAAGAAATTCGTTATTATTAATGATTTAAATGAATGAACGAAATGGTTAACGTCGGGGGAAACATTTCGAACACCATAGCTACGTATAGCCCCAAAAAAATTTTCTAATGCGTCCTGATTAAACGCTCTTGGCAAAAAATATTCAAAATTTTCATGTTCGCGGAGTTTGTGCTTTAACTCTATAAAGCCTCGCAATGTTACCACTAAGTTTTTTATTGATGGGACACGAACGAATTTCTTTTTTTTTCGGACAGTAAAATTTCATTTTTTCCAAAACCTGAATTGCATGTCTCCACCAGCTCTCATGATTGGAAGAATCGGTAACGCCACCTTTAAGTGGTTTGCTGTTTGAAGCTTTTTTTTTATTTCCATTTAACTTATCGAACAATTTATCCAAAAACAGCAGTAGCTTAGCTGTACCTCCAGCTTCTTCACGTAGTCCGCTATCTGTGAAAAGAGAATATGAAAATGCAATGCTTCAGTTAAAAGCTTAAACAATAATACCGTTCCATTTAGATAACCTCCACATTAATGACCCAACACTATTACTAAAAACTTGGGTACATAGCGAAACTTTCATTTTATTTATTTTTTCAGGATATACATGGGCATCGGTTAATTTTGTGGGCATTCGAGTGTCGTCCGCTATATCGAGCTCATAAAACTCTTGCACATGTTGCCATTTTGCCACATATTTTCGGCCTTTTAATTCGAAATGAAGGTTTTTGTTTAATAAATTGTTGCGCAAACCTTTAAATAAATGTGGCACATCAAATAATGGAACAATGCTTTTCTCGCCCACTGTAAAGCTCTTGCCATTATCTTGTTCACCGCCTCTCTGACTCTTGTGAACAACATTTTCTTTGAGTAGAAGAATGGCCTTCTGATTTGCCGAGCCTTGATCGCAAACTGTAGCCACAATATTAAGCCCGACACCCTGACATTTTTCAATGGCTGTTTTAATTAAAATTTTCAACGCCAGACCATTTATAGGACCACTATTAAAGGTGAACATTAGAGGCTGCTTCCACTGTTTACACGCCCCTTGCAACATAAAAATGTTGACGTAGTTTGCAAATGCGGCCTTTCTTCTACACCCGTGGTCCTCAAAACCATCAATGCAATTTTCCTTTTCGTTGTACTGAAGATGAGCTTCTATGCTCATTTCATCAAAAAGTAAGACGCAGCTTCGCTCCTGAGTATTCATCTTCTGTACGGCTAATCTGAGCGACGATAAAATTTTATTATTAATAATACCCGCTCTAAACGGCAATTTACTCAGAAGGTGTGTTAATGTTTTACGGCTAGGTAAAGCAAAAAGTTTGGAAAGCAGCCGATAGCCCTTGCCACTGATTTTCATTACAGCTAAGGCCATTACTTTCTACCCCAACGTAAACCTTCTAGCCTGGGGTTTTAATCTTTGATTTCGTACTTGTGACATCACAAAATTATAAGTACTATCGGATACATGATTTAATAAGTTTGGAAAATCGGTCGCCTTTGCCATATCTTCTGCCCTTTTTAGACGTTCCTGGTAAGATGCCATTTTGTTCTTCAGTTGTTGAATCTGCTGACCTTCTTCTGTAAGCTGCGACTGTCTAGTTACTCCAACAGACTTCAAAATGGGTTTTCTCGGAGTCTTCTTTTTACCTAAGACATATTTTTTGTGAGACCCTGTATTATACTCAAAATAGCGGAATAAATTCTTTTGTTTACTACTAATGATATTATTAATACCCTCATACTTAAAATATGTAAAACTATTTAAAACGTGTAATCCAAGATCCCGAATAAGAACTATATTCACTCATGTGTTTTCCTAACAACAAATATTTTTCGTCAAACACTATATACATATACAAACAAATAAATCGGGGTTTTTGTGAATGATCCGCCAGTCTTTTCATTCCCCGTTCAAGGACATACTGAGATCGAGTGTTTTTCTCAATCATTTCCTTCCACTGAGTAAATTCTGCAAAAGAACACATTATGGAAATTTATTAAAATCTGCGTCCGTGAATGAGCTTTCAAAGTATGAATTTGTCAGCATGACTTACCGTTCATTTCACTGAAATTTTTCTTTTCAAAATTGATTGTAACAGTATGAACCGTGGTTAAATGTGCATACAGTTGTTGGCGATTATTTTCTGTTTTATCACAAACTAAGCACGTTATTAACTTCTTAGACACCAACAGATTTGAATTTTTCTGATGAATATTCCTCATGTGTTCATATAAATTTTTTCTTTGACTAAACTGTTTTCCACAAAGTGTACATAACGGTCTTTCAGCTTCAGTTTTAGAAACCTCCATGTTTTCCAGCAAATATACAATACAATAGCAAACAGAAGCAATAGAAACGTGATCAAAACATTGGCATCATCAGATTACATTCGGACAACAATCCAAGTCCAAGTGATCCAATCGTTTGTAAAATAGAATAACACGCATACATAACCTATTTAAAACTTGCCAAACGTCAAAAATGAGAGCCAATAATATAAAGATATTCTGCAGACAATCACATAATCGGGCCGTGCTCCGACTAGGCGCTTGTTGCATTAATATACGTTTTAGAAACGTTCATGTTCAACATTTGTGATGTTTTTTTTACGTTATCAAACCAACATACAATATAAAAAACAATGAGCCAAAAACGTATGCGACTATTTGTAAAATAATTAACTTTTACAAGTCGAGTTAAAATGCTAGACACATCATTACTAGTATCTGCTTGCTTGCTTTTGGCGTTTTGTCTTGGCGTTGCCATTACCATGGCCTTAGAAACTGGTGAAATGTTTACGTCCGGCACATTTGAACAACCTGCTGCTGGAAGCAGCAATAAATCTTCGTATTGGTTATCCAGTGCTTGATCTTCGTCGAAGTCGACAGTATCTAGTACTGACTGTGTTTGAAACACTGTCATCATCTCCTCTATTTCATTTACATGAATATTTGATGCAATCTTTCTTGGCCTTATTTGCCTTTCCAAGAATTTCATTGGCTCATATAGAGGCCATTCGTCTCTACCAGAAGGGCTAGTCCCACTTTTATATTCTCTACTGAGAATCAAAGTTTCTCTCCTAAATTTCTCTCGAAGAGATTTATATCGGAATGTAGCACGTTCCTCTACAAAAAAAAAATGTGAAATTTGTTCAAAGTTCTGTGTGAAATATACCTGTGCAGCTAAGAGTTTTGCTTATCTCCTGCCAACAGTTACCTTTTGTTTGTTTATTTCTAACAACTTTGAACTTTTATCTCAAATCGCAGGATATTGGGGTAACATGGAGATTAGTTGCTCATCAAAGCTTTGATCCATATCAAAACTATAGTTTACCAAAAAAGTACTCGTATATAGTATTAAAGTCCACTTCATATTTGAATTATACTAAAATATAAAGTGTAAAAACACTTAATTTGAAACAAAATAAACACAAACAATTTGTAAAATATAGGTATTTGTAAAAAAGCTATCAAAAAAGAGTAATAGTCTACTTACCAAATAATATACGATGGATATTGTTATTAGAATAGTAAATTTTAGATCAGAGACCACACAAATACGTTGACACCGATGTCGTTTTACTCTCCAAATCTAGACAAATATTAGGTTGAGGTTATACTTTCGTAGTAGTAGACGCGTAACTATGCATGCTCACGATGTTTTTTTCTGATTGGTGCACTTAGTACTTATACGTAGAAAGCTTGGAGTATGTGATTAATTAATCCCGTTGTATCAATTAATACATTTTGAATGTATGGTAATTTTTACTATAAACTAAGAAAGATTTTTCAATAACGACATCTCAAAAATAGATCTATGGAGTAAATTACGACATGACATTACCCAGAGTCAATTGAGAATAGAAATTTACTGATTCGCGCACGCAAAATAGTTCAATATTTAAATCTCATGAAGTCTACTCTTTTTCAGCTATTTTGGCTTCCTCATATGATGCTAAAATATGAAAAATTACGGTAATTTACATAATTATACTATTATACACACCAAATTCTTAAAGTATTATTATCTCTAATAATTGCTATTCTGTACCAGGAGTATGTATTTTTTTTTAATTTTTTGAGTGAGTAGAGATGTAACCTTAGGATCCATCAATTTTTGTACAGCACGGTAATTCATTTTGTCTTTTGGATTTAAGAAGCTACTAGTAAGCTCATGGTGATCCTTACTTATAGTGCTTATCAACTCTGCCAAATGGCCACGAGAAGCAACATGGTATTTTCCAAATGGAAGCACACCAGATGGTCTAAGTAAACGTGTTTTTAGTTTTGCTCCTATGTGAATATGATCTTGAACGAAAATCATTTCTGGGTCCATTAAAGATTGGAACCAATCCCAAGAATAAGTAGTTGCTATGGTTTTATAAATCATACACTTCAACAAACGAGTGTCACCGTCAGAGGATATTCCAACAATGTCAATTCCAACATCCTTTGCCATCTGGACCATCCATCTCCACCTCTTTAAAACTTGTAATGCATTAAATTTGTTGTTGGAGCCAAATAGGGCCAAACAAAAAGTTGGAGCTTTTTCACATAAGGGTTGAGCAATTATGCAGTAAGCATAATTACTTGTTTCAGCACTTTCAAAATATTCTGTGATTTTCTTGCAAGAAGTGGCTGGAAAACTACCGACGATTGGTAAACCGTCATCATTTAAAGGCAGTACAAATCCTACAATTTGATTAGTTGACGAGTGATACTGTATTCTGCCTGCGATCCTAGTTTGATCTTCATTCAACCATACTTTAGGAGGTAAACGGCGGCTGTCCAAAAATTGCCGAAGTTCTGTAAATCTGAATTTACCTTCTGTTATGAGTTCACTATTCATTAAATTGCGGCGTACTACCGAGACAGATGGTAATGATAAATTGCTCGACAACAGCTGGTAAAGCGAAGGTCCTCCAAAAGTAAATATATATGTTGCCATTTCTTTAAGTACTGCATCGTACCTGTAACCTCCCGGTTTTTTTCCAGCATTCAATACAGCACTATCGAGTAGTGCTTTTAGCAGATTGCTGACATCCGGAGTTTTCTCGGATTTTGTGTACATTTTCATTGACACAACCAGTTGATGTTTTAGTCTTTGGTTTTCATTTAGAAGGTGTTCTGTAGCATTCAATAGTGGAAAAAACTCTGTAAGTTTGTGGCATGTAGCTGATGCTTCCAGGAGCTTCTTTTTAATTCTTTCTGAACGAGAATGGAGTGTTCGAGAATCTGACAAATTCTTCTTTTTACTGCAGGGGTAGCTGGTCACTCCATCAACTCCCCTGCTAATTGAAAATTTTCTTCTTGATTTTCTGTAATATCGGCGTTATTATTTTCTTCTATTTCTACATTAGAAGATAAACAATTTAAAGAACGTCTCCGCTTCTTTGGACTTGTACTGTCGTCTGAATCACTGATACTATTTTCTACAGGTGCCTTAAGAAACATTGTTTTTAAGGTATTCTGTCTTTTTGCACTTGGTTTTGGCTTGTGTCTTTTTATATGTCTGTAGAAATTGGACGGGCTCCATCGGTTTCTAATCTTTTTTATTTCGAATGTGACTTTACAATTTCCGATAGGGCAAGTCACAGCAGCAACATAAGCTCCGGCAGCGAAAGAAACTATCGCTTGAAGGCGATCAGAATCGTAAGTTTCAGTCTCGCTTTCATTATTGGCATCTAACCAGCTTTTAAGATTGTTTTCTAGCATTGTCTTTTCCGCTAAAATAGTATCATCAGAAGGTACATCAGTTTTGTGGCTGCTGCTTGTTGTTAAAAGTCCTGGAGATATAGTAGATACGCTTGAAGACGACTTTCCACGGTTATTTCTTGATTTAGACATTGTTTCTTGCATTGTTCCATGGGAGCAAACAATTTTATGTGCTACATCCACAATTAACTGAATATTGTGAGCATGGCCCCCAAGAATTTCATACTCCTCAGGTGCATACATGTAAAATTCACCATACACCAATTTTAAACTCTTCATGTATTCGTCTTCGTCACCTCTAGCTTTCTTAAGTAAAATTTTGTGTAACGTTTTTGTCATGAAGTTTGTTACCTTGGCTAGATCATCATTTGTAAATTTAGCAAGTGTATTTAGTTTGTCATACCCCATGATTTTAAAAACCTCTTTTAAAGATTTATCAAGAGTCAAGTGATAAGGGGCTGCTGCTAAATACTGCCATAACTCTTCTCCAGTCTTCTGAAAATACAGAAAAATTGTGGCTAAAATCTTCTTTCAGGAACATGCTATCACTATCATGCTATGTACCGTACAAATAGCAACAGTGCCTACAGTGGTTGGTTGCCATATCTGTCTGAGCTACGGTTAGACGTTTTATGTAAACACCTAAACAATAGTAAACAACGTAAAAAACGAAAGAAAAAAAGAAACCAACGTAAATGAATCCCAAAATGTTGACAATTTGAGGTTATGTTTACAAACTTAACTACAGAATTCTATGAACTTAACACCGTGACAACCTAAGTTACTACAATATCCCCAACGAGAAGCTTGGATTTTTTCAGAAAGCCCGAAATTTTTTAGTTTCGCCCTCATTGATTCCACTTTCCAAACTTTTTATGGGTTGGAATACCCGGTGATTTCTTTAATTTCTGATCTAGTTTTCGCTGCCCACTACGTTACTAAATTACCTAGCTCGCTTCAAGAAACATTCAACTTTTGTTGCGACTAAATCACAAATTTGAAAAATCCACCGATATAATAATATTTCCTCGAATATTTCCAAATGGTTGTCGACACAGTAGGACATTAATTTAAAACCGGGTCATAGGCTAAATATTGCATGCATATTTTATCATTTTTTCGAAATTTTTCACATTTTGAAAAAATTGTATATACAATGCACAATTTGATAATTTGCCAAAAGTTTTTGATTGCCTATTTTATCTACTCTTCAGGTTTTCCTACGTTATCCGAAAAGCATGGTGGTGTAAAATAAAATATTATATACGACAATAAAGGGTTTTTTAACTATAGATAATTTATGAAAGATCATTCATTGTCCTTTATCGTATTTTATATTTGATTTCAAATTACACCATTACATTAATCATCTAAATTTTGGTTAATTAGGAATATAAAGGATACTACATGCTACTAATAACGGAACAAAAAGAATTACCTACATGCGTCTCCCTTTCACGCACACTAAAACTATGTTTGCAAACAAAGACAACAATATTCTATCAAAAACAGTAAAAAACAAACCTCAAATAAATTAGTAGTTTCCTGCGTGTCTTCCATGTTTGGTGTGACTTCTAACCTAACCTCAAATCAGTAAGACAAAACTCATGTTAAGCTATTTGATGAACTTCGGGGTCAACGCTCATTGCGCGCGCAAAGTATTTTGAACTGCGTGGCTGCACTAGACTACACATGCGACTACAGGACTGCGTTAGGATTAAGCTAGAATTACTCTGAACTGCGCCTGGATTGCAGTGAACTGCAGTTGGATTGCGTGAGACTGCGCTTAGATTGTGTTGAATATGCAACTACCAGTGAACTTCGAAAATTACACAGGATTTTAGAGTGGATTACAAGAGATTACAATTATTCTGTACACAGAACTGCGCAAGTGGTTGACCCCTCGGAACTAAGGAAAATGTGTCGGTTTCTAGAAAATGGATCAAAGACCATTTTTTAACCTACAAGAAAACATTTAATACAATAAATAACAAACAAAAAAATGGCAATAGGTTAACTAACAAGAATTTTGTGAAAAATATCATTTCAGACATTAAACTTCATGTGAATGGAAAAATTATTATAAAAAAGATATGAATATATCCTATGTATTTATCATCACTTATACGTCATATTAGAATTTATGTTATATAAGTTTTATTTTCTTTGTGCAACTGTGCAGCTATACATATTACTAGTTCTCATTGTTCATCTCATAGTGTCAAATCGGAATTAAAAGATTAAAGCCATTATTAAATAAATATTTTATAAATTTCTGTCTAACATTTTCCACGGGCAATTTCGTTAATAAATTTTATAAGTCTTAATTTGACAACCCTTATAAGTTAAAATAAAGATATGTATGTAACGGTGAAGTAAATAGAAGGAAGCGTGCTGGGCGTACGTTCCAAATGAGTTTTCCCTTAACAAAATTTTATGATGACGTCAACATTTTTGCAAAGACACATATATCACTTTGGATAAGTGCAGTGTCCCAAGTAGCACACTCTGATTTTTAAACGTTTATTTTTTTAACAGAATTATATATACATACAATATATAATTATAGTTTGTCGTAGAGGTTTTATAGTCCGAAAAATGTTCGTCCCTTTCAATTTTAATAATATCTATTATACTGATGTTTTAAACATCGAATTTTACCGTTTTTTAAATGTGTTGAAAGTATGTCTTATAATGAGTTAATGTTTGCATATATTATACATCCCGATATACGTTTTACTTTTAGTAAAGCCACAAAAATTACACAAAACAAATATTTATAGAATGTTTATTAAGAACAATACACAAAAATTACAAAATCAAAATAGACATATTAAACTAAACAAAAATTCTTTCGTAAAAAATTAAAACACATATATAGCGATTATAATGTTGGAACTCTTCTTTGTGAGTATTCGTACCTCGCTTTAGCCAGACATAACGAATCCTTCACTGCGTCATTTATATTTTTTTCCTGCAAATCTGATGGATTTTGTTTAGAAAATGATTGTCAAGTGGCATCTAAAAACGACAAAATTACTCACTTGTTATAAACTCATTAATGTTATGGTAGCCTGCATAGATATTGTAGCCGTCCATAGAGTCGAAATTTGCGAATAAAAATAAAATAAAACCGGTTCAAACAGAGCCGACGGTGGCTTGCAAAGTCTGATGTCACCCTGGCACACGTTACACAGAGACGTATTTAATATTAAATGTCATTTTTTCCGTTACGAGCTGAATCTCGTCAATAAAATCGAAGCTCTGTTTACTGTACACAAGTTGTGGTATGGTATATTCATCGTTGCGGAGGCAGGTGGAGCGAAAAACCTAGTCATCTTAGCAGCAAACACGCCTATAAACTAGTCCACGTGGACTGTTTGTTTCCTGTCATATTTTAGTTTGCTTAAACCAATTGTGTTGCACCAAACGGTTATTACACTTGTTGAAATAAATTTTCAAACTTCCATCTTTCTCTAGATCATCGTTTTCGTAGCTGTGTGACAAATCGTTTGTCGTAGATAGAAAATAGTAAGATTACAGTGACCCTAAGATTTTGTGCAAACAGCCTTAAATACACCCCTGTGTGATATGACGCGTGCCGTAGTGACAGAACTTGCAAGCCGTCGTCGGCTCCGTTTGAGCCGGTTTTATTTTATTTTTATTCGCAAATCTCGACTCTATGGACGGCTACAATATCTATGCAGGCTACTATACCTGATATAACCTACATTAAGCGAAGACCTCTAAATGGCCTCTTATGTTCTCGTCCAGCCCAATTATATTTCATTGCCAGTTTATTGGTTATTAAGAATTTAAGCCTATTCATAACGTAACTGCGTACATTTGACCCTGCGGTACAAGCGAGACGACATTCCTGCAAACACGTTAAGTTAAGTTTATTGGTTTAATAAACTTGTTTTTTAAAAAGAACTTTTCTTTTATTCACAATAATTGTTATTACACTTGATTATTAATTATTGCATTATTTTTATATTGATTGATTATTCACAATTATTCACTTATTTCTACTTCACAATTATTCACTTAAATAATAATTAATACTTATTGGGAGAGCGCGATTATAACGGGCTTCTAAACTACGCGGATGACAGATGCTTCTGAACTTAAAAATGAATTATTCTGATGCCTTTTATAAGGAGGAAAACTGCAGAATTGGAGTTCTCATGTTGATATTGATGCAAGTGTGGAAGCGCATCTTGCATGTGGCAGGATATGGGTCTGCAGAATGATTGTCCATTGTGGGCTTATGCTGATATCATAAGACGAACTTTAGTATCAACACATTAGAGAGTTTGCGCCTTGTATTTCTACGTTATAATTATAATCAACATAACCTACAAATATAGTGTAACGTTTGAGTTTTGAAAAGTGTTTGCGCTGTAGTGCGTGCTGGTACGGTATGGTATAATTGACGTATGACAGATCCATTTGTTAGGTTAGGTTAAATACAGTCATTTGGAGATGGCTTAAGGTACAACATAACTATACCAATTACTGACAGCTTAAAAATACTTAGAAAACTACACTGGATTGAAAATTTAAGTTTTGTATCAGTGAAGAAATTATGGATATCATCCAGGATCTTCTACTCTATGGGGATACCGACAGTATCAGCGACTATTTCTTCTACAAATCCCTGGAGAAAGTTTTAGCAGAGAAAAGGCAACTATATACGCGTGTTCCTTTTGATATTCACAAGGTAGAAATCGGTAATTTTAAATACCTTTACCGGTTTGACAAGGAAGATATTGTAAAACTGCACAGAGCTCTACAACTGCCACATCGATTCGAAACTGAAGACAGACATATCATTGGGGGTTTGTAAAACATAAGCAATAATATATTCCCTACTAATCATATTTATTTTTTTCAGGAGTGGAAGGTTTGTGCCTTTTGCTTCGGAGATTTGCCTACCCAAATAGGTTGAAAGAACTGCAAAATGAATTTGGTTTGCAATACTCGAGTCTCAGTAAACTAGTGAAATTGATTTGTCATTTTGTTTATATGAGGTGGAGCAAATTGCTGCTGAACTTTGAAGAAAATAAGTGGCTGACGACTGATTTTTTGAAAGAACTGGCACTGCTGGTGCACGAGAAAGGTGCTCCGCTAACAAATTGTATTGGATTCATAGATGGAACAGCTCGATCCACCTGCCGACCAACTAGAATGCAGAAGGAGCTATATAGTGGCCACAAAAGAGTGCACTGCCTCAAGTTTCAAGCTATAACTTTACCCAATGGTTTAATATTACATTTAAGCCAGCCATAGCCTGGCAGACGTCATGATTCCTTCATTTTAAAAGACACACATATACTGCAACAATTAAGATTGTATTGTCCAACATTTTGCCTCTATGGTGACGAAGGCTATCCATTAAAATCCCAGTTGATAAGACCATACTCGAATACCAGATTAACTGAGCAGCAGCAGCTGTTTAATAAGAAAATGTCAAGAGTAAGACAATGTGTGGAATGGAGCTTCGGTAAAATTGTGCAACAATTCGCCTTCGTCGATTTTAAAAAAAATCAGAAGCTTCTGCTGCAGCCTGTAGGCAAATATTACTTCGTAGCAACTTTGTTAACCAACGCCCATTCCTGCATTTACGGTAGCTTAACTTCAAAATACTTTAATATTGACACTCCTGATTTGTTTGAGTATTTTCAATGAACTCTATATTACTGTGGTTTCAAATAAACAGCTTCGACCAAATATGAAGTTTTATTACAAAGTTACATAAAAAATTAATTCAAGGATTTTTTTTTAGAACACCAGAATTTAAAACGGCCTCAAGAAGCTTGATAATAGTATCATTTCTTTGATTATCACTTTGCTTTTCTTCATATTGCTGCTGCCACTTCCTTTCTTCGAATTCCAACTTTGCTTTTTTGTAGGCAATCTCGTCTTGCTGGAGTTTGATGGTATCACCATGTTGCCGTTCTCTTAAACGCAATTCTTCTTTTCTAAGTTCATTCTCAACTCTTGTTTTGTCTGACAAGTACAAGAAAACTCCATTACCTTGGGAAGTAGATGAATTTCTAGTTTTCACTGCTTGTGTGGTATGTTTTCTCTTGACACCTTTAGCTCTAGGCGCATTAGGACAATTATTGGTAGATTCAGTATCATCCTGAAACTCAGCGTCATTGCTGTTAATATAGTGCAGTCCATAATCAGTGTTATCACTATCATCAACATCAGTTAATTCTATTATGATATTTTCTGAAAAGGAACTATTATTCTCTATTGTCTGCAAAGCAGCTTCCCTAATGGCCTTGGCTGCAGCCACATCATCATTTTTTTTCATAGTTGCTTCTTTCCGAGGACGTCCAGGTTTGTTGGTTTTCTTCTCAGCTTCTAAATTTACAATAGACTCGTAATTGTACCACACTGTCAACAACGTCCTCATAGCATCTCCCCACTCTGTGTGCAAACGCTCCTTTCCACTCTCAGTAGCCTCTTCTGAATCATATTTTTTGTATTTAACTACTTGTTCCAGCATGTGCTCTTTCAATAATCTCAAACTGCAACTTTTGAATCTGAAATGTCAATAAACAATTTGCAACACATTCCTGGTTTGGTTTTAACTTTACCTACATACCTATCACTGTCATAGCACAAAACAAAATGTAAGTTTTTCCACAACTGTTCTTCTGTTGCAAAATCCCCCTCACATAAAAGATTGAACAGCTCCTTTATGCTTTTTATTCTTTCAGCTTCGCTAAACCGAAACCTGCTTTTCTTTCCACTAGAAGTTGAAGGGGTGCATGGATCTTGTGGATATCTTTGCTGTGATTCCTGCGTCTGCAATGACGTCGCAGATTTGGGAATCGGGGGCAAGGACGTCTGATTATTATCACGCTCCCAAAGGTCCCGTGAACGCATTATTATTTTTTAAATGTAGGAAAACGAGGAAAACCTACACATACCGCTGTCACATCGGCTGTCACTGTCAGAATAATCAAGGCCAGCAACGGTCAGATATTATAACCGGAGATTTTTGATTGGCCACGCTATTTTCAAAAATAGTGTAAGAAATTCACATTTACGGTATGCTTATACCACCTCGTTATGATTATAACCATAAGGGGAGTTTTTATAAGTGAATAATTGTTTAGCGCAAACTCTCTAATAAATCGTTGCTGTGGTGTGTCTACCAAATATTGGAAATTTTCTTTTCTCAAAAACCTGTCGACATGTTTTTGTTAACAGGAAAAGTTGGTACATTGCTCGGTGCTACTAGGGCTTAATTCAATACTGTTTGTGTGAATCCTCAATAGATTATCAATTTTTAAACCATTTTGATTAATAACACATGTTATTGCCTGTAGGGATCTTATAATGTGCCCATAGAAATTCCTAGAGTGTGGTTCTAATGACATCGAAGGAGAGTCATGAGCTGCAGATAATAAGGTTATTTATTATACTTTTTTTTACTTGCACATTGTTTGCTCAATCCAAGAGCAATGTCCTCAGTTGCAACAATTTTGCTGCTCAGAATCGATCCTTTGCAACAATCGTAAATTAGTCACTGGTGTGTAAGTTTTTAAACATTTTATTGCCTTTTTCTTGCTTCAGCGTTCTTGCCACTTCTTCTGGAAACTATGGCACTGTTAGTAGGACAATTGTCTTCACAGTGCCTTCTTCCATCAGAATTAACAAATGAACAACCGTCTTCAGAGATATCACTGGTTTGTTCAGAATCTTAATAACATTTATTCTGTATTACTTAGATATATATTACCAAAAAACAATGCTAAAAGAGTATGGACGTACTTTTTTTTAGTAAGGTCTCTCAAAGCGTACCTAGTGCTCGCAGCATCAGTTGAAGTACAATTATTTTGATCTATAATTTTGTTCAAGTAAACTTTAGCATGTTGTTACGATTCTGACAACAGGAGTTGATTAGTAATTACATATATATGTTATTGATCCTATTTTACAAATAATAACCTGTTACACAGTTGACCTTTACTACAACATACTTTGACCAATTTGATTGCTGATCCTTTTTCTCTTGAAGCAACTTTATGAAGTTGTCTTGGTTGCAAATTTTGGGCTAGTAACAGTTTGAATTGGCATCAGTCAACCAAGACAAGGAACGATTGCACAGTCTTTTGCTTTCAAATTCCACCACAGAATACATAGCAAATGATTTCAAAAAGCAAAGAGCCCTTCAACGCAGAGAATTCAACAATTCATACTTATTGCCAGAAAAAACTTAAAATTTGTCTATAAATCTTTTTTCAATATATTTCGGAGTTGCTGGTTTCGACCCCACCGCGAGTCAATGGTAGCATTACATTTAATTTTTTTTTTTTTTTTTTCTAATTCGTTTGCCACATATACCAGTCATCATCTTTTTCAATCAAAAAATATTCTAAATCTACGTCAGTGTAGATGTTAAAACGACACCATTTCCTTTTAGTTATATGCAGTTGACCCTGCACCTGATACATACAGTTATATTATCTGCATTTATTGTACAATAATTAATGCTTTTATTTTCAATAGCGTCTTTAATATTTTTATCGCAAGCCGTATGTGAACATTTAGGGGCTTACAGGTCTATTATGTAACTCTTAACGGGACCGTTACTTGGTGATTTTCGTTCATGTATCGATTTTTCATTAGAATAAAAATAGGGGTTATTTTGTAAGAAATGTCAGTCGTTATTGGAGTTCGTTACAATTGAATCGTTAATGAAGGAATGGGTTTTGGTATCTCGGTAGGGCGTTTTCAGTTGTTCGGTACATAATTTTTATGGTTTTTGTGATGGAAAGGAATCATTTGATTGAAATTGTGGCCGAATTGGAACGAAGGTAAAAATATAAGGTATGAAATGTGAATAGCCAACATTATTTATGTTCTTTTTTAGAAACGGGTCAAGACAAATTAACAGATATTTGAGAGATATTACTGATCCATTTAATAATGATAATGGTGAAGAACGAAATCTTCTACAGCAAGGGCGTTTGACAAGACATAATGTAATACAACAACATTTTGTTTCGAAAAAGTTATTAATAATAATTTTTTTCAATTGTATCTACGAGTTTTTTTATGTTCAACAGCGGTTTTATAAAAGCGAACTAATTAATACACAAACAAAAATTTATTTTACAATTCTACAGTCAATCATTCCATTTCATCAAACTCGACATCTGGATGTTCCAGTTTTAACTGAATTTATCAAAGTTGCACTTCTTTCTGCGTTAATTTAATGCAATTAACAATGACAAATTGTTGTCGATGCTTTTCAAAATAGCCTGACTGTCGTCACTCTTCGTAATGAAATCCTTAAGTGACGACGTGAGGGTGAGCTTGGATTTTAAAGTGCTCCATGACCTTTTCAATGGATATACAATTGACCCTTTGACGTTTGGATGGACCAGGTGTATCAATATGATTATATTCGTTACTCTCTTCTTCTTCTTCACCATAACAAATTTTGTATGTTAATATAGCCTCAACTAAAAAATTTGTTGTTTCAAAAGAGTTTTATTCTTAATAACAGGTGTGTTAGCGAAACAAAATTTGTGTGTTGCAGCAACAAATTTTCTGTTTCGTTTAACAACAAAATGTTTTATTTTACACAAAATTCTCAGTTTGTTGGACGAACAATGCAAAATGATGAACGTAAATAATGAGAAGATTGTTATCTGCAACTAAATGCAAGTTGTAATGGCATATATAGAGATATTTGTGGTAACAAATAAATGTTAATCCAAAACAAATTTCACTTTGTTATGACAGCCAAAGATTATTACTTAAAATTATTATTATTAAGGGGGAAGTGAAACACTGTTTTGATGTTTAATAAGTATTATATTTTAAAGACAATTTACAAAAAACTTATATTACTAATGATCAAATAACTACACTAATACTTATGAGGTAATCAGGGAACATTTTGCATAACAATGCATTTTTTACCATTTGCCATGGTGCATAATGATACAAGAGGATTCGCAATCATATCAATATATGTAAAAAAATTAATATCTGTTGTGGGTTCAACTTCATAAGCAAATAGGTGATAATTAAAACACAAAGTTTCTAATTTTGTATAAACAAATCCAACTTCATTTGATTCATTTACAACAATAGCATTTAAAACTCCAAATTCAGGAAGAAGCTCTGCATTAAACCCTACCAAAATAGCAGATGTAGGTTTTAACTTAAGATTTCCATACGAAACCCACTTAGCTAAAAAACAATGTGAAAACGAATATGTGATCTCTCATTAAATGTTTCTAAAGTGAAGTACTTTGCGTGTAGTATAAAATATTTTAATATGTGTATCATATCGTAATGACATACACCTTCAAATATGTCATGCATTATGTCAACAGAATAATTTGTAGTAAAATTAAAATAGTTTAATTTGTTGAATATGCATCGTTCTTTAAGTCCCGTCAGCGACACGTCATTTTTCAAAATATCAGTCATAAGTTTCAGAGTTTCTAAGTAAATTTGGATCTGCCTTAATTTGGATTTTAGCAGTCTGCTTGTCTATTTTACAGAATCGACAACTAAAATTTCCACTGAAACTTTCTGATAAGCCCATGATCGAATGTAGACCTAAATTAAATCCTAGAATTAAAGTCAAAACCAAATATACTTGTACTGTTCCCTCTGAATGTCCAACAGTTATTCCCTCAGTCTCTAGAAATGCAAGTTCTTGAATTAATATTGTGATTATGGCTTCATTTCCAACAAATTTTTTGTCATTGCTGTGAAACAAAAGTGCCAAAAAAATATTTTTCAACATCGATCTATATTTTGGAGGAAATGCGGCAATATTAATATATACTGCACCTAGTTTATGTGTGCCACTGTGGGATCCAAGAGGATCTCCGGTTTCAAAGTCATCAAAATACATAAACATGGGTAGCACTATTGACTTTTTATCAGAACTTGTTTTAAATTTTGAAAGATTATTTTTAAAGTGCGCGGACTGGTAAATATTAGAGATGGTAGAAGTGTCGTTACCTAAAGAATCTATGTATGATAATATATCTTTTAGTAAATTCTTTTCTTGAAAAATAAGTTTAAATACGACTCGTAAAGGAACAAATTGTAGTATAGTATTATTGATTTTGCACCGTTCTTGACGTTCTCCTATAACATATTCCTGTGGTTTTATGTAATAATTACAATTTTCAAAAAATTTAAAGCGAAGATATTCTGACGCATACGGTTGAAATGCTTTAGTAAAATATTCAAACATCATGTCTGTGTCTCTGACTAATTGTTCGTTAACATTATATTTATTGAAAATTTCGATTATAAAATTTTTCAAAAATATAATAAAACCGCTTGATACGTACTCTTTGATATTATCAACAATTTGTTGAATAACATTTCCTGGCAATAAAGGAGAATCATAAAATTTTGCAACTAGTGATAAAGTATGTCGATCCAGTAATTGCTTAAATTCTTCAAGTGTTGAATTAAAATGTAACACAAGTGCTGCCGTTGTCCCAAAAAACTGAGTACAAAGAAAGCAGTTTGGCATTATGATTTAAAAACAACTAAAAGCAAAATTTATGAAGACAGATTGTCCATGAAACCAATAATACCGTCTACTGATGGAAGAGATTTATCCCACTTTGTTGACAATTCGTAGATGGTCTTCTGTAGTAACATCAAAATCTGCTCCGATTCGCGGGCATATGAAGCATGCAAGGCGTGTATCTTTGAAACAAACTTCAACGGCCTTTAGTGACGTTGGAACAGTATATAAAACGTCGTTCACAGCTACATAGCACATTTCAATATGCTCTACACTGTCTCCAACAATTATGGGAAGTGGTTGGAGAGTCAAACCAAAATTTTGTAGTTTTTCGCGTTTTCTTTCCAAGGCTGGTTTTATTTCACCAGGAATCTGTGGAAGAAAAAAAAATATTCAAAAGATTAAACACAAATAGAACAAATAAGTTATCAATTATTACTGGATTACCTTTTACTTTGTGGAAATTATGTTTAGTATATAGCGAAATTTTTGTGAGTGGAATTAAATCTCAGGGAAACTCACACTGACTTGAACAATAAATACTTCCTCAAGAATAAATTCACTAAGGAATAAAATGTTTCAAACAAATCAAAAAATTGAAAAAAATGAGAGTATCTGTGTTTGTTACAACAAAAATTATAAATCCATACCTTAACATGGAGTATAAATCCTTCAGACATCTCAATCCTTGTTGGCTTCCAGGAACCTGATCCTTTACATTTTTTTATCAAGACTGGCTTAAATAAATGTGGTAATAAAAATAACACATAAGTGTTGCAAATATCTACAAAAATCACTTAATATAGATGACTATCTTAAAAAATTGTACTGCTATTTACCATTATTAGCAACTTCACCTGCACCTTGAAATTTATTTAAAAACTCCAGAATTGATTTTCCACCAACGGTTTTTGCATATTTAATGATTTTCTCCCCAAATATTAGAAAATTAGAAAACATTTTATCCTTGTTAGGATAAAGTTTTAAAAAATCGTTCTCCATCTATGAATTAAATATAATTACGCAACAAATAAGGAATGTTTGGATAATTTAGTACCAAGGTAAACCCCATTTAAAATTTTAGAACAGGGAATGTGTTCATATATTCTAATATTGTATGTGCATCAGTCTGTAAGAATATTTTTCTTTGGGTAAAACTGTTATCCCATCTCTCAGTCACTTCCGGCCATGGTGATGTGCAATTTTTCAGCCATAAAATATTTTCGTTATCATTTTCATATTCTAAAAAGTAGATTTCAATATTTCATGTAATCTAAGAAGTACTTATCCATCAACTTACTATCTGTTGCTTCTCCGCAACAACTGGGACCTTCACTGCTTGATGTGAAATCGAATAACCCAGCTTGTCGCATAGTTCTACGTATATTGTAGAATTTTCGAAAGAATTTTCCGCTTTTCGACATTTTTCACCAACAGCAGCTCTATATGTGTAAGAGAAATATTTGGCCTAAAGAAAGCAAAATATCAAACATCGTTGTCATTGTTTAATATCTAGTTTACCTTTACTTCAGTTGGAAAAACACCAACTATGGCATTTGCCAAGGTTTCAAATCTTTCTGTTGGTATTCTAAAAAGAATATCAGAAAAATATTGTTTAAAATAATGAACAATTAACTTAATTGACAAAAAATAATAAAAGAAAAACTAATCAAACCTGCGATTCACCTTCTAATTCTTTTTCCAAAATTATATTCACACATTTGTCACGTAAATTTTCCGTTAATCACGACTGGTTTTCATAATGGTTGAGGATTAGTCAGCGTCTCCAAAATATACTGAATCTACAATATAATAGATAATTAAAACTATATATACAGGGTAGTCCACGAGTAATAAAGAGCCTGAATAAATAACGCCACCCAAAATACATTTTCACCACTATCTTGGATATTATAATTACAGTTGGAGCATTAAACATAGTAACCTTTATACTTGTCAAAAGTTTTGACAAAAACTTCAAATTGAAAGATAAAAACACATTTTATTTTGATAAGACACTGAAGACAACTATTAAGTTTTGCGCAAAAACCACCGGACTTCGGATTAGTTCTGTTCGGAACTGATCTAATAATATTACACACGTGTTTTTATTTTTCAATTTGTTTTGACAAAACTTTTGACAAGTGTTAAGGTTACTATGCTTAATGCTCCAATTGTAATTATAATAATAGCCTCCATAGCCATCTGGACCGTTTTCCTGAAAGTCTCGGTGACCTGAGCGAGGAACACGGGGAATGCTTTCACAAAGACATTCGTACAATAGAGGAGCGATACCAGGGTTACTGGAACATAAAGATGATGGCTGATTATTGTTGGAGCATTCAGACTAGTACTCATAAGAAGAAAATCATACAAAAGAAAATTTCATTGAAGCTAGATATATTTAACAAATTTTTATATCTTCAAGTAAGTGCATTTTTAGCAAAAATACTCTTCACCCCATATCTGTAAAACTAGAGCTGCTCATTAAAAACAGTTTAGTTATTTGGAATAAGCATGAAAAAACTATTAGGATTCACTTAAAAATTCATGCCACAGACATGTTGTTTTCCTGTGTAATCATATAACGCATTGTACTTACTATTTTATAATAAATTAATTTGTAACCACGTCTTCACTTTCAAATGGGCAAATATGTGAAGAAAAATATGTAGCAGAAATACTGTTTTAAAATCCTAAAAAAAATGTAAGAATCCAGTACGTGAAACTATTGCGTCTTTATCCCAGTTTTGGGGATTCTCTTGCACTAAACTAAAAAATTCTACAAGATGTTCTGGGTGATTGTATACTGTATTAATCAATCGCGAATTGTAGTTCCACCTGGGTGGCGCCACTCCTGGTAATTTTTTATTAACAATATTTTATAATGCATTTGTTCGTTTTGTCGCATGCGAAAAAAATGAAGCCATTCCACTAACTGTAGAAACAAATATTTTACACTCTTTGATGTGATTAAGGGATTGAGCAAGGACCAAGTTCAATACATGAGCGCAACAGTGTATAAAAAATGTTCCTGGATATTTTTCTATAACTTTTGGCTGAACTCCATTGAGTTCTCCCACCATGACTGCAGCACCGTCATATGTGTGTGCAACAATTTGTTTTTCATACGATAAATTTTCGATAACTGCAATAATGTTGCAGGTATGGAATTTGCAGATCTATCGCCACTGACATCAGTAAATCCCAAAAATCTCTCGTTTAAAACACCAGACTTCGATATATATATATCGTATTACAGTTGACAACTGTGAATGATTTGAAACATCAGAGGTTCTGTATTGTGGAAGTAGAAGCATCATTGGAAACGGGATTGTGAGCATCAGATGCAGCAAGCACCGTTTCTGCTGAAATATACTCCCATTCTAAGTCTTGTTGTTCAGCACTTCTTCAGTTCTTGATTGGGGCGCATTAGATTAAAAAATATTTCATTGCCAATAAGTATATCAACTGTTCTCGAGATATTAATTAAATGATGGATCAACTAATTTGATGTTCTTTGGTATGTTCAGTGGAGCTGGATCAAATGTAATTAACGGATTGAGAAATATTACATCCGTGACCAGGCATGACAAGTTTCTAGTGAAGGAGTTGTAATAAGATTGAATTCTGATGAAAATGGCTCTATTAATTACAGTTTTAAACACGTTATAGCTACCACGCTCCCAGAATCAAATTTCTAAGGCGGTATCTCCAATTGCGTGATAGTGATGAAGATTTACTTTTCATTTCCTTGGATGAGACATGGATATATCAAAACGGATCTATGGTAAAATTGTGGATTCTTGATGATGACATCAAATCTTGTCCTCCTAAAAAAACTAGTGAAGGGAAAAGATTCACAATTTTACATGCGGGTTCCTCTTTGGGCTTTTAGAGGGATGTGATTTTCTCCTTGATTCAAAAATAGATTCAGCAGATGACCACAAAACCATCACATTTTCGATGTTTGACATTTACTTACTTACATGTCACATTTTTGATACCTACTTTCTGATACATTATACACTAGAACAATTATGTCCGCAGTTACACAGCTTAAAAAAAAAAGTTACCAAATCTAGTTACATCTACCGAACGTGAATTCCTTATACATATTGCTCCACTATACCTAGTACTATGCTTAAGTATTATATAACGAAACTGTAAAAAATTGTAATACAAATAGTTTTTCTTATTATAAACCTTTAACAAATGAAACAAAGTGACCTAGAATCAATACTGCACGATGTTGAACTTAATTAAACTTATATTAAATTCGGTGTGGCCCAGAGAGGCTTTTCAAATTTATATTTTAGGCTGCCACGTTTCATCCATGTCGTTGGTGTAGGCAATTTTGTTTTGTAAATAAACTACAACTGAAATATGTACATTTCCACAGCCGAACCGTATAATTACGTTTTGTTTCTGAAATTTTATGAATTAATATAGGTTCTAGGAAAATCAAAATAGAAACTACATATGACGTATACATGTATAATAAAGATATACACATAAACAAAACGAATAAAAACGCAACACAGAAAAATAAAAAAGAGGATAACATAATTGCAATTGCACAATACGCTTACATAGTTATATGGGGTCGACCAATATTTTACAAATATCTAGATACCAAGTTAAGCATGCATATTATAGTACTCCTAGATCTTTTTTAATTTGTTCATTAAAGATACTACTTTAGTAATAGTTTTTCTCGTGCTCTTGGTGTCAATTTCTGGGTACACTTAAAAAAAATGCATTTGCACAAATTGTAGAGGACGTGATATTTCTTTAGGATAGCACATATTCAAGTAGTAGAACGAAAATGCTAGTTTGAAGGCAGTTATAAAATCAGTACTTTCTGCAACTTTGTTCTTTTCAATATAAATCAAATACCTTTTTTCCTCATCTAGAATTAAAACAGTAACAATATAACTTTTAAAATTGTCACAAGGTTTATACCTACCTTCTTTGTTAGTTCTAATGCAAGGTTCTTTGCAAGTTACCCTAAAATAAAAGAGAAATGTATAAAAAAATATATCTTTGACTGAAGTATAAATCTTGTCCAGCTCATCAACTAAAATTTTCAAGTCTTCATTAATTTACTTGGCTATGACTTCCAGACATTGCAGGTAGGAGTTCTCACATATTCCCTGTATTTTATCTTGTTGACCAAGCTGTAATATCTTGGGAGCTTCATGGGCAAATTGTTCTTCCAATATGTTCACGGACATTATCTATACTTATATAATAAAGCTTAAGCTTTTGTTTATTTGAACACGCTAATCTCAGATACTATTTGTTCAAATTCAAAAAATCTTTTTGTGTTGGATAGTCCATGTATCATATCTACATATAGACTATATAACATCACGCTACGATCATGAGGAGCGAAGTAGCAATGAAAAATTCGGAAAAACGGGAAAATTATTCCTCCTTTGACAGCTTCCGTTGCTTACGCTGCTTAAACGGTTAAAGTTACGTAAAAATCATGTATGACGAAATTGTTCCCCTCTAAAAGTTCTAAAGAAAAGTCCGCGACAGCATACGTCTATCTTTTAAAGTCGAGTCAGTATAACCTTTTTTATGGTTTTGAAATTTGTTCTAAAATAATAATGCTTTATCTATATTAATATAGATATAAATAGAAATAAAATGAATCGCCGAAATGTGTGTACGCTCATAACTTCAGAACGACTGCACCGAATTGGACGATTCTTTTTTTTTACGTGTACCTTATTGTCAGGACAAGGTTTATATGTAAGAAAATTTATAAAAAATAACACGGCTAAAAGATAAAAAAAAAATTAAAAATGTTGCATGGGAATCGCCACTTCGAATGAATTTGAATAGTTGGCGTTCCTGACGGACTTTTCGCCTAACTGACGTGTCATACAAAACTATTTCTTCCGTGCGATTGTGAAAAAAGTATTATTGCATTTCAAATTGTTCTTTGTTTTTTCGTAAAAAAGAACGTCGTTTATTTTAAGAAAAGTCTTAGTTAAAGTGAATTTAGTTACACATTGCGAAAGTGTCTTATTAATTTTGATCTGCCATTCTATTTACCTATGTTCACTTTGTTGGTTTCGACAAAACTTCAAACTTTACCGTTATTCGAGGATTTAATTTGAAGTTTTCAATATTTTAAAATTCTCAAGACAAAATTTACAGATTTGATTGACTGTGAAAATAATTCTGTGTCGTTTTATGAAGTTCATGACAATGCCGAGAAGACGACAAGCTGACATAAGTCCACGAAGTCAAACAAATGTGCGACGAACTACCTAAGGTGCAAATCGCGATGATTTATTTCAAGGGTAATTCGGATACGGAAGTTGATCAGCGTTGTGCTCATAATCAACATCATAATCAAACATTGAAGCGAGACATTGGACGGTATGAATAAAACTGAGTAGATACTCATATTCGAAGTACGAAGTACCTACTTCATTATTACTCTCATATACCTGAGCATCTACCCGATGTACTGTGTATCTACTTGAAACATTGTATCTCCCCGGACACAAATTGAACATTTACGCGTTTTGTGAGCATTTAATCTAAAAATGAGCATCGGCGTGGCAAATGACTATTTGTCCTTATAAATGATAAATTAAATGTAATATATTTTTTTTTTTCCTTAAGAATATAGGGTTAACAAAGTTAGTTGAGTTACAAAAGTCTCTTTTGCTCCACGTTGGCCACCAACGAGCGATTTTCATGATTTTTGTGAAACTTTGCTGGTTTTGAATTTGAATTTTCTGTCCTCGATAGTTGATGCTCAGCAAGAACCACGGGAAGGTCTGGAGCAGATCTCGCTAGGAAAGGAGAGGGCTAGGAATTGTTAATGAGGGATAGAACGTTATACAGTACAATACAACGGAAATACAATACAGGTACCTACAATCTAGCTACAATGCAGAATACACTACAGATACAGATACAATTCAGATACAATACAAATGCAAAGTTAGTACCCAATACACCACCGGAAGAAATTGCACCAAAAATTGAGAATGTTGCAAAATGAAAACCCAAGCAAGCACACCGATGGAACTCGGGACGAAATCTATTGGTCGCAGCGCTCACACGCCCAAGGGAGAACGCAGCCGCATAAATCCAAGGTCGTCTTACCTCATTCTCAAAGAACGATGCAACCCAGCGTCTAAGGGCCAAAAGAACCCCCCCAGGCCAAAGCGTCTGACGACATGGAGAATTCAAACCCGGAACCAAAGAATGCACTGTTGCAAAATTAAAACCCAAGCAAATGCACCATGAAAACAAAGCATTTGCACCACTGGAGCTAAATTGGCAAGACCCAAGTTAAGTTAGTAACACATACAATATACAGTACAAAATGCTTCAATTACAAAAGTTACAATATACAAATTTCTCCACGTTTGCCAACAAAGAGCGATGACTCTGCTCGCTCGTTGCTGTTGCCCAGCAAGAACCAAACAATACGAGGAGGTCTGGAGTGCGTCTTGCCATTAAAAGAGAGGACTAGGGTTTGATAGCATGGGTGAAGGACACCGTATTTTGTAAATTTGGACGCCGTAGTTTAAAAATGATGCATACGGTATTTTGTGAATTATGAACGCTGCACTTTGTATATTCCAAAGCCGTACTTTATCAATCCTGAATGCATGTTATTAACAACATATTTAAAAAAAAAAAACGGGCATTTTTGGAAAAATATCCACTTTCCTTCGTGTTCACAACACGTAACACAAAACATTTTCGCTAATATTTATTAACAATAAATTAGAAATTCGCGAACACGTGCTACTTTTAAGCCAAAACGGAGCTCCAGTGTTGCCGCTACCAGACCGGAATCAAAACTAAACACAGAGGATGGAAAAATTGACCTTTTATCAGGTAGCTCACGGACAGTGACGTCATCGTACGTCACGATGAGATTGCAAAAATTATTTTTCATATTTTAGATTAGAAATTGTACATTTTCGGGGTTAATTTAACAATGTTTAAACAAACTAATTAGTTTTTGCTAACCTCGTGTTTTTAGGAAGATGGATTTCGGTTTAATTATCATACATTGATAGTTATCATATTTGAACATTATGAATTCTATTAATTATGTTTAAATTTTATTTAATTATATCGCGAAAATGTATAGCTTTGACCCACCAACTTCAATCGTTTCGAAAATTTATCCAAAATGTAAACATTGTCGACCAAACGAATCACGGAATCCGAAAAATTAAAACTGAAGTCGTACTTACTCTGTTTTCGGTCTTTTTCGGAAAAATATTCATTTTCGTCCGGGTTTACAGCACTAACACAACAAATTTTTCTTAATATGTATTAATAATAAAATTGAAATTCGCTAAAACGCTCCACTTTTACGCCAAAATGACGCGACGATCTTGCCGCCATCAAACAGAAATTAATACTGAACACAAAGGACCGTAAAACGTGACCTTTATACAGGTAGCTCACGTGACATTGACGTCATCGTACGTCACCATGAGACCGCAAAAATTATTTTTCATGTTTTGGCGGGGAACAATTTCGTCATACATGATTTTTACGTAACTTTAACCGTTTAAGCAGCGTAAGTAACGGAAGCTGTCAAAGGAGGAATAATTTTTCCGTTTTTCCGAATTTTTCATTGCTACTTCGCTCCTCATGATCGTAGCGTGATGTTATATAGTCTATATGTAGATATGATACTATGTAGATATGATACATGGACTATCCAACACAAAAAGATTTTTTGAATTTGAACAAATAGTTTCTGAGATTAGCGTGTTCAAATAAACAAAAGCTTCAGCTTTATTATATAAGTATAGATGAACTAGACTTCAACATTTTTTGATAGTTCTGAGCGACTAAACACACTTAAAGCATGCAGAATCGTCTCAGATTAGGAAAAGGAGACGTTTAGGTCAATTTATGCATTCTGACGTTCGTAGATATGAGAAAATTGTTAAAATTCTTCAGAAACGTCACTTTTGAAGTGTTTTCTTGTACTTTTAAGCCAATCAGGAACCCTACGGGCTCGGAAAGAGCAACGAAACCATCAAATTTTAGCTAGAAACAGTATTTTTGTCGATTTTTATTAAATATGAACTATATTTCAACATTTTTTGATGATTCTGAGCGACGAAACACACTCGTCACGATTGCGCGCCAACTCACATCGTAGTGACGCAACGGAAACACTTCCCGCCTATTCGAATATTGGCGGGAAAGGTCCGCTACATCACCCCCTTCCTAGTGAGAACCGAGAGGATTGAACGAATTATGTGCAATATTTGGATGGAATTCTGACTCTACGACCAGATCTTGTCAACAATCATGTTGATAACTTTGCTTCGGCAATCTTCTGTTTTAAAGCCTTCTTCGCATTTCCGAATTACTGATTTTGGTAAACATTGCCATGGAATTTCAAAGTCAACCCACGTTTTGTTCTCTTCTGCTTCAAGCGGACTCAATTCATGCGATGATGATGAGGATGAACTAATAGTTACAATAGAAGCCTGAAATATAAAACTTGCACTTGTCAGTGTCACATCAGCAGGCACCCAGCACTCTTGTTTTGTGAGAAAAATTTCCTTTTGGACCATTTTCAACACGTGTTTCGTCATCTATTACACTCCCATCTGTTTGTAACACTAATGTGCTTCCATCAGTTTGTAGTTTTTCTGAGGCTACAATGAATTTTGAAAACACAGTTAGATGAATAACTTTTAAACTGTATGCAAACTTCAAAAGGTTACTTACCGGTTATCAGTCAACTCCGTTGAATTCACGCAGTAAAACAAACTCAATGCGTCACCCTATTTAGATTACAAATTTGTAGGAACCATCTCACTAGAAATACAGGCAATTCACGTAATAGAGCGGTAAATCAAAAGTTCGACAACAGAACAAAAATGCACATCTTCAAATTTCTCAAAAAATGGTTGTAAAAATGAAACAAATTTTGTAAGACGAGTTTTAATTGTGGCACGCTTGTCTTTTAGTGCTTTTATTTCATTTGTATTTTCCCCTCCTATTAATTAAACGAGTGATGAAAGCTTGTAGAGGGAAATAGAACACGACTTATTTGCTTGTGCTGATGTTGAGACTCCAATTTTCCGCAGTTTTGATCTCCTTGTCTGTCGTTTGAGGTAACTTCGATGGAAACCGGGCTACAGTATAATCATCTTCACCATGGTGTGCTTGATGACTCAATGAAACTATCACTGATTTTAACTAATAGATGTGTTTCCACATAAAACATGATCATAAGCATGACTTGGTATTCGCTTGGGTGGTGTAGGCCCATTTAACTCATGAGAAGATTCTCGAACACATGCGATGCGTTGTATGTGGCGCCAAATATACAAAAATTACATGGTTTTCTGATACAAACACAAGCGGAGGTGGGTATTTATGATATTCATGATTATCGAGCACAAGAATTACTTTTTTGTCTACAGTTGGTCTGACAGTCTCTACAAAAATCTCAACCATTCCAAAAATACTGGCCCATTGATCCAACCATTGTCAGAACAGGTGCCTTGAGTGCTATGTGGGGCACCATCTAAAAGGCGACAATTCATCCTTTTTCTAGCAAATATCATGAATGGAGGAATAAATAACCCAGCAGTATTAGAGCAGCACGTAACTGTCGTTGTCCGTCCTCTTTCAATAGTGGCATAAGACCCACTTGTCGTTTCCCAGATTTTGTTAAGACCCTCGGAAGCTTCTTCGAAGAAGTTTGGACACTTGTCCAGTCCATATTATATCATGGAGTGGCATCAACTTTATGCTTCTCAATTTGTTCCTTTAATAAATTGAAAAATCGATATGCTTGGGGCTTGTTAAAAACCCCCTGGTCCAACCATACATTCTGGTTTACTCTAAAGTAAGTTCGGGATGACGGGTACCAATTTACGCCTGCAGTACCATTTTTAAATAGATGTGGCATCTTATTTATTTCCGCATAATTAAATCAAGTTCTAAAAATTCTTCTTTTGATAACCCATAAAACAAATCACCCATATTTTAAAAGCTCAGTTTCTTGTGCCAGAGAAAATATGGTAACATATCGTCCAAGTTTTTTTTTTCAAATGAACCTGACTTAAGGTGTCTTTGCAAAGTCGTTCTTAGATTGTTATATTTAGTTGGCACACTTTTGACGGACTTCCCTAATTCTTGAACTTCTTTCATTGCGTGTTGCATTGTTGTAGAGATCTAACAGACCTGTGATGTTTTTCGCGTATATTTGTTTACCATCTATAAAAAAACAAACGAAACTACTACAGATATTTAGTAAAGGCACTAGGCGGGCAAAGCGGGCAAGTGTCCGCTTTGTTTTGTTCGACATTTAAAATTGCAAATGAAATCTAACCTCAAAATGATGCGACAAGTGGCAGTTAATTGCTATCTTATCGCAGTCGAATAAACACAAATTAACTAACGAATTTCATACCTTGCAATAGTTTTACCATGTGAAAATAATTTATTTGTCACAGCACGTAGTTGTGTGCTCGCAGGTGAACCGGGAGACTGGCGGTGTGCGGGGGGAGGGCACTATGTTCGCGCGGTTATAGCACACATATAGTGATAATGACGATCAACCTATTCGACCCAATCCCAGAAATGAACAAGGAAATATTTTTAGACGTTTATTTATTCAACGATATTTTGGTAACAACAGGTAATTAAGATTTGAAATGTTTTATTTTTGTTCTTGTAATTTTTCTATTTGTAATCTTAATAACTGTTCTTTTAATAAAAATGTTCTTTTTTCATGTATCCTTCTTGTGTTTTCACGGCGCAGCTTGGCCTTGAACAGAACTCCTTCATGTTTCACTTTTTAATTTATAAATTCTATTTCTTTTTCATAATACGCTGTTGAATTTGGTCCTCATGGATCGAAACCATTTTGTGCTGAACGTTTAATTTTTTGTTTTTATTTTTTATTGATGGTGAAGAAGAGATCTCCGGAAGATTAGGTAAATCCTACTGAGGAGCAAAAAAATCGGTTGGAGATTGACTACAAATAAAATAAGTATATCTATTTTGTTCACAATATTCACTAAAATAAAGTACAAGGTATTATAAACCCACTTTCTGGGTCAGCTAAACCATCAGTTGATGTTGGGGCCTGAAATAGAATTTCGATATTGAATTACAGTTATCTTATGTATTTTGTTCTTTAACTAACAGTCTCCTGGACTCTTCTATCCTGAACAACATCGGAATCAAAGAGGGCCTCGTCCTCTTCAAAATCAACTGGACAAATGTCGACAATTGCCCAGTCTAGTACACTAGGTTCGCTTTGTGACGGACCCCCTCCAGTTTTTTTTTTAAACTTTTTTTAAAGGAGCCCACCTAAAATTGTTTAAGAGTAAAATATACATGTTAGAGTAATATATGATTCCCTTTTACTGATGTTTTTGCCTCTTACTTCAGTCTATAATAGGCATTTCTAAGGGACTCTCCATCCCGATGGCATTCACTGCCACTCGCTGTCAACTGGATGGCTAACTGACTCCATAGTTCCCTTTTTCTCTTATTTATTTTCTGGCTAGTTGTAGAGTTGTGTCGAATCCTTTCCTAAATTCGATTTGACACTTTTCGGATTTAAGAAAGGATTCTACACAACTCCACAACTAGCCAAAATCGTGAATGATATACAAATGTCGATTTTTAGTTCTTCTCGCACGTTGATTAGTCTCGTATGAATAATTTTTTCTGTTATCTTCGAACTGAGTTTAGCACGCTTATCAGTCGGTCATTTTTTGCTTTGTTCTTATAATTATTATGGGTTCCTTGTGTGTTTCTGGGTAGTGGCTTAATTTAGCCTACATCAAATCAATACAATCAAAAAGCAAAATCTTTGCCGCAGTTGTCAATTGTCTCATGGGTTTTTTACGGTTCTACTATTTATGAAATTGTCCTTTTTTTTAAGTTCTCTTAAATTTTTTTTTCTGGTTTGATTTTTTGTGAACAATGAACTATTTTCTGCACATCAGTTTCTAGTGAACATCTCTAGCAAATTTCAGAACGTAAGATTCACAAAAAAGGCAGAAGTCTTTCTTTATATTGCCTTTTCGTTTTTCTCCAATTTGCTTGAACTCCCCTAAATCATTTGCATAACTTTTCTTGTTAAAATCATTGTTTTTTGGCGAATACTCAACCTAAACGATCAACAGTTATTAAAACTTTTGAAAAAAGAAAATAACGAACTTTTTCAAATTTATTTTATTTGTACAAACCGAGTATAAGCGAAAGAAGTATTGTAATAGGGTTCATCTCAAGAATCGCTACTTTTATGTTTTTTGTACGTTTCTTAATCACAAGTGTACGAAACATCTATCCATCAGTTCGTCTGTTTGTCTGGTACACACATACCTTCCTTTTAAGATGCAGGGGTGTTCATGATCGAGTTTTATCATTTTTCGAAAAAGCTGGACATGTTGTATTGTTGTACTTCAAAGGCGGGGAAAGTTCTGGCTAAACTTGGAGCAATTTTTTGGAATGAAATACTGGCCATTCTTGTCTTATTGTTTTCAAAGCAGGTGATTCAGCCGAATTTAAAAAAAGACTTTCAGCTATGTAGCTCTTTTCGAGTAAGTCCAGAATCTCTGGTTCTAATGCCACACACTTAATATCAATTGTCTTTAACTGCTCTTTAATATTTTCCGTAACGTCCACTGGGTGTTCTTCAATATGTGGTTGCCATTTAGAACAACCTGCCTTAGAAGCCAGCATTTTCTTTCTTTTCTTAAGTCAAATTGAAGAGGGTGCATCAGACCTCTCAGCAGAGCTGCGTCTATTTACATATTTAAAATGTTCTCTTAATTTGGAAAAAAGCGAGTGAGGTCCATCGCGTAAACATGTGTTAGAGCTGATTTCTGTTTATCCTTTTTTACCATCGACTCAGCCGGATTCACCTTATCTATAACATTGGGTTCAGTATTATAATTACTTGACACAGGTGGAAACTCAGTTGTTCTTCTTGGTGGTTGCCATTATATCAATTTTAACAGGTAATTGTGAAGTCTTTACAAGAGAGGTGCATAGAGCGCGCGTATATCTAATCAATCTAAATCGACAATGTACAGACGCTGTATTGATAGTTGGATAGATGCAATTCTACATTGGAAAATGTATGTAGTTTTGGTCAATGACTGGTCAGCAACAATGGGTTCTACATGTGAAATTCATTATTATAAAGCAAATCCTAAACCGATGATGCTTTAAAAACTGCAACAACAGTGGGACCAATATGTAGCCCGATCTAAGTTAAAATAGTGTTTCACTTGGATTGCTATCGGCTTGTCCTACTTCCATATATGTGGGTGTGTGTAATAATAGCACGCATTAATTGTTGTGGTTTCTGTGCATCAAATTCAATATCGGTTTTATTTAAAAGTATAAACAACTTTGTACTTTTAAATAAATGTGTATCTAGATTGAGAGACAAATGTGAATTGCGGTCATCCACAAACACATTGACTGGACGAGGAAGCACTTCAGAGTCCAGAAGTCGTATAAAAACATTGGATCAAGTACCATGTGATTAAAAAAAATATTAATCGAAGACGGCCATGATGAACAAAAGTATCCAAAACAGTGTTGCATTAGTCATAAAAACATTTTTTCTCTTCCCGTATCTAAAACTTTGTTTAGCGTAAGTAGGACATACCCCATTTTTGAATTAATTTAATTCATGACGTCAATCAGTTTGTCCAAATTGCATATTAATCTATAATGGTTGATAATTGCTCGTCATTAATCTGTGATGTCCTCTCTAATAGCCATTCTTGGATACGCAATTAAGTGTTTGGGTGAATTTTCTAACGCACCTAACGTTTCGTGGTGATACGCTGTCGAATTCAATTGTTTTATTCCTAATACTTTACAAGCCTCTTTGAAAGTTGATGATAAGAATTCTGTACCTTGATCTGTAACAATTTCTTGTGGAATGCCATACCTTAAAATAAAATTTTGAACGAATGACTCTGCTACGGTAACGGCTTCTTTATTTGGTATTGGATACGCTTCAACAAACTTACTCAATTCACACTGTATTGTTAATATGTACTGATTATTCTGAACATCTTGCTCTAAAGGTCCTACTATATCTAAAAAGATTTTCTGGAATGCCGAATAGGCTGTTGTTGTAATCGCCATTGGTTCTACATTGTGTTTTCCTTGCTTATACCTCTGACAAGAATCGCATTTCTTTACGAATTCCTCAACGTCTTTACGTAATTTTGTCCAAAAAAAATACTTCCTTATATTGTTATACATTCGGTTTATACCGGCGTGACCTCCTGTAGGCAATATATGAAAGTCGTTAAGAATTATTTGTCTCGCTTCTAAGTCATCTATTCTTTGAACGTCTTTAATTACGCTTATTTTTAAATCTCTGAACCTTACTTCGTTAACTCTTAGTCATTATTTCACGCAGAAATGATGATGATGCATCTCTTTTATTTTTAATTACTATTAGTTCGGGAATCTTGTATTTCATAACAATATCTTTGAGTACTCTCAACGTCTCACTTAGTGCTAACGCCGATCGAGTATCCCATTTCATATAAATAATACCTGATTCATTGTCGACAATTAAATTATGATTTTTATAAATAGAACACGTGTTGGACATTTTTGTTTTACTTGCGAGTATTTTGTCAAATTCGGTTTTATAATTAGGACGCAACTCGAAAAAATCTTCAGGTTGTTTTATCAATTGATTGATCACCACGCCAGGGTGATCAGTCCTTTCGGATGAACTGATTCATTGTTCTCGCAGGTCTTACTTTCAGCTTTACTTTGCGCTCTTGTTAATACATTCATTGTACAAAACACTCGGTGACTCATTGATTTGATTTCATTAGAACTAATTTCTGTTCTTGATAAGGCATCCGGTGTTACATTGTCTTTACCTTTTATATATACAACATCAAAATCGTACTCTTCCAAAATTAACCTAAATTTCGTCAACCTACTGGAACGATTTGCCATTCCGAAAAAATATACTAAGGGTCTGTGATCTGTCTGAATAATGAATTTTCTCCTGTACAAATATGGTCGAAAGTATTTAACACCCCAAACTATCGCCAAAAGTTCTTTTTCAATAGTACAATAATTTGTTTCTCCTTTATTGAGCGTTCTACTGGCATATGCTACAGGTTTGTCATTTGCATTTGTTAATACTGCACCTATCGCTGAACCTGATGCGTCTGTTTTTAAATTAAAAATATTTTCCTTTGAAAATTTTGGATATTCTAAAATTGGTGGAGTCATCAAACTGTTTTTTAATGTTTCAAAAACTTTCTGACAGTCATCGTTCCATTCGAACTTTACACCTTTCTTAGCTAACCTATTTAACGGAACTGCTATGTATGCAAAATTTTTTATGTATCGTCGATAATAATTCGCACAAGCTACAAATCTTTTCGTTTCTTTCGCATCCTTTGGTACCGGATAATTTTGAATTACACGAATTTTTTCGGGATCCGGTTGCTGAGATTACATGACCTAAGTATAAAATTTCTTTCTTTAGGAACTCGCATTTATTTGGATTAATCCGTAATTTTACTTATCTTAATCTTCCCAAAACTTTAACTAGATTTTGATTATGATTTAGTAAGTTGTTCCCAAAGATTACAATATCATCCATATAGACGAGACAACTAGTGTAATTTAATCCCGCCATTGCGATTGTCATTGCTCGCGAAAACGCAGATGGACTAATTTTAAGACCCATCGGCAGTCGTTTCATCTGATATTGTCCCTGGTTTGTAAGAAAAGCGGTACAAGGACGACTTGCCTCATCTAGTTCAATTTGATAATAACCTTGTGATAAATCAAGATGTGAAAAATACATTGCACCAGACAAAGAATCCAAAATTTCTGTAATGCAAGGTAATGGGAATTTCTCATCTTGAATTTGTTTATTTAATTTTCGATAATCAATGACTATTCTCCATTTCTTGATACAATTATCCGCGGATTTTTTAGGTACGATTAGCAAAGGGGCGGACCATTCTGACCTAGCTTCTTCGATAATTCCGTTTTTTTGTGCATGTGGTAACCGATACGGCTTAGCGTAAACAGGAGTCGCATTACTTTGTAACCTTATCTTTGTTTATAAATATTAGTAACTGTCAGTTCATCACCTTCTAACAAAAATACATCGGAGTATTTGGCACAAATTTTTTGAATTGAGATTTTTTCTTCATTATTTAAGTCGTCAGTTTTTAACAACTTCAATAATTTGTCAACTCGCGAAACCGATTGCATAGTTCCTTTTGCTTCACAAATGTGATAATTGGTTGCTTTCTCTAATTTTGGTCGAACATTTTTCAGTTGAACATCACCGTCTCTAACGTTTAATATTTTCACAGGTATCAAGTTATCTCTAGCGCAGACTATACTTCCGGCTATGTAAACTCCTTCGCATATTTCATCAGGAAGGACCACATAGTCGTCATTATTCTCGACATAACAATATTTGATAATTTCGCATCTGCTTGGAATTTCTGTATAAAATTCGCATTGCGATTCAATTGGAATAAAAATTTTCCGGTCATTACTCCAAAAGGAAAATTCATTCTTTTCGTAATTGATAATTGCATCATGTTTTATGAAAAAGTCAGCACCGATTACACCATTCATTCCACATTCAAACTCCCTCATCAACAAAAATTCCTGTTGCATTTCAACATTGTTAAAACTAAACAATAATTGTACCGAACCTTGCGAAACTGTCGAACCAGCAATACGATGTATTTTAATTTTCCGTGTTTGATCAATAACCTCATATTGCGCAATTGAATTTTGAAAAATTACACTAACTGTTGCACCTGTATCTAGCAAAAATTTTAGTTCTTTTCCTCGATAATTTACTCGCACAAAGTTCACTGCATTCATACTTAACACTATCGTATCATTAGTTTCACTATCAACAATTTTAGACTCGAAAAAACTGACTTTCCCAATTTTCTCTTTCAACTTCTCGTTCAGCTGATGCATTCATACGAAACGCTGATTGATTCCGCCTACTATTATCTCTAGTGTACCTTCCATCATGACCTCTGAAGTTATTTGCTGATCCTCTAAAATTACTTGTTGAACCTCTGAAATTTCTTGTTGTACCTCTAAAATTATTTGTTGGACCTCTGAAATTATTTGTCCCTCTAAAGTTATTTGTTGTACCTCTAAAATTATTGGCTTTACCTCTGAAGGTATGATTACCGTGATTGTAATTCCAATTATAATTTTGTTTATGTAAGCGGTATATTTGACATGATGTTTTCGATTTTGGTGTTTCTTCATCCTTCGCGCCTCTTATCGCGTCACTTAATTTTTCATAGTTCCTAGCTTTTATTATTGTTCTTAACTCGAAATTTTGTAATCCGTTCGCGAAAGCGTTTATAGCTATTTTTTCGTTGGATTGTCTTAAAATTTCTAATGCCTGTCGGTTGCCTTCGGCCTGAATTATCGTCAGATCTACCAATAGTTCCTCGATCGATCTCCCAAATTCCTCCACAGGTTTGGAGTACTGTTTTGCTTTACTTAACTGAACAGATAATGACGCTGAAGACTTTTTTGTTAGTAAATAGTTTCTTATATCTGCGATTAAAAGACAATTTGTCGCGTAGCTGGATTTCAACCGAATTTTCGCACTTTCCGATAAACGCGTCTTTAGAACGTAAGTAGTTAAAAGTTTTTTCCCATTATCGTCCAGCATACTATCATACATCTCAATGCCGTCGATTAATTGCTTTGTAGCTCTCTCCGAACCGTCCATAACAGGCAGCAAACTAGCCGCTGTTTTTAAATCGAATTTATCTGTCATTTTAAAATTTACGCCCGCAGAATTAACACTATCGGAGCTATCAGAACTCTCAGCCGAGTCAGAAGCTGCTTCAGTTTGCCCTAATCGAGCTACCCTACTACTTAAAATTGATTCACCTTCTTCTAACCTTACTTCTATATCGGAGACAATGCGCTTCGCTTTATTTAAACATTTAAAACATGCACTTGACTGTTAAAATTATTCTTAGCAACTATAAATTTCTGCCACAATTCTTTGAGTTTCTCACTTTTACATTGAAGTACCTGCACATCCCGACGTCTTGTGATATTGTCCCTCTTCACGTTTCTCCTGAATAGGCTTACTTCTATCTGTAGACTTTTGAGTTCGTCTAAAGTGGTCATTTACACTGTCACACTAGGGAGAAAAACTATTTACAGGCCTCTTTTTTTCACTCCCGCACTTCACAATCACACACTGGTAGAATCCATTGGGACGCAGACATCTTCTCCGGTTGTATCGCTGTTTCTTTCTCCTATACGACCTCTTGACTTTGGCTCTCACAACGTCTTGGATGATCTTCTTTTCTAGCCATTTTAACAATAGCAGTAACCTCGTGATAGTACTGCCGTATTAACACACTCTTTTTTTCTCTTTTTTCCGATTGGCAGGGTCGCCATGTGATGTCCTCTCTAATAGCCACGACGGTCGTTGGTTAATAACACCACGACCTATTTATTATTCATTTATTACCCATATTACCACTACAAACCCAGACTTAACACTTCCTTGTTTTAGCTATCACTTACACTTTTATACACTATTGATGACCTAGTTCCTTGCAGTGGACAAGCATTTGCTGACTAACGAATTCAAACTTACTCATTCCATTACAAATCATTGTAACAGCATTAGCAACATGGTACCGAGTTTAACAGGAGCATTCTCCACCAAGAATGTTTACGCAAAGTGTAACAAAATATTTGGTACCTACTGGTTCCACTACAATCCTCGTGCAACTAGAAACGATGTTGTTAATTGTATTACGTGTAACCGCACCGCAAACTATACGCCATGTGGTTAACCTTACTTTATTGTAGTTTCTATCAGTACAAGTTTAGACTTCCTACTGCTACGACGACTAAAAGGAGAAAGCGAATTTTTACAGAGTCCGCACTTATATACTATACTATAGGTGGCGACACATACTAGAAGTTACTAGATTGTTCTCGACCTAACCTTAACCAGAATATTCCAGAATAAGATATAAATGTACAAATATTACAACACGCCTCCTTACATTTATATTGTAAACTTCATAAACAATTACATTATCTAACATTCAGCATGTTCCTAAACTTAACAAATTTCTCTTTACCTAACGACTTAGTATATCTGTAATGTTTTTATTTGAATCTACTTTTAGAACGTCGATTAAACCTGTCTTATAATACTCATTTACAAAGTGATAATGTACTTCAATGTGTTTGGAATTCTTTGTGAAGATCCCATATTTCGTCATACTCAAAGCCGCTTATTGTTGTCTTCGTGAATTTTAATTGGATCAGTTTAATATCAAAAATACGAATCAGATCTCTTACATATTTTACTTCACTCACTGCTTCAAATAACGCTACGTATTCCGCAAAAGTAGAAGCTCACCTGTTTTCGCGATTTCCAGTACACAACATTCCCAAACATCCTTATTACATACCCAGTTGTAGATTTGCGATCTACATTGTCGCCTGCCCAATCTGAATCTACATAGCAATCCAAAATTTCAGCATTCATACTTTCACGATACTCCAGTTTAAAATCTTTAGTCAAAAACAAGTATTTAAGAACTCTTAAGGCATACTTAAAATGTGTATTGTCATAACAATTTTGATATCTATTTAGGTAGTTTACGCTATAACTATGTCTGGACTAGTTCCTGCACTTATGTATAAAAGAGCGCCTATCAAATTTCTATACTTGATCTCATTTCGTATTTCGCAAGCTGGTTCAAGTTTCAAGTTTTCTTCTATTGGAGTATTATGTATTATACAATTTTGAATTTATAATCCTATATTTTTCAGCTAAAGCTTCTTGTAGAAGGCGATCTTTTTCTGAATATATTTCTTCTTCGCCAGATCTTTTTTGTGAATCAGTATCTTTTTTCAACCATATTTCGCACTTCCAGACGATAATGTGGTGGTGCGCCGTCATGTAGGAACCACATGTTCTGCCTAATGTTTAATGGAACTTTTTCCAGTAATTCAGACAAATCGTTTTGCAAAAAGTTGAGATACTGCATACCATCCATGCGATCCGGTAGAATAAATAGTCCAATAAGTATACCATTCACAATGCCAGCCCATATGTTTATCGAAAATTTGTGCTGAAAATTTGTGCGGCGAATTGCATGCGGGTTTTCAAAGGCCCATACATGGGTATTACGAAAATTCATTGTACCATTACGAGTAAATGTTGTTTCATCAGTGATCAGAATTTGGTTAATAAAATGTTCATGGTTCACAGTTTGTTCCAAAAGCCATTCTGAAAATCGTACTCTTTGGGGATAATCAGGAGGTGTTAAAGATTGCACACGTTGGACGTGATAAGGATGGAGCTGATTTTCACGTAATGTGCTCCATACTTTGCTGTGACATGTATTTACTCGATGAGCAATTTGTCGGGTACTAATTGCTGGATCTTCGCCTATTATTTCTAGAATTTCCTCTTCTAGATCTAACATCTGTTGGAATCTTGGTCTACCGGCGTGTCCTCCACGATGTTCCTGTAAGTTTCCAGTTTCTCAAGCTCGCTGTATGAGATTCGTAAATGTAACCTAAGTGGCTGTAATGGATATTGAGGAGAACCTTTTTTCCCAATTTTCTCGGAATTATGCAACTATTATTTTTATAGATTATGTCGTTTTCAACTGTTAAGTCCGATTTATAATTCCGTAACTTAACGATATAACATAATCATAATCATGGACATAACGTGCATATACATACCAATATTTAATTTATGGATGAATTATTATGTAATTCGTTATGAACGTCAAATCGGTCTGTCAAATTAATTTATGTAAGAAGATCCGGGAAAGATTCAGGAGAAGACGTTAAACGAATAATGCACTCATAAACAGTTAAATGTGCAATATATTAAAAAGAAACAATTATTTGAAGAAAACGGTTATACACATGAAAAAAGCGTTGCGCGTCGTCATGATCTATCTAGTTGTATTTTTATTTTTGTCGGTTGGCAGACTGTTACCCCCAAACTAGCGGGAATTTTTAAATTCTACGCTTACAGCTCGACCTCGATCATTCTAACGTATCTACAAAGTAACACATAAAACACAAGAAATTCAAGTAAAACTAACACATAACTAATAGTAATACATGAGTAATTCTAATAAGGAGTCATAATGTCTTCAGTAACCATAAATCGAACTCATAAAGTACAACATACTTATATGGTTCACTACATCATAAATTTAGTCAAAACATAATCCAGCATAATAATACATAAACAGAAAAAATCATAAATCTAAATTAAACACGATGTTACCTGAAAACCACCAATGTCCTTTATTAAATATCTCTCATGCGACAAACACATACGGACCACGATACTTAGGCAAGAGTTTTTTATTGACACCAGGAGTGACATCGGTGTTAATAATCATGACATAATCACCTTCCTTGTGACGCTTTGGAATCTTATGTCTCTCGTCAAAATTTGTTTTGTTTCTCTCTTGAGTGGCAACAATGTTGTCAGCCGCATTTCTTCTCAAAGTCTGTAAGTCTCTCTCTCATTCATCCAAAAGTTCTAAATACACACATAATTCGTCTCTTAATTTCCCTCTTTGATCTACTCCAAATAGTAATTGACTTGGCGTATTTCTAATGCTTTTATGCAAAGTGTTGTTTATTGCATATTCTACTTCATGCAAAACAGTGTCCCACTTGTTAGTGGCAGAAGAAATCTTTGCTAACATCGGCGTAATGTCTCTATTACTCCTCCGCTCTATCTGGCTGTTAGCTTTTGGTGTACTAGTAGCAAACAAGTTTAAATGAATTGCCCGAAATTCTAAAAACTCTTTAAAAGTAGCTGATTTGAAGCATGAACCTCGATCACTAATGACTCGAATTGGTTGACTATAGGTCGTAAAATAGGTTGACAGATGTTTACACACTTCGTTAGCATCAGTGGTTTTGCACGGGTACAGCTTAATAAATTTCGAAAATCCATCTATCACTTCAAAAATGTACTTATGACCACGAGATGTTTTTTCCAAGGGGCTATAATGGTTTACATGTAACTGCACAAATGGTATTTCGCCTTTTGGCATACTATGTAGTTCTTCTTTTTTACCAGAATGTGGGCTATAAACTAAACACTTTAAACAGCTCTCAATGTACTTTTTGACTTTGTTTCTCATCACAGGAAACCAATACATTCCAGTAATTACATCAGTAACTTTATCGGCTCCTGCGTGCCGATATCGTCATGATAGAGTCTCAAAATGTACGCTTCCATGTTTTGAGGCACAATAAATAAAAGTTTACCCTTATGTTTTCGGTAAATTAATCCATTTCTTGCCTCATAATTTGGCAGCTCTCTTTTCTCTAACAAGGTGGAAATTTTCATTATGGCTGGGTCTTGTGTTTGCTGAATGGACAAGTTTAGCTCGAAATTGTTTTCTTCTAAAATTAAAATATGATGACATCGACTAAAAGCATGTGTAAGGCTGCACCCCTTATCCCATTGCGTTCTAATTTGTCAAGCAGTAATTCATGACTTACGCAGTCGAAAGCCTTTGTAAAATCTACAAAACAATCCGAGGCAAGAGATATTTTTGTCCATACAGTGGGATATTTGACTAAGGTAATCTGCCAATGCAGTGTCTAAGCTTTTGCCTTTTGTAAAACCATGTTGGGAGGGATCAGTTATTTCGTATTTATTTAAAAATGACACAAGATTGTTGTTTATCATATGTTCAAAAATTTTTGATATACTAGGTTAAATGCTAAACGGTCTATAATTAGAGATTACGTGACGATCTTTTTTTTTGTGAAGTGGAATTACTTTGCCTTGTTTTAGTACGGTAGGAAAATGTCCATTACTTAAGAATAAATTAACAATATGTGCTATAGGTTCAGCAATAATGGTTCCTACTTTTTTCAGTAGGCTGTTTGATATGTCATCACATCCAGATGATTTAGAATTTTTCAGTTTAAGTATAACTTGGAGAATATCTGAATTTGTGACTGGCAAAAGGTTTACACTGTGACAAGATAATGATGGGATATTATTAGAAAGAAAAGTATTGTCATTGGTCATATCCAATTGTTTAATTGTATTAGAAGCGATTTCGGAGAAATATTTATTGAAAAGATTAGCACTCTCTCGATCGTCCATTTTGAGAAATTTTAACTTCATTTTTAATTTTTATTTTATTAGAAAACTCTCTAGTAATATCCCACAGTTTTATTTTTGTTAGTGAAGGAAAAGTGTTTTCGTTGTAGTTCTGTTTTGTTTTAATTAGTAAGTGTTCGTATTCTTTGTTAATTTTTTTAAATTCATCGTTAAACACGAGAAAGTGCATGCTAAGATTTGCATAAAGTGAGACAGTATTTTTTAGGTTCATGATTTCTGGAGTAATCCATTTTTTCTTGGAATCGTTAAGAATGTATTTAATTTTTTTAAAAGGAAATGATAATTCAGAAAGTCTTCTAAAATCAGACATAAAAATGTCAAAAGCTATTTCCGTGTCAATTGCGTCATAAAGTGCACTCCAATCGTGATTTTCAAGAGCATGTTAGAAGTGTTGATAATTTGCTTCCCAAAAGTTACATAAGTATATATCTACGACTAGATCCTGGAATTAGTGGACAACTGCTCAACAAAGATAATTGTTGAGCAGTATGATCAGCTAAATTAAAATTTACGACTCGCGCGTCGTATTTAATGTTATTTGCAGATACAAAAATGTTATCAAGACATGCCTTATTGCGAGTTGATTCTGTTATAGTTTGAACTAAATTAAAAGTTGCTAATAAATCTAGTAAATACTTTTTATTGGATGAATCTTCCAGGAAGTTTACATTGAAATCTTCCACAACAATAACTATTCTATTATTAGGTACTATGGAGAGTATGTCACCCAAAACATCAATGAATAGGTAAAAGTCGCCCGAAGGAGGTCTATACAGAGCTATAATAACTACGTTTATATTTAAAATATCTATTGCACAGCATTCTATAACATTAAATATAGATTTTTCTTTAATCTGTGGTAAATCTGCAGACTTTAAATTGGAATTGACAAAGATTGATACGCCACCATGTTTGTTTTTGTTACAGCAGAAACTAGAACATAATAAATAGTTTTCCAAGTGGATAAGCTTAATTTGGTCAGAAGACTGCCAATGATTGCTAAATACTACAATACTAGAGTTTATTTCAGATAATATAACTTGAAGCTTTTCTATTTTGTTGCCCAAACCAACCATAAAACAACAAGTTTTATGTTGTCGCTCCTTTTCCTTGGACTTTTGTAAAATTCGATTTTGGAAAATAAAATCTGGATACTTTGACGCCCTGTGGCCAAAATTCCGATTTATATAGATTTTCCTTTTCGCTGAAAGGCGCAGAAAAGCTACTTCTCACATGTAAAAATGGTTTCAGTCGAGCAGTTTTCTTGGAGATATTCTAATACGTCATCTTCCTTTGTTTTAGGGTGAATTCTAGAAACACATCCAATTTTTTTTTCCGCACCGGTGAAATTTCTTGTGCCTTTCTCGTCTTCCATTTTTGGTAGTTAACGACTTCGAAGGCATTTTCGTCATTTTTATTTGTACTTGATACCTCGTCGACATTGTTCGTCACAATTGCATTACTGTTGTCGACTTGTTTTAGTAACTTAGATATCTCCCTGTCAATATCTGCTTCAGCACGAGTGGAGTACTGGCCTGAGAATGTACAAAATATAGAGCAACTTCCGCAAGCTCGTTTTCAAAAAAATCTTTTATAATTTTTGGGCACTTGATAATACTTAAAAAATAGGATTTTAAGGGATCAAACAACTTAAGGACCCTCTCAACTGCTGGCATTAAATAAAGCCATCTAATTTTTGAATAACCTAATAATCTTTGATATTCAACAGAGGCCTCTCCGCAAAAAGTTTTTAAACTCTCTTCCCTGACAGTGAATCTGTCAAAGTATAAATAAATTTGTGGGATAATCAGCTTCTTATGAAAAAAAAAGAGTTATAATTTCTCATTCGTTGACAATTTTATAATGACCCCAAGGCAAAGTTGCAACTACATTGTTGGGTAATAGATATCGTTTATTGTCCGATGAATCGAGTGCTTTTTTATGAATTTTTATGGTAAAAACTTGGTGATTTTTAGAGTGGATCGCATTAAAAGTGCAATTCTGATTTACTTCATTAAATAAACATTTATAAAAGTCATCAAGCGTAATATGCTTTATGGCTGTTTTACCAACACCTGTAAGTTTTCGAACGCTACTATCTTTTCCATTGATTTTGAAGCCGTACACTTTTGATTTAAGCGATACAAATTCATTCATTATTTTGCCACATAGTTCATCTTTAAATTTTCCTGGTACTTTTTTATTCACTTGTGGAATACCCCACTGATTGTCAACAGGGAAATCTGAAGTGTCAAATAACAAAGATGCGTAATCGCGAATTATATGATAAATATCGGTTGCATATTCTTTACGCAAAGTTGTAAATTCGTAAATGAAACTGTCGGTATTCAGTTATAATAATTTGAAAGTGAACCAAGTTGATAGGTCTTTTTTGACAAAATTATAATGAAAATCGTACATTAACGTTTTTGATAATTCTAAAATTGTAAATCCTACATAAATCCTCTATCAATTGTAATTAACTTAGTAATAATGTCATCCACATTTCCTGATAGATGGAAAAGAGCGCGAATCACACCTGTATTCAAAAAAGGAGATTCTACTAATCTAAAAAACTACAGACCGATTGCAATACTATCAAACTTTGCTAAACTTTGTGAAATAGTGTTGTATAAAACTATCTTTGTTAATGTCCAAAGTCATGTATCTGCATTCCAACATGGATTCTGGCCTGGTCGATCAACAGTTACTAATTTGTGTACTTTGACACAATTTCTCTCTGAAGAATTAGATAACAACGGACAAGTGGATGTTATCTATACAGATTTTTCAAGTGCTTTTGACTCCATAAATCACACCATCTTGCTTCTTAAATTAAGTTCTTTTGGATTTGCTCCTAGCTTCTTGAAACTCTTGGAGTCCTACTTAAGTGGTAGGTCCAACTACGTGACGTATAACGGTTACCATTCTTTCAATTTTGTAAGTACATCCGGTGTTCCTCAAGGCTCCAATCTTGGCCCTCTTCTGTTCGTTCTTTTCATTGATGATTTGCTTCTTTCACTTAACTGTAAAGTTTTGGCATACGCTGACGATTTGAAGTTATACTGTCCCATTTCAAACAGTGATGATGTTAAAACCTTCCAAAGGAACCTTGATACATTAGTAGATTGGTGCAACAAGTCCGAGTTGTTATTAAATGCAGATAAGTGTTATGTAATGACATTCAGTAGGAAAGTAAATGTGGTAAAATCAGACTATACCATCAACGGTCGGATTCTTTGCAAGAAGAATGAGGTAAAGGATCTTGGTGTTCTTTTTGATTCGCGCCTTTCATTTGTGGAGCACATCAGTAACATATCCACCTCAGCATCTAAAATGCTTGGATTTATATTTCGGGTATCAAAAACTTTTCAAGATCCTCTTCTGTTAAAAAGTCTGTATTTTGCGTATGTGGTAAGCAAGATGGAATATGCCTCTGTTGTCTGGTATCCTTGCTATGTGATACATAATCTTGCTGTTGAAAAGGTACAGCGTCGCTTCTTGAAGTATCTTTCGTATAAAATTGATGGATTTTATCCTCAAAGAAACATAGACTACAATTACCTCCTTCAGAAACATGGATTTGTTAGTTTAAAGAATCGACGTGAAGAGCATAGTGCTCGTTTCATATCCAGATTGATAAGTGGCAAGATAGATTGTCCTGAATTGTTGGAAAGAGTCAATTTTCATGTACCACGTGTTGCGTCTCGCTACATGGCCACGTTTCATCAACCAATTTCTAGAACGAATTTGCTAAGAAAGGCACCGTTAGTTCATATGTGCAGTAATGCTGATAAACTGTATGATGATATTTTTTTTCTCCCAAGTAAACTGTAATGTGTTCGTTTATTTAGTTTATAATAGGGATAGCTTCTAATTGTGGGTATGATAATAATTTAGTTTGGGAACGAATATGATCTTATTTACATTTTTATTTTACGTTGTTTATTTTATTTTATTTTGCTACTAGTTAAGTTAATATTGTCCAGTAATTGGATTGTATCTGTTGGGCAATAAACATTATTATTATTATTATTATTATTATAAATCGGCTTCTCGAAATTTATAGTTGTTTTATTCAATTCAACAATAACCAAATCTTCGTTTATAATTTGCGAACACTTAAATTCAAAGAGATATATTTTCTAGCGGTAAACCAATTGTTTGCAAGTTTTATTTTACGTTTCTTTCGATCGTTTTCCAGTGTTTTACCACAATTGGCATTTATGATGAGTTTAAAAAAGTATTTTTCAAAAACAGATTTGGCTTGCATTCGTATATCAGTATTGATCATTATATATGGCTTCAACCAGGGTTTTTGTGGGAATTCTAAAACACGATGTATTTTTATAACTTGCAGACCGAAATGCACTGTTTGTCTTAAGTTCTCAAGATGAATTATGTATTTAGTTTTATCGCATTTCTATTTCTCTGAATTATCTTGCAAATTAGGAGACATCTGATGTTCACAACAAAATGGTAATTGTTCATGTAAATCATGAACAGACTGCGAATATTCCAAATCAACTTCTAAAATACAACATGTATCAGGAGTGTTTGCATAGCATGCATTTATATCTAGACTTTCAATTTCGAAATTATCTAACCACCTAAAATTATCGTAGGGTAAACTCTGGCACTGTGCCCATCCATAAAGATTACATACGTCCCAATAAATTAGATATTTAGTATCCAAATTTGGATCATATGACGAACAATACTTATTATTGACTTTTGAATATCGACATATAGATTGTGATATACCACCTCTTAAAGCTTTTTCAATGAAAAGGGTCATATCGATATCGGTGAATAATCTGAGTTTAATTTGTGTCATCTTCAAAGCAGCAGCCCATGATAACCCAGGTGCTGTAAAACAACCGGCAGCAGCGAGTCCATAATACTTCATACTTAGATTTCTAAAATTTTCAAAGCAGTCAGCTAAAAGTAGTAGTCCTAAAAAACCTTTAATTTCCTTCGGGGTTTTCGGTAATGGGTAGTTCATGACTGCTTTTATTTTGTCTGGGTTTGATTTTACTCCTTCGGGTGTGATAACGTGTGCTAAATATGCTACTTCTTTACGTAAGAATTCGCTTTTGTCTAATTGTAAGTATTTTGAAGTTTGCTTTTCTTAATCTTTCAAAGACTTCTTTTAGTCGTGAGATATGTTCTTCAAGTGATGTTGAAAATATGATGATGTCATCAAGGTAAACGAGGCATTTTTCGTTCTGTATTCCTCTTAGAATATTGTCCATGACTCGTTGAAATGTAGCTGGGGCGTTCTTTAATCCAAAGGGCATACGTAGAAATTCGTAATGTCAATTTTCTGTGCCGAAGGCTGTTTTTTCTATGTCGTCAGGGTGCATTTCCACTTGGTGAAATCCTGAGGCTAAGTCGAGTGTGGTGAAGTACATGCTCTTTCCTAGCTTGTCCAAAATGTCATTGATGTTTGGTAATGGATACTTGTCGTCGATTGTTTTTTCATTTAACTTTCGGTAGTCTACTACGAGTCTCCATTTCTTTTCTTTTGAAGCGTCCATTTTCTTGTCTACGATCCATATGGGTGATGACCAAGGTGAAATTGAAGATTGAATTATTCCTTGTCCTAGCATGGAGTATATTTGTTTTCGTACTTCTTCTTTGTGTACTTCTGGGTATCTGTATGATTTTGTAAAAGTTGGATTTTCGTCTTTGGTTCTTATTTGATGCTTGATTTGGTAGTTAAACGTTAGGGGTAAACGTCCGATGTGAAAGATGTCTCGATATGCCATGCATAATTTCCAAATTGCGTCTTTTTCTTCTGTATTCATTGCTTTAGTCGGAGATTGTATAGATTGTCTTTTAAGATTTCGTCAATGTTCGGGTGAATTGGACATAATGATGGTTGTGGATTGAATTCGTATGTATTGACCGTATTGATTTCTAAAGGCTTGAAAAATGTGAAGGTCAATTCTTGATCCGTTGGGTTGATTATAGTGGTCGTTGCTTTTTTGTCCTTGAGGGTGACGTATGTGGCTGGTATTTCGGCTGCGTCGAATTTTTGGTGGTGTAAGATTCCTTCTGTGACATCTTTGTCAACAGGTATTTGAATGATTTGTTCAGTTCTTGGTTGAAGATTCATTTGAAAAACTGGTTTTCTTCCTTTTATTTCATCACATTCAAAGTAAATGGGAACTATGACTTTTTCTGTTATCAAAAGATTTTTTCCAAAGTCTAAGCATGCGTTTATTGAACGTAGGAAATCAATTCCGATTAATCCATCGTATTTAGGATTGAAGTCAAATAGAAAATGTTTTTGTTGGATGTCTGGTCGTCCAAAAATTTGCGAAATTGGGATTGTTACGCTTTCGGAATGTTGAGTGGTTGCGTGAACTGAATGTATTTGAAATGCATCTTCTCTGATGTAAGAAGGATAAAATTGTTGTGCGACTTGAGGGCGTAGCAAACTGCTAGCTGATCCGGTGTCTATCATTAATTTTAAATTTAATTCCGGTGTCCTTGTGTATGGCAATCTTGAAATGTAGTTTGTGTCTATGTTGAGTTCGATTGTAGGCTATTGTGGTCGAAATGCTAAGTGTGGTCCTCGAGAGGCGGGGTTGGCCAAAAATTTTGATTTGGAGAAATCTTTTCGGGTATAACAGCTTCATTGGAATCAGTTGTTGCGAAAGTATGTCCTTGAAATTGTGCAAATGTGCCATTTTCATCTGATTCGTTTTCTTCAAGTTCATTCGGAAATGGGAGATAACTTGTTTGAGGTGAGTCATTGTCGTTGTGATATAATTCTTCGAAGGTGTGTTTTCTTCTTTGATTTTGAGTTGAATTTTGAGTTGGCCTGGCTGTCTGTGTGTCCATTGGTACAACTTGATTTCTTATTGTTTGTGTTTCCATTGCAATTGATCTTGGAAAATTGTCTCGCATTCGGATTTGGTGCGAATACATTTCTTTGAAAATTCCTTGGATTCGGATTTTGGTTGAGATTCGGGTATTGATTTTGCTGAAGATTTTGCGGATAATTTTGTTGATAGCTCGGCATTGTGGGAACTTGATGATAAATTGGTTGTCGCGGAAATCTGTTTGAGATATTCCTTTGTCCGGTATTTTGCTGATGTATGCGTTGCATTTGAGGTTGAGGTCGCGAGTGGAACTGTGTGCGTCCTTGATTCGGATGTGAAGGTTGATGATTAGAAGAATGTTGAGTTGCATTTCTATTTATGAAGTGCATGGGACTGTTGTTTGATTTTAATTCACGTGATTTGTTCTGAATTAAATAATTTGTCCGATTTTTTACGTATAAAATGTTTTCTTCATTGAGTGTTTGTGCTTGTGCCGCTTCCAGCGTTTGTGGATTTCTTGATCGAAATATTGAACCGAGTGGCTCTCGTAAACCACTTAAAAATGATTTCAGGGTTAAATTGTCGAACATGTTTCTTTTTGCTATTCGAATTCCTTCATTCGGTTCTGTTACTGCAAGATTTGAAAGAAGAAGACTTTTCATGTCTTGACAGCGAATGTAAAATTGTTGCGGGGTTTCGTTTTCTTGTTTTAAAAGCATTAAATCTCGTAAGAGCGAGTTTTCGTCTCTCTGGTCTGCGAAGTTTAATTGTAAAATATTTTTTAAAGCTCTCCAAGTATTAATTTCTCTTGATCCCGTTACTACTTTTGCCTGTCCGGTTAATTTATTTTTTATCGCGATTAATAGGAATTTGTTTATGAATGCTTGTGGATTTGCTGCGTCTTGAAATTGTGTGACGATTAATTCGCAAGCAGAAAGAAAGTCAGCGAGTTCAGATGCTTCTCCAGCGTATTTGGGAATGATGTCCAAAAACGATGAATGAAATTCCGCCATTTTTTGATTTTGATTGTTTTGATTGTCTTCGGTTTCAACGAACAACCGTTCGATTAATTGTACGAGATCCTCAATGGAATCGTTCATGCAAGGGATTTGTTTGAGAAAGGAACGAGTTTTTACTTACATTAAAGTCAGTGCGAAGTGTGTTTGCATTTTTCTTTTCTTGAAACAAAGTGGGAGTCTGACGATTCTTGTCCAGAAGTCCTGTGGCGATTGTGGAGAATTCGGCGATGCTTGTCCGAGATTTTCGCGGTTGAGATGGTTCTTTTTCGGAATCGGTCTCGAACGATTTTTGTTTCTTAACACGATCCGTACGACTGCGCCAGTTAAGTTTATTGGTTTAATAAACTTGTTTTTAAAAAGAACTTTTCTTTTATTCACAAATTTGTTATTACACTTGATTATGAATTATTGGATTATTTTTATATTGATTGATTATTCACAATTACTTGATTAGTCACTTATTTCTACTTCACAATTATTCACTTAAATAATTACAACTTATTGGGAGAGCGCGATTATGACGGGCTTCTAAACTACACGGATGACGGATGCTTCTGAATTGAAGTTCTCATGTTGATATTGATGCAAGTGTGGAAGCGCATCTTGCACGTGGCAGGATATGGGTCTGCAGAATGATTGTCCATTGTGGACTTATGCTGATATCATAACATGCTGATTAAATATAAATTGATAATAATTATATTGTTACGAGCTGTTTTATATCTGCACGATTTCGTAGAGATGCGCTGGGTTGCTCTTTCCAGTGTCCTTGGTGCCATGATATGCCAAAGCCAAACAAAGAACGTCCTCATGGATAGATTCGATCAATTCATCGGACATCATTCATCGTTTTTGGTAAAAATATGACACCTTGTTCGAGTTCCACAAGGACACAATCACCAAATTTTCCTTCAACTTTTTTCACGTCACAAATCGGGTATTTCTCACCAATCTTTAGCTCATCGGGATTTAATTTCGGTTTACTTTCACATTTCCCAATTTTGTTCAATTCATTCAAACTAGTAGCCTTTTTTTTTTTTTTTCACTGATATAAGAGTTAAGAAACGACCTAGTAAACGCAATTTGGCTCGAATTTCAGGATAGTTGTGTGGTGATTTTAATTTTAAGCACAGCTTATTTCCATAAGAAATCACAACAGGATCCCATCTAATAATTTCTGTAACGTCATCTCCATCTCTCAGATGAGAAAAAACTACGTTTAACGTGTTAGAGGCTGAAGGATGTAGTTTGCGTGAAAGCCGTCTACTGGATTCTGGATTCTGGATTCTTAATTTATGGGGGCTGACCGTAGCCAGCCGGCACTTAGGTCTCGCCTTTGGGCCCATTGTACCTTCCCCAAGTCCATATCAGGGTGTTTTCCCTCCTCTACTCGTCACGCCACCCAACTGCTTGAATGTACTTGAGTAATGCAGAGGGTGGAAACTCCCTGATATTTGCCATACTAGGCCAGATGTCCCCTAGTATGGATTCCCTGTAGGAGGCTAGGGCCGGACACTCACGAAGAATGTGCTTAGCTATTTCCTCTTCTTCATTGCATCCATGACAGATTGGGTCTGTTACCACCCTTATCGTATGTAGATGTTTGTTAAACTGGTAATGTCCCGTAAGGAATCCTACCAGTTTACGCAGTTTGTCCCTTGAAAGTGAGAGATAAAATTTCGTCAACTTACGGTCTGGTGTCGCCATACAAGCTCTACTATGCCGACAGCTGCTCAACTTCACCCATATCTGCTCATGGCGTCTCTGGGTATATTGCTTTACGAGTTCGTTCGAGAGGGCGACCGAAGGCGTGATTGCCGGTTCGGGTCCCCAGAAGGGCATGCGCGCGGCTCGCTTCGCCATCTCATCTGCCCTCTCGTTTCCTTCGTTGCCACTGTGTCCTTTGATCCAACAAAGTTCCACACTATTCCTCTGCGTTACATACTTTAGCGTTTGTCTGCACTCCCAAACCAGTCCGGATCGAACCATACAGCTGTCCAGGGCTAGTAGTGCAGACTTGCTGTCAGTAAGTATGCGTATTGATTTGTTACCGATTTCACGTTCAGCAACGATTCTAGCTCCCAGCATTATTCCCATCAGTTCTGTTTGTAAGACAGACGTGTGGGTGCCGAGAGGTACACTGATTTGTGCGTTCAGTTGTTCGGAGTAGATGCCGGCTCCTGAACCACTATCTGTTTTGGCACCATCGACATAGATATCTATGTCGGCTCGTCCTTCTGAATTATCATTCATTGATATTCTATATGTCTTCTCATATATTAATTTTGTGCCCATTCGGTCACAACCCATCCTTAACAAGGGTATTCTGTTGAACGCCTCCGTTAAGATTCGAGTGTGCTTCGTTGTGCGGCCTTGCTTGTTCCATACTCCCTGAGAGTGAAGTCTTAGAGACGTCCTCATTGTCGCTTCCTCTATGTAAAGGTTAAGAGGTGCTAAGCAAAGAAGAGTCTCCAGAGCCGCTGTGGGAGTGGTCCTCATTGCTCCTGTAACACTGAGACACGCCATTCTCTGAACGTGTTCAAGTCACAGGGCTGTTGTTTTTTGTCTGGCTCTGGGCCACCAAACTAAAGCTCCATAGCCCAGCATCGGTCTGACTATTGCCGTATAGATCCAGAGGGCGATCTTGGGATTTAAACCCCACGACCTTCCCACCACCCTACGACATTGCCAAAGAGCCGAGGTATTTGACTTCGTCCGAAAGTTGAAGCGTTGTGTTAAATATTTTTGGCATCTGAAGTGTGCCAATTTTCCTTTTCCTAGTGAACAGGATTAGTTTCGTCTTTTCTCCATTAACGGAGAGGGTATGTCTGCTGCACCATTCCTCGACTATTTTTACTGCAGCTTGCATTATCTCACATAATGTATCTGCGTTTTTTCCTGTTATCAGAATGACTAGATCGTCCGCGTATCCAATTGTGTGGTAGCCAAGATCATTGAGGCGTCGTATCAGGCTGTCAACGACAGTATCCCACAGTACAGGAGAGAGAACTCCTCCCCGAGGACATCCCCTGTCTACAACAGCCTCGATCTCAGTGCCACCTACATTAATCATTACTTCCCTATTCCTCAGCATACCGCCCACCCACCTACTTAGGGTGCTGTCCACGTCGAGCTCTCGTAGGGCTAGCTCTATGCCTTTGAAGGTCGTTTTATCAAACGCTCCTTCAATATCCAAAAACATTCCTAAGGTGAAGAGTTTGTTCTCCATCGCCCACTCTATACGGTTTACAACTGTGTGTAGGGCCGTATCGGTGGCTCTTCCTTGGATGTAGGCATATTGGTTCAGATGTAGAGGTTGCTTGTTCAAAGCAGTCTCCAGAATCTCTTTTTCGCTTAGTCTTTCTAGCGTTTTCAGCAAGAATGATGTTCAGCTAATTGGTCTGTAGGATTTAGCCAAGGTGTAATCTTGTCGTCCTGGCTTAGGTATAAAGATAACCTTTACTTTTCGCCATGCATTCGGTATGTAGCTGAAAGCCAGACACGCCTGAAGCATTGGCAACAAAATAGGGCGTAGTCTGCTCATTCCCCTCTGCAGGAGGGCGGGATAAATACCGTCAACTCCTGGAGATTTGTATGGGGAAAAGCTGTCCACTGCCCACTCCAGTCTTGCCTCCGTGACTACCTTTGCCGCCAGCGCCCAGTCCTTTGGGGAAGGTTGAGTACCGGCTACATCCCTTTTGGAATGGGAGGTACTCCTTGTGCTGCCTGGAAACATGGTCTGCAGCAAAAGTTCTGCGGACTCTTCTAAGGTGGCTGTAAAGGTGCCATCTTCTTTCTTTAGGAAACCTAGTTGATGTGTGTGGTCCTTCGAGAGAACTCTCTTCAGCCTTGCGGCCGAAGCAGTCGACGTTATGTCGCTGCAGAAGGATCTCCACGTTTCCCGTTTCTTCTTTCTTAAACTCTTTCCGGTGCTCTTTATAGGCTTCCCAGTCTTCAGTTTTCTTAGTGTTTTTTGCTCTATTGAAAAGTTTTCTTAGCCCCGATTGAAGTAGGCTGAGCCTTCGGTTCCACCATGGTGTACCTTTGCCCAGACCTTCCTTCTTTAGGGGACAACTTTTCTCATACGCTGACACTAGAGAGTCGTTGATAATGGTCAAGGTTTTCTCTATGTCTTCTGTCGATCTGTATTCTGTTGGTATAGACTGCACGGAGGTCCCCAGTCTGTCGTCCAGTTCTTCGTTGTATAAAGCCCAGTTCGTCAGCCTAGGGTTCCTGTACGTCTTTGTCTCCATGTCTATACATTTTGATGTATACATGATCCATCTATGGTCTGACGCTAACGCCTCTTTAGAGACGTGCCATCCCATTATATATTGTGAGATATCCCATGTAGCCAGTGTAATATCTTTTATTACTGACTGACTACGTGATGTTACGAAAGTTGGTTCGCAGCCTCGGTTGAGAATCTCTAGATTTGTTGATAAAAGATATTCAGCTAGTGTTCTTCCTCTATCATTAGTGTCTTTGCTCCCCCACAACAGACAGTGGGCATTCGCATCGGTACCGATGACGAGATTTATATTTTCCGGTATCACAGTGTTCCACCAAGTTCGCCATTTCCCATGTTGGACATGGTTCTTGTGCTCCCGGTGGTAAGTACACGGATGCTATTACCAGTTGCTCTTCGCCACTTCCTATGTTACACTCAACATTTACCGCACTCACATCCCTGGAGCTGACCTGAGGTAGGAGGACGGCTTTAATTTTCCTGGGAATGTAGATGCATGTCCTTGGAGATTCTATAGTGGTACCTGAAACAACAGTGCCATTTAAATTGCTCAACCCTGCGATCCTGGATTTTACTATCCATGGTTCTTGGATTATTGCTATAGTGTTCTGCATCTTGTCTAGACGACGACACAAAACAGTCGTCGCCATGCGACAATGCTGCAGGTTAATCTGAATGAAATTTATCTGCTGCAGCGCTTCTCTGCAACCAAAAAAAATCCCATAATTGTCGTAGGAGACACTAGGCATATGTCTCAGGCGGGCCCGCCCCCACTGGTAGAGGCTTCACCCCCTGGGGTTTCTACCTCTTCCATAGGGGTCCGCCCTTCCTGAGCCCACGCCTCGTTCTCCTTGAGTTTCAGGTTGAAAGAGGACAGCATGTAGTTGATTCTGCCCTCTCTCTCCCTGATTATCTTAGCCTCTTCCATCCCAAGACCAAACACAAAGAGGTTGCCTGGAGAGGCAGCCTCGGGTTTGGCCTCGCGATGGAAAAGAAGCCATTTTTTGACGTGGGCCCATTGGTTCTGACCCTCCAGGCGGCGAAGTACGACTCCTGCATCCACCGGTGGTCCCGGTATCCACAGGGTCGCCCTCACCAGCCTTGGTAGCTCAGCCAAGGGGACCACGTTAAGTTGTGCACCCTCCCACAAGGGTGTTAATTGTAGCCATTTCAGGGACAACTCGTCTTCACAGGTTATCCCTAGGATTTCACCTGTGTACTTCATGCCCCTGAAAGTGGCTGCTTGTCTGCCCGATGCCAAGCACTGGTCAAGTTGCCTGTCCAGCGCTCCCATCAAGTCTTTTTGTGCTATCTCCACCTGGTCAGCAGTCAGCTTACCAAGTGGATGCTGCAGATCAATCACAGCTACACGGAGATGACTTGCAGCCGCCTCCCTGTAGCTCTGTTCTCTAGAGGCAGTCTCCTGCCTCCTCATCCTCTTTTGCTTTTCAGCTGCCGGAGGTGTGGAGGTTGAACACCTCACTCTCTTCTTTGACCCTGAGGTCTTTTTCCCCGCGGTTTGTTTAGGGTTGGCTATCGTAGCCTGCCCTTTACCCTTGGGGTTTATCCCGGAGGAGGATGGACCCGGTTTCGGCGGGTCGGTATTAGCCGCCTCCGCCTGCAAACGAGCCTTCCTCCGCCTTTTTACCTCAGCCCCGCAGATTCGCTTCCTCCTATGAGGCTGCGACCCCACATTGGCCGGGTTTTTTGTTTGAGGTGCACCCGAAGGCACTTCCTCAGTGGTTTTTTTATTATTATTATTTTCCATGATCTGGTTTTTGATTTCGTCCTCCTGCGTCCCCACCCACCACGGAGTCCAACAAGGGGACGTCGAACTTCGACATCAGGGCTAGCAGAAGGATATAGCCCCCAGGGAAGCTCATCCTGCAGTACGCAGCCTCAACTAGTGAGGCTACTCGTGCTCAGACTACACTTCCCCCAAGGACTCACCCTGTCGGCGGTCTGACCCGACGACACAGCCGATTGATCTGAGATGGGTTAGTCTCGACCTCTCGTTTTGGTGGAAATCCAGGCCAAAGAGGCGTGTTGCCCAGCCTTGGTGACACACTGCACCAAGGGGGGCTCAACCTCCAGGATTCCTTCATCCCACCTTACGGGTCTCCACGCACGGCACAAACACGCGGGAGCTTGTCCGTGGGGCGGTTTTGACGACCCCACACCAGAGGTTTAATCCGGGGGGGGGCACGTTTATTTCCAGCCCTCCTCTACTGAACCGCCTTCGCGGCCGTCTAAGCCGACAGCCACCAAGGCATGTCCAGGCAAGACAAGCCTCAGCCCTAACCTACATATCAGGAGAAGGGAAAAATCCAGGTCGGACTTCCACCACCCCCAGGAGTGTTTAGTTCCGGGGGGCATATCCGCCCTCCCCAGACCCCCCTTCCCCAGACAATGCCGGTCTCCCCCTATCCGCAACCCTGGGGACGCGCCTGATAGGTAGCTCAACCCACAGGAAGCCGTCTACTTAAAACCATAACACTTTTTGTATGCTTTGGTATGTCAGGTTGACAAACACGATGTCTTCTCAAAGTTTTTTTTGAATAAGCGCCGCGACAAAATAGGCAAAATACATGCTGTACTTCTTGTGCTGTTTGTCGCGTGGGGATTAACTTATGCAAATACAAATTTGACTCGTAATTTCCTTTTTTTCTTATTATATCTATTATCTTCCTTCTTTCAGGAGTGCGTATAAGCGATTGCAGTGGATTAAAAAATACATGTTCAAAATGAGAGCAATAGTTTTGATTTTTTTATTTGGAATGTTGCTCAATTTTTCAGTATTTTAACATAACTAACATATTTCAGTTTGTGTCAATTGGTTACCAAACACAAAAAAAGTTTCTTTCATAGCTTTCCAAATTAAAATTGTAAAACAACTTACCCTTGGGAAGGCACAATTTTTTTTACTTCCTCTTCGGACTTATGTACTGTTTCCAAGTGGGACGCAATATTTTATATTCAGTTCGACAATATAAGCAGCAATTTTTTTTTCTTACTCGTCCTTCTAAGGCACTACAACAGTTTTTTATAAAAAATAATTTTGCTGTTTATGTTTTAAATCGGTAATTGAAATAAATTAAATTTGTCGTAAATTATGTATACGGCTTTAATCATATAAATTATTTATTATTTTGGATCAAATATTCCAAAAACACATGTCTTTCAAACTTGTTATTTTATTACCTTTCAAAATTTCTTATTTAAGTTTTATCATTTTATAGAGTATAAAAAGTGTATTCTCCTCTCTAACCAGATACTGCTCACTAATTCTGAATACAATACTACTTGTTATTATTCTTGAATTAAATAACGTTTCGGTATTCTTAGAATGATACTTGCAGATTTATCAGTATAGTTATTATGTAGATGATGCAAAATTGGCAATTTTGCACTCTACATCCCCCACCTTTAAAACTGGCGTATAATAGTCGACATTTCTATACTCTTTTTGATCATATAGCAATAAGTAAGAACTGTAATAAACATTGTTAAATATTTAATGATAGCAACGATTGTTTTAATAATAATAGTTTATTAACGGAAAAGAAACTCCTATTACATAAAACAAGAAAGCAATTCATTAAATAACTTATAACTAAAAATTTAAGATGTACATGAAATAAAACTAAAACTAAAACTGGATATAACATTCTTTGATGCAGATATTAGCACACCACAAAACCTAATGTCGATAATAAAATAATTTGATTCTTAAAACCGATTTAGAAGACCTAAATAAATAATTTTTTTGCGGTTGATGTAACCATTAGTAGCATCAGTAATACTTCTTAATAATAATGATAATCTATATTCACGGGCAAGTAAGTATCCCATTTACAATAATAATGATACAGATTACATTTACAGTAACTTTAAGAACACAGTAAATGATGGACACGATTTTTAAAAACAGCATAAGATTGACAATTAAAAAAATCCAATGAATCAGAGAACTCATTGCAAGTACGGAGTGCTGTGTTCAATGGAGAATTTAAAGTATAGTTTCTCCTACAGCTTTCTATACTAAACAATGGACTTCTCCTCACAGCAAACTGCGGAACATAAAAAAATAGGGAATGCAGAATTTCGTTACAGTCCAAAAGATTGTTCATGACTCTAAAAACAAAGCAAAGTTGAAAGTATTTTCGTCTAGTACATAATGTTGTCATTCCAAGATAGCTCAAACTTAAATTGTAATTGAAGTTTATTTGTAAATTGTTAGGCAATTTATGCTTAACACAATTAAGAAATTTTCGTTGTATCGCCTCTAATCTGTCGATATGGATTTTATATTGAGGTGACCAAAGTATACATCCATACTCCGTTACCGATCTAACTAGTGTAGCATACAAAGTTTTTATTGTTTGTAAATTTTTGAATTCACTACCGTATCTTGTTACACACCCTAAGATTTTATTAGCTCTACACACAATTTTTTCGTAATGTGGTATAAATGTCAACTTCGAGTCCAAAGTGATACCTAAGTCTCTAACTTCAGAAACAAAGTTAAGTATTTGGCCATTTAAAATGTATTTAACCTTGCATGATACAATTTTCCTACTATAGTTTATTGCGTGACATTTATCTTCATTTAGAAACATATTGTTAGAAACACACCACTCTTCTAGATGACCAAGATCTCGTTGTAGAGTTGTAACGTCATTTCTAGAATTTATAATTCTAAAAATTTTTAAATCATCAGCGAATACGCGATAAGGACTTTCAAATTTGTATCCTATGTCATTAACAAATATCAAAAATAATAGGGGCCCCAGAATTGACCCTTGGGGAACTCCCGAGGTTACATTCACCATATGTGACAGACAATTGGCTATCTTAACCTGTTGCGATCTATTGGAGATATACGAGATAAACCATGTAAGTAGGGACCCTGATACACCGTACTCTTCCGATTTATGAATAAGGATGGAATGGTTCACTTTATCAAATGCTTTAGAAAAGTCCATATATATTGAGTGAACCTCGGAACCTCTACCTAACGCTGTTAAAATGAGGTTGACGTAGCTGAATAAGTTAGTAACTGTTGAACGTTGTTTATAAAAACCATGCTGTTCAGGAATAATTAAAGAATTAAAGATAGGTGTTAGTTTTGTGATCAAACAAGATTCAAATATTTTACTTACAGCAGATAAAATAGTTATTGGACGATAATTGTCAACTTTGCTGGTAGCACCTGATTTGAAAATAGGTATGATAAAAGTGTGCTTCCATTTACTAGGAAAAATACCCTGATTTAAAGATTTGCTAAACAGTAACTGTAATGGCCAAGCTATAATTGATTGAGTCTTTTTGTAGAATAATGGAGGTATTCAGTCCGGACCAGGCCCCTTGTTTGTATTAAGAGCACTTAAACAACGATCAACATCTTCCACACTGATGTCAATAAAATTTGTATTAATTTTAATTTCAGAACGAAAGTTTGAATTGGGACAACTAGCTTTATTATATATGGATGAGAAATGAACAGCAAAAGCATCAACAACCTGTTGTAAATCTGACAAAAGTGTATCATTATAAATCATAGGAAGTGTGATGGATGCCTTAGAAGATTTATTTCGAATAAATTGCCAAAAAATTTTTGGATTAATTAATAGGTCACGTTCAATATGACATAGGTACCTATCATACCCCTCAGAAATTTTGTATTTACACTGTTTGCGTAAATTAGAGAATTCTAAGTAATCTTCGATACTTCGCGTGTTTTTATACCGCTTATGAGCAATCTTTTTATGTCTTAATACCTCTATTAGTTCGCTGTTAAACCAGGATGGGAAGGTTGAGGAGCGTTTACATCTAAGTGGAACATACATATCAATGGCGACATACATAAGTTCATAAAATTTACAAATTGATTCATCAAGCAATTGGCAGTTGAAAAGATCTGCCCAGTTGATATTTTTGAAATATTCAACAATACTATCATATCTGGCATTTTTAAAATCATAATACCACACTTTATCATTAAAGATGGCGCTATTATCTAAGATGCTGATATTAACACTAAAAGTGGGATGGCATATATCAAGTTTAGTTAAATTTTCACAGCATTTAACTTCAACATTGTCACAATTAACAAAACAAAGATCTAAAATATGATTATGTAAATTTCTAATATTATTTAATTGGTCAAAACAAAGACTGAAAAAGCTGTCACAAAGATATATCTCACTTTGGAGAGTTAACCTATGCGGAATCAGACCAGGTGAGTTTTCAGGTGACCTTGTATGCAATGCTCTTGGCATTCTCCCTTTTTGGTAATGATTCAACTTTGAAATTGTCACAACAAAGTTTGTTCTCTAAATAAGTAGACAAATCAGTCTCCGAAGTACCAACATCAAGATTTACAACATAAATATAACTACTACGGGGTGCAGCTTTAATTACCAAGTTTGAACTGTGTATCGACCCTCGAATAATATTTCTTTTTTTCTTATATGAGACTGGTACAAAATCATCGTCCGCTTTAAGGGCATTAGCTTCAACAGTTATTTTAGAAGCTGGGACATAGGGAGTGGTTGCTGTGTCTAACTGCTTACTCGATTTTGATGCAAGTTTGGCAGCTTGTATATTGGATGAAGACAAAGAATTTTTAGGGAGCTCGAAATTAAAATTATTAAAAGAGTTAGAACTAACCGTCTTTTTTGCAATGGTTCCACAGTTATTGTTCTGAACGTTGTTGAATTCAATGACCTCCGAAAAAGACTTAGGAAAAACAGTTGCAGGTGCGCTCACCTCCTGATTGTGTTTTTTCAGACTTTTTATTTCGTCTCTGAGATTTTTATTCATAGATAACAATATTTTCACATCTTCTTTTAATCCATTGACTGAATCAATTAAACTATGCACAAGTAGCATAATATCATCGCGATTGCAATTGCTAGTATCATTTTCACTTTCAAAACGAAACCTTTTGGGGATAGCTCCTTGGGAAGCATCAACGCAATGATTACATTTCCAAATCGATCTCTTCATGTGAAATCCCCTCAGATCAATGTTCACACACTTATTATGATAAGAGTTCAAACACATGGTACACTGAACTACACATTTTGCATCATCAATGTTTGTAGAGCACGCGAAACAAGAAACAACGTCTGTACTCATCGCGCTCCGACGGAGAAGTGAGTTTTTAAGTGTTTTTTAACTTTAATAATATTAAATCTTGAAATTTTTCTGGTTTCAATGCATCAAATAATACATCAACTGAATTACTAATCCTTTTTAACACTATTAGAAATCTACCCATTTCTTGCATTTTGTTAGAAATACTGTTGCAATTTGTTGTCTTTTATGTTTGCACAAAAGGGCTTGCCCATACAAACAAATCAATGTGTCACTTTTGGCAGTATAACTGATCTTGTCAGCTCTCATTATGCTAAAAACTTCTTCTTTTATACGCGCCGATTTTAAAAAGTTTTGATTCTTTGAAGTCAATGTGGCCAAACAATTTGGACTCTTGTTTAAGCAGTTTTTCCCAGGATTTCTTTCGCTGGCAGGTTTCTGTTTGCATATTTCAACATGTTTATAAAGAAGTTTTTTTGTATATTGTCCCAAACAGTAATTACATACAAAATATGGCGCATCAGTTTTCTTGGAACTTCTCACAGGATTTGAAATATTCTTTTCCGTTTTCAAATAAAAATAACCTTGTTTTCGTAACGCTGTAATCAAAGCTAAATGTTCTTTACATTTAGGAGGTTTACTTTTAATTTTTATCACGTGTTCATTATTATCATGTTGTCTAAATAAATGCCTTGTAAAATGTGTAGGTACATCTCTATAGCAAATAGGACAAATTGTAGGCCGTTCTCTTGCAGATGGCTTTTTAGAGTATTCTCCCTGATGAACCACACTCACTATAGTATTTTGGTCTGCATCTGCATCTATCATCCATTCTTCTTCTACTGTTTTATTTTTCTGTGTTTCCTCTTGTGAACTTTTAGTTTCTTTATTTTGTATATTTTCAATTTTATTTTCTTGTTTTTGTTGTGACTTGTCAAAATTTTGTAAAATGCTGAGTTGCTTTGATTCTGATGATTCGGGAACAGTTGAGTCCTAAAAAGTTTTATAGAAAGTTAAGTCGCTTGAACTTCAAATTAATGTTCTTAATACCTTAACTAATAAAATGTCTTCAAGGGACGTACTTTGGTCGGATGATTTTCTTATCTGTTTACGTTTTACGGTGAAATTCTAAAAGTTGTTTAAAAAAATTAAATTGGATTTAATTTAAAAGAAACTATACTTCATTAGAGGAATATCTTCTGACATGTCGGAGTCAATAGATTCAGATAAAACATATTCTGATCGTGAGTCTTGAAAAGGCTCAGACTCAGAAACAAATGACAGCTCATTTTTGAAATCGTCATCTTCAAAAACTTTCGATTCTATTTCGGCAACCTCAACTCCTTCACTAACATATCCTTTAAATTTTAAAAAAATATTACAGAGTAATAATACAATTTGTGAGTTTTAATAAGTATGAACAATGAACGGATAAAGTTCAAGGTAAAAATACCATCTATCTTCTGGGACGGGGGCTTGAGGCATTAAGTACAAAAAATGATTTTGGTTGTTTCAGCCAGCCTAAGGTTATGTAAATCAACAAAATTTTGTTTAGGCACTTTTTTGTTGTTTTCGGGCACAAATGCATTAAAAAAATACTTTAGTTTGTGAAAGGGACTGAGATTTTAAAAGAAAAATTAAATACAGTTTTTAGTCGGCCTGTATGAAAGCACATAATCAGTAACAAGCAAAAAGAAAAAAAGAACTATCTGTCAACTTAACTGTCTAGGTTGTTTGTACTGTCGGTAGATGTTTTCAGATATAATATATTTTTTAAATAAACTACTTACTGCTACATCTTCTGCTGCAAGTATTAATATGGGTTTATTAAATTTATTAATTGCCAAATTTTGTCCTGCTTCGCTGGAGATTTCGTGTGCCCAGTCTGTTTCTATGAGCGTAATTAAAGATTTTAGTTTCTCTAAACGCTGAGGACATGAAGGCTCTTTCTGAATTTCTATGGAATAGGCCGTGTTTATAGCAGACTTCACTAACTTTCCTATTTGCAGAGCAAGTGAAGGAGACTGAAACGAACGTTCTTTTTCGTCGTAGCCAGATATTTCCCTTGTCGCTCTAAGAATTAATTTAAACTTGTTTGGTGTTAAAATATCCACAAGTTCTGAAGTTGCTGTTGTCTTAACAGTTTCAATTTGAATATTTTCATTTTTTCCACTTTCAGTTACTAAATTTGGATCACCTTCATCTTGGGCATTTAGTAAATATTTTGAAATAATTGTCACATCCCTTGCGACAACAGTTAGGCGATAATAATTTTTGTGTATCTTCTCTTTGTGTCCCATGAAATCTACTAAATTTTGAATATCATTATCTTGGAGCTTCATTGTTACAGAATGAGTGGCAATGTGCTTTCGAAGTGTAGTTGCTCTCAGTGCAACAGGATTAAGTGCGTCACATTGGGAGGAAAATTTTCTCATTAAATCGCACGCATTTAGATGTCGAATCCTTTCATCTAGGGATGGAATTCCAAAGACATATGGATTTATGGAGGGTACGCCCGCGACACTCCTTAGTTGCAAGAATAAAGCGATACAGTCTTTTAATTCACGAGAAATTATAATAGAAACAGTTCTCCCTAATTTCCCACGAGGTGAGCATCTTCCATATAACTTAGCTAATTTTTTACCGTTATCACTCATTGCCTGAAAGGTATCATCTGCTTTCACTTGTTCATACCTTTCATAATCTTCAATAAGCAGTCTTTCCAGTTCGCCAGGACGTCTTGAACTAGCTTCGCTGTTGTATTAAACATGTGTTTAATTACATTTTCCTTATAATCAGTACCATCTTTTTTTTTTCATGTTAGAGGCCCAACTTTTCAAAATAGTATTTAAACTCTCAGGAAAAGTAGATTGCTCCAAATTGTAGCCCTTTTCTTCCAAAAAGCTGGAAAATTGCCGTCATACCGAGTCGCGTGATTTTTTGTGTTCCATGGGGTGGTTTTGGATATCTCGGCATCTATTTCTTGTTCTGATTTTGACCCAAATCTCTTTTCTTGCATTTGCATGTTGAAATTACAGAATAACATCAAAAACTGCATCAAATGTCACGGAAGTATTATTTAAAAAAAAAATTCTTATTATCTCGGTTGATATGGAAATGAAGGCATGTGTAACTTAATTTTTCTTACTTTTTGGTTGAATTTTAATCTGAAAAATTATTGATTCATGGAATAGTCCCTCGAATACCATGCGTAGTCAAAGTTAAGTCGTATATTTTTGCCGTGGTTCCACTCATGGGCATTTCGCTTGGAAATACCACTCGTGCTTCGCAAGATGTATTTGGTAAGGCTCTTCTAAAAGAATTTTTACTCAAAAAATTTCGGGTATTGCATGTATCACGTAATTTGTCCACAATCCAACAAACAGTTATTGTTGCTTCTGAATCTTTGAACTGTTGAAGTCTTTGATCTTCGGTCAACTTCACTTTTCTCGTTGCGACAGTCAACGTGTCTCCTTCTAATTTTTGTTGCCAAATGCAGTCCTTCATTTTCTTGTAGATTCACTAATTCTACGGAAAAGCTCCACAATATTTGTTTTCCACTGTAAGAAAACCCTCTCCAGTCCCCTACCGCATTGCGAAGCATTAATTACATGACCTGGATCAAGGATAATACAAATTTCCTTCTTATTTTGAGGATGCAGAAAATATTAACTATTTTCCTTCCTTTTTAAGCTCAACAGCTTTCATTTTAATTGCATTTAATGCGTCTGAACTATAACCAGGTTTTTGTGTTTCCACAGTTGGATACCATTTTCTGATAGTATTGAGGTGAGATAAACAGTTTTGAAAGCATTTTCTGACATAGTTATAAGCTGAGCTAGAATAAAAATTCAGTGTGAGAGCAAATATTCTCAATTCAGGGAGAAATTTTCGTTCAGTGGTCAACTTTAACTGACGTAGTAGTAGCTGTTTCTGTAAGGAGGGAATAGATGATTTCTAAATTAAAAACGCTGAACTAAAAACGCACAAAAACCTCAAATGTTTCCCCAAAATGTAAAATGAAATTTATTTTTTTGTAAAAGAAAGCATTTCATAGTGCAAAGCTAAGCAATGATCATAACCATATAAGATCTTTGATTTGTTGATTATTGTTGTCTTGAGCGATTTGAGCTTTGATTATTGTCATTCCGTTTTCCTTTATAATTTTTGGTCTTGACGAAGGGTTTGCAAAAACTGTGGTTATGAAAATTTGTCTTTCTTTTCGGTCAATTGCATCTTCACAGATGTTGATTGTTCTTGGTGTTTCGTTGTTTTCTCGTCGTGAGGTTACTGATGGTGTGTTTATTGTGATGGTACTTTCAGATTGACTAATTTCTGATCGATTGTAATTCGGTTGATAATTTCCTGTTTGTCTGGAATTTGATGTGTCGGATGGGTTTGTTCCTAAAATTGCTGATATTGTGTCTGATGAATTACTTGGTGATAAGTTTCTTGGTGAACTGCTTGTTGGTGAATGTCTTGGGGTATTGTTTGGTGTTGGCATTCTAAATGTTGGTATTGAGAATTCTTCGGGAGTTGTTGGTGAGAAGTCTATCAAGTTTGGAATGGGAAGTGCGTCGTTGTTCCTGATGTTGGTTCTGGGGTTCTTAATCCTATGTTTTGGTTTTCATTTTCTTGTATTAGCTCGTTTAGTAACTGTTCTAGTTCTTCATCTGGTTGAACTGCAATTGATTGTGCGTCAATGTCCAGAGGGTAAATTTGTATTCTTGAGAGTGCGTCAGCATTTGTGTTAAATTTTCTTTTTTTGTAGACGATGTCGTAATCGTATTCTTCTAGTTTTAATCTCCATCGTACTAATTTTGAATTGGGTTCTTTGAGTGAAAATAGCCATTGAAGTGGGCGATGATCTGTATAGATGGTGAATTTTCTTCCGTATAGGTAGGGTCTGAAATATTTGGTTGCCCACACTATCGCTAATAATTCCTTTTCGATAGTTGAGTATTTTTGTTCAGTCTCATTGAGTGTTCTTGATGCGTAAGCAATTGGTTTATCTTCTCCTAGTTGTCCTTGTGATAAGACTGCTCCTGGGGCGACATTTGATGCGTCTGTTGTTAAGATGAATGGTCTTGAAAAATCTGGGTATTGTAAAATTGGATGGTTGATCGAAATTTTCTTACAGGTCTCGAATGTTGTTATAAATTGTTGGTCATGTGTTATCTTGGCATTTTTCTTCAAGCATTTTATCAAAGGTTTTGTGAGCTGTGCAAACTTTGGTATGAATTTTCTGTAATAACCGAGTAGTTCTAAAAATCCTTTAATTTCCTTCTGGGTTTTCGGTAATGGGTAGTTCATGACTGCTTTTATTTTGTCTGGGTTTGGTTTTACTCCTTCGGGTGTGATAACGTGTCCTAAATATGCTACTTCTTTACGTAAGAAGCATCGTAAGTGATGTTGAAAATATGATGATGTCATCAAGGTAAACGAGGCATTTTTCGTTCTATATTCCTCTTAGAATATTGTCCATGACTCGTTGGAATATAGCTGGGGCATTCTTTAATCCAAAGGGCATACGTAGAAATTCGTAATGTCCATTTTCTGTGCTGAAGGCTGTTTTTTCTATGTCGTCAGGGTGCATTTCCACTTGGTGAAATCCTGAGGCTAAGTCGAGTGTGGTGAAGTACATGCTCTTTCCTAGCTTGTCCAAAATGTCATTGATGTTTGGTAATGGATACTTGTCGTCGATTGTTTTTTCATTTAACTTTCGGTAGTCTACTACGAGTCTCCATTTCTTTTCTTTTGAAGCGTCCATTTTCTTGTCTACGATCCATATGGGTGATGACCAAGGTGAAATTGAAGATGGAATTATTCCTTGTCCTAGCATGGAGTATATTTGTTGTCGTACTTCTTCTTTGTGTACTTCTGGGTATCTGTATGATTTTGTAAAAGTTGGATTTTCGTCTTTGGTTCTTATTTGATGCTTGATTTGGTTGTTAAACGTTAGGGGTAAACGTCCGGTGTGAAAGATCTCTCGATATGCCACGCATAATTTCCAAATTGCGTCTTTTTCTTCAGTGTTCATGTGCTTTAGTCGGAGATTGTATAGATTGTCTTTTAAGATTTCGTCAATGTTCGGGTGAATTGGACATAATGGTGGTTGTGGATTGAATCCGTATGTATTGACCGTATTGATTTCTGAAGGCTTGAATAATGTGAAGGTCAATTCTTAATCCGTTGGGTTGATTATAGTGGTCGTTGCTTTTTTGTCCTTGACGGTGACGTATGAGGCTGGTATTTCGGCTGCGTCCAATTTTTGGTGGTGTAAGATTCCTTCTGTGACATCTTTGTCAACAGGTATTTGAATGATTTGTTCAGTTCTTGGTTGAAGATTCATTTAAAAAACTGGTTTTCTTCTTTTTATTTCATCACATTCAAAATAAATGGGAACTATGGCTTTTTCTGTTATCAAAAGATTTTTTCCAAAGTCTAAGCATGCGTTTATTGAACGTAGGAAATCAATTCCGATTAATCCATCGTATTTAGGATTGAAGTCAAATAGAAAATGTTTTTGTTTGATGTCTGGTCTTCCAAAAATTTGCGAAATTGGGATTGTTACGCTTTCTGAATGTTGAGTGGTTGCCTGAACTGAATGTATTTGAAATGCATCTTCTCTGATGTAAGAAGGATAAAATTGTTGTGTGACTTGAGGGCGTAGCAAACTGCTAGCTGATCCGGTGTCTATCATTAATTTTAAATTTAATTCCGGTGTCCTTATGTATGGTAATCTTGAAATATAGTTTGTGTCTATGCTGAGTTCGATTGTAGGCTGTTGTGGGCGAAATGCTAAGTCTGGTCCTCGAGAGGCGCGGTTAGCCAAAAATTTTGATTTGGGGAAATTTCTTCGGGTATAACAGCTTCATTGGAATCACTTGTTGCGAAAGTCTGTCCTTGAAATTGTGCAAATGTGCCATTTTCGTCTGATTCATTTTCTTCAAGTTCATTCGGAAATGGAAGATAACTTGTTTGAGGTGAGTCATTGTCGTTGTGATATAATTCTTGGAAGGTGTATTTTCTTCTTTGATTTTGATTTGAATTTTGAGTTGGCCTGGCTGTCTGTGTGTCCATTGGTACAACTTGATATCTTATTGTTTGTGTTTCCATTGCAATTGGTCTTGGAAAATTGTGTCTCGCATTCGGATTTGGTGCGAATACATTTTTTTGAAAATTCCTTGGATTCGGATTTTGGTTGAGATTCGGGTATTGATTTTGCTGATAATTTTGTTGATAGCTCGGCATTGTGGGAACTTGATCATAAATTGGTTGTCGCGGAAATCTGTTTGAGATATTCCTTTGTCCGGTATTTTGCCGATGTATGAGTTGCATTTGAGGTTGAAGTCGCGAGTGGAACTGTGTGCGCCCTTGATTCGGATGTGAAGGTTGATGATTAGAAGAATGTTGAGTTGCATTTCTATTTATGAAGTGCATGGGACTGTTGTTTGATTTTAATTCACGTGATTTGTTCTGAATTAAATAATTTGTCCGATTTTTTACGTATAAAATGTTTTCTTCATTAAGTATTTGTGCTTCCAGCGTTTGTGGATTTCTTGATCGTAAACCACTTAAAAATGATTTAAGGGTTAAATTGTCGAACATGTTTCTTTTTACTATTCGAATTCGTTCATTGGGTTCTGTTACTGCAAGATTTGAAAGAAGAAGACTTTTCATGTCTTGACAGCGAATGTAAAATTGTTGCGGGGTTTCGTTTTCTTGTTTTAAAAGCATTAAATCTCGTAAGAGCGAGTTTTCGTCTCTTTGGTCTGCGAAGTTTAATTGTAAAATATTTTTTAAAGCTCTCCAAGTATTAATTTCTCTTGATCCCGTTACTACTTTTGCCTGTCCGGTTAATTTGTTTTTTTATCGCGGTTAATAGGAATTTGTTTATGAATGCTTGTGGATTTGCTGCGTCTTGAAATTGTGTGACGATTAATTCGCAAGCAGAAAGAAAGTCAGCGAGTTCAGATGCTTCTCCAGCGTATTTGGGAAAACGATGAATGAAATTCCGCCATTTTTTGATTTTGATTATTTTGATTGTCTTCGGTTTCAACGAACAACCGTTCGATTAATTGTACGAGATCCTTAATGGAATCGTTCATGCAAGGGATTTGTTTGAGAAAGGAACGAGTTTTTACTTACATTAACGTCAGTGCGAAGTGTGTTTGCATTTTTCTTTTCCTGAAACAAAGTAGGAGTCTGGCGATTCTTGTCCAGGAGTCCTGTGGCGATTGTGGAGAATTCGGCGATGCGTGTCCGAAATTCTGCGGTGTGAAGGCGATGCGGAGATGATGCGAAGTTTCGGCGATGCTTGTCCGAGATTTTGCGGTTGAGATGGTTCTTTTTCGGAATCGGTCTCGAACGATTTTTGTTTCTTAACACGATCCGTACGACTGCGCCAGTTAAGTTTAGTGGTTTAATAAACTTGTTTTAAAAAAGAACTTTTCTTTTATTCACAAATTTGTTATTACACTTGATTATTCGTATCATTATGATATCTTTACGAACAGAATTTGAAAAGAACGTATGCAAAGTACGTGAAACGATTTGTCTCCTATTAAAAGTTGCATTATTAAAGTAACATTGACCGGTAGAGTGATTTGTTTTAAAATATTTGGAACATTTTCTCAATTGACCAATGTCTGCAGTACGTTTCTGCAAATTTAAGGATTTTTCCTCCTCACAAGCTGCCTCAATTGCGTCGTTTAATACTTCATAGCGAGAAGACTTTATAATGATGTTTATTTCAATTTTTGATCAATTCACGTTAAACCTTAGTGCACAGTGCACACATCGTTTAGGCTTGATTTCAATGTAATAATTTTGTTTGCAAAATCGCCAACACCATCTTTATTTTGCTTGATACTTATAAGTTCTGTTTGAATTTGTGCGATCGATCTTTTCTCACCATATTGGTTTTCGAGTTTTGTTTTAACTTCAATCCAAGAAGCAAAAATACTATACTTTACTAAATCATAAGCCTAACCGGAAAGCTGGTTTTGTGCGCATTAGTAGTACACATTCCATGAACAACAGCGACACATGGTAATTTCTCTGACATGGGCTAGTTCGCTTACTAAAATACCCTATCACTCGTGTTTGACCATTGCATTTTTGAATCAAAACACCACCACAACCTAAAGAACTGGCGTCAGTATGCAATTCGGTTGGAAGATTCGGTTCAAAAACGCCCAACAGAGGTCTTGATGTCAAGCGATCGATTACATATTTTCGCGCTATTTCCTGTTCATTCTCCCAACAAATTTGTTCGTTACTTTTTGTTAACTTAGTGATGCTAGCAGTTGCAGTTGAAAAATTAGGAATAAATTTCCGAAAATATGCAGCAAGCCCCATAAATTGCCGGACCTGCTTTACATTTTTTGGCAAGGGAGAGTGAATTAAAGCAGTCACTTTTGGCGAACCGGGACGAATCCCTTCAGCCGAGATTTCGCGACCCAAGTACTCGATACTTGTTTACAAAAACTTATATTTTTTAATATTTAATGAAAAACCTGCTATCCGCAACGCCTCCAGAACTTTTTCTAAAAATTCGATTCCCTGTTCCGGTGTCCGCGAAGGTCGTCTAAATAAACAAGAGCTACAGACTCTTTTAAAGGCCCCAAAGGGCATACGCAAGTAGTCGTAGTGGCCCTCAGGTGTGACAAACGCCGTTTTCTCGATCGAATCCTCGCTTATCGGAATTTGATGAAACCCCGACGCCATGTCAAATGACGTGAAGAATTTTCCCTTTCCCAATCGGTCGAGCTGATCGTGATTAACGGTAAGGGGTAACGATCTTTTACAGTGTGCGAGTTTAGTTCACAATAATTCATGCGAAATATTCCGTCCTTCTTCCGGTCCAAAAGCACTGGACTAGCGTACGGTGAAGCGCTCTCCCGAATTTTTTCGTTGTCGAGAAGATTTTCAACAATTTCACGCACGGCTGCTCGTTCAGATGCCGCAAGACGCGTAGGTAAAACATTTTTCAACGGTGTGACCACCTTTATCACAAAAGGAACAAACAATTTTACCATCGCCGGCATTGTTGCTTTTATTAATGCGTTCGGGGGTTTTTGATCGTTCTGATTGCTTATTACATCGGTCTGGGAATCGGCATTGTCTTCGCAAATGTCCAACTTTACCACAATTATGATTTTTAGTAAAGAGCCAAAAGTGAAGGAAGAAAACGAGGAAAAAGGGAAGCTGGTACAAAATTAGGAGAAAAAGGGCTGAAGGTACTGTTTTGGAATGTCCAAGGGTTGCGAAAAAAGGAAAAGGAGTTCTGGGACTACGTGGGAAAATTTGATGTTGTGGGGCTAGTAGAGACTTGGGTGCAAAGAGAAAACTGGGAGAAATTGGAAGAGACACTACCACAAGCGGGGGAATAGTAACGGGAATTCGAAAAGAAATGCAAGAATTGGAAAAGGGAAGCAATAATAAAAACGGACTAATGAAGAAAGTAATACAGCTGGATAACAATCGATGGGAAATAATAACCGTTTCTAGCAAGAAAATTGAGGAAACCAAGATAAACATAGAAATGGAAACAAAAGAAAAAGGAGATGAAAAAATACTTATAGGAGGTGATTTTAACGCAAGATTGGGCGATAAGGGGACAAGAATAATAGATAAAGAAAAGGGAGAGAAAAGAGGAGCAAAAGATAAAGCAAATAACAAAGAAGGGAAAATATTGTGGCAGATAATAGAAGAAATGGGATGGGAAATTTTGAATGGAAACAAGGAAGGAGACGAAGAAGGAGAATGGACGTACGTAGGGGCGAGGGGAGAATCAATTATAGATTATAGGATTGTCAACGAAGAGGCGTGGGAAGAAATAGAGAGTTTCAAAGTGGGGGAAAGGGTAGAATCAGACCACATGCCTCTAGAAATAAAAATCAAAGGAAAAGAGCAAGAGTACGAAAAACAAGAGAGAAGACACGAAAGAAAATAATTAGAAAAAAGAATATGGGATGAAGAGGGAATTCAAAGATACAGAAGTAGACTAGAAAAAAAGAAATTCGAAGTAAAAGAAGAATACAAGCTATGATGGTGGAACTGAGCAACCTAATTGTAGAAGCTACGGAAAAAAGAAAGATATACATATAGCAAGGGAGGGATAATGGATGGAACGGAGAATGTAGTGAGTTGAAGAGAAAAGCAAGGGAAAAATTAAGAAAATGGAAGAATAACAAGGGAAGGAAAGAAGAGTACCTAAAAGCAAGAGAGAATTATAGGAGAAAATGGGAAGAAAGAAAAAGAGAAAAACAAGAAGAAGAAGAGAAGACAATAAAGTCCCTGAAAACAGAAGAGCAAGTATGGAGATATATAAACAAGGAACGGAGAAGGAAGACTGAAATCAGCGGGAAAATCAAAATACATGAATGGAAAACACACTTTATAGAATTATTGGGAGGTTGTGAGGAAAAATGCTGCAAAATAAATAAAGGAATCACAACGACGGAAGAAATGTGGAGAGGTTCGGAAATAACAAAAGATGAAATAGAAAGACAGATTGGGAGACTGAAAAGAGGAAAGGCACCATGAGGGGATGGAATCCAGAACGAAGCGTGGATGTTCGGGACAGAAGAAGTGAAAGAAAAGATGTGCGAAGTGGTAAATGGAGTTTGGAAGGGAAAAGGGTTTCCTCGGCAGTGGAGAGTGTTGTGTATTCCGTATATCACAGGTATAAAACTCAATAATAAGACGTCAGATTATTGTAGGTTTATTCACCACGTTGGTTCCACGTGTGTATGGACATGGCGTCCTTGACACCCTTGCGTTGGCTATTGCTGGTTGCATATATAACACATCTCCCTCTTTAACTTACAACTACAAAATATTCCTCCTAACAATGAAATTTACCTAAACTAACTAAAATAATATTTACAGGTTGAAATCTTACATACTAACAATAAAATCATCTAGGATCTTTGGGGTTTTCCTAATTCTAGATGGTCTAATACATTCATGTGCTGCGGGAGGACACATTGGCTCGGTGGCTGGTAAAGGATGAGTGTCCTGACGTGTGTTGTTCATACCTGCTGGTACAGGATCCAGATTAGTGGAAGTGCTACGTACTGGGGCAGGGATGGGTAGTTGTGGTAACGTAGGATCGTAATTTATGGGCATTCCGATTTTCAGATCAATGTCCTCTGTGCTGTTTAATGGCGGTGCTTTTACTCAATACTGATTCGCAACCCTCACTCCTTTTCTTTATTTGATTTGGGTGACGTTTCCACACCGTTCCAGATGCGAGCTGGCATAAATAAGTGGCGTTGCCAATTGTTTTTATTATTTTCGCATCAACCCATTTCCTCTCGGTTGTCCGACAGTCTCTGATTATGACTTTGTCGTTGATTTTAAAAGTTCCACTTGTAGTTGGTTCGCGGGGTATTTTTTTTTGAGACATGGTCAGTACGAGTCATTAGATGAAACCTTGTACGTAATTCTCGACCAAACATAGCACTAGCTGCAGATATTTTGGTCGTCGTATGCGGTGTGTTTCTATAAACTAGCAGGAAACGGGAAAGTATCGTCTGAATGGTGGCATTTTTATTTTGTTCATCTGCCAATGCCGACTTCACCTTGTTTTTTACTATTTTAACACCGTTTTCAGCAAGGCCGTTACTTTGAGGGTTGTATGGCGAGATTGTCATGTGTTTGATTCCGTTCCGGTAAAAGAAAATCTCCATTTCTTCGGAGACGAAGGAAGGTCCGTTATCGGAAACAACTGTTTCTGGCAGCCCAAATCGAGAGAAGCAGTCTCTAAGCATTTCTACAGTACTCTCGCTTGTAATGTTTTTCATACTGTAAATTTCTAACCATTTAGTGCAGCTGTCTACTATGATCAGGTATTGTCTTTGCAAGAACGTGAAAAAGTCCATGTGGACTATTTCGAACGGATTAGAAGATTCCGGCCAGGATACATAGGGTTTTGGGGGATGAGATGTGACAGACAGACAAGCTTTGCACGATTTGCATATCTGTTCAATTTCTTTGTCGACTTCAGGAAACCATAAGAACGATCTCGCCATAGCTTTCATTCGCACGATGCCTTCATGAGTAGAGTGTAGTTCGTTTTTTACTATTTCTCGCATTGTGGTTGGTATCACGATACGGTCTCCAAACAACAAACAGCCATTTACCTCGTGGAGGTCTAATTTGCGATTATAAAATGGTCGATAATTTTCATCGATCTCGTTTGGCCATCCCGATCGAACAAATTCTATAACCTTAGTTAAGATAGCGTCATTTGCTGTTTCTTATTTTACCATTGTATTGTCTATCGGAATATCTACATTGGAGAAATATATGCTATTGTATTCTACTTCGTCAACTGTAAATTGCTTGTCTAGTGGTAATCGCGACAAACAGTCTGCGACTGCGTTGTCACGTCCCTTTATATGTTCAATGTGGAAATCAAAGTTTGAAAAATACAGTGCGTAGCGCTTTATTCGATTAGCATATGTCTGATTTATTTCCTTTTGTTTCCCAAACAAGTAGACCAACGATTTTTGATCTGTTCGCAAAATAAATCTCTGTCCATATAAGTATTCTTGGAATTTGTTTATGGCGAAATAGCGTGCTAAACTTTCTTTGTGCACTACTGAGTAGTTGTGCTCAGCTTTAGTGTAAGTTCTTGATACACATGTCACCATTTTTTCAGTGTTGTCTGTCATCTTGTGTGCAAGAACTGCTGCTATGCCACGTTCAGAAGCATCACATGTTACAATGATGGGTAGATTAGGATCGAAGTTAGTTAGAACCGTATCAGACGCAATCTTTTGCTTAATACTTCTGAACGCTGTATCACATTTATCTGTCCATTGATATTTAACATCCTTTTTTAGTAACTGATAGAGGGGTGCTAGAGTTTCCGTAATGTTGGGTATAAATTTGCTATAATAATTAACCATTCCAATAAACGATTTAAGTTCGGTAATATTATTTGGTGGTGGAGCAGATGTTATTGCTTCGATCTTATATTTGCTTTTACTTAAACCGTTTTCTGATAAGTCGTATCCCAGATACGAGATTTTGCTTTGGAGAAACTGACATTTATCCAGGTTTACCGTTAGGCCTGCGTTTTTTAATATAGTTAGGGCTCGTCTCAAAATATCTAGGTGGTTTTCGCCACGTTTATGTCCGATTAAGATGTCATCCTGGAAGGTGAATACATTGTCGATGCCTTGAAAAAGTTGGTCAATATGTTTTCGGAAGTAAAAGCTTGCACACTTAATCCCAAAGGGCATTCGGTTAACCATGTATAATCCTTTGTGCGTGGATATAGTGACCAGCTTTTTTGACGCATCATCGAGTTCGAACTGCATATACGCGTCGCTTAGATCTATTTTGGAAAATTTGTAATTTCCTTTCAGATTAGCATAAATCTGATCTATGTGTGGTAATGGATAATACACATCTACTAGATTTTTGTTGAGATTTATATAGCTACCACATATGCGTACGGTGCCATTTTTTCGCAGAACCGGGACAATATGGGAACTCCATTCTGTTGTTACGGTTGGTGTAATGATTCCTCTTTGAATCATCCTCTCTAATTCGTACTCGACTTTGGATTTAAGGGCTAAGGGTACAGGTTTCGGAGAATGGTGCTTTGGGACGGCGTTAGGCTTTAACTTCAAAGAAATCTTACCGTGGTGAAAACATCCGAGAGCTGAAGTACACACATCATGAAACCCCCCCCTAACGTAGTCTTCACGTCCAGCACCGAGTCAATGGCGTTTATTCCTGCTGGAGTGAAAATAATGTTAAAATTATTGATGAAATCCCTGCCTAACAATCCTGTCATAGCATTTTCAATTACAAATAGTTTTAACTCACTTGCCATATCTCCATATTCTACTATAACATTTATGAATCCTAATGGTACAATTGATTCACCTGTGTAACCTTTAAACGACATTACTGTTGGATGAATTTGGTAAGTGTTCAAATTATTTACATAAAACTTGTTGCTTATTGCAGATATGCCGGAACCTGAATCTAACTGCATGCAATATTTTTTGCCATCTATTAACACGGAGAGTTCGATTGGCTTAAGAGTGTTGTTAATGTTATATATAGAGTTTAGATAATGTCCTTCGTCATATATACTAACCTCGCTTCCGCTTCCTTGTTCACTTTGTAGGGTCTCCACTGCGTTGATCTGCCTTGCCCTGCAGACACTCGGTAAGTGTCCCTTTTTGCCACATGCATTGCAGGTATAATTCTGGAACTTGCACGTTCCAGCATGTATTTTGCCACAGCACTTACATTTCACGGTGGTTCTGCTTTGGTTCTTCACTCTTCCCATGTCATAACTTTCTTTATACTCTTCATTTGCATCTGGTTTTCTGGGTTTGTGTTGGTTTCTTCCCCGGAAGTTGCCTAGTTTACGGTGACCACTGTATACTGCCTGAATTCTGTCCTCGCTTCCTTTACCAGTGGTGTATGCTAACGCCAACTCCTTGCTGTTGGCAATTTCGATTAACTTCTCGAGACTTTGACTGACTGGTTCTTCCACTAGTCGGTCCATAACGGGTCCCTCTCGCATTCCCGACACGAACCGATCAACCAGTGTCTCTTGGAGGTGCTCAAACTTACAGTTGACCGCGAGATTTTTTAATCTTGCATACCACTCATTAGAACCTTCTTCGGCGGTTTGGTGGGCTCGGAAGAACTGAATTCGTTCCCTAAACACGTTTACTTTTGGACTGAAATGCTTTTGGAGCTCCTTTTTCAGCTCTTCTAAAGACTTGTCCTTGGGTGGAATTGGAAATGATAAATCGCGAAATATCTTGTATACATCCGTTTCCATCTGACTTAGCAACAGGGCAACTTTGCATTTTTCGTCCACGATTTTGTTCACGAGGCAGAATTGTTCGAACCTTTCTTCGAAAATCGTGAAGTCACTGTCCGGTGTGAATGTAGGGATAATGCCGATGTAACTAGCCATGCTTGAAAGTGCTTTTCAGAACGGTTAGACTTTCTCACCTTTTCCTCCCGTTCTTGCGTTGAAAGTTACTCCCTTGTATTCATAATTTGCTCGTCGCCATATGTTGTGTATTCCGTATATCACAGGTATAAAACTCAATAATAAGACGTCAGATTATTGTAGGTTTATTCACCACGTTGGTTCCACGTGTGTATGGACATGGCGTCCATGACACCCTTGCGTTGGCTATTGCTGGTTGCATATATAACAGAGAGAAGGTATAATAATCCCATTATTTAAAAAGGGTCAAAAAAGTGATGTGAAGAACTACCAAGGGATTACCTTGCTCAATACGGCGTACAAGATATAGGCAATGATACTCGATGAAAGGTTACGAAAGGAGATGGAAGCAAGGGGTATGTTACCAGACGGTCAGGCAGGGTTTAGGAAAGGAAGAGGTACTATGAACAATCTGTACATCCTGCGACATTTAGTGGGAAGAGAAATAAGGAAAGAGGGTGGACGAATGTACGCATTGTTCATAGATTTCAAAGCAGCGTTTGATAGCGTGAATAGAGAGAAAATGTGGAAGTATTTGAGGAGAAAGGGAGTAGATGCATACTTGGTAACGAAAATGGAAGAAATATATGAAAAAACAGTAAATACGGTGAGAGTGAATGGAATAGAGAGTGAGAGTTTTTATACAAATAGAGGAGTGAGACAAGGATGCCCACTCAGCCCCGCATTGTTTGCAGCTTATCTAGGAGATATAGATGAAATGTTCAGAAAAGCACAGACAGGAGAGGTGGTAGTCGGTAAAGAGAAAGTGTGATCGTTGGCGTACGCAGATGATTTGGTGATTGTGGCAAAGAAAAGAGAAGAAATGAAAGCAATGATTAAAAGTTTGGAGAAGTATGTAGAAAAAAAGGAATTGGAAGTGAATGTGGAAAAAACAAAAATGGTGGTGTTTGGGAAGAAAGTAAGAAAGGAGAAGGAAGAGTGAGCATGGAAAAGGAAGAAGATTGAACAGGTGAAAGAATTCCAGTACTTAGGATATACATTAAAGAGCAATAACTCAGATAGAGCGCATATTCAAGAAATGGTCCAAAAAGCGAACAAAGTGGTAGGAATAGTATGGGGAATAGGAGAGAGAAAATTTGGACATGATTATAAGAGAAGAATAATGATGTTTGATAGTTTGGTCAAAAGTGTATTCGTGTACGGAGCTGAGATTTGGGGATGGACGGAATATGAAGAAATAGAGAGAGTGCAAGAAAAATACTTGAAATGGACATTGGGATTGGAAAAGTATACGCCGGGGTATATAGTGAGGGAAGAAACAAAAAGGGAGAAAATGAGAGTGGAAGCGGGTAAAAGGGCGGTTGGATTTGAAGAGAAGTTCAGTGAGAGAGGTGATTGCAAGATATTGCAAGAATGTTGGAAAGAAATAAGAAAGGTAGGGGGAAAACATGTTTGGAACGAAAGGGACAAGTATTATGAAGGAAAGGGATATGCATGTGAAGAAATAGAGAGAATGAGAGAAATGGGAAAGAGTATGAAAGAGGAGCTGAGTGTAAGAGATAAGGATATAGATAAGCAAGAACGTAGATCGAGAATATCGGAGTCTAGATATAATGCAGACCATAGAAAAATAGTAAAGGATGAAGTACCAAAGTACAGAGAGAGAGAGAGAGAGAGAGAGAGTATAAAGGAGAAAAGAATGATGGCGAGATTTAGGTGTGGAAATGAAGAGAAAGAGAATAATTTTTGGATGGATGAAACTGACAGAAGGTGTAGTATATGTTGGAGAGAGAGAGAAACAATAGAGCATATGCTGGAAGGATGTGGAGGATTGAGAGAATCAGAGGAAAGTAGGGAAGAAGTGCTAAACGAGGATGGAAGAGGACTGGACTGGATGAAAGAAGTATGGAAGATAAGGGAACTATGGCAAGGGGTGGGCAAGCAGAAAGAATAGAATATTTATTATATAGCACTCGAATTTTTATTTTATTTATTTTTATTGTTATGGATTTATCTGAGGTAGATTAAGTTAATTTGTACTACTACTGGGAATTAAGCCTCTAAGGCAAATAATAAATTAATACTACTACCACAATTATGAACTCGCACGGGATTTAAGGGCAGATTATCACCAAGATGTAGGCGTTTACTGGACGAAGGTACTGCTTCCAGATCTTCGGTTATATCTCGCGATTTCTTTGGAAATGCAGTTAAATACGCCAGCAATTCAGAAATGGTTTTGCAATCTCTCGTTATCGCCGCGTTTTGACGTAATTTTCCTTAATACCGTGAACGACTAATTCTACAAGATCGTTTTCTTTCCAAGTCACACGTAAATTGCGTAAAAGAGCGACTTTTTTGTGCACGTAATTATTGTAAGTGTTACAGGTACAGCTATCATAATTTGCGGCTTCGATTAATAAACGCCCTAAATTGCGTCTTGGTTGAAAGGCATCTGCAAACTCCCTTTTAAAGGTATTCCAATCCCGCACTTCCGGTGACCAATTGTCGTACCACCCGCGAACACCCTGAACTAAAAAGTGCCCCAATCTTACCAATAATTCCACATCTGACCACTGAAATTCCGTTTTAATTGTTTCAACCTGTTGCAACCATTTTGCAGCATCGTCGGTTTTGGGGTGGAAAACAGGCAAGTTCACCTGATCGGGGGTTGGTTTGTTTGACTTGATAGCTTGGACCAAATCAACCAGGAGCTTTTCCATTTTAGCGTACTGCGCACTTACACAACGAACTGAGTACCGTGAAAATCCCGCACTTTCATCAAGATGTGGGCTAGGGGAATCCCACTTCTGATATTAGTTTATTCGTTGAGAATGTTGTTAATAAGAGATATATGCCTATAGTTGCTTATATCAGACCTATTGCCGCTCTTAAACACAGGCACCACCTTTGATACCTTCCAGCATTCAGGGACAGATCCAGAAGTTAAAATCATATTGTATAATATACTTAAAGGTCGGGACAACACAGGTGCACAATATCGGACGAAAAATGACGGGATTTCATCTGGACCTGATGTGAATTTCGACTTCATCTTTTTCAATGCAGCGTGCACTTCATCTTCCGAGATATCAATTAAATCAAACATCATGGAATTGATTGGTACTTCATCAACATTGTATACAGGAGCATTGTTATGATTAGCGAAGGTTGATGCAAAGTAATGCGAGAAACTATGAACAATATCCTGTGTTTTTATTTACTCTTAAACTGTGACTTCAATGAAGGGCGCCAGCTCCCTCTCCAGGGGAGGGAGCGCCGGGGTTGCTCTAAAGACGGAGACACGGATATCAGGTGGTGAGCGCCCGCGAACATAAGAAAATAAAATCAAGCGATAAGAAATATTTTGCAATAAATAATCGGGTTTATTCCCTGCCACCAGCTACACTGCTAAAATAATATAACTTACAGATAATCTTAAATTAAACAAATATAGATCGGTTTTACAAATAAAAGAATAACACGTCCGGCACGGTCGTTCCTTCTAGGCGACGACTTCCTTCAGGACGGGCTCCTCCTGGACCTGGGGGCGGCGACCTAGAAATCTGGGAATCGCGCGAGGACGGTACGGCAACCAGGGAGGGGAGCGCGGTGGCGGTAACGACGCGTGCACGACGGTTTCAAGTTGTGGCGGCGACGACAAAAAAAAAACCCGGTGACGATGGTACGGTTTTTCGCGCGGGGGCGGCGATTCCAAAAACCGATACGTAAACCGGCAGACGACCCAAAAGGTACTTACGGTGGTCGGAGGATCACACTGCACTTCAAAATCACTTTTGGGGAAACAGCTACAACATTTACGCACACCCTGAAGCTTCAGGCAAGAATCCTTTTCCGCAGGGGCGGCGCGGCGATTGCGCCTTTACCCCCGGCTCTCGCGGTACGCGTCACGGTTTCCGGCCTGCGAAAATTTGCTTCGTTACAAAATCAACATTTTTAATTTAGTTGGCGTCATCAGAACTCATCGTTACCTAAAATTACGTTTTAATAAAACTTAATTTTACAGAAATAATTATGTTTGTAGTGCATTGAGAAATGGTTTTTAACTGCGAATCTTCGACAAAACCATCATGGGGGAATTTCCGAAACATCGTAAACTTCGTTTTCACACCTACTTTCACTACTTGGAGAGTACTTCCTACAAGTATTTCCTATTTCTATTCAAAATCAGATTCTTCGACAGCTTTTGTTGCTGGATTATTTGCAGCTTGAAAATTTGTTTACAATTTTTTAGACATTATTTTGAATATATGGTTCAATCTTTTTCGGGTTGAGCTTTATTTTTTAATGCCAAGAACAACCGAATGAAGGATAATTGGGCCATGAGCATTGTTCAAAGTTTAAAATCCAGTTGCTTGGCACCGCTTCTGTAGCATTTTCGTCTAATATATCTATATACCACCCGCTGTTGTTAGTCTCATTCACTTCTTCTAACTATAAGGTGTAATACATATTTTTAATAATATAACCTTTAATAAAACAGAAACGTAAAAAATAAAAATTTTAGATATGTAAAAATAGTAAAACGACACACGCCCATTATACTTGTGTTCCCGAAATTGCGTATTATTCAAATAGAGTGGCGACGGAATTAAGTGGTCGTTACAAAAGTGATTTCAAGTTTTGTTCGCAAATATAAAGCCAAACAAGCAAATCATCTTTTCCAAACACCAAAATACCGTTCAAAAAAAATCCGCGTTTAAATATGACCTGTGTAATAATAATTTATTTACGGCTAAGCCAATATTACACTTTTTACATTACATTTAAAACGTTTACAAAACACATTAAAAATTCAATGTCATCTCGGTGCTTATTGGCTAGGTTACAAAGTCGAGGTAACACAGTATTTTTACCATAGTCAGTACGTTGGTGCGGAGCGCTAAAAAGAATAGGATCACAAACATCACGGGATGGCACATGCAGATGAATCATGGACAAAATATTCGCACAATTGCAAAGGTTATTTAGTATTTTAAATAGAAAACAGAGATCAAAATAATTTCGTCGAGTATGTAAAGAAGGTAAGCCTAGATATAGAAGAAGATCTGTATAGTTACTGACTTGGTAATCGATATTTAATTTAAAACATATAAATCTAATAAAACGTTTTTGGATTTTTCCAGATCTTATATAGTGTGACAAATGTCCTGAGATTGTTAAAAGCACTACACTGTCGCAGAACAAAACCCTAAGTCATTAATTGACTCTACAACACAGAGCTCATCAGAATTAATATAATAGGAAGGGACAGTTTTTACACAAATGATCCTACTACAACGTAGATACTTGTCTTATCTAATATTTGGATAAAAATTGGTCGAAGGTTATTTCGACAAAATTTCCCTCGCCCCTGAAGTACAGTCCAACGAATTCCGCTTCTTTGAAAAAACTATAAAATTTGATAATATATCTAAAGTAAATGACCAACGAACAGGAAAAAATGTATTCTCAGTACATGCTTAACTTCGACCGTTTATATTGACATTTCGACAGAATTCGACTCTTAAGCACGTGCAGATAACCAACATCAGTGGCGTTAGATCAAAGTAGACATTAGTGCTAAATGAAAGAAAAGAAAATGGTTGATTTTGTCTCCTTAAAACGAATGGGAGGACTCATTTATCAATTAAGCACAATGGAGGAAACTGGTCCGAATATTATTTTGAGAGAATTATCTATTTGTTTGACATTACTGTATTCTTACATTTTCGAAAAAATGGGGTGAACCGTTCTTGACTTGATCAATAAAAAAAAAATTGAAAATGTCTAGAGATTGAATCCAGAACTATCATTTGCAAAACTGGCGTTCGAATCTATATACTTCACGCTACCCGCTAGTCGCACTTCGTATTACGTATCTAACGCAGAGGAAAATTAAACAATAAAGTAATAATAATAATAATAAATAAATAAATAAAACCAAGGTGGTTTCATAAACCTCAAGTACAGGAGTATGGAGTACCTAATGTACATAACTTTATGCTCGTTTGTCAATTCAGATTGATATCTTTTAATGCACAAAATCTTGAGCTGACGCCATAAAATTATTTGAAAGGCTTATTAGGTTAAATTATTACATTAGATTCAGAAAGTATATCTCTAATAAAAATGTGGACAGACAGACGGAAACAGGAGACCTATTTTTTCGTACTCTCGGGGTCATAAAACGCCAAGAAAACATGAAAGGAGCCTACCATGCTATGGACCCTATTACAATACTTCCTTAGCTTACACTCGGGAACTAATAAAATCGAAAGACCGTGGATTTTAAAAATTTTTGCTCTAGTTGGCCATGACGTGTACGTCAGCAGTGCAATTGAAACAGCTGAAATAGAATAGAATAGAAATTTAAAAACTCACCCCATATTTTGATAAATGGCTAATTAATTGTCTTAATTAATTTCTGGGGTTTTCGAAAATTGCAAGTACTTTTTACTTCCCGAGCGTAAACTAAGGAAGTATTGTAATAGTTTCTTCGGCGAATGGTTACTTTTATGTTTTCCACGGCCCCTAGAGGACGAAAAAATAGTCATCCCGTTTCCGTCTGTATGTCATCTGTTTTTACATGTATTTTAGGAGTATCGTGTAGATGGTAAAACGCTAAACAAAATTTGCCTAATTATTATCCCTCACCTCAAAAAATTGTATAATAAATGTTATTTAAATTTTATATCATAATACACCCCTACATTGGTAGATTATAATCCGTCTTGATTTTTCACTCTTCACATCCAGATTTTGGGTGCACAAAAATTTTGGAGCAACATTTTACAATTTAACTTCGAAACTCCAAAACCGAATGATCTGGAATCTTACAAACGCTTTAAGGTTCTCATGAGCGTGGTAAATTGTTATCAAAATTTATCCGCGTGTCCCCTCCCAAAAAATTGATAACGTTCCCACAAAATTTTGGTTTGGAAAAACTGACTTGAAACATGCATAGCATGCTTCCTTACCTGAACACTTAACATTTATCGTTACTTTAATTTATACAAATTAGCATAAAAAAGTAAAATTTGCGGAACTAGATTTTATAATTTTTCGAAAAATCTGTATTGCTTCTGTCTAAATAAATTTAGACCCATTTTTTTAATATTGTCATAGACTGATTAAATGCTCCCCAAAATGTATGTACAGTTTTTGCCAAAATTACTACTAACAAGGCCCCCACAGAACACAATACATTTTAATGCTTTTAGTCTGGATTTCAAAGTAACTTGTGAAAAGTTAAAATTTTTAAAGAATTTGTCCGAGTTTTCGAACTCACCCTTTTTTAAAAAGTCAAAATTTTAAGAAATATATCCTGTTTATCAAACGTGAATACGGTTTCGGCCAAGAAAAGTTACCATTTAAAAACACTTAAAATTCGTCTTTTACCCTGTTTTTCTGTTGGGCTACTTCAGAACAAAAATGTATTGAGCCACATTCTCTTCAGAACACAACACATTTTTAATGATTTCAGCCTTTTGAAAAGTTAAAGTTTTTAAAGAATTTGACCGGTTTTTCCAAACGTACCCTTTTTTTTTAAATTCAACATTTCAAGGAAAATAGCCTGTTTTATTAAACGTGAATACGATTTCGGCCAAGAAAAGTTACCATTTAAAAACACTTGGATTTTAAAGATTTTGTCTTATTGTTAGGGGTGGGCCACTTCAGTACAAAAATGAATAGAGTTGGGCAATGCAATTTATTAATTATTAAATTTATAATTTAACTTATTACTCCTATTAAATTAGGCAATTCGTAGGGGCAGTCCTGGGTCTGGTGTGGAACGATTGCTACAAACATAACAATAAGGATAAAATAGATATAAGTGTTTTCTTACCTCAATCCTAACAAATTTTTTAGAGCCGCCGCAAATTCTTGTTTTTGGGTCACAGTAGGAAATGTTAATTTGATGTTTTCCTCATCTTCAAATATTAGCAATAATTCAGCTATATTAACCGCACGGTCGTTGTAAGTCTCAACATCTTCCAGTCCCACATAGCCTTGAAAATCCCCAGCACGGAAAGCAATTACCCCCAAATCTGGAGGTAACCCCGATCTGATGATTACTCGTACATCATTGATGGGTTGCTTCTCCCCACGTTGATAACGAACATTCACAAAATTCAACATTTTCTTTTTCAGCAATCTGTTCGTTCTGCGAACGCGTTGAAATTCACGAAATTCAGTGATGGAGTTTTTCAGATTCATTTTATCTAAAAACTTGGTGGTTATCTCGAATTTATCTATGTTTTTATACGTACCTTGGCACAGCACCCAGAATATGAGCTTAAACAAAATAAGCAACTGCTAGCACCTACGCCAACTTTCGTTGTGAATTTGGTGAATTTGAACTTGGAACTAAGATTAAGAGCGTATACCGTGCGTATACTCAAGTAATGTTTGTAGCACACATTTGTTCATTTTTTAAGAAATAATCACATCAAACATTCCGTACATAACCTCAATTTTTCTTTTTGAACCGGTGGTCGCAAAAGTTGAATTTGCTACCTCTAAATGAGTCGACATTTGCATGCGTCATGGCTGCTAGTGAAAAATAGTATATTATTAGCCAAGGTTGCAGAGCCAAGCATTCTAGACCGAGCGCAAATTAGAACCCGAGACGCGCAGCGTCGAGGGCTCTAAGTGCGAGGTCTAGAAGTGGCTTTGCAACCGTGGTTAATATACTATTTTTTTCACTAGTAGAAACCACAAGACAATAAACTGAAAAATAAACGTTCAATTTTTTGACGCAACGTGATTTTGTTTTGATTTCTAATCAAACTTGATCTAAATCTTCAACATAAAGAAAACCGTTTATACTTGTCGCTGAGTTAATCATTTTATCTTCTACCGTCTACCAACTACCATGCGTATACTCAAGTAATGTTTGTAGCACACATTTGTTCATTTTTTAAGAAATAATCGCATCAAACATTGCGTACATAACCTCAATTTTTCTTTTTGAACCCGTGGTAGCAAAAGTTGAATTTGCTACCACTAAATGAGTCGACATTTGCATGCGTCCAGGCTGCTAGTGAAAAAATAGTAATTATATACCAAGGGAGAGAAAACAATTTTTATAGCCGAGCTGAATTATACCCGAGACGCGTAGCGTCGAGGGTAATAATGAAAGCGAGGCTATAAAATGGTTCTCTCCCGTGGTTTATATATTATTTTTTTCACTACTAGCACATTTGTTTAACTTTTCTTTAATGACAATGTATAAAAGTCGGAACGAATTTAAGATATCCATGAAAATCAAATAGCCTGTGAAAACAAATGAATAAAAATGACATTAAACCAAAAATCTTAATAAAGAGCAAAATGTCGACTAGCGACGAAGATACTAGTGTGTGCACCCCGCCAGAAATCCGAAAAGAAGCAAGTAACGTGCAGTGTGATCAATTACTGCCACAAAAATCAAAAGAGTTCTACTTAAAAGTTTACGCACAATTCAAAGATTGGTGCAAAATTAAAAAAGTGGCCAAAGTGTCAGAAAATGTCCTTCTTGTTTATATGGAAGAAAAAGCTAAAAACAAAAAAGCTTCCAGTCTATGGGCCACATTTTCTATGTTAAAACAAACTCTTAAATTAAAAGAAAATGTGGATATTTCAAAATATTATAAAGTAATTGCTTTTCTCAAACGCAAAAATGATTCCTACACACCCAAAAAGGCGGCTGTTTTTGAGAAGCATCAAATCACAAAATTTATTTTAGAAGCACCTGATGAAATTTTTCTTTCGTCTAAGGTAATTCTGTTAATTGACAATGAGATTTTAAAAAACGCCAAATTACATTTGCTTCCAGGTTATTATTATAGGAATTACAGGAGCTTGTCGGACAGATGAGCTCTGCAACATGAAAATGACAGATGTAGATACACGAGAGGATATGATAGTCATAAATATCCCTCAAACAAAAACAAAATCTTCTCGAAAATTTGTCATTATGGAGCCCACCTGGATTGATGTGGTTAAAAAATACTTGACAAAAAGGCCGTCTCCTGATATGGCAAGGCTTTTCATTGGGTTTAGAGGTGGAAAACCGACTAGACAAAACATGGGACATAATACGATAAGCAAGACACCTTATAAAATAGCTCAATACCTACAACTGCCAAATGTCGACGAATTTACTGGCCATACATTGAGGCGAACATCAGCGACTATTTTGGCTGATATGGGTGGGGACATATTATCACTCAAACGCCATGGGGGCTGGAAAAGCTCAATGGTTGCTGAAGGGTATGTTGAGGAGTCTCTCACTGACAAAAGAAGAATTGCAAATATAATTCAGGGAACACCTCATCACATTAACCTACCTGCTCCTAGCTCTTCCAATATTTTATGTGAGAGGAGTGAAGAAGTGTGTAGTGAAATGCCATCTACTTCCACACATGCTGCTACAAACAGTGAAATAACTATACCGGTGGAGAACTTTACCTCCAATCGCAATACATCGGGAATCAATATGACGTGCCACAACTGCACAATTAACTATTATTTCAAATAATTATAGTTGAGGTGTTAATCTTTAGTTACTTTGTTGTTAATACTTATTATTCTCAATTTTTTAATAAACATTTGTCTTTCGAATAACACAATATTATTTCTACATTAACATTTTCATTATTTATTATAAAAATACTACTTCTTAACAGATTACACAAATTAGAGGTTAAAAATGTCGCGTGCTCGTAAGAATAACTGCAATAGATTTTTCATGATTGCTCTGGTGGCATTCTTGCTGGAGTGTGGTCCAGGCGGCAAATTTAAGATTTCGCAAGAAATTTCAGCTTCCCAGTTCTACATCATCTGTCATTAATAAACAATGTATAAAATGTGGCAGCTTAATGTCAAGTAAACACCTCAACTACGACATTCTAAGGTAACCATGGCAATACTGTCAATTATTTTCATTATCTACTAGTAGGAGAGAAAAATCCATTATTAGGTAAGGTGGAGAACAGTAATTTCTCAAGCATCAAACACGATATATAATGAAGTCTTCTGAGGCTAGTAGTGAAAAAAAACATTTATACTCCGCCGAAGTATAAATATATGAAAATCATAGTGGTTGTCAACCATAGTAACCATGGTAAGTGAAATCAAGGCAATTCCTTAATGAAGCAAGAAGATAGGAAATAATGATAAATAATAATAAAGAATGATTTCTGTCGTGCCCAAATAGTTTTGACCGCGGCCGAGCTTTCGGACACTAACAAAATTATTTATTTGGGTGTAGGCCCATTTCCTTGGAAATGGAAGAGCTAAACTGCATGTAGGGGAAGAAGTAATAATTAAACATTTATAACATTTTTATACGTATATTAAAAGAAAGCATTATAAGCATGTCAAAAGAATCATCGAGTCAATGTGTAAATAATCAACAGAAAAATAATGCATAAAATAAATTCACACACATAACACGAAAAAACAAAACAACATGCAAAACTATCTTCTAAAGCGCTACGCAATTATATTCCACTAATAAAACTCTTAAAATCTATGAACATAACCCACATTTTTAATTAATAAACTTAATCCTAGAAAAATCAGCATGCAAAAAGACTAAAAATTAATTCGGTAAATCCTTAATTAACTGCAACACCCTTCTAAACCATATTGATATTACGAGCGTGATAAATAAACAAAAAACAAAAAAAACTACTAACTACGAAATCGAATAATTACTTAATTATTTAAATAAATTGCGATAGGGCATTTATATATTAATTAAATCATTAAACAACTGAAATAATAATAAAACCAATAATTCAGTGGATTCGAAGAATTCTCCACTGATTATAAGAACAACTAAAAATAACGGATTAAAATCATGCACTTAAATCTACGACAACTTATGAATATAAACATGTAAAAAGAGAGATAAATGAGTTTTTACATACATCGATTAGCTAAATATGCCGAGCACAACAATTGTTCACGAGAAAAATTGATGGTTACAGGACAGTTAGATACATGTAAAAATAAACAGTCATAATTTATACATGCAGTTAAACATTGGGACATTAGTATCATAAATGCGCTAAAATACAATGAGACGATTAAAATAAAATATAATGTGAGGTTTCCAAATACTATAGCAAAATAATCAGAGAACGGAGTCATATTTAAACGGCAAAAATTCAATATAAAATAATCGACAGCAAGAAAATTAGATTAAAAGGTTTCAATTCGGGAACTTCCCAAAAACGCACATAAAATATTCATGTCGCAAGCAAAGAATTAAATCGGCAAATTTAAAGAGATATTGGAATAATTATCATCAAAAGCAAACGGTAAAATCAGAAAAATCCTCTCCAAAAAACGCATATAAAATATTTATGTCGCAAGCAAACGAGTTAAATCGGCAATTTACAGAAATATTGGAATAATTATCATAAAAGCGAACGGTAATTTATCGAAAAATCCTCCCCAACAATCAAGAACCGACGAACATATGGAAGCACTAAAGATTACTTTCGGTGCCGGCGCTAACTGTTCACACCCAACGAAACGAAGAAAACGCATAAATTAAACGCTACACATGTACGATTTGAACTCGAGAACACATGACGAAAAAACGGAAAGCAAGATAAATTAAGAATGACTAAAAGGTAGACTTACACAGCTGCAGCATTGAGAATTTTTCTATCTTCCTCTCGGGTTCAGCAAATTCTTCTAAGTTCGGATTTCTTCAAAATTCATCAAAATTAATAAAAAAATCTCGACCAACGATTCGGCAGAGCCTTCGGCCACAAGTGCAAACTTCTACTCTAACTGAATCCCTTTCCTGCTGGAAAGTCACCCTTATATAGCTTCGTTTTGGACAGAAATAGAACCGTGCTTTTGTGTGGTACTATATGCCCTTATATGGTCATGAAAATGTGAAGATGCGTCGACCAATCGGTAAGTCCGCTTCCTTATATGGTAAAAATATGGGAAGCTGATGAAATCTCAGTTCCGGGGATGAAGTGGGGATCATTCTAGCGAGGGCTAAGATGAGTGTGCGTGCACAGATGCACTGCTGGGTTGATGACGTAGTAAGTTTGAAGCGACGGCGTTCTTTGATGTTTTTTATGCGCCTGCGTTTCGTTTGCAGCTGTTTTAGTTTGGATACAATTTTAGATGAAAGTAATTGCGATTGGCGATGTTTCTGGCGCATTATTTTGTACAAGTTATTTGCAATGTCTGGCAAGCGCAATATTATTCGCAATTTGCGAATACGCGAATTTTGTTCCTGCATTGATAGTTGATTTTGTTTATCTATTTGAATGGTACTATATGCCGATTAGAACATGCGTGTTAATTAATTAAGATTTGCAAATTTTCGAGTTATGTTTTGAGGGTTTGTTATTAGTCTTTTTAGTTACAATTTTCTCGTGAACGAATTTAGTGACGGCTCGTCACATTTCAAAAGAAGATTAATCGTTTGAAAATAAAATATTGTACTTCATTCAGAGTTTAAGTGACTTCATGTGACTCGTATGGACTTAATTCGCCTCGCTATCGCTCGGCGTTTAATCGTCCATACTCGACACATAAAGTATCACTTAAACTCCTAATAAAATAAATATCTATTATTGGGCATTCTCAATATAAATGAAAAATAAAATATATAACAAAAATAAAAAGATTCTCAAAAGTACTGCACAATTCTGGGGTAGAATTGTGGGAGTGAGTAAAAAGCCAATAAAGCTTAATACTGATTTTATTCAGAACAACCTAACTTATTTATACAAAACTAACTATTTACAGCGTGTGAGTGGTTCTAAACTAAAGGTAATAAGACCTATGAAATTATATTGCGTCCCAGTTTCTTGTATTTTCTTTTGTTCCATTACCGCTGTCTTCGTAACGCTGACGATGGTACTCTTGTGGTCGTCAGCGTTTCGTAGTTCTGGTGCTTGCAATTCCATGTTTCAGCGTTCTACATTCTTGTCGTTGATCCTGACCTCCTTATTGGTGACATAAAGCGGAAATTTAAATTTAAGAAATTATTGTTTAAATTTTAAGATTTAAACAAGTACCTAGATACTTAAATTTAGGTACCTAAATTTCATCGATTGCCACGTCTTCCCATTCGTCAAATTCGTCTCCAATTAATTCATTGTCGGAATAATTTTCAGAGTCAGATTCGATGTTCTCTCCATCTTCAACATCTGTATCACTTTCAACATCTCCATCTATTTCATTCTGAGTATCCAGGATATGGTTATTGTTTTCTTCTAATACACCATCAGAAATCTCTACATGTATCTCTTCATTTTGATAAGAATGAAGACCAGCTTTCTCAAATCCTTTCTTCACCGTATCAGGTGACACATCTCGCCAAGCAGTGACAATCCACTCACAGACTGTCACTAAACTAGGACGTCTTCTGTTCCCAGCAGGTGTAAACGTAGCCAAAGCTTCATTCATGATCCACTCGTCCCGAAGGACACGCAGTTTATCCTTAAATGATTTATTTATGGCGACATCCAAAGGCTGCAAGACCTTGGTAAGCCCACCAGGAATTACTGCTAGCTCTGTGTGCTGCTGCACAAGAGTTTTAATTTCTTCTGTTAAATGAGCCCTACAAGAATCATATATTAGTAGACATTCCGATTTTCTTCGTTTTTCAAAGAATGTTGATCGCCTCTTCTTCCATACTTGTTCAAACCACTCATGCATTATTTGACTGTTTATCAAAATTAAAGATCCAGTAGGTGTAGATTTTAAGTAGATATAGGTACATTTTTCTTGTAACGAATTAACACAATTTTCTTTTATATCGCATGGGGTGCCACAACAAGAGTCAAACGTCAACGTCCTGAAAACATCGAACTATCCTAGGGGTAGTCCACAGGGAGGAGTAGGATCACGCAGTCACGCTAGAGTTTGGAAAAATTTGAACATCACCTCTTTCAAGGAGAGGAAGAGACGATGTACGCCGACAGCATTTTCCACAAGTATCTCAAAGGACTAACAATGACAATGGACTCGGCAGACAAGTAGAGAAATAACGTCAATGAGCCCACATGTGAGATGAGCGACCCATATTTGACAACAAACCAAGAAGAATCCGATCCTATAAGCAATTCCTTTCTTGTTGAAAAATCATTCCTTTTTTTCCAAGACGTAAAGATCCTTCCATATGATATCCTATGTCGCCACTCTATCCATTGGTCCAGACTTTGAAAAAGAATCGAAGTGGGAGTGCGTAGCAGACGAAATTCCTGAACCGAGCTGAAAAAACAGGGAAAGAACTTGGACTGGCAGATGATCCGAACGAATCCCGACTGGTCGAAACTAGTGATAGTGGAAAGGAAGCGATGTGAGTCAGAGCGACTTGCAGAAATTAAGTGGCGCCCCCACAGTGGAAAGAAGAGCGGAATTAGGGTAGAATTGTAATATGTTAGGGTAGCCTAGTTTTAGGAAATTATTGTCTGGACGACTATCTTGAAGGGCGGGCAAATGTCACAGTTAGCAACAAGTTACGAAACCGATTTGCCCTCAAAAAGTAAGTTTGGTTGATGCCAAGTATTTCGCAAAGAAACTGCGAAATGCTTGGACCAGCAGAAGGAACTTGGAGAGTGGCAAATCGAGGACAGTGAGTGACAGAATTAGAGACTGTGACAGTGTAGGTCCCTTGAAGACTTCCAACGACAACTGTAATGATTAAGTAAGTACCAACTCCATATACTTAGTTTTGTAGTTAGTAGGTAATAAATCATAGAATAGGAGACAAATGTTTTTATATAACAACCCTAATGGTCACAGGACGTGACAATATTAGTATGATGTACCATATGAATTAAAAAAATTGTAATCAAGTTAATTTGCAATTTCGCCTCAGCAGTGCAACCTCCATTCACAATCCTGGCCCCTCTAATAGGTCGCATACGACAGAAAGTTGTGTAACTTACTTTTAACGATTTGGTTAACGTTTGGCAAATGTATTTCTTATATAAATTTTCTAACGAATCTGTAAGTAACTTATTTTGTTTCTTCAACTTCTGGTATGATTTGGTATCTTTTTCCCAGAACAAAGCTGACTGTTTGTATCTTCTATGAATGTTTAAATTGCCTCTTTTCTTTGGGTGCATAATGCAATAACCTCTTATCGAGATTTCGTAATGGTTATACTATCCTCAAACATATTTGGCGTTTATGACTTCACACCAATTTGACTCCCATTATAATACAATAGGCCGTCACAACCGGATGTCTTAAACCCGCTCACCGATACCTACCTGAAAAGACCTTTTCGACGTGCCAGGGACGGTCGAGACGCGAAGGACCGGACTCAGAGTAATTTTGTTTGTTAAAATTTTCAAATTTCAAAATTTCCTTACAGAACATGATTTATACTTTGAAGAAAATTACACAAAGACACAATTATTAGAAGTGTTACACACTCGAAAATTTGAGAAACAATATTAAATAGATGCTATGGCGCGAGATCGTGGATTTAGGGTGATTAAACTTCCGCCGTACCATTGTATATTTGACCCCATCGAACTAATCTGGTCGCAAATGAAAAATAATATAAGAAGGAATAATACGGCACCAAAATTTAGTAGTGCAACAATTGACATAATTAGGGAAGAAGCTTCCAAAATAACTGCCGAAATGTGGGCCAATTGTGTACGACATTCCACAAAAGAAGAAGACCAGTACAGGGCACGGTTGATAACACCGTTAATTATTAATTTAGAAGAGTCGAGTGATGATGACAGTGACTATTTCGATCAATAAATAAGCAGTAGTAGTTAATAAGTAAATAGTTGTGCTGTAATAAAAAATGATTGAGTACAAAGTTACTTTGTTTTTACTTAAAATAAAAAACTCGAAAGGCGCAGTTGTCGGTAAATGCAAAACTCAGTCCTGCCCTGTGCTTTTACCAGAAAAGGTCTTTTCAGGTAGGTATCGGTGAGCGGGTTTAAGACATCCGGCCTATTGAATTATAATGGGAGTCAAATTGGTGTGAAGTCATAAACGCCAAATATGTTTGAGGATAGTATACCACAGGCGATTTTGTGAGAAGACGAGCATACTTAACACGCATAGAATGGAGCTTTTTCTTCAATGTTTCGATTTGTCGCTGTTGTGACTGTATTATTTGTTTTTATTTTTATTTTTGATTGGTTTGGCAGGCAATGTTTTTGGTACTTTTTTGGTTTTTGTTACTCTAGCCTTTGTTTCGTCTTTCTTGTTCGGTTCTTCTCTATTACTTGAGGTCATTTCTTCAGCTGCAAAAAATGTGAAATTAATGTTATAATATAATTTTTATATGTATATTACCAGTCAGTTTAAAGAGACTTTGTAATATTCTCTATCTTGCAAAGTCATGTATGGTAATATTTTAATGAAATGTTCTCTTTTTTCGTTCCTTTTTTCTTGAGGCAGCAACGTCATATTAGCTGGATTTTGAAGCAAATTTGATCCTCTATTTTTTATATTTACGGTGGTATATTTTTGTTCTAAATGACTTGTTTTAAATTGAATATCAAAAGGCTTTTCACGTGTTATTTTCAAACAGGTAATTTGAAAGAACGGGACGAGTTTATAATTTAATACTTTTGCATAATCTGCATATTTTTTAAAATCTTTGTGTGTATCCATTTGAATTACACAGTATGGGTTATGTCTTTTAATTCATCTCATTGTATCTTTTTCCTGAGTGTGTTTGTTGTATGCATTTGTGTCATTATCAGTTTATGGTAAAGCTTGTTTCTCAGTTACCACATGCTTTTCACATACTGCACATCTATCTGATTTCGTTATGTAAAAGTCCAGATTAAATTCTGTACAAAATATCTTGCGATACATACTAGATTTTACAGGGCGAATTTGTTTTTCTTCACAGTAATTAAGATACAGTTCGTACATTTAGCATATGGATAAATTTGGTTCCAAATATTTTTTAGCTGTTTTGGCTCTACAGTAGTGGGACTCTATAGTGGGGAAAGAAGAAATATGGTCCCTAACCAACTGCTTTTCATCCTCAGCTACAAGTGCTCCTGATTTTCTACATTTTCCTCTAGCATCGCTCTTAGGTACGCCTGTTCTTTTATTCTTTTTTTGATGGACATTATAAATAGGCTTTTGGGATATATCGAGTGTGGATAAATAAAATGTTTTACACACTTGAATTTTGTTCTCGTTGACGTAAAAGTAATACTTAAAACTATACAACCTTCTTGATTGTTGCTTCGTAGTATCACGTTTTTTAATTTCCCTCTCAGTTGTTTTAATAAAGAAATGTTGTGTACAATTTTGGTCCAATCGATAAAAACTTTTAAATATTGTAATAACCCAAACATTCCGCCAAAATTGAGACATGCGCACAAAATTTGAAAACCCGCGAAAAATTTGAAAAGTGGCCATGAACTGTGATCGTCATCAAAATGGGGCCCTACGTTGTGTTTTGAATTGGCGGAATGCGTTCTGATGCAAGTGGTGAACCGCAAGGGTGGAAGAGCGATCTTGAAATTAGCAACACAAAAATATGGCGAGAACAATTTTACTAAGTTCTTTCCTTTTGTTGTTTGTTTTTTTTTTTTCATTCTAGTTTCAAAAACCTGGTTCTTTTCAAGTGTAGGAATTACAAATTTCGATCACATTAACACAGCTTGTTCTTAAATGTGTACAATGCTCTAGTTTGCAAATTCATATCTAAGGGACATGGAAAGCAAAATGCCCAAATTATTATGTTGGCAGATTTTGATTTTTTACAACGATTAATTTAACATTAATCATCCGATTATAAGAATGATGGCCACTCCTAACAATTTAGGAGCTAATTCTTTGTTTTTGATATTTAATTCTAAACGCGTCAAGTTTAAATTTTGTGTTAGGGATTTATTCGAAATTATTTTATATATTTATTTTTGGCTATTTAATTATTTTGTACTTATTTTATTTTGTATTGTTTTATTTTGGTTTGTATGTTGTAAAAAGGGGTTTCTCGTCAATAAATTATCATTAATATTATTATTGTTCTAAGTTATTATAAATTAAATTAAATTACGTATTACATATTATATCAACTTATAGAGGTTCTCATAAAACAATAAAATTCGCAACACCAAATTTTATAGTTTTTCAGATGCGAGGGAAGTAAAAAATTGGTCGCACTCAGTATTTTTAGCCAACCCCTATTTAATTAATTAACTCGAACGTTACCGAGCGCACTCAAAATGTGACTAATGAGCTCGTACAGATCTTTCGCCCGTGTTTGAAGAGTCTAAAGCCACAGATTATTAAACTATTTATAATCAAAATATTATTTAACGTCTTGTCTTGCATTTACGTAACCAAACAAAATTTTAGATCCGGGAATATATAAATTGAATTATGGGATTAGAAAAATGTAGTTTATAGCTAGTTTATACATATATGTATACCGTATTAAGCGAAGAAGTAATAAAGTGACTTTGTGTCATCTATTTTTAGTAAAAATATATCAACTTTAATAATATATTCTGGATATTACAGTAATGTGCGCAGTTGGTTCGTATAATATTTAATGTTTAACCTTTAGTGGGAAGAGTGCTGTAGTAAATATAAATCAAAAACTTTATTGCTATTAAATATACGTTCCATCATTAAGAGATGGATTTTGGGCGATCAACGTATCCAAAAGGTATTGATTGTTTTATTTTCGCGTTTCCAATTTATCATTTTTTTTAAGTTTTTAAATTTGCATACAGTTTATGTCATGAAATACCGCATATTGATATCGCCATAGTAAGACATTTTTATTTATATGTACGGCACTAACTAAAAATGTGCTGAGCGACACAATTGCAACTCGATTAAAACTAAATCAAACTCCCATTGAAAATTGAAAATGTTCATTCATGCCAAAAAAAATTGCTGCCTTAAGAGCATTGTGGCTTTATAACTAGTCTATTTTTCCTAACGGCGTGCGAAAAGTGACTAGTTTTCCGCACGCCAACTCGTGCGTAAAGTGATACTTTTCCGCACTAGTGCGGAAAGTACCATAAAATATAAGTAAATCTCGAAGATTTATTAAGTAATGCTTACAACTAATTATATTAAATATAATAGAACTATTTATATAGTTATTTTTCTCATTACTTTCGTTTCGATATTTGTCTTCTTTTCATCTCAATCTCAAACACTTTGCTAACATTTCCTGCCACCTTTTCTGCATTATTCAGGTATAAATTCAGCTTCTTTTTATCAGTGAAACTATAGCTGTTATATTTTTCGTCTGTTCTCCATGATGTTTACGTAACTTTAACTTCGACTAACCGCGAACGTGTCTTTTTCTTTTGAATCTTACGTTTGTTGTGTTCTTTAATTAGCCGTTTTAATTGTTCACATTTGTTGTGTTCTCGTTCATTTACTATATTTTATTGTTCGTTTTATCGTTTTTCTTGTTTGTTCTTACTGACATTGAATAAAGTGATGGCATGGACACATACAAAATGCTACATTCCATATTGCAGAAAAAGCCCGTCACAAACTTCTTTCCAAGGGTTCCCGTCAAATCCTGATCGAAAAAATTGTCAACTGAGGAGTTCACAAAAGAAACATTTAATGTATTAAAACAGTAATAAATTAGGGCGGAAATGTTGTCCTTAGAATAGTGAGTAACAATCAGAAAGCAAATGTGGAATTATTCAGATCTTTGAATCGTGGAGTTTTAGAGCCAATTGTAAAAAATCCAATAAGGAATCATCTTCCATTATTCCTCAGTTTTGACTATTGTCACATAATAATAAACTTGAGGAATATATTTTTGGAACGTGAAATATATATAATATGTTCAGGTGGTCAACTAATAGTCGCATTAGTGGAAGTTAAGTACCCTTATAAAACGACTCGTGCTCCAGGTCTTTAGTTGCTACAACCTTCTCCCTTCGAAGAAGTTTCTCCAAGTCCACCAAGTGCTAGTTGTGTTAGTGAATATTTGTTACTGTTCGTCGAACCTTCGAAGAAGTTTCTCCAGGTGATCAAGTGCTAGTTTTGTTACTGTTTATCGACACTACGAAGAAGTTTCTCCAGGTGGTCAACTGATAGTCGTTTTAGTGAATTTTTGTTACTACTGCACTAAATAAAATGAAGGTACTCAAGACACAGCGAAATCAAAAAAAGAATTAGTTCGTCTGCTCAAAATCAGAGTGAATGAGCATTTAAAGAATCTTGATCGAATGAAGAGCGAATTACTATTGTGTGAGATTCGACGAGGCTTAAAAAACATTAAACTGTAAGTGAATTGAGGACAAAATTTCAAAAACTGGTTTGTGGCAATCTTTATCAAATCGTTTCATTTTCTTGGTACTATTACCTGAATCACAAGCGCTCACTTTTCTATGTAATTCCCTGTAAAATGCTAACTTTATCTCTCATTATGTTCTAATTACCGATCGATTTAAATCACTTCGTCCATTAAAATTGAGAAAGTTTTACTGTTGGTGTATTTAAGGCACTGAAAATTTGGTTTGTCATAGTTTTCGGCTGTGTTTGTGCTACTCGTCGTTCGCTGTTTTCTACGTATTTTACGTAAATATGGATAATTTCGAAAGATTTTTAAGTGGTCAATCTTGGCATCAGTTGCTTTACCTGCTTCGTGGAGGATTTTTTGAAGATCATGCATGATACATTGTCTATAGTACGAGACCATGTGAACTTAAGATTTATTAACAAATTTTTGTTAATGTCTGCTGATGAAATAGCGTGGTGTGAACGTTTACGTAATGAAATAGAACTAAAAGGTAAGACGAGTAAATATTTATTTTGTTGTTTGTATTAAAAAATGAAAAACTGGCAGGTTCCTTCCAAGCAATTCCTCAGGTGGTCGTTGAAGAAATATTCAACAGTGCAGGAGTCAAAGAACAGCGCCAAGAAATTGCATCACCATCGCCGAGTCTTCCAAATTATACGAGGTCACAATTAAACAGAGGTGTGTTGTATTAAAACTGTAGAAAAACAACAAAAAATGAAACACTCAGGAGTACAGTGATTTCAAATTCCATCGCTGAACACGACGACGACGCCGAAAATCGTGTCTGCGTGGGATGTCTACAAGACCCTTTATCATCTTCGAGAAGCATTCCCAATTGTCCTCATCGCGATGTAAAAATAATCACAGCAAAAGCAACACCAGGGAGTGTGGTGATTTCGAAGTCCAACGGTTTGTGCACCATAAAATCGCAACCAGAGCCACGGAGCGTCATTGAAGGAGATAGAGATCAGAATCAAGACGTTTTATCATCGCCAAGTCTTCTAAATTATACAATACCAAAATTAAACAGTGGTGTGTATTATATTAGAACTGAGAGAATGCAATAATAAATTAGTCTTTCCGTTGTGCTGTACATGCGCGGAAAGTATGTTTCAGGAGGATTGTCCCCACGATGAAACACAACGTCAATTTATAGGTACATTTGTCGCCGACGAGTTACGCAAGGCTCTTGAACTGAAGTACAGGGTTGTAGAAATCTTTGAGGTGTGGGAATATAAAACAGTTACCTATAATAATAATAATAATAACAATGCTGACGGTTTATTTACGGGTTACGTAAATTGCGGATTAAAAGGAAATCAGGAAAACAGCGGTTTTCCAAGCTGGTGCACAACTGAAGTTCAAAAAGACGAATATATTGGCTTGTATTTTGAAGAAGAAAGCATCCGCTTGGAAAAATTAAAGTCACTCATAACAACGGCATGAGATATTTATTCAAAATAATGCTTAATAGTTTCTGGGGGAAGTTTGGTCAACGGGAGAATGCCAACCAAACAGCAATTATAAACAAGCCTATCGACTTGTTTAAGTTGATAACAAACCCCTCATCCATTGTGCATAACGTAACCGTTATCAACCCAGAAGTCGTCTTGACATCCTGGGAAAAAGTGGATGAGGATGTTCGTCCACTCAAAACAGTAAACGTTGTTTTAGCTGCATACACCACAGCAGGGGCACGTTTAGAGTGATATAAATATTTAGAGCGCTTGGAGCGTCGCGTATTATATTTTGATACGGATAGTATCATTTTCACGCAGAAAAATGAGGAATGGGCGCCACCTGTCGGCGACTTTTTGGGGGACTTGACCAATGAGCTAGACGCGTACGGAGAAGGCAATTTTATAAACGAGTTCGTAAGCGATGGCCCAAAAAATTACGGGTACCAGTTTTGGTCGGATAAAGGCCAAGCACACAAAACAGTGTGTAAAGTCAAAGGTGTCATTCTCAATTATGAAAATAGTCAAATTTTAAATTTTGATAAGATTAAAAGTATGGTTTGCAACGACGCCGATGAAATTGTTCGCGTAAATGATCGGCGAATTATTAGAAACCGGAGATACGACGTTCCAACAAAAGATGCATGTAAACAGTGCGACGAAATTCCGGATGATGGGACGGACGGTCCGGTGACGGTCCGGAATCTCGCCGATAACGTATGGGGTGGCGGCGTACTTGAGTGCCAAGCTTTGGGTCGACTAGTATCGCTGATAATAGTAACACGTCTGGTCGACCAAGCTCATGCGGCTACCTTCACGCCGCCGGGGGTGGCGCCTTCGGTCAGGAGCGGCGGTAGCTCGGGCGCCAGCTCCCTCTCCGGGGGAGGGAGCGCCGGGGTGCTCTAAAGCCGGAGACACGGAATTCAGGTGATGAGCCGCCACGAAAACGCGAGAATACGAAATAAAAGGGCGAGGATATTTGATAACAAAAATAGGGTTTATTCCCTGCCACCAGCTACACGTTCTAAGATAATAAAACTTACGGCTAAATAACTTAAATAACTACAACGGTTTTACAACAAAAAGAGAATTAAACGTCCGGCACGGTCGTTCCTCCTGGGCGGCGACTTCCTTCAGGCCGGGCTCCTCTTGGCTCTGGGGGCGGCGACCTTGAAACTGGAAATCGCGCGAAGACGGTACGGCGACCCGGGAGGGGAGCGCGGTGACGGTAACGACGCGTGCACGACGGTTTCGACTTTCGACGGTGACAAAAAAAACGCGGTGACGGTGACACGGTTTTTCGCTCGGGGGCGGCGATTCGAAAACCGGTACTAAGACGGGCAGGCGACCCAAAAAGGTACTTACGGTGGTCGGAGGGTCAACTGCAGACTTCTTACTTCTCAAAAACACTCTTCACCAGGACAGCAGCCACACACTTCCGCACTCTCTGGAGTTGCAGGGAAGAATCCTCTTCCCCCGCCGCGGCGGCGCGGCGATCGCCAATTTACCCCCGGCTCTCGCGGTACGCGGCACGGTTTCCGGCCCGCGAAAATTCGCTTCGTTACAACAGTACCACATAAATGCCACTAAACGCCGACGTATCGAAAATTCATACGATACATTACCATACGGTTATGTAGATAACGAAACTTTACTGTTTTAGATTTCCTACATTTATTTGTACTATATATATTTTTTTATTGTATATTTAAATGTTATCATGTTATGTAAATAAAAAAATATTATTTGTATCTTTCTTTCTTTTATTCTTTTCCCAACTCACATTATGTGATGAAGGGCACCTAATAAGTTTAAGAAGTTATCTACAGAGTTATTTAGAGCATAGTTTAAAAGGAACAGTAAACAATAAGGCCCACAAAGGTTCGAAGAGGTATCCTGAATTTGTCGATAGTTGTAGTTCCATATTTTGGCATTTCGTTTAGTAAAACTTGAAATATTTTTACGAGGTTGTAAGGATCCAATTCGAATTTTAAATTTCAAATGAATTCCGCGCGCACAAGAAACGGTCGGTAAGAAGAAGAGGTTGGCAACCAACCACCCCAAAGAAACAGACATGCGCAAAGCGAGGGTGATTTTGTTTCTTGTAAAACAGATCACTTCGCTTTGACCGCTTGGAACAAACGGTCGACTTCCTTCGAGCGCTTCGAGCAACAGGTTGTATTTTTATCTGTGAATTATTCTGTGCCTTTTGCTGTTGTTTTTGCGTTTCCAGTGTTGATCCGTTCCATTGGAAAACCTAGCAGCGCCGTTGAGCCATTGGGTGTTCCTGATTTCTCACCGTTCTTACGACGAGGTTTTTGTGTTCCTTTTGGCGGTAAGCCGTGTCGAAATCTTCGCATCTTTGGAGAGGTATGTTTTGAACACCTGTTTCGCGGCGAGTTTCAAGCCCCGACGATGCTTCTGACCTCGTGACGCAGCGACGCGTGCGCTTTTTTTTCCACTAATCTCGTTTTTTTTTATCTTTCATTTAAAATCCATCGCAGTAGGGCTTTACAGGGAGTGATTTTTATTTCGGGCCATGCTTTATTTAGCTATATTTGTGAAATCTGTATTTTGGATGGCGGCAAACGAGTTGTTATTTTCACCGTTCTTTGTTCAGGCAGCGGCCATTTTGAAGCGTCCATTTGTTTCTTTTAATCGAGCACATGTTTTAACTGAATCTATTGAACAAAATTACAACATTGTGGGTCATGGGGGGACGTGCCTTTATTCCTTGGATTTAGCACATCGTTTATACAACGCCACAGGATCCATCGTATTGTTGCATCGCATATTTTCGACGCCTATTATTTGGAATGACGCATTCGTCCAACGCCATTTTGCACCTGCAGATTGTCTGCCATGTTTGTTCATGTGTTTTGTTCGGGGAAATGTATGTGTAATAATGGCCCACAATGCAGCTAAATAATTTCACGTTTGAATTTTAACCAATAACTTGACTGGACACGAATTAACATTAATCACATGTAAATCTGTTAACTTTACAATCTTTCACCTCATGCAATTTGTCTTTGTCTCACAATTTTAGCTTCAGTAATTTTCTTTGCTGTATAATTTGAATTGAACGTAAATTTCCATGCTCTGCAGTTTTGACCTAACATGATATTTAATTTGCACAAGTTTATTTCACACCAGATCTTTGTTTTATAAATCTTTGCTAAGTTTTGATCACGTAAATGTTTTGTTGACGAATGTTTCTATCATGTAAATTATCTGATGTCCAAATTTAACCTCAATTAAGAATTATTTGTTGACTGAATTTCCGTAAGAGTGTGTGGCGAATTTAAATGTTGTTGATTGCTCTTTGTTGAAACTTTAACACTTGTTCGGTTGTCATTTAATATTAGAGTCATAGAGATTGAACATTTAAATAGAATTGAAGGTAAATAACACAATAACACGTAGTGTCGGCGATGGGCGCAGTTCCTAGTTGCGGTAGCGGAATGTGTCGCGCTCTCTGCACATATGTGCAGGCTTTGAACTAGATTTCAGTGGGAACGGTCTTGACGACGAGGTAGTAGTTGACCAGACTTCACCGCTAGTTTTAGGCCGAAACGGCCTGCTTTTGGACGGCATGTTCGTCATGGAGGGGTGCTGTCTGGCAGGCTTGGTGTAGATAGAATCACCGTCGCGGGGGAAACCAGCCCAGACCGGGAGCTCCAAACTTCGCTCACGCTACGACACCCCCTCTGGGTATTTTGCTGTGCTCGTAAATGAAATTGCTATATTTTGTTCTATGTTTTGTTCGATCGCCACACTCTCATAATGATTCGGGTTCTGCCATCCAATTTACATATGTGTAGGTCTTGTGTTTGTTCGGTTTTCATATGTGTATGTCTGTCAATTCGCGAGTGTTTTTCTTTCACATATCTTAAGGTGTCTGACATGTAATATGTCGGTGAATAAAACCCCAGGGGGTTTTGGGGAATGAAGACCGATGACACCTTGGCCCTGCGGACTCGCCAGAAGGGCAAATCGAGCGTCTGTCGTTCTTCGTTTCTTTTTCCTCCTTAGGAAGGCTCCTAATTTTGTCTATTATTTCTTGCGCTCTCGACCGTGTATGCACTTGTATGAAAGAACTTCTTCCCGCCATTTTCAAAAACAAAAAAAAAACACACAACGTAGGTTCTCATTTGTTAGACGATCACAGCCAAGGCCAAACTTTGAATTTTTAAATTTTTCGCGGGCCTTTCAAACTGTTTCCAGGTCAAATTTTAAGGCGGGAAGTTTGGGTTATCACAAGGTGATCTCCCGAAGCTATCGAAAAAATAAGCAAAACCATATTCATCGATGTAGATGCTCACCCAATGGCTTCCAGGCATGTAATCGGGATCTTCGTTTATGACAATTAGAGCAGGACGACTTACGTGGAAAGGTAAAGTATTATTAGCAAAAACAGCAAAGTAGTAATTGTCCGTTTGGACAATTTTTTCTAAGCAAATTTCGAGCTGTTTCGTGTTCATTGTTCTGATATGACGATACTGACCGTTATTTTATAATTTCAGGTAATTTAAATTTACCGTATATGCCTAACTACCGTAGTCTACAACAACGTTACGTTTTTTATCAATTTCTATGACACTATCAAATTCACCATATACTAAACTGTTTGTTGTTTCAGCCAAGGCTTCATTAAATCCAACTTCTAATCTAACACTACCGTTTTTCATAAGATTCCAATGTGTTAAAGAACAGCTGAAAGATCAGGTGTCAGGTCAAAAACAGCGATGCAATATCCGCTTGGATACGAGTCTCGTGTTATATCATTTCCTTCATTAAGAAAATGTATTCATGTCCCTGAAAACAATGTATGATACATTGTAATGTATTTTTTACTTGTAAACTTTGGTTGAAGGGGTTTGCATGGCATTTGGTGCCCGTCAATATTGAGTACCATAAAGTTTACATTAACATGTTGAAAGTTGAAAGGATTTAATGTAAAATCACCATTAAAGGCTTTGTTAGATACGAAACATACGGCTATTCTCTTTGGTAATTGACCCAAGAAAATGTTATCTAGGGATTTTGAAAGTACACCTGCTGGTAATGTTAGTACTTTTATTTCTGTTCGAGTGATGGGGTACTTGGCTGTAGATATTTCTAAGGCTTTGGCGTGCGCCAACATAATGGTCGGATTTATTTTCACCCTTCTTATAAGTAATGTCGTGTTATTAATTTGTATTTTTCTTTTTGTTGGCGCAGCAGTCATCAATGCAAAGTTGTTCCTTGAACGAACTAATTTTACGCAGAACTCCAACCCGTTGATAAGAAACTTATTCTGATTGAAAAGATCACAGTTAAGGTGGCCTATCAAATCAACTTCTTTACTTTCCTTGGTAAATGCGTTTCGTTGTTTGTATCCTGTGTTACTGTCATCTGTCGTATCCATTTTACCTGGTGTGTCCGGGTACCACAAGCCTAGGGTTGCCACCTTTCGGATGACGCATTGCGGGACATTTTGCTCTTAACCACTACAATCCCTTCCTTATACATTGTAACATTGTATAGATATAGTATGTGGCCACAACACAAATACAACAAACATTTAAATGGTTGTTATATGTTTTTATTACAAAAAAAACAAATAAATTATAAATTCTCTAAACTTAACAGATACATATTTAAGTAAAAAACTAAATAAAATTCTGACAGAAAAAAACAAACTGCAATTATTGTTTATTTTTAAAAGAATATTTTTTATCGCTACCAACAAGACGAAGTATGTCCGGAAACTCTTGTATGTAATCGTAAAATTCACTGCAATTCATATCAAAATTTAATCGAATTTTTAACTCTGCACTTAAAAGTTCTGTAGCGATTTTATTTCTTTCATCACGATTAATAATGCCCATTAAACTAAAAACACGTTCACAATAAGCATTTGATACTGGGATGGACAGCACGAAAGACACGATTTTAGAGATTGCGGGTAAGTGGGCTCCTTTGAAAACTGTTACCCATTTCTAATCCACTTCGCTTGACAGTTTTTGATGACCAAATTTGTTTAATACTTCTTTCAAGATACAGTACTCTTCATAAATAGAGTCCTTTTCTATATTTAAACCCAAAACGTCTATGATAGTTTCAAAACTCTGCCATTCGATTTCTGATGTTAAGTCCAAAAATTGAAAATGTTGAAAAATGGATTCTTCAAAGTTGTACCAATTGCACAGGTAGTTCACACAGCGGTTTAGGAAATCTTGAGCTTGTGTTTCAAAAGATTTTTTCTTGTTAACATCTAGTGTTTTCAAAATCTGATTTGCATTGTTTCCATAAAATCTATCTTTACCTCGCTGCTCCAGCTGCATTTTCAATTTTTTCATAATTGCATGTAGTTCAACAGCTGTTTTATTATTTTCTAGTAAAAGAATAGAGTTATGAATAATTAGAGAAATGTTATGGGTAAACCAAAGAGTGCACAATGGCAAAGAATTTTCGTCATCGTCCTGAAAAGTTTCCCAGATTATTGCAGCATTGTTAGCTTCACCTTCGGACTGAAAGTAAGATTTAACCGCTGGCCAGTTTTTTAATAAGCGATCTATAGCAGGGTGCAAAGACAACCAACGAGTAGGAACATGACGCAGCAAATCTTGATATTCCAAATCCACAAATTCAAAAAATGATTTCAAATTTTCGGTTCTCTTTGCAGACGAAGAGAATTCGTTATAAATTTTTATTACCACTGATTCTACATCGACTTTAAATGCTTTACTTGCGTTTTTAACCATATTATTTATAACATGGCAGAGACAGTTAGCTTTTATTAATGTTGGTTTAACACTTTGCAATTTCGTAAACACAGAGTTAAATTTCCCAAAGTTTACAGAGGCATTGTCAGCACAAAAGCTGGATACCATGTTAAATGTTAAATTACATTTTTGAAAAATTTTTTGGATATGTTCAAATATCTTTTGACTAGTTTCATGTGGAAATTCTGCACAATCTAAAACTCTATGACATATGCCTTTTTGCATAGAGAAAAATTGAACAGTCAATGGATAGTATTTACGATTTTTTTTATTTGATGCGTCGGTACTAATTGAAAAATATGTGTTGCTCAACTCTCCAAGCAACATTTCATGGGCCTTCGGTGCTAAAATATCTTTGGCGATGTACGTTTGTTTGGTCCTGCCACAAGTTACTTTTTTTGCAATATTAGAGTCCTTGTAAATTTTTTTTTGAAGTTTTGTAGAGCAGTCTTGGCTTAAATAACTCAAATGGTGATAAACGGTATGATAAGTTAGTGATATTTCGGCTAATGCAACTGATATTATTTCTGGAGTATCTTTTTGAATTATTTATTTATTTTATTTTATTTTATTCAATTACGTTACGAATTAAAAAATTCTTCATCATGTGATTTTTGCTTTTAGCTTTCACTAATTCCAAATGATGCTTTGATTTCGCATGTGCTTCGATAGCTCCCCTGCCTTCATATTTTATTTTAAATTGAGTATTGCATATGTCGCATCTAGCTTCCTCTTTACCTATTCTACTTGGTCGCAGCCACTGTGTCCATTCAAGATTTTTCATCCATTCGTCATTAAACACACAATACCGCTTAATACGTCTTTTTTTAGGTGGTGTAACAGAAGGACCCGCTTCATTATCCGTGTCCGTCATGATATTATTGAGAACTTGTTTAAGTTTTAACACTTTATTGATATTGTCACTTGTACGTTATGCATGAAACATAACACATAACCTAACTATAGTTAGTGGCGAGTGGCGGTCTGGCGGTGGAACTGTGGGAAGGTGCGGTGCAAGGGGAACGATGGAACGTGATAATCTGCGCAATGGTCAGCGATCATGTCAAACGCACGGAAGTCTGCCGATGCTTGCTTGCAAAAAATTAAAAAGTTCGACATGAGAACATGAACACTCATTCCGGGACAATCCCGAATTCTGATGGGAATTAGTTTTCGCCGGGGCATGTATAATAAAACCGGGATGATCCCGGCCATTCCGGGGCGGGTGGCAACCCTACACAAGCCACATGTTAAGTGAGATGCTTTAGCTGGCGGTCCATAATTTAATAACGTTTCAATATAAGATTTGTACGCGTATGTGTTGTTTGGCGGCGAAATTAATTTTTGAAACTCGAAAAACCAAGAAATCCAAATCGAAAACTTGAGACTTCAAAAGATCGAGAAATCGAAATAGGCCGAAATCGGAAAATTCAAAATTGAAATATTTACTTAAAAAAAAAGATAAACGGAAAAATCGAAAAACTCAAAAAAATCGATATGAGAAACAGAAAATTCCAAAAATCGAAAAATTGAAATACAGATTAAAAAGTTTAAAAAACCGAAGTTAAAAAATCGTAAAAACAAATTCCATTCGATTTTCCGTTTTATCGATTTTGCAATTTTTTGTTTCTTCAATTTTTTCCAATTTTTTAATTTTCCGATTTTTCAATTTTTCGAATCTTCTACTTTCCGAATAAACACAATGGAAAAGTTATAAAATAGAAAAATTGTAAAATTGAAAACTCAAAGTGAAAAAACTCAAAAGTATAAAATGAAGGCTTCGAGAAATCTAAAAACTTCGAAAAAAAAGATCGAAAAATTGCGGTCGAAAACACGAAAATTATTGTAAAATCTAAATATTGAAAATTGGAAAATCGAGGAATTGAAAATGTGAAAAATTAAATAAACGAAAAATTGTGATATCAAATCCAGAAAATGAAAATTAAAAAATCGGGAAAATGGTATAAAAAAAAGAAGAACTTGAAACAACATCATTACGCCGAATATGTTCATTGCGCTACACATAACCTCAATTTAGTCCTTAATGATTCTGTTAAGAATGTACCAGGAATTTCCGCATTTTATGATTTAATAAATGCTATATACGTCTATTTCAGTGAGAGTTTACCGAGATGGCAACAACAACAACAACATTGAGATGAAAGAAAATGATAAGTGTGTTATAAAAAAAAACTTTAAAAAAGTTATGCCCCACCAGATGGTCATCGAGATTTGATTCTCTAATTGCTATTAGATATAATCTCTCAACAATTATGAGCTGAAATTATTTTAACATCAAAAAAGAAAAGTAAAATAGATGAAGCTGTAGCTCTTCGTAAATAAATGGATTCATTTGAATTTGTTGCTCTATTAGTATTTCAATGCAAAATTTTAGAAAATGTTAATTTGGTCTCAAAAACTTTACAGAGTTCAAATATTACTTTAGATGAGGCTTGTAAATGGATGGAACATCTAAAAGACAAATTTCAAAGTATACGTGACAATTTTGAACAAATAATGGAGGAATCAAGGAAATGTGCTGATACCTGGAAAATTAACAATTCTTTTTCAAATAAACGTATAAAAAAAGTAAAACTGTTTCATGACGAATTATGTGAAGATACCGTTTTCAAAGATCCCACTGAAAAATTTAAAACAACCGTTTTCTATCCTGCTCTTGATATTTTAAATGTTCAAATTAAAGATAGGTTTGAAAGCATGAAAAACGTCAGAAACTATTTTTCTTTTCTGGAACCACAGGAAATGTTGAATAGTACAGACGAAGAATTTGTGGACAAAAAAAAATTTAATCGCTTTAACAATGAAATAAAATATTACTTCTAAAGTGAAGGTGCTCAGAATAAAACGGCAAATTGCAGTTGATTTTAAGCCACGTCACTCACATTACTCGATAATTTTAAAAATTAGTCCGCATTATTTATTTGGAAAGATATAGCAGCCATATCTAATCTAATTATTACGTAATAGGTGGGAGTCATGCACGTGTCTGGCAGCTGTTGTTAAAACAGCTATAAAACTCGTAATGCGCAACACTCAGGCTACGCCGCACGATCGATCCCCAGCTGGTCTGCCGACAAAACCGGTTCGAACTTAACTTCGGATTTAACAATGGATCGTGCTAAATTTTCATTTATTTAAAGAAGATGCGAATTATTTATAGTTAAGTAACGCATAAGTATGTGTGCATATGTAGCAAATGAAACGTTATTTCCAGCTTGAAATGTTTTTTTCGTTTAAACACGTGCTTTTGCCGAAGTTAAACGAGGTGTCACGACTGCAAAACAAGCCTACCTAGACTGACCTTCAAACCGTTTGTGGGTTGTTGTTTGTCCTAGTGAGAGTAACACAATTTAACATTTTCCATAGACTTTACATTTTTTATAGATGCTTCATTTATGTGCTTTTAATGAAAGAAAATTCAGGTATGTATGCTATTTTTAGATTCGTATTTTACGCAGATGGTTTTTTTATTGTTATTAAATGTAAATAATTCTCGTTATGTATTATAGCCAGTGGCGGTCCCCTAGTTTTTGAATTTAACTCACCTGAAAATTAGGAGTATTTGTGTAGAATCTGGAGGAAAATCTTGACAAAACGAAATATGATAACGATTTTTTATTGTGATGATGAGTTATGACTATATTTGGGAAAAATATTTTGCAAAATCGATTTTGTATTTAAGAATACATTTCTTTCACAAAAATTTTGTCAATTAAAAATAGTTCACTAAGTGTATTGACTATAGTAACAATAAAATATGGAAGTGTTAATCCACAATGTTTCAAATTGATTTGTTTTTTAAATAGTGATTGAAAAAAAAATGTATGTATAGGTGTACTCTTGTGTCTGGATCGTAAAACGTTAACCAAAATTTGCCAATTCAGTCCCACCGAAAATTTGATAGCGTTCTCCCAAAATTTTACTCAGTAAATCCGTTTTGAAATGTGGAATATAATGTTGTCTTATATACGTGTAAGTTTTAAGCCACCTTTATTTTCAACCTTATTCACATGGGTTTATTTTTAAACATCATATTAATTGACACTTATATGGAACGTTGTTACCGAAGTATAAGTTTCATTTCTATGACAGCGTGTTTGTATTAAATATACAGTGCATCTTTTTTAAAAGTGGCCATAGGGATTCCCATGCTAAAATTTTAAATCCCATGTTAACTTTTGTTAGGGTGAAAGCCCAGAGATAATTTTTGCGGTGCAAATAGCCTTCGGGTTCTAATTTAATTTCCACTACCACTTTTTGCAGTAAATTGTTTATTTGTACCTTAAAAAATAAAAATTATTTTGATTAAAAATGTTTGGTACATTATAAAAAGTTGACTTATTATTTAGACTTGTCGTTGTTGACACTACCTATAATTTTAATTTAATCATTAAATACCTTTGTCGACGACTAGCATTTATAATTCTGTCATTATAGATGTCAAAATCACTCATAAATAGGCCGATTTACTGGCCATAGGGATTCCCATGTTAAGTGGTCTACCCTATGTTAACTATGTTTTGGTGACGCGTTGAAGTACCTACTTGACTTCGATTTTTATACATCGAAAGAATGTCACGTAGAAATTTGTGATAACCGATGTAAAGTAAAAACCAGCGGCATAAATAACACCCGCACAGCTTTTGCGCCATACGGACAATCTAAAATATATTTAAAATAACGGGATAAAATGTCCTTCAGCACTAGGTAATACCCATCTGAAGCTCAAATGTTTATCTATTTTTATGCATCGAAAGAATGTCACGTAGAAATTAGTTTGATTTGAATGAATTTGTCTTCTCAAAACAGAGGACTAAAACTATTAATTAAACCACAGTCGAACAAAATGTTATGAATATTATAATTCTTATTTTATAATCACTATATAAAGATGTGCGTATTCTTTACATGTTCAAGAAAACAGAGTGACTCGTTCTTAGTTTGAGAGTGGGTGAAGTAGAAAGTCAACTAGATCGAATGGAGAGAGAAAAGAGAAGAAATAAAGTAGTGATGATGGGATTGGACATAGAAACAGGAGAGCAGAAGCAGATAATTGGAAAAGTGACAAAATTTTTAGAAGAGAAAGTCAAAGTAGAGAGTAAAGTTAAAAGCGCGTACAAAATTGCAGAGAAAGTTTATGTAGTGGAATTCGAAAACAGAGAAGAAAAAATAAATGTAATGAAAAGCAAGAAGAACCTAAAAGGGTCGTCAATTTACATAAATGATGATCTGACGAAAACGGAAAGAAAAATTCAAAACAAGATAAAAGAAGAGGCAACAAAAGAGAGAAATAAAGGAAAAATGGTTAGAATGGGATATAAAAAGTTATCTGTAGACGGCAGAAATTTTAAATGGAATGAAGAAGAGGGCAGACTTAAGAAGGCAGAACATTTTTAGTAAAGAGCCAAAACAGAATGAAGAAAACGAGGAAAAAGGGAAGCAAACAAGGCAAAGGAAAAGAAATAAAGGATACAGATAGGGAAATCGGAAAAAGGGAAGCTGGTACAAAATTAAGAGAAAAAGGGGTGAAGGTACTGTTTTGGAATGTCCAAGGGTTGCGAAAAAAGGAAAAGGAGTTCTGGGACTACGTGGGAAAATTTGATGTTGTGGGGCTAGTAGAGACTTGGGTGCAAAGAGAAAACTGGGAAAAATTGAAAGAGACCCTACCACAAGAATATGTGTGGGAGTGTCAAGGGGCGACAAAGGAAAAGAAAAAGGGGAGAGCAAGCGGGGGAATAGTAATGGGAATTCGAAAAGAAATGCAAGAATTGGAAAAGGGAAGTAATAATAAAAACGGATTAATGAAGAAAGTAATACAGCTGGATAACAATCGCTGGGAAATAACCGTTTATAGCAAGAAAATGGAGGAAACCAAGATAAACATAGAAGTGGAAACAAAAGAAAAAGGAGATGAAAAAATACTTATAGGAGGGGATTTTAACGCAAGATTGGGCGATAGGGGGACAAGAATAATAGATAAAGAAAAAGGAAAGAAAAAGAGGATCAAAAGATAAAGCAAATAACAAAGAAGGGAAAATATTGTGGCAGATAATAGAGAAATGGGATGGGAAATTTTGAATGGAAACAAGGAAGGAGATGAAGAAGGAGAATGGACGTACGTAGGGGCGAGGGGAGAATCAATTATAGATTATGGGATTGTCAACGAAGAGGCGTGGGAAGAAATAGAGAGTTTCAAAGTGGGGGAAGGGGTAGAATCAGACCACATGCCTCTAGAAATAAAAATCAAAGGAAAAGAGCAAGAGTACGAAAAACAAGAGAGAAGACACGAAAGATAAGAATTAGAAAAAAGAATATGGGATGAAGAGGGAATTCAAAGATACAGAAGTAGACTAGAAAAAAAGAAATTCGAAGTAAAAGAAGATATAGAAGCTATGATGGTGGAACTGAGCAACCTAATTGTAGAAGCTACGGAAAAAAGAAAGATATACATATGGCAAGGGAGGGATAATGGATGGAACGGAGAATGTAGTGAGTTGAAGAGAAAAGCAAGGGAAAAATTAAGAAAATGGAAGAATAACAAGGGAAGGAAAGAAGAGTACCTAAAAGCAAGAGAGAATTATAGGAGAAAATGGGAAGAAAGAAAAAGAGAAAAACGAGAAGAAGAAAAGAAGACAATAAAGTCCCTGAAAACAGAAGAGCAAGTATGGAGATATATAAACAAGGAACGGAGAAGGAAGACTGAAATCAGCGGGAAAATCAAAATACATGAATGGAAAACACACTTTATGGAATTACTGGGAGGTTGTGAGGAAAAATGCTGCAAAATAAATAAAGGAATCACAACGACGGAAGAAATGTGGGGAGGTTCGGAAATAACAAAAGATGAGATAGAAAGACAGTTTGGAAGACTGAAAAGAGGAAAGGCACCAGGAGGGGATGGAATCCAGAACGAAGCGTGGATGTTCGGGACAGAAGAAGTGAAAGAAAAGATATGGGAAGTGGTAAATGGAGTTTGGAAGGGAAAAGGGTTTCCTCGGCAGTGGAGAGAAGGTATAATAATCTCATTATTTAAAAAGGGGCAAAAAAGTGATGTGAAGAACTACCGAGGGATTACCTTGCTGAATACGGCGTACAAGAATATGCAATGATACTCGATGAGAGGTTACGAAAGGAGATGGAAGCAAGGGGTATGTTACCAGACGGTCAGGCAGGGTTTAGGAAAGGAAGAGGTACTATGGACAATGTGTACATCCTGCGGCATTTAGTGGAAAGAGAAATAAGGAAAGAGGGTGGACGAATGTACGCATTGTTCATAGATTTCAAAGCAGCGTTTGATAGCGTGAATAGAGAGAAAATGTGGAAGTATTTGAGGAGAAAGGGAGTAGATGCATACTTGGTAACGAAAATGGAAGAAATATATGAAGAAACAGTAAATACGGTGAGAGTGAATGGAATAGAGAGTGAGAGTTTTTATACAAATAGAGGAGTGAGACAAGGATGCCCACTCAGCCCCGCATTGTTTGCAGCTTATCTAGGAGATATAGATGAAATGTTCAGAAAAGCACAGACAGGAGGGGTGGTAGTCGGCAAAGAGAAGGTGTGGTCCTTGGCGTACGCAGATGATTTGGTGATTGTGGCAAAGAAAAGAGAAGAAATGAAAGCAATGATTAAAAGTTTGGAGAAGTATGTAAAAAAAAAGGAATTGGAAGTGAATGTGGAAAAAACAAAAATGGTGGTGTTTGGGAAGAAAGTAAGAAAGGAGAAGGAAGAGTGGGCATGGAGAGAGAAGAAGATTGAACAGGTGAAAGAATTCCAGTATTTAGGATATACATTAAAGAGCAGTAACTCAGATAGAGCGCATATTCAAGAAATGGTCCAAAAAGCGAACAAAGTGGTAGGAATAGTATGGGGAACAGGAGAGAGAAAATTTGGACATGATTATAAGAGAACAAGGTACCAATCGACCATTTGATATTTTTGTAGTTTATTTTGCCCCCCGTTTAAGTTCTGAAAGGTACAACGTATTTATTGACAGGGTGCTTTCTTGGAAATTTAGTTTTGGTGTCAACATAATTTTCGTAGGGGATTTTAATATACCGGAATTTTATTCTTGTTCTGATTCAGGAAATTTAGTTGGTAATATGATTCCTCTTATTCATTTAATTGAAATTCGTAATCTTAAACAATATAATGCAGTTCTGAATGCAAACAATCGGTTGCTTGACTTGCTCTTATCTAATACGACATGTGTAGTAACGAAATGTGATGACTATTGTACAGGAGGATCTTCATCATCCTGCATTTCTTGTAAAACTGAATAATATAGGTTGAATTAACAATAAGTATATGAAAACTCAAACTACTGCAAAAAGTTATAATTTTCACAAAGTGGACCTAAAATCTTTGGAAGAAGCACTCTCAGACGTAGACTGGTCCTTTCTTGATGAATGCGATAACGTCAATTTAGCATGTGATTTGCTTTATCAAAAACTCTATCAAATTATTGAGTTGTTTGTTCCAAAGATTAAAACACGATGCGAATTACATCGTTCAGTGTAATATTCTTTAATCGTTCGAAATTGTCTCCCAAAAACGAACATTCTGTTCGAACTAATTTCCTGACATATAAACTCAACGGCATCGTTAGATAAGACATAGTTATCTTTATTGTTTACAATAATTTCAAATGTTTGAAAAAGTAGACGTTTATAAACGGTTCCCTCAATGGACAGTGAAATTCGTCTCGGTTTCCTGTTGCAAAATTACTTTTTCATTATTAAAAATGTAGTTACGATTATTCCATTGTTCGTTACACCTACTAATCGCATGTTACAAGGGATGATGAGAAAATTTAATAGTTTTTTTCAGTTTATACAAATAATTTTGAAATTTAAAGGCACCAAAATCATCTAACGTTCCATGATTTTCGTATGTATTCGTTTCCGTATAAAATACCATAGTTTTCCACGAAATATTGTAACAGCTCATTCGCATACTCAGAGTAACTTTTCAACAAATCAGGGGAACAAAGAATACGAACTGCACAATGCAAAGACCTAAAATGTACATATTGTGAACGAGAAATACGGTTTTTAAATATCATTGGTTCGGAATACAACAAAATTTGTCTAAATTCTGTTGCTTTGAATCTGTCAACATCATGTAAGTCTCTAGGTAGGCGAGAGAATTCCTTAGGAACACATTGTCTAAAATTGTTGACTAAATCTGCAAACGCTGCTTCACGGTCTATTTGTTTCATTCGTACATCTTTAGCACCTTTAATCCAAAAAATTAATAACCGCTTAAAACACCTAGGTACACCAAGTGCATGTAGTCTAGTGGCACTTGAGACACTAATCCAATGTTTAATCTCTCAAAAGGACTGTGGATGTTAACTTTATGGTAATTTTCGTCGACTTTGTTCTTAAAATTTTCATCTGTCCTAGGTTTGTTACTAGTTTCAGGAAACGTCATTCTATTATTAATTATTTCTCCTTCTTGCATGCACTTAGTACATCCGTGATATCCAGTGTGTCCTTTTACTCCAAGAATGAAGCTTTTGGCCGATGCATCACATATTATTCTTCCGTTGAACGAAAAAAAATCTTAGCTATGACATCTAGCAATAAAGTGGAAAGTATTAAGTATGATTACATGATTTCTCATAGTCTTTTATCGCGTCCTGTCGAACATGCTGAATGTAATAATGATGATAATAATAAATCTATCCCATACCGCAGAAATTCCCACACCCAACAATCTAGATACCATAATAAGTGGCCTGAAACAAAAACAACTGCATGGAAAATTTTTCAAAGAGCTAGATCAAACTCACATCATCAAGAAAATGTCAATGATTTGACTCAAGAAATCAAGTTTATATGTCGAAACAGATAATAATACAAACAATTACAGAAAATGTATAAGATAAGATAATTTTATATTTGTTGGAACTAAAGCAGCTTACAAATCGTCAAAAATAAATGTAACAATCGAAGCGTTAATAAATGTGTAGTATAAATCAAAACATAAAAACAAATATATATAAAATATAGCGGAATAAAAATAATATTCAATAAAAGATATCGCGCTGTACAGATTTCTTAACCTTAGACTGAAAATCTTCAATATTATAAAACGCATGTTTCAACAGAAAACATTTGGTAGCTTTTTTAAAATTTACATAATAATTTAAAGTTTTGATAAATGTTGGAAATTCGTTGTATAAAAGAGCACAGTGGTAATTAATGCTATTTTGGCTGCGGTGAAGACGTAAGTATTTATACTTTAAAAAATGGCGATACCTTGTAGCGTATGTATGTTTTGCGCACTCATATTCAGATGTATTTATATAGGTGAACAATAGACACTGTAAAATGTATGCTGATAGCTACGTCAAAATTTTTAAATCGATGAAAGCATTACGACATTCATTCCGATATCCCAATTTCCCTAGTAATCGAACACATTTTCTTTGAAAAGCAAACATTTTTTCCTGTGAGCAGAATGCCCCCACACTAAAATACCATAAGTAAGAATACTATGTATAACAGCATAACCTTTTCCGAAACACAGTCTAAATTTTCCTTAGTACAAACAATTTTCCAGAAAGTTTCTTCAAGGTAATATGTGTTTCCCAGGTCATTTTGCTATCTAAAAATAGTCCAAGAAACTTAACTGTTGTAATTATTGGTAATAAACTGTCTCAATTTTTATCTGCAGCATTCTTGAGAATTGTATTAAACATATGAAATTTTTCCTCCAGCTTTATGGAGTGTCATCAGCAAAGCTAAATTCCATACAGTTTATACAGTCAAAAAACCTATTTAAGCCAGCATTTTTCATAGGTCTGGTAATAATTAAATTCTTTTTAGAGTTAAATAAATTGTTAAATACAGAGCAACAAATAGTCATACATATATTTGAGTGATCAGCTAAATTTAGATTATGGACAGCAGTTTGATATACATTCTCATTTAAATTCCAGATCAAAAGAGAGAAATACATTTAATAATACCTAATATTATCGAAGCATCGACCTTCACTGATTGACTTAGTAAGAACATTTCCTAATGATTGTTAACATTCTTTGGATTTCTAACATTCCCTGTAAAAATCCACCAAAAGAAAAAAAAATCAAGAAACTGAATGAGATAAGGACGATAAAGATGTTATACATTGGATATTAAAAAATACAATATTTTAATGTCAACGTTTTCTCCAGACCTCACAAAGTCACTAATTCATTACATGATTGTTATGAATTTGCTACATTGTACTCATGTGGTAGTAATTCTTTTATTTTAGAATGCCATTTAAGATCGTCCAAACTATAGAGGGGGGTCGCTTTTATTTTTCAATAGTTCCAAGCAAGTGGGAAAAGGACGGACTTTTACGGTGGCCTCCCAAAAGCCTTTTGGTCAAACTTGCCCATGTTGAAAATTCGTCGCCAGAAGAAAAATGGGAAACGGTGAACTGCGTAATGAAAAGGGAACTTCTCACGAAAGAAGAGGCAGAGCGGGAACTAACACGAATAGAAAGAAGGTGTGACTTAGATCACGACGAAGAAGCAAATCCAATCAAAAGCGTCGCAAGGGATCCAAAAGCAGGTCATTTTAGGCGTGAAATTCCCGAGGTTCGTTAAATTAAAACATAAACAAGTAAATATATTCTGACGTATTTTATTGTAGGAAACGCTTACCGATAGTAGAGTTTTTATACCAAAATTAAGGTTTTTGGAAGATCACGAAAAAAGGGTAAATAAATAATATCTGTGCATCGTTTTTTTATTATTATTATTTTTCTAAATACTTAGATACTTCACACAGAAATGGATATAAAAACAGAAACTGAAGACAATTTGTGTCTACAGCCGACAACTACTGGAGAAAGCTCGTGTTCGTGCAATATCAACGTTCTTAGAAAGAAAGTCGATTACCTTATAGACAATCAAAGTAGAATGATTTCGCAAATTACAAATATGCAAAAAAGCCTAGCAATCGTAGCTAATATCATATCACGAGGAAATAAAATCACTCCTACGAGAGAACCTGCGGAACCTGTGCGCATACAAATAGAACAAATTAACTCCGTAGGAAAATTAGACGAGCTGGAAGCACAGTTAGAAGAGAACGATTTCATGGAGATGTTTATAAAAAGCCACACAAATATTTGCGGGACTGACGGAAAACAAAATGGCCTCGACTGCTGCTATCAACTAATAGATTATTTTATAAGTAGAATGTTATTCATGGAAATCTCTTGGACCGGAAATGCAAAAGGGGAGGGCACCTCAAAAGTACCATTCAAATTCTATCGAAATTTTAGAAAAAGCTTTTTTTGTATTATCAAACATGCCGACAAAGATTTTACAGAAACCCTATGTGACACGTTTTTTAAAAGAATTATAAAAAATAGTAAACAGAGATTATTGGCGCAAAATCAAATGACAGCAAAACACAAGTGTCGTCCGAAGAATTTGAAATATAAAAAAACCCGGCTTCAAGAGGAACCGGAAGAACAAGCGATGGACTTTGACGCTGACGAAGGAGAAGAAAGTTTGCCTTAACAGGAGTGACGTGTTTTCAGTAGTGGCTTAAGTCTGTTCGAAGTTTCGGAATTTATGGTCATTTTGTTAATTGTCTATTTACATGTCTGTGTTGTTTATTAATGTGGAGGACGTTGATTTAACTCCACCGACGTCCGATTATGGCCACGAATTTCTAGTGGAAAACGAAAAGAATGTTAAGTTAATTTACTTGTTTTGTGAACGTGGCATTATTTGTTTTTTTTTTACATTAAAGTCTGTGATTGGAAAACTTTCATTAACCCAGATCTTGATACGAAAACCATTATCTTTTTGCGATGCAGGTTTAAATTTTGAATATTCTTGGCGCTTACGTAAAATTCTGTTTAGAATTGACAGAGGGGTCATCAACAGTCTGCAGTTCTACTAGATATATAGGGGAAATTTTATCTTACCAACTCAAAGTAACAGGTAGTGGAGTTTTAATAAAAAAATCTACTTTATTTGTGTAGATTAGTCCATTTTAAGTTGGCAACGTGTAAAATCCAATACTAATGGATATTATGAATTTACAAACACATCGATTTTCGGTATACATACATAGAGAGGAATCATGGACATTTGGAAGTTTGTTTTTGAGCGTTGTATTCTTAACTCAAAACTACAAACGGGAGTGATGTGACAACAACATTAGACATGTTGAAATATAAAAAAAAATGTTTTCAAAATCAATTAGAACGGATTCATTTTAAATTCTTAAAGCACCATTTTATTGGTGCTATGTACTAATAACATAATAAAAAAAAAATCAACGAGGCTGTGATAACCCAAACTTCCCGCCTTAAATTAACACTTGAAAAAAGTTTGAAAGGCCCGCGAAAAATTCAAGAATTGAAAATTTGGTCTTGGCTGTGATTGTCTGATAAAAGGAATGTACCCAGCATCTAAATGCGACGGCCATGCCTAGAGGAAATGGACAGGTGGAGAGGTACCATCGCACAATCCTCGAATCCATGGCACCAATGGGTGCACAAGTGGATGACGATCAATGGGATCAAAATGTGGCGAATATTCAGTTGGGTCTGAATGGGAGCGTTAATTCTGCGTTGGGAGTAACACCAAGCGAGGCGTTAATGGGTTTCCGCGTCAGACCCAACAGGGTTGTGAATGCTGCGGCCGATCCAGTTGATGTTACAAAGGTCCGAGAGGAAATTATTACCCGCATCGCCGAAGATCAGCGAAAACAAAAGGAACGGTTTGACGCAAGGAGAAGAAAAGGTCATTTGTATCAGGTCGGTGACCTGGTAATGACGAAGGTCCAGTGTAATCCAGTCACAGGATGCAGCCAGAAACTGATGCCCAAGTGGAGGGGTCCATTTCGAGTGACCAAATTACTGGACCATGACCGGTTCGAGATTAGTGACATCCCTGGGGCAATTCGGAGTCAAAAAAAATACGTCGGAGTGGCGGGTTTGGAGAATATTAAACCTTGGGTTAGCTACTCGACGTAGGTAACGTATGTTGCGCTGGTACGGGCACTGGTCTTACTGGACGTATAGAAGCCTGACCGGGTACCTTGTAGCTAGGTCACAGAGCTTGCATGGGCATGTGGCGGCACAATAACACGCGGGTAAAGCAGAGTAAAGATAAGTTGTCTTGTGGTGTAGCGGTTAGCATACCAGCCCGGATTGCTTGGAGACGTGGGTTCGAATCCCACCGAGGCACAACATTTTTCTCTGCTTTCCCACATTGGTGACCTCCGATAGGCAACGCGCACTCAACATCCTTCTGCCACCGCCCTGTGCCCGCTGTGTTCGGGGTCCGCAGCACCGCCAGGGTTCGAACAACGACCGTAAGAGTGGTAGGGGCGACGCCAGCATTTATCTCCTTCGCACCCCAGCACGACCGCGCGCTGTGTCGCTGGGGGGGGAGTACTGTGGCGGCACAATAACACGCGGGTAAAGCAGAGTAAAGATAAGTTGTCTTGTGGTGTAGCGGTTAGCATACCAGCCCGGATTGCTTGGAGACGTGGGTTCGAATCCCACCGAGGCACAACATTTTTCTCTGCTTTCCCACAGGCACATAATGTGCTGGTCTTGCGGAAGCCTGGACCGGTAGCGCATATGGCCTGTGGCTTGTACGGGTATGGGTGCTGGAACGTACTGGAAGCGCGTGTTGTTAATGTTTAAATAACCATGGTTAGTTAAGTTACTTTAAGCTTATTACCTAATGCGGTTTGGCCAAACTCACATTATTATTTACAGGTTAAACTACCAAGGCGCAGTACCTGAAACCATTGTTTAAGTATATTATAGTTGGACAACCTATACGGACAATCACTTTCCCATGTAGAAAAGAATGAATATATATTTTACATCTCATTCGTTTCACTATGAAGTGGCGGTACCTTACGAAAGGGGGTAAAAATAGTCCGTAAGCACGTGATGTCGATAAGGTAGTAAACGGACGTGTTAATCAGTACGTTGTACGGGGAGCAGTCACAAAATAAGCAAACGTACGTGTTGAAGACTTTACTGTAATATATGTATATGTAGTGCATACCTGTTTCAAGGTTAAGGTAACAAAAATTTAATATTATCGCGGTATACCTATTATCCATGAACTGCATGGCTAACAAATATGCGTTCCTTCGTCCACTTTAAAGGTATACGAAATTAAACGACCACTACTTTAATTAATAAATAACAAGTCATCTAATTTGCCTCCAGAATAACTATGGATTATCATCAAACTATGAACACCAAATTAATTCAATATGAACATCTTCTTACGTATTTTTTTTATTAACAGTAGTCAAATCATTAAATACATATTATTTTTGAAACTAAAATGCATTTTATCCTAAGATTGTATCACAAAATATTCATCACCATTTAAATATATACGATTTATTTTAGACATCAAGAAATAAATTTAAAATTGCAAAAATTATACTAAAACAGCCTTAAATGTGTCTTGTATGTACGTGCTTATCAGTATGTAGGCATTTTAACGCACAGCAATAATCGTTCATCGTTCTTGATGAGTAATGACTGATGACTACTGTAACACAGTAAATCCTCGAAATCGAAAATTTAAAACACTGAAAAATTCAAATATGGGAAAATTGTAAAATCGAGAAATTGAACAATCGGTTAATTCAAAAATCGAAACATCGAAAAATTGGAAAATCGAAAAATAAAAAAAATTGGACAATCGAAAATTTAAAAATTCCGAAAATTGAAAAATTGAAATATAGAGAACTGAAAACTCAAAAAATCGAAAAAAATTAATGATTTCAAAAATTGAAAAGTTAAAATTGAGAAATCGAAAAACTGAAAAATCACAAAATTGAACGAAATATCAAAAAATTAGGAAATTAAAAAATTGAGAAACAAAAAAATCAAAAAAGCAGAGTCTAAAAATCGCAAACTTAAAAAATCGAAAAATTGAAAAATCAAAAACCTGAATAATCGAAAAATTGAAGAACTGAAGAACTGAAAAATCGAAACTTTAGGAAGTGGAGAAATGGGAATATAAAAAAATAGATTAATTGAGAAATCTGAAAACTAAAAATTCAGAAACGTCAAAATTTGAAAAATAAAAAAATATTGAAGAACTAAAAAATCGAAAAATCTAAAATTTAGAACATTGAAAAGTTAAAATATCCTAAAACTGAAAAATGGAGAAATCCAAACATCAAAAAATCAAAAAAAAAATAAAAATAAAAATCTAAAATTTAATAATCGAAAAACTGAAAAATCAACGAATCGAGAAGTCGAGAATTTAAAAAATTGGACAATTGAAAAATCGGATAAATCAAAAATCGAAACATCGAAAAATCGAGAAACCGAAAAGCAAAAAATCTAAAAACCAACAAATCAAAAAATCGAAACATTATAAAATTCAAAAATTGAGACATCGAGAAATCGAAAAATCAAAAGACAAAAAAAATCGAGGAGTCGAAAAATCGAGAAGTCGAAAAATCAAAAAATTGAGAAACCGAAGTAGGCCAAAATCGAAAAATCGAAAACTTAATTATGGAAAAATTGATAAAGCGAGAGATTGAATAATCAAAACATCGAAACATCCGAATCTCAATGAATTGAGATCTCAAAAAATTTAAACATTCGTAAATTTAAAAAATTAAAATATAGAACTGGAAACTCGAGAAACTGAAAAATCTAGAAATTTAAAAATTAAAATATGAAAAAGTTGAAAAATTGAGAAATTGAAATAAAAAACAAAAAACTGAAAATCCAAAAATAAAAAATAGAAAAATCTAGAAGTCGAAAAATGAAAGAATCGAAATACATATTGAAAAATATCAAAATTGAAAGAAATATCCAAAAATTGAGAAATCGACAAACCAATAAAGCGAAGTCGAAAAATCGAAGAATTGAAGAACTGAAAAATCGAAACTTTGAGAAGTGGGAAAATCAAAAATAGATTAATTGAGAAATCAGAAAACTGAAAATTTAACGCAAAATTTTGAAAAATTCAAAAATTTAAATACTGAAGAACTGAAAAGTCAAAAAATCGAGAAATCGAAAAAACTAAAATTTAAAACAATGAATTATTAAAATATCGCAAAATTGAAGAATCGAGAGATCCAATTCAATTTGAAAAATTGAAAAATCGGGGCATTGAAAAATTGGAAAATCCAGAAATTGAAAAGCTCAAAAGAAAAAAATCGAAAAACCGAGAAATCCAAAAATCAAAACATCGAAAAATTCAAAAACTGAAACTTGGAGAAATAAAAAAATCGGAGGATCGAGAAATTGAGGAGTCGGAAGCCGAAAAGGAAAGTTAAAAATTGAGAAATTGAACAATCAAAACAACGAAACATCTGAATTCGATAAATTGAGAAATTAAAAAATTGAATAATCGAAAAATTTTAAAAAAGAAAAACTGGAAAATCAAAAATTAAAATTCAAAAAATCGAAAAATTGAAATATAGAAGAACTGAAAACTCGAGATATCGAAAAACCTAGAATTTTAAAAAATGAAATATTAAAACATCGAAAAGTTTAAAAATTGATAAATCGAAGCATTAAACAGTCCCAGAATTGAAAAATCTAAAGTTTACAATAAATTGAAAATCCAAAAAGGAAAAAAGCGAGAAATCAAAAAAAATCCATCAATTCAAAAATCGAAAAATTGAAATATTGAAAAATCTCATAACTGAAAGAAATATTCAAAAAATTGAGAAATTAAAAAATTGGAAAATTGAGAAATCGAAAATCTAAAAAAGCAAAATTGAAAAATCGTAATCTTAAAAAATCGAAAAATTGAGGAATTGAAGATGTGAAAAATCGAAACTTTAGGAAATCCCGAAATGGACAAATAAAAAAAATACTTTAGAAATCGGCAAACTGAAAATTTAGAAACGTGAAAATTTGAAAAATTGAAAAATCGAAATATTTAAAAACCGTAAAATTGAAGAGGACAAAAATTGAGAAATCGTAAGATTGAGAAATCGAAAAATAAAAAAATCGAGAAATAGAAAATTTAAGGAATGGAGGAATCGGAAAAGCCCAAAATTGAAATATTGAAAAATTGAGACATTTAAAGTTGAAAAATCGAGAAATCGACAAGCCGAAAAATCCCAATAGCGTATTTAGGTATAAATCACAAGATCAGGACTATTCTACTTTTTAAAATTTAAATACATAACATTATAAATTAGAAAATGTTGATTTTTTTTCCAAAAATCTTGACGTCTAAGGTGAAAACACGGATGCATTAACCGTAAACGGGGCGAAACTACAATTTTACTATTGTAAAATTTGGAGATTGCGTCATTTCATTGTTCGTGACAAATTTTGGAGAGTGTAATTTAATAATACAATTTGAAATGTAAATTTTGTCATTCGGGAACATTATGTATTAAATCGTTAAAATGTTCAAGAACTTTGTTCACTTATTCGTTGTAAAGTCCAATGGTCGAAATGGGTTAGTTCTTCGTAGTGGATGTGTATCAGATCAACTCTAACGAATATCGGTTTATAGATAAATCGCTTAAACCCGATATTGGCCTGAGTGAGCTTTGGTCTGTAGATCAAACAAGTTCTCAGGCGACGAAAAATTGCATGTGGAGGGAGACTTCGGATTACAAATCGTTCCAAGAAAGACATATTTGGGAGAGATGGATTTTCAGGTGCTTGACTAACGGTAATTTTAAATTGTTTGCTGTCGTTCGCGAAGTGAAGAACACAATTTCATTCAAATGATAATTATAAAATTATCATAATCACTATTGGTATTAACACAAAATGGCGCGCAAGTTATCAGTTGATTTCGTTAATAAATTCATAGAAACCTATAAGGGATTTTTTCATGCCTTAGAAAATTAAAAAGTAAAAAATACAATAACAAAAATTTTAAAATGCGGTTTACGAAAAATTAGTTGACCTGTGTAAAGAAGAAAATTTTGGAAACGCTGACAAATATGACATCTTAAAAAAAATAACACTTGAAGAAGTGCTTTCGGCGTAATGTTTTTGATGCTCGCGTGAACAAAATACTCTATGTCAGTTTGCAGTGCGCAAAGAGTTAACTGTGCAGATCTAGCCGAAAATCCGAAAACCAAATCGCTGTGTGTAGGGCCAGCATAACGGAAGTAATAAATCATCCCATCGGTTGAAGAACGTTGGGTCGGTGCACTGATGTCGGTGTTATATCCCGAGAGGGGCCCAATACACCCAATAAAATGGAACAGACAAAATAAAGCTTCAAACATGATTATTTTTATACTAAAATTCTGAAGTTTATAAACTGCACATTTTATTTATTTATTTATTTATTTTATCTTGTTTTCGAACTATAATAAACATTTCAAACAATGTCTGTAACTTATTTTAATGTAAATTATATTCATGTGGTTAACAAAATCAGATGTAATATTAGTGTGATTTTGACCTTATTCTAGATTTTATTACAGCAGAACGGCGTATCCTTTTTAAATTTTAGAAGTTACGGAAACTAGTTCAAGAAACAATTAGTTATCTCGTATTTTTGGAACAAAATCTACCAAAATGTCCGATAACAGCAATTGTTTTTCATAGAAACAAACAGTCTTCAAAGCAGCCTTTAACAACTCGATATTACAAACATGCCTCTTAAGTTCTTTATGCGTTTTTTTCTCTCTTGTAATTATTTGTAATGTTAACGCCGAAAGTTTATGTCATTCTGTTATTTACTTTGAACATATATTTTCATTTTGTGTTAATATTTTTGTAACACCACGAATCTAAATTTTACTTAAAATCTTGTTTTACTTTATACTTGTAAAACTAAACAATTATACCAGTTTAAAAACCCTTGGAAAGTTTCTGCCAGTCTTCAGATATAGTCAAAAAAAAATATGCGTCAAATTCATTTAAATTCAATTCTTTCTTATCACGTTACAACGCGTTGCTTCATATTTTTTATGTCAAGTATATTTTCATATTTTGTACATATATGTTTATACACATTACTGTTTACGGAACAATGTTAATTATGGATTTATGGATAACTCCTCGTACAAGAGCAGAGTGAAGGGTGTTTGCCTTTGCTAATGTTTGATGGCGCCATCTGATTTAGAGTAAAATAAACCTAATACGTTGGCTCACTGTAGTGAAAATGCGCGTTGACGAAAAATTTGTATTAGGTTGTCCAACTATAATATACTTAAACAATGCTGAAACGCTCAGTTTTGAAAATTATAAATTAATGTTACATATAATCAGTGCGATGTTTTCTGAGTAGTTGAAATTCCAGGTACTCTCCCAGTTTCCAACCGAGTGGGACACTCGTTCGTCAGGAAAGGCCGTGTTAGCGGAATCAGGGATGAAAATACCGCCATGGCTCGGACGAGTTCGTATTGGGTCGGAAATGGGAACATGGGACACGGGACTGGAAGTACTGGAGCCTGGAGCACTGTGTTTTTATCGCTGAAGTGACAAACATCATCCCCTTGTTAGCCTCAACGAATAAACCGCATTATTATTTTTAATACGTGTTTTAATTAAATAGTATTCCGACAGTATTGTATATTTTCCTGTAATTGGGTGTAACCTGTAGGGAAATAAACTATTATTATTATTATTATTAATATTATTATCACATTTGAGGTTAGTGCTGGGGGGTGGGGCTTATTTTTTTACTTTTTTTTCTTAACATACAGGTGTTCACTTTATCTGTTCATGCCTGAATATTTCTGCATAGGCAACCCATTTTACGTTTCATAAACAGCTTTAATTAATTTTTATTTTTAAATAATAACACTAGTTTACAAGGTTTTATATCCAAAGACAAAAATAGCTGAATCTAAAGGATTTGGGTTCGGGAAATTCAAATCTGAAAGCAGAAAAAATCTATCACGTCAGGTTTTTGAGATATTTATATAAACATACCCCGCATTTTTTTTCTTTTATACAACTCTTGTAAAATTTGTATTTTTAAATATATATGAACATATAGTTCTTTGAGCAAATTTGTATCATTCTAAAAGATCATTTACGTAAATAAATAACATGAGTGTTAATTTTTCAAGCTACTAGATTGTCATCAATGTTTTATTTAAAATTTTTCAAGTATTTATTTTAGAATAATTGGTTGCTTTTGATTTTTCTACGGGAAGTGATAATAAAAATGTGAGGTTGACCTCACAAAGATCTTTTAAAATGATACAAATTTGCTCAAAGAAATACAGGTTTATCTTTAAGAATAAAGAAGTTACAGGGGTTGTATCAAATAAAAGCAACACCCAGTATATATTATAAACATTATGACTGAAAATTAAAAATTATAAACAGTAGCTTTTCTTTTATTGACAGTACTGACAGTTTCCCTTATAATAGACCAACAGTAACACATTTTCGTCCCAAAATCCTTGATACCTTCTTTTTAAGCATATTTGAACAGGTCTTGCTTTAGGTACTATAATTTTACCATAAACGTAACAAAACTGATTTGCACTTACTTTGCACGATCTCGAAGACATTTTTTATGTGACAATGATGTATTAACATGAATCAGTTTGACACTAACGTGAAGGTAAGAGCAAAGTTCATTATTTTTGATTTATGAAAAAACCTGACGTGATAAGGATAATCCGTTTTTGGATTTGTTATCAGTAAGTAATTTAGAAGTAAAAAATATTTTTTTTATTTTTGGATACGAAAAAAAGTTTAAATTTGTAGACTAGTGTAATGGACGCATAGATAGCAATGTCTGCCTGCCAAATATTTTCAATTTTCTTTTGCTTTAAAATGTTTTCGAATTCTGAAATAACAGACATGCTGCTAATTATCAGAGAGACGTTAGGAACTATTTACACAGAGCATTTGGACCAAGACTTATTGCTAGAGAAGAGGAGTACGTTTGGCCAGCACGTAGCCTTGATCTAACGCCATTAGATTTTTTCTTTGGGGGACGGTGAAAAATGACGTTTTTATAGGACTTTGTGAAGATAGTGGAGGCAGGCATTTTGAACATTTATTATAAATTCGTTTTCGTTGTACCTAATCTAATCCATTAATAAATTGAATATCAATTTTTTCAATTTTGTCATTATTTGGCATTGACATTTTTGTCATTTTTTTTCTGTGATTGCTATGATTGGTTATTAAAAAAAAGTCGTCTCTGGGGTGTATAATATGTTGCCTATGCAAAACTTGTCAGGCGTGAACAGATAAAATGAACACACTGTATAGTTTTCTTTCAACATGATCATCTCAAAATTTTACCGAATAAGTCCTATCTAAAATTGCAAAATATGATCAGTCTATCTTGTAATTTATCATTGCTTTCATATTTTTTTAATTTGCTTATACAGGTGACTCAAAAAAATTAATGAATGAGTGAATTTATTTTAGTCGGCAGTGTATTTATCGAGAAGAGTTCTCTCTACATTGTTTTTTGTTGCGTGATGTAATATATATTTGTATAGTTTTATTTTTATATTTAATTTTACCACAACAATAAAGTCATATATTTTTTTATAATTTATTTCATAATCATCGTTGTCTGTTCCAGGCTCGTTTCTTTGATAACTCCAACTGTTTTTCCAGAGTCGTTGAAATATCGAAATTTGTGGAATTTTTCAAAAATTTGATTTTAAAACGGCACCTTTCGAAAATGTCGCTCGATGAACACAAACACATTATATTTTTTAAATCAGAACAAATTTTGGTTAGAGTTTTACCATCTACACAATACCCTTAATACACATACAAAATTTGACAATTGGTCCAGTAGTCTAATAATTTCTTCGTACTCTAGGGGTCATGAAAGCTCGAGAAAACATAAAAGTAGAAAGTCGCTTACACTGGAGAAGTAAAAAGCCTCAGTTACTTTATTTATATCTAAATCTACAGTAAACTAATCTGCGCCATATGGTAGCTCCACTTTTCCTCCCCTCTCATTGACCACCTGCCAACAACTACAAGCGAAAGTCGTCCTTCTCATGACGTCTGTGTACATTTTACCATTTAAATGATCAACTTCATGTTGAATAATACGAGCCGGCCAACCTACAACATTCATCTCAAAAGCACTCTCTTTATCATCGAGAGCTGTAAGTTTGATTCCCCTGTATCTGGGAACTTCTGCGTGGAACCCCCTCACGCTTTCGCAACTTTCAACGAACGTTAGCTTCGTGTAGTCTGTTACTTCGACTCTTGGGTTGATAATCACCTACAACAACTATTACAAGGCGACATAAGAGAATGTCGTGAATTTTTACTTTCAGCGGGACCACTTGCATTTCTTTCACTTCACGTTCCTGTGGTTTGTAGTAGTTGAGTTGTTTCTCGCTGAACTGGATGAGGAATAGTCTAAAAGGAATACCGAGTTGTGGGGCTGCTAAACCTACGCAATTGTATTTTTGCATTACTTTTTCCATTCTTTTTATCAGGAATTTCACTTCGTCGGACTTGATAAGGTGGCGAGGGATTTCCTGGGACGTCGTCCTCAGTGTTGGGTCTCCTATTTGGATTATGTGGTTAAAGGGGGCTTCGTGAGGTTTGCTTTTAACCAGTCCCGCGTACCACGAGATTATACTTTTGTAACTAAGACGACGAGCTTGAATAAAACTTATATTGCTTAATAGTGACACCATTTATAGTTGTTTCTTATCAACGAAAGTTGAAAATAAAAATGAAAAAATGTATATTTGGGTTTCGGTGTTGTTCTGTCACTTCTGTCACTTCTGTCACACAATTCGTTGACCGAATTTCGATTTGTCCGAAATTTATTGTGCGAAATTAATTTCACACAAATAAATTTAAATTAGCCTTTTCGATACTTCTCTAACACACTCTTAGGAAGCAAAGCGGTCAAACTTCAAGTAATTTTATTTTTTTTTTAATTTCCACATTCGTACTTTCGGACGTAAAATTAATAGTTCATAACCATAGATTAATATAGATGCGACATACTGGCTGATTTTGCAAAACCACACTTATTGACATTGGAGTCCTCAACCGCCAAAGACAAGCGCCAAATTTAAATAGTCGATGTCAAAATAGTTGTTTGGTCGGTTTTTATAACGACTAATAAGTGAATATTTTTGGTACATATTTAGATAATTTTACATATTTTGTTTAAATAAAAATTAATTCTTTATTTGTGTTTTATACTAGCAAAACGTCTTAAACTAAGAAATTGTTGAAATCGCAATAACCCAATGGATTTTTTTCGGGAAAATGTTTTGGAAACACTGTGTTCTGTATTGTATGAATTTTTAAATGTTTTTAGTGACAATTTTTGTGGTTGTTTTCGATACACTGTATGATATTAACAATGAGAAAAAAACGAACAATTAAAATAATGAAAAATTCGAAAATTCGAGAAATCTAATAATCGAAAAATCGAAACCTTAAAAAATCGTAAAGCCGAAACATTGAAAAATCAGAAAATCGAAAAAATGTAAAATTTAAAAATCTAAAATTTAAAACCGTGTAACGAAAAATCGAGAAATCGAAACTCCCAAATTTAAAAAATCGGATAACTAAAAAATCGAAACATCGAAAAACTGGAAAATCGAAAAACCGAGAAATCGAAAAATCAAAAGATCAAGAAATCGTGGAGTCGAAAGGTCGAACAATTGAGACACCGAAATAGGCCAAAATCGAAAAATCGAAAAGTTAAAAATTGAATAATTTATAAGTTGAGAAATTGACAATCAAAATATCGAAAAATCCAAATCTCGATAAATCGAGAAATCAAAAAACTTAAAAATTTGAAAAATTGAAAAACTGAGAGATTGGAAGATCAAAAGAACGAGGAATCGAAAAATGATGAAGTCGAAAAATCGAAAAATAGAGAAGTCGACACACAAAAAGTTAAAAATTGAAAAATTGGAAAAGCGGAAAAATCAAAAAACGAAAAAATGTAAAACTGGAAAAATTGAGAAACCGAAATAGGCCAAAATAAAAAATTGAAAAACTGATAAATCGAAAACCTCAACAATCAAATCTCGATAAATCGGGAATGAGAAATTAACAAATCGAGAAATTGAAAAACAGAACATCTAAAACCAGGAAGTCGAAAAATCGAAAGATTAAGAAATATTGAAAAATTAAAATATCAAAAGATTGAAAAATCTAAAATTTAAAAATCCAAAAATTGAAAAATCGAAAAAATAAAAAGGTAGACACATCGAAAAATCCAGAAGTGAAAAATAGAAGAGCCGAAGAATTGAAATATGTATTGAAAAATCCTAAAACTGAAATATCTAAAAACTAAAAAATCGAAAAATCAAAAAAGTGAAGTCGAAAAATTAAAGAATTGAAGAATAGAAAAATCGAAACACTCGAAGGTCAATAAATGGGAAAATCAAAACATCGATTAATTGAAAAATTGAAAAATTGAGAGTTTATGAAAGTCAAATTTGAAAAATTAAAAAATCGAAAATTTGACAAAACGGCAATTGAAAAACAGAAAATCTAAAACCGGGAAGTCGAAAAATTAAAAGATTAAGAAATCGAAACATTTCAAAAATTCGAAAACTTGAAAAATTCAAATATCAAAGAACTGAACTGAAAAATCGAGAAATCGAAAAATCTAAAATTTTAAAAATTAAAAAATCTAAAATTTAAAAATCAAAAAATTGAAAAATCGAAAAGTTAAAGAATCGAAATATTAAAAAATCCCAAAACTGAGATATCAAAAAACTGAAAATGAAAGAAAAACTGAGAATCTAATAACCTGAAAAATCCGAAAACTGAAATATCCAAAAATTGAGAACCTAAAATGTCGAAAAATTGAGCAATCGAAAAATCCAAAAAGTGAAGTCGAAAAATCGAAACCTTAAAATAACTAAAAAATGAAAAATCGAAAAATTAAAGAACAGGAATTTCGAAACCCTCGAAAGTCAAGAAATGGGAAAATCAAAACAGAAAATTTAAAACCAGGAAGTCGAAAAATCGATAGATTAGGAAATCAAAACATTTGAAAAATTGGAAAACATGAAAAACGGAAATATCGAAGAACTGAAATGAAAAATCGGGAAATCGAAAAATATAAAATTTTAAATATTGAGAAATTAAAATATCAAAAGACTGAAAAATCTAAAACTTAAAAATCGAAAAATTGAAAAAACGACAATTGAAAAACAGAAAATCCAAAACCGGGAAGTCGAAAAATCGAAACATTTGAAAAATTGAAATATGGAGGAGATGAAATGAAAAATCGAGAAATCGAAAAATCTAAAATTTTAAATATTGAAAAATTAAAATACCAAAAAATTGATAAATCTAAAATTTAAAAATCAAAAAAGTAAAAAGTCAACATATTGAAAAGTACAGAAGTCAAAAATTGTCGAAAAACAGAAATATTGAAAAATCCCAAAATTGAAATATCTAAAACCTGAAAAATCGAAAAATCAAAAAAGTGAAGTCGAAAAATAGAAACCTTAAAAAATCGAAAAATTGAAAAATCAAAAAATTAAAGAATTGAAGGATAGGAAAATCGAAACACTCGAAGGTCAAGAAATGGGAAAATCAAAACATCGATTAATTGTAAAATCGAAAAATTGAGTTTATGAAAGTCAAATTTAAAAAATTAGAAAATCGAAAATTTGACAAAATGACAATTGAAAAACAGAAAATCTAAAACCGGGAAGTCGAAAAATCAAAAGATTAAGAAATCGAAACATTTGAAAAATTCGAAAACTTGGAAAATTTAAATATCAAAGAACTGAATTGAAAAATCGAGAATTGAAAAATCTAAAATTTTAAAAATTAAAAAATCTAAAATTTAAATATCGAAAAATTGAAAAATCGAAAAAGTTTAAAAATCGACACATCGAAAAATCCAGGAGGCAAAAATCGAAAAGTCGAAGAATCGAAATATTGAAAAATCCCGAAACTGAGATATCGAAAAACTGAAAATGAAAGAAAAACTGAGAATCTAATAACCTGAAAAATCCGAAAACTGAAATATCCAAAAATTGAGCAATCGAAAAATCCAAAAAGTGAAGTCGAAAAATCGAAACCTTAAAATAACTAAAACATAAAAAATCGAAAAATTAAAGAATTGAAGAACAGGAATATCGAAACCCTCGAAAGTCAAGAAATGGGAAAATCAAAACATCGATTAATAGTAAAATCGAAAAATGGACAGTTTGTAAATGCCAAATTTGAAAAATTGAAAAATCGAAAATTTGAAAAAACGACAATTGAAAAACAGAAAATTTAAAACCGAAAAATCGATAGATTAAGAAATCAAAACATTTGAAAAATTCGAAAACATGAAAAACAGAAACATCGAAGAACTGAAATGAAAAATCAAGAAATCGAAACATCTAAAATTTTAAATATTGAAAAATTAAAATATCAAAAAACTGAAAAATCTAAAATTTAAAAATCGAAAAATTGAAAAAACGACAATGGAAAAACAGAAAATCTAAAACCGGGAAATCGAAAAATGGAAACATTTGAAAAATTGAAATATGGAAGAGTTGAAATGAAAAATCGAGAAATCGAAAAATCTAAAATTTTAAATATTGAAAAATTAAAATACCAAAAAATTGAAAAATCTAAAATTTAAAAATCGAAAAAGAAAAAAGTCGACACATCGAAAAGTACAGAAGTCTAAAATGGTCGAAGAACAGAAATATTGAAAAATCCCAAAACTGAAATATCTAAAAACTGAAAAATCGAAAAATCAAAAAAGTGAAGTCGAAAAATAGAAGCCTTAAAAAATCGAAAAATTGAAAAATCAAAAACCTGATAAATCAAAAAATTAAAGAACTGAAGGATAGGAAAATCGAAACACTCGAAGGTCAAGAAATGGGAAAATCAAAACATCGATTAATTGTAAAATCGAAAAATTTACAGTTTATAAATGCCAAATTTGAAAAATTGAAAAATCGAAAATTTGAAACCGGGAAGTCGAAAAATCAAAAGATTAAGAAATCGAAACATTTGAAAAATTCGAAAACTTGGAAAATTGAAATATCGAAGAATGAGAAATTGAGAAATTGAAAAATCTAAAATTTTAAAAATTAAAAAATGTAAAACTTAAATTTCGAAAATTGAAAAAACGAAAAAGTAAAAAAATCGACACATTGAAAAATCCAGGAATCAAAAATCGAAAAGTCGAAGAATCGAAATATTGAAAAATCGCAAAACTGAAATATCGAAAAACTGAAAAATGAAAGAAAAACTGAGAATCTAATAACCTGAAAAATCCGAAAACTGAAATATCCAAAAACTGAGAACCTAAAAGGTCGAAAAATTGAGCAATCGAAAAATCCAAAAAGTGAAGTCGAAAAATCGAAACCTTAAAAAAACTAAAAAATGAAAAATCGAAAAATTAAAGAATTGAAGAACAGGAATATCGAAACCCTCGAAAGTCAAGAAATGGGAAAATCAAAACAGAAAATTCAAAACCGGGAAGTCGAAAAATCAATAAGATTAGGAAATCAAAACATTTGAAAAATTGGAAAAGATGAAAAACGGAAATATCGAAGAACTGAAATGAAAAATCGAGAAATCGAAAAATCTAACATTTTAAATATTGAAAAATTAAAATATCAAAAAACTGAAAAATCTAAAATTTAAAAATCGAAAAAGTAAAAAGTCGACACATCGAAAAGTACAGAAGTCAAAAATGGTCGAAGAACAGAAATATTGAAAATCCCAAAATTGAAATATCTAAAAACTGAAAAATCGAAAAATCAAAAAAGTGAAGTCGAAAATAATTGTAAAATCGAAAAATTGACAGTTTGTAAGTGCCAAATTTAAAAAATTGAAAAATTGAAAATTTGAAAAAACGACAATTGGAAAACAGAAAATTTAAAACCGAAAAATCGATAGATTAAGAAATCAAAACATTTGAAAAATTCTAAAACATGTAAAACGGAAATATCGAAGAACTGAAATGAAAAATCAAGAAATCGAAAAATCTAAAATTTTAAATATTGAAAAATTAAAATATCAAAAAACTGAAAAATCTACAATTTAAAAATCGAAAAATTGAAAAAACGACAATGGAAAAACAGAGAATCTAAAACCGAGAAGTCGAAAAATCGAAACATTTGAAAAATTGAAATATGGAAGAGCTGAAATGAAAAATCGAGAAAGTAAAAAGTCGACACATCGAAAAGTACAGAAGTCAAAAATGGTCGAAGAACAGAAATATTGAAAAATCCCAAAATTGAAATATCTGAAAACTGAAAAATCGAAAAATCAAGAAAGTGAAGTCGAAAAATAGAAACCTCAAAAAATCGAAAAATTGGTAAATCAAAAACCTGAAAAATCAAAAAATTAAAGAATTGAAGAACAGGAAAATCGAAACACTCGAAGGTCAAGAAAACACTCGAAGGTCAAGAAATGGGAAAATCAAAACATCGATTAATTCTAAAATCGAAAATTCGAGAAATCCAATAACAGAAAAATCGAAAACTTAAAAAATCGTAAAACTGAAACATTGAAAAATCGAAATATCGAAGAACTGAAAATTGAAAAATGAAACATCAGAAAATTCAAAAATCTAAAATTTAAAAACCGAATAACGAAAAATTGAGAAATCGAAACTCCCAAATTTAAAAAATCGGATAACTGAAAAATCGAAATATCGAAAAACTGGAAAATCGTAAAACCGAGAAATCGAAAAATCAAAAGATCAAAAAATCGTGGAGTCGAAAAGTCGAACAATTGAGAAACCAAAATAGGCCAAAATCGAAAAATCGAAAAGTTAAAAATTGAATAATTTATAAATTGAGAAACTGACAATAAAAATATCGAAAAATCCAAATCTCGATAAATCGAGAAATCAAAAAACTTAAAAATTCGAAAAATTGAAAAACTGAGAGATTGGAAGATCAAAAGAACGAGAAATCGAAAAATGATGAAGTCGAAAAATCGAAAAATAGAGAAGTCGACACACAAAAAGTTAAAAATTGAAAAATTGGAAAAGCGGAAAAGTCAAAAAACGAAAAATGTAAAACTGGAAAAATTGAAAAACCGAAATAGACCAAAATAAAAAATTGAAAAACTGATAAATCGAAAACCTCAACAATCAAATCTCGATAAATCCGAAAACTGAAATATCCAAAAATTGAGAACCTAAAATGTCGAAAAATTGAGCAATCGAAAAATCCAAAAAGTGAAGTCGAAAAATCGAAACCTTAAATTAACTAAAAAATGAAAAATCGAAAAATTAAAGAACAGGAAATTCGAAACCCTCGAAAGTCAAGAAATGGGAAAATCAAAACAGAAAATTTAAAACCGGGAAGTCGAAAAATCGATAGATTAGGAAATCAAAAAATTGGAAAACATGAAAAACGGAAATATCGAAGAACTGAAATGAAAAATCGAGAAATCGAAAAATCTAACATTTTAAATATTGAAAAATTAAAATATCAAAAAACTGAAAAATCTAAAATTTAAAAATCGAAAAATTGAAAAAACGACAATGGAAAAACAGAAAATCTAAAACCGGGAAGTCGAAAAATCGAGACATTTGAAAAATTGAAATATGGAAGAGCTGAAATGAAAAATTGAGAAATCGAAAAGTCTAAAATTTTAAATATTGAAAAATTAAAATACCAAAAAATTGAAAAATCTAAAATTTAAAAATCGAAAAAGAAAAAAGTCGACACATCGAAAAGTACAGAAGTCAAAAATGGTCGAAGAACAGAAATATTGAAAAATCCCAAAACTGAAATATCTAAAAACTGAAAAATCGAAAAATCAAAAAAAGAGAAGTCCAAAAATAGAAACCTTAAAAAATCGAAAAATTGAAAAATCAAAAACCTGAAAAATCAAAAAATTAAAGAATTGAAGAACAGGAAAATCGAAACACTCGAAGGTCAAGAAATGGGAAAATCAAAACATCGATTAATTGTAAAATCGAAAAATTGACAGTTTATAAATGCCAAATTTGAAAAATTGAAAAATCGAAAATTTGAAAAAGCGACAATTGAAAACAGAAAATTTAAAACCGGGAAGTCGAAAAATCAAAAGATTAAGAAATCGAAACATTTGAAAAATTCGAAAACTTAGAAAATTGAAACATCGAAGAACTGAAATGAAAAATTGAGAAATTGAAAAATCTAAAATTTTAAAAATTAAAAAATCTAAAACTTAAATTTCGAAAAATTGAAAAATCGAAAAAGTAAAAAAATCGAGACATTGAAAAATCCAGAAATCTGTAGGAACAACCGTTCCCACAAAATCAGGTGTTCTACCTGAGGGCATTCGTAATATTTGTATAAATGTAAATATTTCCTATCCTTCGTTTACCTGCCCTACACTTCTTCATACTTTCTCTTTTCGCTTCTGGAACTTTCTAAACCCTTCTTTACCTACTTCCACCTCTTCAAATCCGAGCTTACCTGTGTACCATTTTAAACACCCTTCCTTCTTCTTCCTCGCACTCTCGAACAGTAAAGAACAAAATATAAACTGAAAACCGTACCGTCGCTTTTAAATCACCAACAATACCCACAAATCAAAAATCGAAAAGTCGAAGAATCGAAATATTGAAAAATCCCAAAACTGAAATATCGAAAAACTGAAAAATGAAAAAAAAATGGAAAACCTGAAAAATCCGAAAACTGAAATATCCAAAAACTGAGAACCTAAAAAATCGAAAAATGGAGCAATCGAAAAATCCAAAAAGTGAAGTCGAAAAATCGAAACCTTAAAAAAACAAAAAAATGAAAAATCGAAAAATTAAAGAATTGAAGAACAGGAATATCGAAACCCTCGAAAGTCAAGAAATGGGAAAATCAAAACAACGATTAATAGTAAAATCGAAAAATGGACAGTTTGTAAATGCCAAATTTGAAAAATTGAAAAATCGAAAATTTGAAAAAACGACAATTGAAAAACAGAAAATTTAAAACCGAAAAATCGATAGATTAAGAAATCAAAACACTTGAAAAATTCGAAAACATGAAAAACGGAAATATCGAAGAACTGAAATGAAAAATCAAGAAATCGAAAAATCTAAAATTTAAAAATCGAAAAATTGAAAAAACGACAATGGAAAAACAGAAAATCTAAAACCGAGAAGTCGAAAAATCGAAGCATTTGAAAAATTGAAATATGGAAGAGCTGAAATGAAAAATCGAGAAATCGAAAAATCTAAAATTTTAAATATTGAAAAATTAAAATACCAAAAAATTGAGAAATCTAAAATTTAAAAATCGAAAAAGTAAAAAGTCGACACATCGAAAAGTACAGAAGTCAAAAATGGTCGAAGAACAGAAATATTGAAAAATCCCAAAATTGAAATATCTAAAAACTGAAAATTCGAAAAATCAAAAAAGTGAAGTCGAAAAATAGAAAGCTCAAAAAATCGAAAAATTGATAAATCAAAAACCTGAAAAATCAAAAAATTAAAGAATTAAGAATAGGAAAATCGAAACACTCGAAGGTCAAGAAATGGGAAAATCAAAACATCGATTAATTGAAAAATCGAAAAAATGAGAGTTTATGAAAGTCAAATTTGAAAAATTGAAAAATCGAAAATTTGAAAAAACGACAATTGAAAAACAGAAAATCTAAAACCGGGAAGTTGAAAAATCAAAAGATTAAGAAATCGAAACATTTGAAAAATTCGAAAACTTGAAAAATTCAAATATTGAAGAACTGAACTGAAAAATCGAGAAATCTAAAATTTTAAAAATTAAAAAATCTAAAATTTAAAAATCAAAAAATTGAAAAATCGAAAAAGTAAAATAATCGACACATCGAAAAATCCAGGAGTCAAAAATCGAAAAGTTGAAGAATCGAAATATTGAAAAAAAACAAAACTGAGATATCAAAAAACTGAAAAATGAAAGAAAAACTGAGAATCTAACAACCTGAAAAATCCGAAAACTGAAATATCCAAAAACTGAAAACCTAAAAAGTCGAAAAATTGTACAATCGAAAATCCAAAAAGTGAAGTCGAAAAATCGAAACCTTAAAATAACTAAAAAATGAAAAATCGAAAAATTAAAGAACAGGAATTTCGAAACCCTCGAATGTCAAGAAATGGGAAAATCAAAACAGAAAATTTAAAACTGGGAAGTCGAAAAATTGATAGATTAGGAAATCAAAACATTTGAAAAATTGGAAAACATGAAAAACGGAAATATCGAAGAACTGAAATGAAAAATCGGGAAATCGAAAAATCGAAACCTTTGAAAAAAGTGAAATATCGAAGAACTGAAATGAAAAATCGAGAAATCGAAAAATCTAAAATTTTAAATATTGAAAAATTAAAATACCAAAAAACTTAAATATCGAAAAATTGAAAAATCGCAAAAGTAAAATAATCGACACATCGAAAAATCCAGAAGTCAAAAATGGAAAAGTCGAAGAACAAAAATATTGAAAAATCCCAAAACTGAAATATCGAAAAACTGAAAAATGAAAGAAAAACTGAAAAATCCCAAAACTGAAATATCCAAAAACTGAGAACCTAAAGAATCGAAAAATCCAAAAAGTGAAGTCGAAATATCGAAACCTCAAAAAAATCGAAAAATTGAAAAATCAAAAACCTGCAAAATCAAAAAATTAACAGGAAAATCGAAACACTCGAAGGTTAGGAAACGGGAAAATCAAAACATCGATTAATTGAAAAATCGAAAAATTGAGAGTTTATAAAAGTCAAATTTGAAAAATTAAAAAATCCAAAACTTGACAAAATCACAATTGAAAAACAGAAAATCTAAAACCGGGAACTCAAAAACCTGTTAAATCGTAAGATCGAAAAATTGAATAATAAGTAAACTGAAAAATCCCAAAACTGAAACGTCCAAAAACTGAGAAACTAAAAAATTGAAAAACTGAGAAATCGAAAAACCAAAAAACCTGAAAAATCAATCAATTGAAAAATCTACAGATAAAAAGTTTATAAAAGTCAAAAATTGAAAAATCGAAATATTTAAAAATCGTAAAATTGAAGAGAAAAACTGAAAACCGAGAAACTGAGAAATTGTAAAATCCAAAAATTGAATAATAAATAGGAGTAAACTGAAAAGTCCCCAAACTAAAATTTCGAAAAACTGAGAATTCGAAATCAAATAACGGATCATGGTTTATAAATCAAATCATTTCGGAACGCTTAGAGTCGACATTGGCCTGAGTGCGCTCTGGTCTGCAGATCAAAAAAGTTCTCAGACGACGAACTGTAATTCGTGTGACCTGAATTAAAGTGAAGGAAACAGGAAGCAGTTTGTAATATTCTGGTAAATCTAGTGTCAATTTGTCGAAAGTAAAACGCGTCGTTAAAAATATTATGACATTTTTTTCTATTATAGTTAATTTTATTCTTAGTTAGAAACAAACACTGTTGCCAACATAAGTCGAGGAGTCCTCAACCGTCATTTAATTTAAACTATGACGCTTCTCTATGTTCTCTGACATAACCAAAATCGTTCACCGTAACCATAACCTCACAAATTCTGACATTACCCCATTAACCAATAAAACAGTCGTCGAAGCTTGACAATCACGCTTGTGCAAAAACATGAAAATTAGTTAATTAAAACCACGTAAATAAAAACCACGGAGACATGGAAGACGACAATTCCATGTCGGAACGAATTTTACGTTCTCTCGAAACCATTGTCAACAATGACCCCAATCTGTAAGTGCCCCGCACCTAACCCAATTTTTCGCCATTTTATCGTTTCAGCAAAGAATTCGTGGTGGTCCCGGCCGAAGCCAACACAAAAAATAAATCTCCCGTGTTGTACGAAGAACACAACATTGGTTTAGAGTCGTGGTGCGTCAAACACATCTACCGCTACGCCTATTTGGAATTATTTGAAGCACGAAAACTACTATTGAAAAAGAAGCTACCGTTTAATAAAGAACGCAGTTTAAACCACTTGTTGATAGGGGTTTTGCTAATAAATCCGGACGTTTCGACTTTCTGGAACGTGAAGCGGGAACTGGTAGAGAGGGACGTGTTAAGCGTGAATAACGAATTGTTATTTACGAAATTGGTTTTATCGTCGAAAAGTAAATCGAATGAAGCGTTCGCGTACAGACGGTGGCTGTTGAATCGGGCGTTGGCGAAACTGCAAAAAAACGACATGCGAGCGCTCCAAAGTTTGTTCGACGGTGAAATGTCTGTGTGTGAAATGGCGGCGGCGAAGAATGCCAATAATTACCACGCATGGACCCACCGGATTTGGAGTTTTGAAACGATCGGACACAGGATGGCCAATTTTAGTGTGTTAATGTTGCGCGAGTTAGAGTTTAGCCAGCAGTGGTTGTCACAACACGTTTCAGAACACACAGGCTACCACTACAGGCAGTACTTGCTGAACGCGGTTAGGAACAGTAAAAAAATCACGTGCGTGTTTGAATACTATTACAGTAAGGTTGTTGAAAGTTTGGGTTTGGTTAACGAGAATGACCCCAAGGACATTCTCACGTTACTACTAGGCAAAGAAAAATCGTGTAAGCCGTTGGAAGAAACGAATAACTTGATAAATTCGTTTTCTTTATTGTTGTTTGATTTACACAATACTGTAGATATGTTAAACTCGATTTTTCCAAATCATGAAGCGCTTTGGTACCATCGGAGATATTTGCTGCACCACTTGATTAAAACTGCGTACGAATATCACGGTTTGAGTTTCAAAATGAACGAAAAACTAGACGACGTGGCTCTACACGGCACAAATATCGTCAATATGGAAAACTCGGGGTTCAGCGACGGTGAAAAACAACCCAAACTTTTTAAAACCCAACCCAACAGGGTTGAATCGTCATTGTTCTATCAAAGTCTAGTGAAAACCGAATCTGAGTTTATCAAGAAAAACTTAACCGGGGCGCTTCACTTAGCCCGAAGATACGAAAAATGGTTGCAGTTTGTCTTTTGTATGAAAGATGTGTGATTGTGTATTTTACAAATATTTCTATTCCACTTTGTACATTATTTTTAACTGGCACACTGATTTCGTGGAGACTGTGCCTCCTGTGCCAAACTCACTGTAGATTGAACAACTTCATGCTGTCCAATAAACTCGTACCAGTGACTATGTATTTAAAAGACCGGCAACCCCGTATCCTTATGCGTACCAGTGAGTTAATATTGGCGGTCAGATGGCGCCCCAAAATGCGACAAAAGCCCTCTAACCTTCAATGGTTGTTACTAATACCATTTTACGGGTTGTTGTCTGAGCTTGTACAACACAACTACTGTAAGTGAATCGCTCTTGCAGCCGTTTTAGTTTGAAATTTAACAAGTCGGACGGCGCGGAAAATTACTGACACTTTGCGACTCGAATCAAATAAGGGTGTGGGGACCAAAAATCTGCGCAAGTTTCAAACTAGCATAACTTTATTATTGAATGACGAATTAAAAATGCAACTGTTAACATTTATAAAACAACTTTATAGAGTACGATTTGCAACATATCTACTTGCTTCACACATTTTTGTTTTAACACGGTGCGGCGCATTAAATTTGTGAAAGCCAATATTTTTTTCTGCCAAATTTTCAGCAATACACACTGCTTAATTCTATATGTGTAAAGGGTTCGTACCCTACATTTTTCACACAAATTCCACTTTAGATTTCTTCAAAAGCGTTCAATTGGTCGCAGTTGAGGGACGTTCGGAACATTTATGTCCTTAGGAATAAACTGAATATTTATATAAGTCATTTATGCATCAATAAATAACGTTGGCAGTGTAATGATTCAGAATTTTTTTTTTATTTTCGCTTTTGTTCCAATTTTTGTTTTTCTGAACATTTGGGAATTGATTTTCGCTTTGCAAATATGATTTTATTCTCCCTTAGTAACGTACTTTTTGCCGATTTTAAATTTCTGTCCAAAATTTCTAAATGGCATTCCAAGTTTACCGTGGTTAGTGAGTATGGATGTTAAAAATAGGACACACTATTTACACTATTATATTACTAAATTACTAGTTATCATGTTCTAATACATGGTTACTGCCGTGGTTCTGACTGATTAAGGCTTCTCTCCTCTTCTGGGCTATTTTTGTTGCTGGAATTCCACTTCTTGTCTGTCTTTCTATCGAATTACCATTCTCTAGAGTTATAATTTGTCTTTTTTGATATCCCCATTTGGAAAAAGTGATTAAATGTGAAGGGCTTTTTTAAATTCATACGGTCTGTATAAAATTCGGCAAACACATTTCGGCAATTATTTTCATTCGAGTGTTCCATTTTCGCACAAAATATTAAACTTCTAGTGGAATTAGCGATAACAATTTTTGATAAGTCGTCGCCTGGGAACATGTTTGATCTACAGACCAGAGCGCGCTCATGCCAATGTCGATTCTAAGCGTTCAGAATTGAAAAAAGAAATTGAAAAGTTCCCAAAACTGATAATGTTGAAAATGTTGAGAAATCGGAAAATCTATAAATCGAAAAATTTTAAAAATCGAAAAACCAAGATGGCAAAATTAAAACTTGAAAAATTCAAATATCGAAAAATTGTAAAATCGAGAAGTCTAAATATAAAGAAATAAAAAAAATTAAAATTTAAAAACAGAGAAATTGAATAATTCGAAACATCGAAAAATTGGAAAATTGAAAAATTAAAAAAAAGTGGAAAATCGAAAAATTAAAATGTAGGAACAAGAGTTCCCACAAAATCAGGTGTTCTACCTGAGCGCATTCATAATCTTTGTACAAATGTAAATGCGTCCTATCTTTCGTCTACCTGCCCTACGCTCCTACATACTTTTTCTTTCCGTTTCTAGAATTTTCTAAACTCTTTCTTTACCTACTACCACCTATTTGAAACCGAGCCTACCTGTCGACCATTCAAACACCCTTCGATCTTCTTCTCCCTGGCACTCTCAAACAGTAAAAGGAACTAAATAAAATCTGAAAACCGTAACCGTCGCTTTTTCTAAAAATCACCAACGATACCCACAAAAAAAATGGAAAATCGAAACATTAAAAAAAAACAGAAAATCGAAAAAAAAAAAAATGGAAAATCGAGAAATAAAAAAAATGGAAAATCAGAAATTTAAAAATTCCAAAAATTGAAAAATTGAGATAGAAGAACTGAAAAGTCGAGAAATCGAAAAACCTAATATTTTAAAAACTGAAAACTAAAAGTTTATAAAACGAAAAATTGAAAATTCAAACAGTAAAAAGTCGAAAAACTGAAAAATCACAAAATTGAACAAGATATTCAAAAATTAGGAAGTTAAAGAATTGAAAAATTGAGAAATCAAAAATTCAAAAAGCAAAGTCGAAAAAAGTAGATTAATTGAGGAATCGGAAATCTGAAAATTCTGAAACGTCAAAATTTGAAAAATTAAAAAATATTGAAGAACTGAAAAATCGAAAAGCCTAAAATTTAAAACATTGAAAAATTAAAATATCGTAAAATTGAAAAATGGAGAAATCTAAAAATCAAAAAATAAAAAAAAATAAAAATTGAAAAATCTAAAATATAAAAATCAACACATCGAGAAATCAAAACTCGAAAACTAAAAAAAATTGGAAAACTGAAAAATCGAATAATATAAAAATCTAAACACAGAAAAACCGAAAAATCGAAAAGTAAAAATCAAAAACCGACAAATCGAAACATCGAAAAATTCAAAAACTGAGACATCGAGAAATCGAAAAATCAAAAGATGGAGAAATCGAGGAGTCGAAAAGTCGACAAGTCGAAAAATCGAAAAATTGAGAAACCGAAATAGGCCAAAATCGACAAATCGAAAAGTTAAAAATGGAAAAATTGATAATTCGGGATCTCAAAAATTGAAAAATCGAAAATTTAAAAATTGGGAAAATAAAAAAATTAAAATATAGAACTGAGAACTCGAGAAATCGAAAAATCTAGAATTTTAAAAATGAAAAATTACAATATCGAGAAGTTGAAAAATTGAGAAATCGAAATATAAAACGGTCGAAAAACTGAAAAATAATAAAAATATCATAATAACTATATCTACTATAATGGCCGTTCATTTTTTTATTTAAATAAAGGATGAATTTAAACGCATACACCAGGCATCCTCCAAAAATTGGGATTTACTGGCATGTTGTCAACATGTGCTTATCATAACAATAATAATTAAAGAAAAGCTGAAATTTGGTTAAATTTTGACAAAAACCTTTCACCAGTCCACCGTTCATTTGGGGATGGGCTATTTTGCTTTAACGTAATCGCACTGGCCACAAGTCTGATGAGTTGGTGTTCGTCCAGACTACTGTTAACGTAGTTCACAAGAAAAAAGGAGGGAGAGCCACTATCCACTATTACGTTTATGGATGAAGTGAAGTGAGGGGTAAGACGGAGCATTAGCCCCGCACTTGTCCATAAGGTTGCCTCTCTTTTAACTCTATACTCACTGCTTGTACCAACAGTTAATGAATTCATTACAAAATCCTACTGGCGATGTTTTTTTTGTAGCAAGCCAAACTGCACAAAGGCACATTTGTCTGCGAGCAAACGTACTTCTTTAAGCTGCCGCACCCCATGACACACGGCACCGGCTTCGGCGCCTCCTTCGGCCCCACACCACCCAAAGGCCACTCCATCCCCGCCGGGAACGACATTACCACCCCGCTGGCATTCTGTCTGTAAAAAATCGTAGGCACGTTGGTTTTCGCAACCTTAATCTTCGACGACTTGGCAGCCTTCGACTCCTGCTTCTTCAACAACCTCTCCATAGTTTTTTTCTTATCTTTCTCGCGCTTCTCGTCGGCTAGTTGTTTCCTCTTTTGCGACTTAATCGCCGCTTTCTGGATGGCCTCAGCAGTCATTACTTTCTCCTACGACAACAACAATAATAAAACTACAAAATGACGGGTTTATATTTTAAAAAAAACCTTGTATCCAGTGGGTAAAGACATGAGCGTGGGGGTCGTGACCGACGGATTTCCGTCCACGCCTCGGTCGTACATGGCTCTTTGTCTCGCAGTCATCAGCGCCGGGTCTTTGGGTTTGATTTTTTTCAGTTCGTCGTCGACGTCTTCGAGTTTGCCGGACTCGATGGCCGTGAGCCAGCGTTCTTCGTCGCTGGAGGCGCTGTCGCGTTTCTTGCGTTTTTTGGTGGAGGTCGAGGGGATCGACGGGGGTCTGTTTATAGGCGATTTGTTCTTGTTGTTGGACTCGTCGATTATGAGGAGATCGTTGGAGGTGTCGTCTTCCGGCAGAGACGGTCGTACTTTTTTTGACTTGTTTTTCTTCGACTTTTTCGAGTCTTGGAGCTCTGGAAGGAAAAATTAGACACGAAGTGCGGAATTTTTGCTACTGACCCATTTTTAGATGAAAATAGAATGAATGGAGCGACTCTCGTCAATTCGATTATTTAATAAATCGGTTTCGAATTGTGAGGTTAGTAAATATGCCGTGGCTAAAGTTACACCATAGATTAATATAGGTGCGACATACAGGCTGATTTTGCAAAACCACCCTTTTTGTATGAATTTTTAAATGTTCTTAGCATATTATATCTAATACTACTATTAGATATATGGTTTTTAGTGACAATTTTTGTGGTTGGTTTCGATACACTATAAGTTTAACTTTATTCTAAATAGTCTGTTCATTCCAGTTACGACTCTTAATATTGTTCAGTCTTATCGTTGCAAGTACTAGTACCACCCACCCACCCTCTATTTTCTTAGAGGTATGTCATCTGCAAAAATCAGTTTTATCGTTGCAAGTATACTAGCCCCGCCCACCCCCCTCTTCTTATTTTAGCGACTAATTTTCTTTCTGTATAAGATCCACGTTTCATTCAGAGCAGTTAAAATTAATTACAAAAATGGAGGTGTGTGGGTGGGTGGGGTTAGTTATATGTTCTTCTGTAGAGTGGAAGTGGGAGCTAATAAAAATTGAGCTGTAATGGTGACTTTTTTGTTGTATTATTTAGTATCAGATTTATTTCTTATTTCAGAAGAAAAAACTGAGAGAACGGGTGGGTGGGCGGGGCTAAGTTTAATTTTTTGCCAAAAGAGTCTTTTATGGGCAAGCAATAGCCCCGCCCATTTCATTCCAGTTACTGCTCTTAATATTGTTCAGTCTTATCGTTGCAAGTACTAGCCCCACCCATGGTAGAAGAAGACATGGTATAGGCATACGCATCTGGTGTGACGTCAAGTGGGGTGAAATTAGCGCGAAATTTAAAATACAATTCGTTATCCAACAACTAATTGACGTATTGGACACAGCAATGACAACTCAAGCTGAAATTCCCTAGACTTCCCTAGCGAAGCTCACAAGAGTCATAAGGTCGTTGATGCCACCTAACGTCACAAATGGATGCGCAGACCATTTTTAAATTGGTACATCGGATGCCTATACCATGTCTCCTTCTACCATGAGCCCCACCCACCCACCCTCTATTTTCGTAGAGGTATGTCATCTGCAAAAATCAGTCTTATCGTTGCGAGTACTAGCCCCGCCCACCCCCCCTCTTCTCATTTTAGCGACTAATTTTCTTTCTGTATAAGATCCACGTTTCATTCAGAGCAGTTAAAATTAATCACCGAAATGGAGGCGGGTGGGTGGGCGGGGTTAGTTATATGTTCTTCTGTAGAGTGGGAGTGGTAACTAATAGAAATTGGGCTGTAATGGTGACTTTTTTGTTGTGTTATTTGTTATAAGATTTATTTCTTATTTCAGAAGAAAAAACTGAGAGAACGGGTGGGTGGGCGGGGCTAAGTTTAAGTTTTTCCTAGTGAGTCTTTTATAGACAAGCAATAGGCCCACCCACCCGCCCCCTCTTCTTTCTGGTGACCACTCTTAATACTGTTATTTATTGACAAAATTATTGTCTTAATACAATCTTTGGAAAATCTGTTAAACCGTTGGTGAGAAAACAGATAAATTGTTATTTTGTATAATTGTACCAATCTATCAAGGTTAATTTTACTAAATATCCCTAAAAATCCCTAAGAATCAAATAGAGAATGGACATCACTTGTGTCTTGTGTCATTGGTTGATTGCTTTTTTAAGGTTATGTGCATCGAAATTGTTAAACTTTTGTAAAGAAATTTGTTAATAATTTGATTAACATCTGTCCATAGAAGTGACAAAAGTAGAGTGCGTACTATGTTTTTGACTTTAAAGTTTAAATAGACACAAATAACGTAATTATGATTTTTTAATTATCTTGCGGGAAAATTCATTTCGCATTTATAATTTTGTTTAATTTTAGCTGCAAATTGCTGCTAATTTTCCAAAAATCAGTTGTGACGTAAAAATGTTAAGTTAGAACTCTCGCGTTTTGTATGTTAGTAACAGTGAGAAAAAAAATGAAGAATTGAAATAATCGAAAAATCGAAACCTTAAAAAATCGTAAAACTGAAACACTGAAAAATCGAAATATCGAAGAACTGAAAATCGAAAAAATGTAAAATTCAAAAATCTAAAATTTAAAAACCGAAGAACGGAAAATCCAGAAATAGAAACTCCCAAATTTAAAAAATCGGATAACTGAAAAATCAAAACATTGAAAAACTGGAAAATCGAAAAACCGAGAAATCGAAAAATCAAAAGATCAAGAAATCGTGGAGTCGAAAAGTCGAACAATTGAGAAACCGAAATAGGCCAAAATCGAAAAGTTAAAAATTGAACAATTTATAAATTGAAAAATTGACAATCAAAATATCGAAAAATCAAAATCTCGATTAATTGAGAAATCAAAAAACTTAAAAATTCGAAAAATTGAAAAATTGAGAGATTGAAAGATCAAAAGAACGAGAAATCGAAAAGTGATGAAGTCGAAAAATCGAAAAATAGAGAAATCGATAAAAAAAAGTTAAAAGTTGAAAAATTGGAAAAGCGGAAAAATCAAAAAAACGAAAAAATGGAAAACTGGAAAAACTGAAAAACCGAAATAGGCCAGAATAAAAAATTGAAAAACTGATAAATCGAAAACCTGAACAATCAAATTTCGATAAATCGGAAATGAAAAATTAACAAATCGAAAAATTGAAAAACAGAACATCTAAAACCAGGAAGTCGAAAAATCGAAAGATTAATAAATATTAAATTAATTCAAATATCAAAAGATTGAAAAATCTAAAATTTAAAAATCCAAGAATTGAAAAATCGAAAAAGTAAAAAGGTAGACACATCGAAAAATCCAGAAATCAAAAATAGAAGAGCCAAAGAATTGAAATATTGAAAAATCCTAAAACTGAAAAATCGAAAAATCAAAAAAGTGAAGTCGCAAAATAGAAACCTTAGAAAATCGAAAAATTGAAAAATCAAAAACCTGAAAAATCAAAAAATTAAAGAATTGAAGAACAGGAAAATCGAAACACTCGAAGGTCAAGAAATGGGAAAATCAAAACATCGATTAATTGAAAAATTTAAAAATTGAGAGTCTATGAAAGTCAAATTTGAAAAATTAAAAATTCGAAAATTTGACAAAATGACAATTGAAAAACAGAAAATCTAAAACCGGAAAGTCGAAAAATTAAAAGATTAAGAAATCGAAATATTTGGAAAATGCGAAAACTTGAAAAATTGAAATATCGAAAAACTGAAATGAAAAATCCAGGAGTCAAAAATCTAATCGATTTTTTGATTTTCCCATTTCTCAATTTTTTGACTTTTCAGTGCTTCGATTTTTCAGTTTTTCAATTCAAGTTTTCGAATTTTCAGGTTTTCGTTTTTCCATTTTCGATTTTTCAAATTTTCTATTATTATTATTATTGGACTTCCATTTTTAGACTTTTCGATTTCTCAATTTTTCGGTGTTTTAGTTTCGATACTTTTTCAATATTTCGATTCTTCAGTTTTTCAATTTTTTGACTTTTCGATTTCTCAGTTTTTTATTTTTTCGTTTTTTTAGTTTTTGAATTTTAAAATTTTAGATTTTTCAATTTTTTGTTTTGATTTGTCGATTTTTCAATTTTCAATTTTTCCAAATTTTAATTTTCCATTATGAAGACTACATTTTTCGGTTTCTCTATTTTTCGATTTTTCAGTTCTTTGATTTTTCTGTTTTTCAATTTTTCGAACATTAAATTTTAGATTTTGTTTCAATTTCTTGATCTTTCGATATTTCAACTTCTTGGTTCTAGATTTTTCAATTTTTCGATTTTTAAAATAAATTTTTCGGTGTTTCAATGTTTTACTTGATCAGTTTCTTGATTTTTCGATTCTTCAATTTTTCTATTTTTTCAGTTTTGACCTATTTCGATTTCTAAAATTTTCGATTTTTCTAGTTTTCGGCTATTCGGTTATTCGATTTTCCATTTTTTTGATGTTACAATTTTTCAAATTCCCGATTTTTCATTTTTTCGATTGTTTCAATTTCGAATTTTCGATTTCTCGGTTTTCTTTTTTTCAATTTTACAAATTTTAAATTTTTGAAATTTCCATTTTTCGATTTTTTGAATCATCAATTCCTCGATTTTTCAATTTTTCCATTATTCAATATTTCGCTACTTTAATTTTTCAATTTTTTAATTTTAGACATTTCGATTTATCGATTTTTCAGTTTTTTGATGTTTCAATTTTTCGTTTTTACAATTTTTTAATGTTTTGATTTTTTGACACCCCGGTTTTACTACTTTTAAAATTTTTCAAATTTTTGGATTTTTAGATTTCTCAATTTTTCAATACATATTTTAATTTTGACAACTTTTGCATTTCAGGATTTTTCAATTTTTCAGTTTATAACGTTTCTAAATGTTCTATTTTACGATTTCCTAATTTCTCAATTAATCGATTATTTTATTATCCCATTTCTCAATTTTTTTACTTTTTAGTGGTTCGATTTTTCAGTTTTTCAATTAAATGTTTTGAATTTTCGTGTTATCGTTTTTCCATTTTTTAATTTTTCAAATTTTCTATTATTCGACTTCCAGTTTTCGACTTTTCGATTTCTCAATTTGTCGATAAAATTTAAAAATCGAAAAATTGAAAAATCGAAAAAGTAAAAAAATCGACACATCGAAAAATCCAGGAGTCAAAAATCGAAAACTCGAAGAATCTAAATATTGAAAAATCCGGAAACTGAGATATCCAAAAATTGAAAAATGAAAGAAAAACTGAAAAATGGAAAACCTGAAAAATCCAAAAACTGAGAACCTAAAATGTCGAAAAATTGAGCAATCGAAAAATCCAAAAAGTGAAGTCGAAAAATCAAAACCTTAAAAAAACTAAAAAATGAAAAATCGAAAAATTAAAGAATTGAAGAACAGGAATATCGAAATCCTCGAAAGTCAAGAAATGGGAAAATCAAAACATCGATTAATTGAAAAATCGAAAAATTGACAGTTTATAAATGTCAAATTTGAAAAATTGAAAAATCGAAAATTTGAAAAAACGACAATTGAAAAATAGAAAATCTAAAACTGAGAAGTCGAAAAATCGATTGATTAAGAAATAAAAACATTTAAAAAATTCGAAAACTTGACAAACTGAAATATCGAAAAATTGAAATGAAAAATCGAGAAATCGAAAAATCTAAAATTTTAAATATTAAAAAATTAAAATATCAAAAAACTGAAAAATCTGAAATTTAAAAATCGAAAAATTGAAAAAACGACAATTGAAAAACAGAAAATCTAAAACCGGGAAGTCGAAAAATCGAAAGATTAAGAAATCGAAACATTTTGAAAAATTGAAATATGGAAGAGCTGAAATGAAAAATCGAGAAATCTAAAAATCTTAAATATTGAAAAATTAAAATACCAAAAAATTGAGAAATCTAAAATTTAAAAATCGAAAAACTAAAAAGTCGACACATCGAAAAATCCAGAAGTCAAAAATGGAAAAGTCGAAGAACAGAAATATTGAAAAATCCCAAAACTGAAATATCGAAAAACTGAAAAATCGCAAAACTGAAATATCCAAAAACTGACAACCTAAAGAAGCAAAAAATTGAGAAATCGAAAAATCAATAAAGTGAAGCCGAAATATCGAAACCTTAAAAAAATCGAAAAATTGAAAAATCAAACACCTGCAAAATCGTAAGATCGAAAAATTGAATAATAAGTAAATTGAAATGTCCAAAAACTGAGAAATTAAAAAATTGAAAAATTGAGAAATTGAAAAATCAAAAAAGTGAAGTTGAAACATCGAAACCTGAAAAAATTGAAAAATTGAAAAACCAAAAAATCTGAAAAATCAATTAATTGAAAAATCGACAAATAAAGAGTTTATAGAAGCCAAAAATTGAAAAATCGAGAAATCTAATAATCGAAAAATCGAAACCTTAAAAAATCGTAAAACTGAAACATTGAAAAATCGAAATATCGAAGAACTGAAAATCGAAAAATTAAACATCAGAAAATCGAAAAAATGTAAAATTCAAGAATCTAAAATTTAAAAACCGAATAACGAAAAATCGAGAAATCGAAAAATTAAAAGATCAAGAAATGGTTGGAGTCGAAAAGTCGAACAATTGAGAAAACGAAATAGGTCAAAATCGAAAAATCGAAAAGTTAAAAATTGAACAATTTATAAATTGAGAAATTGACAATTAAAATATTGAAAAATCCAAATCTCTAAATCGAGAAATCAAAAAACTTAAAAATTCAAAAAATTAAAAAATTGAGAGATTGAAAGATCCAAAGAACGAGAAATCGAAAAGTGATGAAGTCGAAAAATTGAAAAATAGAGAAATCGACAAACAAAAAGTTAAAGTTGAAAAATTGAAAATGCGGAAAAATCAAAAAACGAAAAACTGACAAACTGGAAAAACTGATACACCGAAATAGGCCAAAATAAAAAATTGAAAAACTGATAAATCGAAAACCTGAACAATCAAATCTCAATAAATCGGGAATGAAAAATTAACAAATCGAAAAATTGAAAAACAGAACATCTAAAACCAGGAAGTCGAAAAATCGAAAGATTAAGAAATATTGCAAAAATTAAAATATCAAAAGATTGAAAAATCTAAAATTTAAAAATCCAAAAATTGAAAAATCGAAAAAGTAAAAAGGTAGACACATCGAAAAATCCAGAAGTCAAAAATAAAAAGCCGAAGAATTGAAATATTGAAAAATCCTAAAACTGAAATATCTAAAAACTGAAAAATCGAAAAATCAAAAAAGTGAAGTCGAAAAATAGAAACCTTAAAAAATCGAAAAATTGATAAATCAAAAACCTGAAAAGTCAAAAAATTAAAGAACTGAAGAACAGGAAAATCGAAACACTCGAAGGTCGAGAAATGGGAAAATCAAAACATCGATTAATTGAACAATCGAAAAATTGGGAGTTTATGAAAGTCAAATTTGAAAAATTAAAAAATCGAAAATTCGACAAAATGGCAATTGAAACACAGAAAATTTAAAACCGGGAAGTCGAAAAATCAAAAGATTAAGAAATCGAAACATTTGAAAAATTCGAAATCATGAAAAACGGAAATATCATGAAAAATGAAAAATCGAGAAATCCAAAAATCTAAAAAGTGAAGTCGAAATATCGAAACCTCAAAAAAATCGAAAAATTGAAAACTCAAAAACCCGTTAAATCGTAAGATCGAAAAATTGAATAATAAGTAAACTGAAAAATCCCAAAACTGAAATGTCCAAAAACTGAGAAATTAAAAAATTGAAAAACTGAGAAATCGAAAAATCAAAAAAGTGAAGTTGAAAAATCGAAATTTGAAAAAATAGAAAAATTGAAAAACCAAAAAATCTGAAAAATCAATCAATCGAAAAATAAAGAGTTTATAAAAGTCAAAAATTGAAAAATCGAAATATTTAAATATCGTAAAATTGAAGAGAAAAACTGAAAATCGAGAAGTTGAAAAATTGAGAAATTGTAAAATCCAAGAATTGAAAAATAAATAGGAGTACTCAACTGAACTGAAAAATCGAGAAATCGAAAAATCTAAAATTTTAAAAATTAAAAAATCTAAAATTTAAAATCGAAAAATTGTAAAAAATCAAAAAAGTAAAATAATCCACACATCGAAAAATGCAGGAATCAAAAATCGAAAAGTCGAAGAATCGAAATATTGAAAAATCCCAAAACAGAAATGTCGAAAAACTGAAAAACGAAAGAAAAACTAAAAATGGGAACTAAATCGGGAAATCAAAACAATGAAAAATCGAAAAATTTAAAACGACAATTGAAAACAGAAAATCTAAAACCGGGAAGTCGAAAAATTGAAAGATTAAGCAATCGAAAAATTGAAAAATCGAAAAAGTAAAAAAATCGACACATCGAAAACTCCAGAAGCCAAAAATCGAAAAATCGAAGAATCAAAATATTGAAAAATCCCAAAACTGAAATACCGATAAACTGAAAAATGAAAAAAAAAATCGAAAACCTGAAAAATCCGAAAACTGAAATATCCAAAAACTGAGAACCTAAAAAGTCGAAAAATTGAGCAATAGGAAAATCCAAAAAGTGAAGTCGAAATATCGAAATCTAAAAACAATCGAAAAATTGAAAAATCAAAAACCTGCAAAATCGTAAGATCGAAAAATTGAATAATAATTAACTGAAAAATCCCAAAACTGAAATATGGACATTTCAGAGAAATCGAAATAGAAAAATAAAAAAAAATGAAATTGAAAAATCGAAACCTGAAAAAATAGAAAAATTGAAATACCAAAAAACCTGAAAAATCAATCAATCGACAAATAAAGAGTTTATAAAAGTCAAAAATTGACAAATCGAAATATTTAAAAATCGTAAAATTGAAGGAAAAACTGAAAACCGAGAAATTGAAAAATTGAGAAATTGTAAAATCCAAAAATTGAAAAATAAATAGGACTAAACTGAAAAGTCCCCAAACTAAACTTTCGAAAAACTGAGAATTCGAAAGTTGAAACAGCAGAAATTATGGTCGAAACGGTCGAAACCGTTTAGGATGTGTATATTTTGCCTTTTTTCTTAATATACGTAGTCATATTTTCAGAATAAGAAACTTAAAACATGTTTAAAATGGTAAATTCTTGTAAACAAATATGGATCTTGCAGTTAAGCTCCGCCTTCTTGGCTCACGACGAATAATAAAAAAATCATCACAATTGAGATAGGGTGGGTGGGCGGGGCTTATATTTTGCCTTTTTTTTCTTAATATGTGTAGACTTATTTCGACAACAACAAACTTAAAACATGTCTAAAATGGTAAATTTTTGTAGTAAAATCATTATTTCTCTAGGAGAAATTAAAACACAGTATTTTTTTAACAACACGATACTCAAAAACATGTGTTTAATTTCTTGCAAAGAAATAAGAATTTTGCAGTTAAGCTCCACCCTCTTGGCTCACGGCGAACAAAAAATTCTTTACAATCGAGATAGGGTGGGCGGGCGGGCTTACATTTTGCCTCTTTCTTTTAATATGTGTAGACTTCTTTTCACAACACTTAAAATATTTTTAAAACGGAACATTTGTATATCACGGATCATGCCTTATAAATCAAATCGTTTCCGTTAAATATTATGACATTTTATCTAGTTAATTTTATTCCTAGTTAGAAACAAACACTGTTGCCAACATAAGTTAAGGAGGCCCCAACATCTACTGTGCCCCAACCGTCACTTAATTTAAACCACAGACTCATTTAAACTATGACGCTTCTCTATGTTCTCTGGTTACACTACTCTTCATTTGAAAATCGTTTATTTTTAGATGTTAGTTGAGTTTAAGCTGTAAAGTTTCTACTCGGAATGAACAATTTTTTTGTTTTGAAATTAATACAATAAAGAATATTGTTCTTAAATGTAAAAAACGCAAAGTTGAAAAATCGACTTTAGTCACTTCCCGAATTGTCAATTGTCATGTGTCAAACTCGTAGAGTTGTTGCCGAAAAGTGGATCTATTTAATTCAAACTAGTATTTAAATAGGAGTCAGTTATTGCCAAAATGCCCCCAAAGTTTAAATTTGCTGAAGGTAAGCTATTTAACGACATTAAAAAAACGTATTGACTTTTGTCTCCAGGCGAAAAGGTGCTGTGTTTCCACGGCCCCCTAATATACGAAGCCAAATGTTTAAAGTCGACAATAACCAAGGACAAGCAAATAAAATATTTCATTCATTACGCCGGCTGGAACAAAAAGTAAGTAATAAATCCCCGAAAAAACGACTCGAGTATTCCTTAACTGAAAAAACACCCGCTTTCGTGACTTTTCTTTCATGTACAATCAAAGACGTACGTTTCAGCTGGGACGAGTGGGTCCCAGAAAGCCGCGTCCTCAAGTACAACGAAGCGAACGTGGCGAAGCAGAAGGAGGTGCAAAAAGCCCACTCCACACAACCCAGTAAAACAAAAAAAGCCAAGAAGAAAACGGAAGCGACGAAAGAGATTGATTCTCGCTCGAGTACCCCCAACAACGAACTGACAAAAGGCATTAAAAACAAACAAGTGAGCACGCCGTCAAGCGGGCCAGATTCGAGCTCCGATGTTCCTAGGAAGAAAAGAGGGCGCTTGGACCCGTCAGTTGAGTCGGAAGAACAATTTTTGAATAAAGTGGAAATCAAGGTTAAGATTCCTGATGAGTTGAAACCGTGGCTGGTGGACGACTGGGACGTCATTACGAGACAAAGGAAACTGGCGAATTTACCGGCGAAAGTGACGGTTGACCAGATTTTGGACAACTACCTGGCTTACAAGAAATCTATTAAATCAAACAATTCGAGTAAAGAATCCGCGACTATTGAGATTGTGAAGGGGATCAAGGAGTATTTTAACGTCATGTTGGGGACGCAGTTGCTGTACAAGTTCGAGAGGCCGCAGTACGCCGACATTCTTCAAAACCAGGTAGACAAACCGATGTCGGAGATCTACGGCGCTACGCATTTGCTGCGGCTTTTTGTTAAATTGGGGGCTATGTTGGCGTATACGCCTCTAGACGAACGCAGTATTCAACTACTATTACAAAATATTCAAGATTTTCTAAAATACCTTGTTAAGAATAGTGCGCAGTTGTTTAGTTTACAGGACTATGGTAACGCTTCTCCAGAGTACCATCGCAAGGCACTCTGACTTTTGTTCTTTTTATAGTAAAGTGATTTATTAAAAACGCATTACAAAATCAATCAGGGAATAATTAATCAGCTTTTAAGTAGGGCGTCCAACTTTCGTTGGGGGTGAGTGGTGGGGTGATCCACCCGATGGGTATGGCAGAACCGGACTGACTTGGGGTCGTTAGGAACGTGTCCCAACTTTTCCGAATGGCGATGAACGATTCTAGGTCCCGATCGGCGCTGGTCAGAGCCCAATAAGTAGAATTATTAGTAGTGGCGTCATTTTTTGGACCAAAAATCAAGTTTTCCCAGCTGTCTACAACCCGGGTTTGCTTGGCGGTGATGGCGGCTTTCGTGTCTTCAGTGGCGTTGTGTTCGAGCATGACCTTGAGACATTGCTCTTCTTTGCAGTAGTTTTGGTAAGAGTTCTCCCACATGCGGATGAGTTTTTCTGTCAAACAAACAAAAACAAAAAAATAAATAAAAAAAACAAACAAATTAAAAGTGGGGCATACCAGTGACCAATCCGAACGCTTTTCGGTCCTCCAATGAGGGCCTTTCCCCCCTTTGAGTGGCCATGTTGTCCCTGACGCTCCTCAACTTCACCAGAGCGGATATCAATGACAACTGCTTTCTAGCCTCTGATTTCTTCTTAGTAACTTCATATAAAACACAATCCGCGTCCTTCTTCATTTTCTCTTCCATTTTCACGCGCTCCGCCTCCTCCTTTTTGCTCTCCAACCACCCGTCGATACTCTTGTGAATTTTCGCTTGTTGTTCCTTCTTCGTCTGGCGCACTTGTTGTCGTATCTTTTTGCTCTTTCTACGATTACTGCGCTTCTTACACCGCTTCACAATAACCCCTTTCAAGCTCTTCAACACCGTGTTATCCTCAAAAACCACCAACGATTTATCAAACTCATCCTTCAAACTACCAATATCCAGGGTTTTTTGTTTCCATTCATGCGAAGACATCGTGTCGACGTTGTTCCTGAGTTCTTCCTGCGTCTGACTCAGCTTCTCGATAATTTCGAGACAGTTTTTCAGCATCTGCTTAGCGCCGCTGATTGTCACGTCACATCGGAATTTTCGAACCGGAAAGTACGAATTTAGTTGGAATTTACCTTTGTCCATGAGCCACTTGTCGATTATTTGCCGGTCTTGGTCTTGGTCGATTTTGACGGAATTTGAATTGCCTTGCACACTAACTACATTATAAAGTCTAGGATCGAGATAACTATGTCTGGGGCCTTCCCCGAAGTGCTCCATTGCGGTAAAAATAATAACGAAACACTAAGAGTCACTTTTAGGCAATTGAGGTTTGGCTTCCTCTAGCACTTTTAAAGCGGCTTGGTATTCTTCGGATTCTTTTAAATCTTCTTCGGTGCTTAGAATTTTCTTTAGATCGTCGAAAGCGGAAACAAGGCGACGTTGGCAGTCTGGGACCATCATTAGAGACTCCTGCAGGACTTCCTCTTGCTTTTTGATGTCGTACTCATCTTTACCTTCTGCTTTCAGTTTCTCTATCCGGTTTCGCTGCTGGTCGGCTTCTTTTTCGTAAGTCACTTTTTCCTTGGCGATTCTTCTCACAACACCTGTTTTTATTCTCAAGACTTTTATGCGGGGGTCTGCCATAACAACAACTTGAGCGGATTTGTTTGTTTTTTTAGGTTATTAAGCGATGTCTTGATGAATAATCATTTGCGGACTATTCACCGGCTGAAATTAATTAAGTTTCGAACTTGTGGCACTGAGTCACTACCCAACCCAAATTGATTGAAGTGGTGAAAAAAACTGAATCACAAATGTCACCACTGTCAATACTGTCATTTGTGATCAGGCAACCAACTTAACGTCATCAAAATTACCAGAAACGTTTATGAAAAATTGGCTTCACTTCGGGAAATTCGAGTTAAAGGTTTTTATATTTCCACAGCGACCACAATTTTGAAAGTATTACTCCAAATGTGCATTTCTCACTGTCGTGACCGTGCTATCGTGTTAGTAGCATGCCGACCAATCACAACACAGTGTGTTGGCGCTAAATTCAAACTGGCCTAAAGTCGAATATTATTGCTTTCGTTTGTGTGGTCTGAGCATTTTTTTTTTAATTCGCATCCATTTATTATTATTAGCTTTTCGATTTTAGGATTTCTCAGTTTTTCGATTTTTATTTTGGAGTTCTTGCATTTTTTAATTTTTCGTTGTCGATTTTTCAGTTTCTCGATTTTTATTTCGTCAGTTTTTTCAGGTTTCAATGTTATAATTTTTACATTTGACAATTTCTCAATTTTTAAATTTCTCGGTGTTTCAAGTTTCGTTTTTTCTATTTTTGATTTTCAATTTTGCAATTGTTTGATTTTTCTGTTTTTTAAATTTTCGGTTTTTTCATTTTTAGGGTTACAATTTTTTCTTTTCCAATTGTTGACCTCTTAATTATTCGATTTTGAGTTTCTTTGTTTTTGCAATTCTTCGATATCTCAATTTTTAAATTGTTGGGTTTTTCAGTGTTTCTTTTTTCGATTTTTTAAAATTTCACTTTTAATAAATTTGTCCTTTTGTTGAAAAATTGAGAAAATAAAAAATTAAAAATAAAGTACTTCCAAGTATGTAATTCCAAGTTGTTTCGTTTCTTCGATTTTTTATTTTCTCAGTTCGAGATTTTTAAATTTTTGTATTTTTTAATTGTTAATTTTTCGGTTTTTCCGTGTTTCGTTTTCACATTTTTTGATTTCTCGATTTTTTCGTTTTTCGATTTTCATTATGATTTTTATTTTATCAGTAAAATTTTTGTATGTTTCGATTTTTTAATTTATAGATATTTTAATTTTGCGATTTTCCATCTTTTTACAATTTTTTGTTTTTTCGATTTCTCAATTTCTCAATTTTCAATTTTACAAATTTTCGATTTACCTTTTTATTTATTTATTTTTTCAAACTTACAATTTTGTAATTCTTTCATTTTTAAATTTCCCGAATTTTAATTTTTCACTTTTTTTCAAATAATTATTTTAGGATTTTTTTTCAAGGGTACAATTCTTGGTTTTTCAATTACCCGATTTTTTAGTTCTGTATTTTTTGAAATCTTCGATTTCTCGGTTTTTAAATTTTTCGGTTTTTCAGTGTTTCGTCTTTTCGATGTTACAATTTTTCAATTTTACCATGTTTCTTTTTTACAATTTCTTAATTTTTTAGTTTTCCGGTTTTCATTTTAAAATTTTTGAATTTTGAATTTTTTTTTTTGTATTTTTGATTGTTTAATTTATACAAGTTTTTGTCTTTCGTTTTTTCGATTTTTCACTTTCTCGATTTTTAATTAATCAGGGTTTTCAGATTTCAATATTACAACTTTTCTTCGATTTTTCAGTTGTTTTAACCTTTTAATTATTCGATTTTGAGTTTCTTTATTTTTCGATATCTCAATTTTTAAATTGTTCAGTTTTTCAGCGTTTCTTTTTCGATTTTTTAGTTTTTAATTTTTTGATTTTTCAATTTTTCAGTGTACAATTTTCCAATTTTTTGATTTTTTTAAATTTCAGTTTGAATAAATCTGTTAAAAACAAAGTAAGTCCAAGTAGGTAATTTCAAATTATTTTGTTTCTTCGATTTTTTGATTTCTCAATTCGAGATTTTTATATTTTTGGTTTTTTTAATTGATAATTTTTCGATTTTTCCGTGTTTCGATTTCTCCATTTTTTCGTTTTTCGATTTTCATTATGAAATTGTTGCATTTTTCAGTAAAATTTTTGAATTTTCGATTTTTTAATTAGTAGATATTTTAATTTTTCGATTTTCTAATTTGCTTTTTAATTTTTCGATTTTCTATGTGTTGAATTTTACAATTTTCCGGTTTTTCGATTTTTTAATTCCTAGATTTTTAATTTATCACTTTTTCAGGTTTCAATGTTACAAATTTGCGATTTTACAGTTTCAATCGTTTTCTCTGTTGTTCCATTTTTTAATTGTTTTTTCGTTACCTAATTTTCAGTTTGCTAATTTTTAAAATTTTTCGATATTTCAAGTTTGGTTTTTCAATTTTTCGAAATTTCAAGTTTGGTTTTTTCAATTTTTGATTTTCAATTTTTCGTTTCTTCAGTTTTTCCATTTTTAATTTTTTTTTTTTCAAATTTATAATTTTGTAGTTATTTCATTTTTAAATTTGTCGATTTTTAATTTTTCACTTTTTTCAAATTATTATTAGGGTTTTTATTATTCAATTTTTGGCTCTTCCATTTTCCGATTTTTCAGTTTCTTCGATTTCTCAACTTTTAAATTTTTCGGTTTTTCAGTGTTTCGTTTTTTCGATGTTACAATTTTTTTTCCGGTTTTCATTTTAAAATTTTTGAATTTTGAAATTTTTTTTTTGTAATTTGATCGTTTAATTTATAGAAGTTTTTGTTTTTCGTTTTTTCAGTGTTTCACTTTCTCGATTTTTAATTAATCACGGTTTTCAGGTTTCAATATTACAATACATATTTCGATTTTTCAATTATCCCATTGTTCAATTTCTCAATTTTTTCATTTTTCGATTTTTCAATTTTTCTATATTTTAAGTTTCATTTTTCAATTGTTCGATTTCTCAATTTTTTCATTTTTTAATTCAATTCAAAATTTCGGTTTGAATAAATTTGTCCTTTTGTTGAACAATTAAAAAATGACAAATCGGGAAAATGAGGAAATAAAAATCGAGAATTTGAAAAATTTTGTATCGAAAAATTGCAGAATTGTTTCTTTTTGCCGATTTTTCAATTTCTCGATTTTTAATTGTTTTGATTTTTAATTATTATAATTACCCGATTTTTCAGTTTCTGTATTTTTTCAAATCTTGGATTTCTCAGTTTTTTAATTTTTCGGTTTTTCAGTGTTTCGTCTTTTCGATGTTACAATTTTTCAATTTTTCCATGTTTCTTTTTTACAATTTCTTAATTTTTAGTTTTCCGGTTTTCATTTTAAAATTTTTGAATTTTGAAAATATTTTTTTTTTGTATTTTTGATTGTTTGATTAATAGAATTTTTAAAAAATGTCTCGATTTTTAATTATTCAGGATTTTCAGGTTTCAATATTATAAGTTTTCGATTTTTCAATTGTTTTAACCTTTTAATTATTCGATTTTGAGTTTCTTTATTTTTTCAATTCTTCGATATCTCAATTTTTAAATTGTGTTGGGTTTTTCAGTGGTTCTTTCTCCATTTTTCAGTTTTTAATTTTTGATTTTTCCATGTTTCCGTGTTTCGATTTCTCCATTTTTTAGTTTTTCGATTTTCATTATGAAATTGTTGCATTTTTCAGTAAAATTTTTGTATTTTTTAATTTGCAGATATTTTAATTTTTCGATTTTCTAATTTGCTTTTTAATTTTTCTATTTTCCACCTTTTAACAATTTTTCCTTTTTCCGATTTTTCAATTCCTAAATTTTTAATGTATCACTTTTTCAGGTTTCAGTGTTACAAATTTTCGATTTTACAGTTTCTATCTTTTTCTCAGTTGTTCCATTTTTTATTGTTTTTTTCGTTACCCAATTTTCAGTTTGCGAATTTTTTCAATTTTTCGATATTTCAAGTTTAGTTTTCAATTTTTGAATTTCAATTTTCCTTTTTAATTTTTTTTTCAAATTTAAAATTTTGTAATTGTTTCATTTCTAAAATTTGCCGATTTTTAATTTTTCACTTTTTCAAATAATTATTAGGGTTTTTATTATTCAATTTTTGACTTTTCCATTTTCTGATTTCCCAGTTTCTATATTTTTCAATTCTTCGATTTCTCAACTTTAAAATTTTTCGATTTATCAGTGTTTCGTTTTTACAATTTCTTAATTTTTTAGTTTTCCGGTTTTCATTTTAAAATTTTTGAATTTTGAAATATTTTTTTTTGTATTTTTGATTGTTTAATTTATAGAAGTTTTTGTTTTTCGTTTTTTTCAATTTTTCACTTTCTCGATTTTTAATTAATCAGGGTTTTCAGGTTTCAATATTACAATTTTTCGATTTTTCAATTGTTTTTTCAATTATCTCATTGTTCAATTTCTCAATTTTTTCATTTTTCAATTTTTAAATTTTTCGATATTTCAAGGTTACAATTTTTTTACAATTGGTGACCTCTTAATTATTCGATTTTGAGATTCTTTATTTTTGCAGTTCTTCGATTTCTCAATTTTTAAATTGTTGGGTTTTTCAGTGTTTCTTTTTCGATTTTTCAGTTTTTCAGTTTTACAATTTTCCGATTTTTTAAAATTTCACTTTTAATAAGTTTGTCCTTTTGTTGAAAAACGAAAAAATGAAAAATTAAAAATAAAGTACTTCCAATTATGTAATTCCAAGTTGATCGTTTCTTCGATTTTTTTTAGTTTCAATTCGAGATTTTTAAATTTTTGTTTTTTTTTAATTGTTAATTTTTTGATTTTTCTGTATTTCGTTTTTACTTTTTCGGGTTTCAATGTTACAAATTTTCGATTTTACGTTTTTATTTGTTTTCAAATTTAGAATTTTGTAATTGTTTCATTTTTAAATTTCCCGATGTTTACTTTTTCACTTTTTTCAATTAATTATTATTAGGCTTTTATAATTACCCAATTTTTCAGGTTCTGTATTTTTTGAAATTTTCTCGGTTTTTAAATTTTTCGGTTTTTCAGTGTTTCGTCTTTTCGATGTTAAAATTTTTGAATTTTTCCATGTTTCTTTTTTACAATTTTGAAATTCATGTTTTTTTGTATTTTTGATTGTTTAATTTACAGAAGTTTTTGTTTTTCGTTTTTTCAATTTTTCACTTTCTCGATTTGTTTAATTTGTTTAATTTATAGAAGTTTTTGTTTTTCGTTTTTTCAATTTTTCACTTTCTCGATTTTTAATTAATCAGGGTTTTCAGGTTTCAATATTACAAGTTTTCGATTTTTCAATTGTTTTAACCTTTTAATTATTCGATTTTGAGTTTCTTTATTTTTTGAATTCTTCGATATGTCAGTTTTTAAATTATTGGGGTTTTCAGTGTTTCGTTTTTTCGATGTTCCAATTTTTTAATTTTTCTATGTTTCGTTTTTACAATGTCTTAATTTTATACTTTTCCGGTTTTCATTTTAAAATTTTTAGATTTTGAAACTATTTTTTTTTTTGTATCTTTGATTGTTTAATTTATAGAAGTTTTTGTTTTTCTTTTTTCGATTTTTCACTATCTCGATTTTTAATTAATCAGGTTTTCAATTATCTTGTTTAACAATGGTCAATTTCTCAATTTTTTCATTTTTCGATTTTTCAATTTTTAAATTTTTCGATATTTTAAGTTTCCTTTTTCAGTTTTTAAGTCTCATTTTTTCGGTTTTTTCAAGTTTTCTTTATTTTTTTAATTCTTCGATTTCTCAATTTTTTCATTTTTCAATTCAAGTCAAAATTTCGGTTTGAATAAATTTGTCCTTTTGTTGAACAATTAAAAAATGACAAATCAAGAAAATGAAGAAATAAAAATCGAGAATTTGAAAAATTTTATGTCGAAAAATTGCAGAATTGCTTCGTTTTGTCGATTTTTCCATTTCTCGATTTTTAATTAATCAGGGTTTTCAGATTTCTATGTTACAATTTTTCCATTTTCCCATTGTTTTTTCAATTATCTACTTGTTTAATTTATCATTTTTTTCATTTTTCAATTTTTCGATATTTTAAGTTTCATTTTTCAATTTTTGATTCTCAATTTTTCTTTACTTTTTCAATTCTTCGACTTCTCAGTGTTTACATTTTTTGATTTTTCAATTTTATAATTTTTAGACGTTTCAGTGTTACAATTTTCTGATTTTAAAATTTTTCAAAATTTCGGTTTGAATAAATTTGTCCTTTTGTTGAATAATTAAAAAATGAAAAATCGGGAAAATATGGAATTAAAAATTGAAAATTTGAAAAATTTTATATCGAAAATCTGCAAAATTGTTTCTTTTTGTTAATTTTTTCAATTATTTTGTTTTTTGATGTTTCAGCGTTACAAATTTCCAGTTTATCAAAAGTTCAGTTTGAATAAATTTGTCCTTTGTTGAACAATTAAAAAATGAAAAATCGTGAAAATGAAAAATTAAAAATCGAGAATCTGAAAAATCTTACATCGAAAAATTGCAGAATTGCTTCGTTTTGTCGATTTTTCAATTTCTCGATTTTTAATTAATCAGGGTTTTCAGGTTTCTATATTACAATTTTTCCATTTTTCAATTGTTTTTTCAAATTATCCACTTGTTTAATTTCTCATTTTTTTTCATTTTTCGATTTTTCAATTTTAAAATTTTTCGATATTTCAAGTTTCATTTTTCAGTTTTTGATTCTCAATTTTTTTTTATTTTTTCAATTCTTCGACTTCTCAATGTTTACATTTTTTGATTTTTCAATTTTATAATTTTTAGACGTTTCAATGTTATAATTTTCTGATTTTTAAATTTTTTAAAATTTTGATTTGAATAAATTTTTCCATTTGTTGAACAATTAAAAAATGAAAAATCAGGAAAATATGGAATTAAAAATTGAGGATTTAAAAATTTATATCGAAAAACTGCAGAATTGCTTCGTTTTGTCGATTTTTCAGTTTCTCAATTTTTAATTGTTTTCTTTTTTGATGTTTCAATTTTTCGATTTTTCAATTAACCAATTCAATTTCTCAATTTTTCAATTTTTCGGTATTTCAAGTTTCATTTTAAAATCCTTGGATTTTGAAATTAAAAATTTTTGTATTTTTGATTATTTAATTTATAGAAATTTTTGTTTTTCGTTTTTTTAATTCTTCAATTTCTCGATTTTTAATTAATAAGGATTTTCAGGTTTCCATATTACAATTTTTCCATTTTCCAATTGTTTTTTCAATTACCCACTTGTTTAATTTCTCATTTTATTCATTTTTCGATTTTTCAATTTTAAAATTTTTCATTTTTCAATTTTTGATTCTCAATTTTTCATTATTCTTTCAATTCTTTGATTTCTCAATGTTTGATTTTTCAATTTTATAATTTTTAGGCGTTTCAATGTTACAATTTTCTGATTTTTAAATTTTTCAAAATTTCGGTTTGAATAAATTTGCCCTTTTGTTGAATAATTAAAAAATGAAAAATCGGGAAAATAAAGAATTAAAAATTGAGAATTTGAAAAATTTTAAATCTAAAGATTGCAGAATTGCTTCGTTTTGTCGATTTTTCAATTTCTCGATTTTTAATTGTTTTCTTTTTTGATGTTTCAGTGTTACAATTTTTCGATTTTTCAATTAACCGATTCAATTTCTCAATTTTTCAATTTTTCGGTATTTCAAGTTTCATTTTAAAATCCTTGGATTTTGAAATTAAAAATTTTTGTATTTTTGATTATTTAATTTATAGAAATTTTTGGTTTTCGTTTTTTTAATTTTTCAATTTCTCGATTTTTAACTAATAAGGGTTTTCAGGTTTCTATATTACAATTTTTCCATTTTTCAATTGTTTTTTCAATTATCCACTTGTTTAATTTCTCATTTTATTCATTTTTCGATTTTTCAATTTTAAAATTTTTCGATGTTACAAGGTTCATTTTTCAATTTTTGATTCTCAATTTTTCTTTATTTTTTCAATTCTTCAACTTCTCAATGTTTAAATTTTTTGATTTTTCAATTTTATAATTTTTAGACGTTTCAATGTTACAATTCTCTGATTTGTAAATTTTTCAAAATTTCGATTTGAATAAATTTGCCCTTTTGTTGAATAATTAAAAAATGAAAAATCGGGAAAATATGGAATTAAAAATTGAAAATTTGAAAAATTTTATATATCGATAATCTGCAAAATTGTTTCTTTTTGTTAATTTTTTCAATTATTTTGTTTTTTGATGTTTCAGCGTTACAAATTTCCAGTTTATCAAAAGTTCAGTTTGAATAAATTTGTCCTTTGTTGGACAATTAAAAAATGAAAAATCGAGAAAATGAAAAATTAAAAATCGAGAATTTGAAAAATTTTATATCGAAAAATTGCAAAATTGCTTCGTTTTGTCGATTTTTCAATTTCTCGATTTTTAATTAATCAGGGTTTTCAGGTTTCTATATTACAATTTTTCCATTTTTCAATTGATTTTTCAATTATCCACTTGTTTAATTTGTCATTTTTTTCATTTTTCGATTTTTCAATTTTAAAATTTTTCGATATTTCAAGTTTCATTTTTCAGTTTTTGATTCTCAATTTTTCTTTATTTTTTCAATTCTTCGACTTCTCAATGTTTACATTTTTTTATTTTTCAATTTTATAATTTTTAGACGTTTCAATGTTATAATTTTCTGATTTTTAAATTTTTCAAAATTTCGATTTGAATACATTTTTCCTTTTGTTGAACAATTAAAAAATGAAAAATCGGGAAAATATGGAATTAAAAATTGAGAATTTGAAAAATTTCATATCGAAAAACTGCAAAATTGCAAAATTATTTCTTTTGGTTGATTTTTTCAATTTCTCGATTTTTAATTATTTTGTTTTTTGATATTTCAGTGATACAATTTTCCGGTTTATCAAAAGTACAGTTAGAATAAATTTGTCCTTTGTTGAACAATTAAAAAATGAAAAATCGAGAAAATGAAAAATTAAAAATCGAGAACTTGAAAAATTTTATTTCGAAAAACAACAGAATTTCTTCGTTTTGTCGATTTTTCAATTTCTCGATTTTTAATTAATTAAGATTTTCAGGTTTCTATATTACAATTTTTCCATCTTTTAATTGTTTTTTTCAATTATCTACTTGTTTAATTTCTCATTTTTTTCATTTTTCAATTTTTCAATTTTGAAATTGTTCGATATTTCAAGTTTCATTTTTCAATTTTTGATTCTCAATTTTTCTTTATTTTTTCAATTCTTTGCCTTCTCAATGTTTAATTTTTTTGATTTTTCAATTTTATAATTTTTAGATTTTTAAATTTTTCAAAATTTCGGTTTGAATAAATTTGTCCTTTTATTCAATAATTAAAAAATGAAACATCGGGAAAATAAAGAATTAAAAACTGCAAAATTGCAAAATTATTTATTTATATTTTTGTTGATTTTTTCAATTTCTCGATTTTTAATTATTCTTGCATGTTTTAATGTTTCGGTGTTACAGTTGTTCGATTCTGCAAAATTTTATTTTGGTTAAAATTAAAATATGTAAAATCATCTAAATATGTACCAAAAATATTCACTTAGTGGTTATAAAAACCGACCAAACAACTATTTCCCGCAGAAATTATAGTCCAAACCAACCAAATCGCTTCTGAACGCTTAGAGTCGACATTGGCTTGAGCGCGCTCTGGTCTGTAGATCAAACAAGTTCTCAGGCGACGAGTTGTAGTGAAACAAGCTTTTTTTATTGACATCGACTATTTAAATTTGGCGCTTGCCTTTGGCGGTTGAGGACTCCAATGTCAATAAGGGTGGTTTTGCAAAATCAGCCTGTATGCCGCATCTATATTAATCTATGGTATAACTCTGAAAATAAAATATATTTTAGCTAATTAAAAAAACAAACAAAGAAATACCTGCAGTCTGGTAAAATCTATCTTAGCCCATGCGCCTTAAACGTAAATATGTGTAAAAATCAACATCCAAAGGCAAAATCACCTTAAGAGAATGTTGTATAGTTGGTTGCATATGTACGTCAATGCAAATTTTGAAATTGCAGTTTTTTGCGCTTTGATCACTATTTGAGTAAAAAGTAAACCCACATTCGTTAAAATACTGCAGTTGAAGTCATATTTACAACATTTATTAAAAAGTACGTAATATTTCAGTCATACGTCAGCACCCTAACCTCACTTTTTGCAGTTATAAGATTAAGAAGAAATGAACTCTCAGATCGAATCCATTAAAACAGAAACCATTTTCGGTGGCCTATTCGAATGTACAAATACCATTGAAAGTTTCATTTGTAGAGAATGTCCAAATTTCCAAACGTATAACCTAGTGTACCTACGACAACATGGAACACACTGTGAAGAACCTAAACAACAAGTCAAGAAGTGTAGAAAATGCCATTTTCAAACCTACTCTCATCTCATTTTGTTTCGTCACCGGACTTTCGATAAGTGCACTTCAGAAAAACACCCGGAAAAGCGATTTTTCCAGTGTATCTACTGTTCTTCTAAATTTGTACTCAGCGAGGATCTAATCGCACACATTAAATGCGTTCATGGTGACTTACCGTACCTTCAGTGCGAACAGTGTGGGTTTATGACATCGTCAAAACAAATATTAAAAGACCACGTCGTAATAAAACACCTGTCGGATGATCAAATAGAATGGGCCTATTGCAAACACTGTTCGTCTAAATTCAAGCTTAAAAAATATCTAGCGAGACACATCAAGTACCAACACCTCACCCCAGAAGAGACGCAATGGTTCCAATGTGAACACTGCCCGGCCAGATTCAATTACAAACAATCTTTGAAAGAACACGTTATCGCCAAACATCTGCCAGAAGACGAAATCCGGTGGTTCCAATGCGTGCACTGTCCGTCTAGATTCAAAGACAAAAGGTCTCTGAACAGTCACACGACAGCGCGGCATTTGCCCGAAGACAAAGTTCAGTGGTTGCAATGCGACCACTGCACCGCCAAATTCAAGAAGAAAAGATCTTTGCGGAAACACATCTTCATGAACCATTTACCTGAAGACCAGATTTCGTGGTTGCAATGCGACCACTGCTCGGCCAAATTCAGGCAAAAATCCTGCTTGACCGGCCACATAATCGCCAAGCATTTACCCGAAGACGAAATCCAGTGGTACCAGTGCGAGCACTGCTCCCAGAGATTCAAGTTCAAAAATAACCTAAACACCCACGTTAAACTGAAGCACTTGCCGGAGAACGAGGTCCAGTGGTTTTACTGCGAGTTTTGTCCTTCGAAGTTTAAAATTAAGCAAGGGTTGCGGCGACACATGAAATCTTGTGGGGCTAAAGCTGGTTTCAAGGGGGTGAAGTGCGAGTTTTGCACGTCTAGGTTTAAAAACAAGAGGTGTTTGGATTATCACGTTATGGTGAAGCATACGCCGGAAGATCAGATAAACTGGCATCAATGTGAGCAGTGCGTTGCCAAGTTTAAGCAGAAGTCGCACTTGAAGAGTCACGTTTTTGCCAAGCATCTGCCAGAGGAGGAAGTTCGGTGGTTTAAGTGTGAGCATTGTCCGAAGAAGTTCAAATGGAAGAGTATTTTGACGGGGCATCTCAAGGTACACGAGAAACAGGCTTCAGAGAATTGTTTTCAGAAAGAAGACGTGCAGTGATAACGAAATTTGGTTTCAACTTGTGATAAAAAGTTTTTGCTGCAACACCAGGGTTTGTTTGATTGTGTAATTTATGGAAAAAGTTAAATAAAAGTAGGAAAAATGTTATATATTATTCTAATACGAAAATTAGGCAACCCACAATACACTAATATGAATATAGGTAACACAGCATACATTAATTTCCGCACGCGTGCCAACCAATCACAACAAAACTCACTCAAACTGGCGCCAAATTCAAACATTCATCGTGTGTATTCACTTTCGATATGATTTTATATTTATTATTGTGTGGGAGCATTTTTTTTGCTTTGTTAGTTCTCCGATTTTACAATTTTTTGAGTTTTAAACTTTTAGTTTTTTAATTTTTCAATTTCGTGTTTTTTTATTTTTCAGCAAAAGAACAAATTTATCCAAACTGAAATATTGGAAAATCGGAAAATTGTATCATTGAAACAATGAAGAATACAAAAATTTTAAAATCCAAAATCCAAAAATTTCAAAATGAAAATCGAGGCACCGAAAAATTGAAAAATTGTAAAAACATGGATAAATTAAAAATAAAACTGCAAAATCGGTAATTGAAAAATTGGAAAAAAAAAAACGAAAAACGGAACAATTTTGCAATTTTTCAATTTTGAAGTTTTCAAGTTCTTGATTTCCAATTTTAACCAAAATAAAATTTTGCAGAATCGAACAACTGTAACACCGAAACATTAAAACATGCAATAATAATTAAAAATCGAAAAATTGAAAAATCGACAAAACGCAACAATTCTGCAATTTTTCAAATTCTCGATTTTTCATTTTTTAATTGTTCAACAGAAGGACAAATTTATTCAAACTGAACTTCTTAAAAACCGAAAAACTGCAACACTGAAACATCGAAGAACAAAATAATTAAAAATCGAGAAATTGAAAAAACCAACAAACAGAAACAATTTTGCAGTTTTTGGATATAAAATTTTTCAAATTCTCAATTTTTAATTCTTTTTTTTTCTCGATTTTTCATTTTTTAATTGTTCAACAAAAGGACAAATTTATTCAAACCGAAATTTTGAAAAATTGAAAAAGCAAAAAATTTAAACATTGAGCAGTCGAAGGATTGAAAAAATAAATTAAAACTGAGAATCAAAAATTGAAAAATGAAACTTGAAATACCGAAAAATTTTAAAATTGAAAAATCACAAAATGAAAAAAATGAGAAATTAAACAAGTGGTTAATTGAAAAACAATTGGAAAATGGAAAAATTGTAATATAGGAACCTGAAAACCCCGATTAATTAAAAATCGAGAAATTGAAAAATCGACAAAACGACACAATTCTGCAATTTTTCGATATAAAATTTTTCAAATTCTCGTTTTTTTTAATTGTTCAATAAAAGGACAAATTTATTCAAACTGAACTTTTGAAAAACAGAAAAATTGTAACACTGAAACATCAGAAAACAAAATAATTAAAAATCGAGAAATTGAAAAAATCAACAAAAAAAAACAATTTTGCAGTTTTTCGATATAAAATTTTTCTAATTCTCAATTTTTAATTCTTTATTTACTCGATTTTTCATTTTTTAATTTTTCAACAAAAGGACAAATTTATTCAAATAGAAATTTTGAAAAATTTAAAAATCAGAAAATTGTAACATTGAAACATCTAAAAATTATAAAATTGAAAAATCAAGAAAAATTAAACATTGAGAAGGCGAAGAATTGAAAAAATAAAGAAAAATTTCGAATCAAAAATTGAAAAATAAAAAAAAATGAGAAACTATACAAGTGGATAATTGAAAAAACAATTGAAAGATGGAAAAATTGTAGTATAGAAACCTGAAAACTCTTATTAATTAAAAATCGAGGAATTGAAAAATTGAAAAAACGAAAAACAAAAATTTCTATAAATTAAATAATCAAAAATACAAAAATTTGTAATTTCAAAATCCAAAGATTTTTAAATGAAACTTGAAATATCGAAAAATTGAAAAATTGAGAAATTGAATTGGATAATTGAAAAATTTGGAAATTGAATTGGATAATTGAAAAATTGAAAAATTGTAACACTGAAACATCAAAAAACAAATCAATTAAAAATCGAGAAATTAGAAAATTGACAAAACGAAGCAATTCTGCAATTTTTCGATATAAAATTTTTCAAATTTTCAGTTTTAATTCTTTATTTTCTCGATTTTTCATTTTTTAATTATTCAACAAAAGGACAAATTTATTCAAACCGAAATTTTGAAAAATTTAAAAATCAGAAAATTGTAACATTGAAACGTCTAAAAATTATAAAATTGAAAAATCAAAAAATTGAAACATTGAGAAGTCGAAGAATTGAAAAAATAAATACAGATTGAAAAAACTGAAAAAATGAGAATCAAAAATTGCAAAATGAAACTTGAAATATCGAAAAATTTTAAAATTGAAAAATCGAAAAATGAAAAAAATGAGAAATTAAACAAGTGGACAATTGAAAAAACAATTGAAAAATGAAAAAATTGTAATATAGAAACCTGAAAACCCTGATTAATTAAAAATCGAGAAATTGAAAAATTCAAAAAACGAAAAACAAAAATTTCTATAAATCAAATAATCAAAAATACAAAAATTTTTATTTCAAAATCCAAAGATTTTAAAACGAAACTTGAAATATCGAAAAATTGAAAAATTGAGAAATTGAATTGGATAATTGAAAAATCGAAAAATTGTAACACTGAAACATCAAAAAACAAAACAATTAAAAATCGAGAAATTGGAAAATCGACAAAACGAAGCAATTCTGCTATTTTTCGATAAAAAATTTCTCAAATTCTCGATTTTTATTTCTTCATTTTCTCGATTTGCCCCTTTTTAATTGTTCAACAAAAGGACAAATTTATTCAAACCAAAATTTTGAATTGAATTAAAAATCAAAAAATTGAGAAATCGAAGAATTAAAAAAAATAAAGAAAACTTGAAAAAACCGGAAAAATGAGACTTAAAAACTGAAAAATGAAACTTGAAATTTCGAAAAATTTAAAAATTGAAAAATCGAAAAATGAAAAATTGGTAAATTGAACAATGGGATAATGGAAAAACAATTGAAAAATTGAAAAATTGTAATATTGAAACCTAAAAAACCTGATTAATTAAAAATCGAGAAAGTGAAAAATTGAAAAAACGAAAAACAAAAATTTCTAAAAAATTGGCAAACTGAAAATTGGGTAACGAAAAAACAATTCAAAAATGGAACAACTGAAAAAAAGATAGAAACTCTAAAATCGCAAATTTGTTAGATTGAAACCTGAAAGAGTGATAAATTAAAAATCTAGGAAATGAAAAATCGAAAAAACGAAAAATTGTAAAATTCAACAGATAGAAAATCGAAAAATTATAAAACAAATTAGAAAATCGAAAAATTAAAGTATCTACCTATCAAAAAATCATCAAATACAAAAAGTTTACTGAAAAATGCAACAATTTCATAATGAAAATCGAAAAACTAAAAGATGGAGAAATCGAAACACGGAAAAATCGAAAAATTATCAATAAAAATAACGAAAAATATAAAAATCTCGAATTGAGAAAACAAAAAATCGAAGAAACAAAATAATTTGGAATTGCCTACTTGGAACTATTTTATTTTTAAAATAAATTCGAAAATCATAAAGATTAAACATTGAGAAGTCGAAGAATTGAAAAAATAAATAAAAATTGAGAATCAAAAATTGAAAAATGAAACTTGAAATATCGAAAAATTTTAAAATTGAAAAATCGAAAAATGAAAAAATTGAGAAATTCAACAATGGGATAATTGAAAAAACAATTGAAAAATCTAACAACTATAATATTGAAACCTGAAAACACTGATTAATTAAAAATCTAGAAATTGAAAAAATCAACAAAAAGAAATAATTTTGCAGTTTCGATATAAAATTTTTCAAATTCTCAATTTTTAATTCTTCATTTTCTCAATTTTTCATTTTTTAATTGTTCAACAAAAGGACAAATTTATTCAAACCGAAATTTTGAAAAATTAAAAAATTAAAAAATTTAAACATTGAGAAGTCGAAGAATTGAAAAAATAAAGAAAAATTGAAAAAATCGAAAAAATGAGAATCAAAAATTGAAAAATGAAACTTGAAATATCAAAAATTCTAAATTTGAAAAATCGGAAAATGAAAAAAATGAGAAATTAAACAAGTGGATAATTGAAAAAACAGTTGAAAAATGTGAAAATTGTAATATAGGAACCTGAAAACCCTGATTAATTAAAAATCGAGAAAGTGAAACATCAACAAAACGAAGCAATTCTGCAATTTTTCGATATAAAATTTTTAAAACCGAGAAATCAGATTTGAAAAAGATACAGAAACTGAAAAATCGGGCAATTGAAAAGCCAAGAATTGTACACTTGAAAAAAATCCTAATAATAATTATTTGAAAAAAATGAAAAATTAAAAATCGGGAAATTTAAAAATGAAACAATTACAAAATTATAAATTTGAAAAAAAAAATAAAAACGTAAAATTGTAACCTGAAAAAGTGATAAATTAAAAATTGATAAATTGAAAAATCGAAGAAACGAAAAATTATAAAAAGCAACTTGGAAAATCGTAAAGTTAAAATATCTGCAAATTAAAAAATCGAGACATACAAAAAAAATTTTACTGAAAAATAAAAATTATAATGAAAATCGAAAAAATTAAAAAATCGAAGAATCGAAACAATTTGGAATTACACACTTGGAAGTACTTTATTTTTAATCTGGTGGTTCCAATGCGTGCACTGTCCGTCTAGATTCAAAGACAAAAGGTCTCTGAACAGTGAGACAGTCACACGACGGCGCGGCATTTGCCCGAAGACAAAGTTCAGTGGTTGCAATGCGACCACTGCTCGGCCAAATTCAGGCAAAAATCCTGCTTGACCGGCCACATAATCGCCAAGCATTTACCCGAAGACGAAATCCAGTGGTACCAGTGCGAGCACTGCTCCCAGAGATTCAAGTTCAAAAATAACCTAAATACCCACGTTAAACTGAAGCACTTGCCGGAGAACGAGGTCCAGTGGTTTTACTGCGAGTTTTGTCCTTCGAAGTTTAAAATTAAGCAAGGGTTGCGGCGACATATGAAGTCTTGTGGGGCTAAAGCTGGTTTCAAGGGGGTGAAGTGCGAGTTTTGCACGTCTAGGTTTAAAAACAAGAGGTGTTTGGATTATCACGTTATGGTGAAGCATACGCCGGAAGATCAGATCAACTGGCATCAGTGTGAGCAATGCGTTGCCAAGTTTAAGCAGAAGTCGCACTTGAAGAGTCACGTTTTTGCCAAGCATCTGCCAGAGGAGGAAGTTCGGTGGTTTAAGTGTGAGCATTGTCCGAAGAAGTTTAAATGGAAAAGTATTTTGACGGGGCATCTCAAGGTACACGAGAAACAGGCTTCAGAGAATTGTTTTCAGAAAGAAGACGTGCAGTGATAACGAAATTTTGGTTTCAACTTGTGATAAAAAGTTTTTGCTGCAACACCAGGGTTTGTTTGATTGTGTAATTTATGGAAAAACGTTAAATAAAAGTAGGAAAAATGTTGTGTTATTTTAATACAAAAATTAGGCAACCCACAATACACACAGCATACATTAATTTCCGCAAGCGTGCCGACCAATCACAACAAAACTTTCAAACTGACGCCAAATTCAAATATTATTCATCGTGTGTATTCACTTTCCATATGATTTTATATTTATTATTGTGTGGGAGCATTTTTTTCGCTTTGTTAGTTCTCCGATTTTGCAATTTTTTGAGTTTTAAACTTTTAGTTTTTTAATTTTTCAATTTCGTGTTTTTTTATTTTTCAGCAAAAGAACAAATTTATTCAAACTAAAATATTGGAAAATCGAAAAATTGTATCAATGAAACAATGAAGAATACAAACATTTCAAAATGAAAATCGAGAAACAAAAAAATTTAAAAATTGTAAAAACATAGAAAAACTAAAAATAAAACTGCAAAATCGGTAACTGAAAAATTGGAAAAACGAAAAAATAAAAAAATCCCGAAATTGATACATCAAAAAATCGAAAAACGGAACAATTTTGCAATTTTTCAATTTTGAAGTTTTCAAGTTCTTGATTTCCAATTTTAACCAAAATAAAATTTTGCAGAATCGAACAACTGTAACACCGAAACATTAAACATGCAACAATAATTGAAAACCGAGAAATTGAAAAATCGAAAAAACGCAAAAATTCTGCAATTTTTTGATATATATTTTTCAAATTCTCGATTTTTCATTTTTTAATTATTCAACAAAGGACAAATTTATTCAAACTGAACTTCTGAAAAACCGAAAAATTGTAACATTGAAACATCAAAAAAATTAAACATTGAGAAGGCAAAGAATTGAAAAAATAAAGAAAAATTGAGAATCAAAAATTGAAAAATGAAACTTGAAATATCGAACAATTTCAAAATTGAAAAATTGAAAAATGAAAAAAATGAGAAAATAAACAAGTAGATAATTGAAAAAAACAATTAAAAGATGGAAAAATTGTAGTATAGAAACCTGAAAATCTTAAATAATTAAAAATCGAGAAATTGAAAAATCGACAAAACGAAGAAATTCTGCAATTTTTCGAAATAAAATTTTTATAGTTCTCGATTTTTAATTTTTCATTTTCTCGATTTTTCATTTTTTAATTGTTCAACAAAGGACAAATTTATTCAAACTGTACTTTTGATAAACCGGAAAATTGTATCACTGAAATATCAAAAAACAAAATTAATTAAAAATCGAGAAATTGAAAAAATCAACAAAAAGAAATAATTTTGCAATTTTGCAGTTTTTCGATATGAAATTTTTCAAATTCTCAATTTTTAATTCCATATTTTCCCGATTTTTCATTTTTTAATTGTTCAACAAAAGGACAAATTTATTCAGAGCGAAATTTTGAAAAATTTAAAAATCAGAAAATTGTAACATTGAAACGTCTAAAAATTATAAAATTGAAAAATCAAAAAATGTAAACACTGAGAAGTCGAAGAATTGAAAAAATAAAAAAAAATTGAGAATCAAAAACTGAAAAATGAAACTTGAAATATCGAAAAATTTTAAAATTGAAAAATCGAAAAATGAAAAAAAAGGAGAAATTAAACAAGTGGATAATTTGAAAAAACAATTGAAAAATGGAAAAATTTTAATATAGAAACCTGAAAACCCTGATTAATTAAAAATCGAGAAATTGAAAAATCGACAAAACCAAGCAATTCTGCAATTTTTCGATGTAAAATTTTTCAGATTCTCGATTTTTCATTTTTCATTTTCACGATTTTTCATTTTTTAATTGTTTACAAAGGACAAATTTATTCAAACTGAACTTTTGATAAACCGGAAATTTGTAACACTGAACATCAAAAAACAAAATAATTGATCAAATTAACAAAAAGAAACAATTTTGCAGATTTTCAATATAAAATTTTTCAAATTCTCAATTTTTAATTCTTTATTTTTCCGATTTTTCATTTTTTAATTATTCAACAAAAGGACAAATTCATTCAAATCGAAATTTTGAAAAATTTAAAAATCAGAAAATTGTAACATTGAAACGTCTTAAAAATTATAAAATTGAAAAATGAAAAAAATGAGAAATTAAACAAATCGATAATTGAAAAAACAATGGAAAAATGGAAAAATTGTAATGTAGAAACCTGAAAATCCTTATTAATTAAAAATCGAGAAATGGAAAAATCGACAAAACGAAGCAATTCTGCAATTTTTCGATATAAAATTTTTCAAATTCTCGATTTTTATTTCTTCATTTTCTTGATTTGTCATTTTTTAATTGTTCAACAAAACGACAAATTTATTCAAACCGAAATTTTGAATTGAATTGAAAAATGAAAAAATTGAGAAATCGAAGAATTAAAAAAATAAAGAAAACTTGAAAAAACCGAAAAAAAACTGAAAAATAAAACTTAAAATATCGAAAAATTTAAAAATTAAAAAATCGAAAAATGAAAAAATTGAGAAATTGACCATTGTTAAACAAGATAATTGAAAAATTGTAATATTGAAACCTGAAAACCTGATTAATTAAAACTCGAGACAGCGAAAAATCGAAAAAAGAAAAACAAAAACTTCTATAAATTAAACAATCAAAGATACAAAAAAAGATAAATTCAAAATCTAAAAATTTTAAAATGAAAACCGGAAAAGTAAAAAATTAAGACATTGTAAAAACGAAACATGGAAAAATTAAAAAATTGTAACATCGAAAAAACGAAACACTGAAAAACCGAAAAATTTAAAAGTTGAGAAATCGAAGAATTGAAAAAATACAGAAACTGAAAAATCGGAAAATGGACAAGCCAAAAATTTAATAATAAACCCCTAATTTTGAAAAAAGTGAAAAATTAAAAATCGGCGAATTTAAAAATGAAACATTTACAAAATTTTAAATTTGAAAAAAAAATTAAAAATGGAAAAACTGAAAATCAAAAATTGAAAAACCAAACTTGACATATCGAAAAATTGAAAAATTGTAATGTTAAAACCTGAAAACCTGATTAATTAAAAATCGAGAAAGTGAAAAATTGAAAAAACGAAAACAAAAACTTCTATAAATTAAACGATCAAAATACAAAAAAAAATTCAAAATTCAAAAATTTTAAAATGAAATCCGGGAAACTAAGAAATTGTAAAAACGAAACACTGAAAAACCGAAAAATTTAGAAGTTGAGAAATCGAAGAATTGAAAAAATACAGAAACTGAAAAATGGAAAAGCCAAAAATTGAATAATAAAAACCCTAATAATTATTTGAAACAAGTGAAAAATTAAAAATCGGCAAATTTAAAAATGAAACAATTACAAAATTTCAAATTTGAAAAAAAAAAATTAAAAATGGAAAAATTGAAAAACCAAACCTGAAATATAAAACTGGAAAAAATTGGCAAACTGAAAATAGGGTAACGAAAAAAAAAATGGAACAACCGAGAAAAAGATAGAAACCGTAAAATCGAAAATTTGTAACATCGAAACCTGAAAAAGTGATAAATTAAAAATCTAGGAATTGAAAAATCGAAAAAACGAAAAATTGTTAAAAGATGGAAAATCGAAAAATTAAAAAGTAAATTAGAAAATCGAAAAATTAAAATATATACGAATTAAAAAATCGAAAACTAAAAAATGGAGAAATCGAAACACGAAAAAATCGAAAAATTATCACTTAAAAAAACCAAAAATATAAAAATCTCGAATTGAGAAATCAAAAAATCGAAGAAACAAAATAATTTGGAATTACCTACTTGGAAGTACTTGATTTTTAATTTTTTATTTTCTCAATTTCTCGTTTTTTAATTTTTCAACAAAAGGACAAATTTATTAAAATTGAAATTTTAAAAAATCAAAAAATCGGAAAATTGTAACACTGAAAAATTGAAAAATCAAAAAATTATAAGCTGAAAAATCGAAAAAGAGACACTGAAAAACCCAACAATTTAAAAATTGGGACGTCGAAGAATTGAAAAAATAAAGAAACTTAAAATCGAATAACTAAAAGGTTAAAACAATTGAGAAATCGAAAAATCAAAAGATCAAGAAATCGTGGAGTCGAAAAGTCGAACAATTGAGAAACCGAAATAGGCCAAAATCGAAAAGTTAAAAATTGAACAATTTATAAATTGAGAAATTGACAATCAAATAGGTAGTAAAAAGGTAGACACATCGAAAAATCCAGAAGTCAAAAATAGAAAAGCCGAAGAATTGAAATATTGAAAAATCCTAAAGCTGAAATATCTAAAAACTGAAAAATCGAACAATCAAAAAAGTGAAGTCGAAAAATAGAAACCTTAAAAAATCGAAAAATTGAAAAATCAAAAACCCGGAAAATCAAAAAATTAACAGGAAAATCGAAACACTCGAAGGTCAGGAAATGGGAAAATCGAAACATCGATTAATTCAAAAATCGAAAAATTGAGAGTTTATAAAAGTCAAATTTGAAAAATTAAAAAATCGAAAACTTGACAAAATGACAATTGAAAAACAGAAAATCTAAAACCGGCAAGTCGAAAAATCAAAAGATTGAGAATACAAAAAGTAAAAAATTGAGAAATCAAAAAAATCCATCAATTCAAAAATCGAAAAGTCGAAAAATCGAAATATTGAAAAATCTCACAACTAAAATAAATATTCAAAAAATTGAGACATTAAAAAATTGGAAAATTGAGAAATCGAAAAACTAAAAAAGCAAAGTCGAAAAATCGTAAGCTTAAAAAATCGAAAAATTGAAGAAGTGAAAAATCGAAACTTTAGGAAGTCCAGAAATGGAAAAATAAAAAAAAAGTACTTTAGAAATCGGAAAACTGAAAATTTAGAAACGTGAAAATTTGAAAAATTGAAAAATCAAAATATTTAAAAACCCTAAAATTGAAGAGGACAAAAATTGAGAAATTGAATCACTGAAACATCGAAAAACTGAGAAATCGAAAAATAAAAAAACCGAGAAATGGAAAATTTGAAGAATGGAAAAATTGGAAAAGCCCAAAATTGAAATATTGAAAAATTGAGCCATTTAAAGTTGAAAAATCGAGAAATCGAAAAGTCGAAAAATCTCAATAGCGTATTTATAAATCACAAGATCAGGACTATGCTACATTTTAAAATTTAAATAACATTATAAATTGGAAAATGTTGACTTTTTTCCAAAAATCTCGTTAATAAATTCATAAAAACCTATATGGGATTTTTTTTGTCATACTAAAATTCTGAAGTTTATATATTTTCATATTTTGTACATATATGTTTATACACATTACTGTTTACGGAACACTGTTAATTATGGATTTATGGATAACTCCTCGTATAAGAGCAGAGTGAAGGGTGTTTGCTTTTGTTAATGTTTGATGGCGCCATCTGATGTAGAGTAAAATAAAGGCTCACTATTTAGGCGAAGTAAAATTTGTATATATATATTAGGTTGTCCAACTATGTATAATATACTTAAACAATGCTTCCATGTTTTAGTTCCGTTAAAAAATGACACGCTATGACACTTTTTTCACTCAAATGCGTGAAAAAATGAAACGCTATGACACTTTTTTTCATGCTTCTAGTGCGATGAAATAAACGTATCCTTTATAAACAAAAATTAATAAAAAATGTTACACTTTTTTTAACGAACGTTAAAAAAATAAATTATTAAAAGTCAACTGTAGACAAACAAATTAAAAATTAATGGTAATTAACATTCTTTTTAATTTGCATGTACGGCTTGCAATTTAGTATTTGTCTCATGGTTGTCTCTATAATTTCTATTTCTTCATTTCTTTTTATATTTTTGGATGACAAGTACCTCACAAAATATTAAATGCCCCTTAAAAGTTATACGTATAGGCACCCATTCGTGCACCGTAATGCAGCGCCTCTACAAATCAAAAATAATGTGTTGAACTAAGAATACGGCGGGCCATCACGTCTTCTGCGCATGTCACCAATCCGAATCCCCACCAAGCGTCAACTGTCAAAAATTTAAAATATTCGGTACGTTTGAAGCAAAACAATTTGTTCTAGTCAGTGTGTGGTCAGTGTTATCGGCGATTTATCAAAGTTTAATGAAGTTGGGTTTTTGTTGGAGCCATGGGTGCCACAACAAACCACAAACTCAATTGACGCGATACCTTTGTTTATATTGTTTGATTTAACCTCAAAATTTGTGTTCGTTATGTCTGATTTAAATTTAAACGACGTGAGTCTTACCGAAAAGTTCAAAAGGGAGTATAATGAGCAGTTTCACATTTTGGTGAGGATGCACTTGTCGTTTCTGCTGGATCAAACGACTGATGAGTAAGTTTTTAAAATTTTATTACAATAGGGTTAAAATTGGTGTGGTGTTCCAGTAACGAGTGTTTGTCGGACAAAAGTAGACTGAAGAAGTGGTCTTTAGTGCCTTTTAACAAGAAATCTAAAAGTAGAGGGGTCTTGGAAGGGGCGCCTTTGACTCACGAAGGCATCTGCCAGGTCTATCAATTGATTGAGTTTTTAAAAAAGGAGCAAAGTAATTTAAATGTTGTGTGTTTATTGTCGCTAAAACTAGGGTTGTAGATATTAAAACTGAGGGGATTTTTCGGAAAAGTGGCTCCTCTGTTCGCCAGCAAGAACTGCGAAATTTATTGAGTAGGGGCATAACTCTGGAATTGGAAGGAAGTCCGTATAGCATACATGATTGTGCGTCAGTTCTCAAAGGATTTTTAGCCGAACTTCCGGATCCTTTGCTGACGGAAATCCACTATCTAGCGTACTGCCAGATTGCAGGTACCCAAAACTTATTTTTTATAAAAATTAAAATATATTTTATGAAATTTTCAGAGTTATGCAACGTGGGTGAAAAATCCATGCAGTCAGAAAAACTCCTTGCAGCCCTCCAGCTCCTCCTCCTCCTCCTCCCCACTGAAAACAAAGTTCTTTTGAAAGACATCCTCGAACTCTTACACCTCACCGCCTCCTATGAAACCCACAACCGCATGTCAGCTGATAACTTGGCTAAACTGTTCACCCCTCACTTACTATGCCCCCGCAACCTCTCCCCTGAAAAGCTCCACCTCAATTCCCAAACCCTCTCCGGGATTGTTTCTTTCATGATCACCGCCAATTCCGAGTTATTCAAAATCCCCCAGAACCTGATTCTCGAATTTCGAGCCCGCTATGAAAAACGCAAAGCTTTAGCCTCCCAGTGCCTTAACGAATCCGTCAGCGATCAATTCGCAGCCAACACAGTATTCACATTCGTCGATCAGGAAAGGACTGCCAAAGAAAACGAAACAAACACCACAGAGACGGCCTTAGCACAATTATACGCTCATATTCAGAGTCTTCCAGAGTCCTCAAAAAAGAGGAAGTTAGTTAAACAGTTCAATAAAGAAAACGGACACGGGACGCCGCTCCAGGTGATGAGGAGTAGCATCCAGAAGAATAAGAGCCTGGGGGATTCCATCAAGAAGCACATCTTCCATAAGAGCGTGGTGAAGAGTTTAAAGAAAGCGCATCTGCGGGTAAGCAGCGAAGACAGTAATGTGGATGTAAGTTTCTAAGGTTATGTTAACTTTAACTTCTTTTTTTATGTTAATTTTATGGCTTTTGTGTGTGTTTACTGACAGTCTGCTTTGTCCAGTTAAAAAAAAAAAAATCGATGACGTCATATCACCGCCTACTTTAACAATATAACCATTGTTTAAGTATATTATAGTTGGACAACCTGTACGGACAATCACTTTCCCATGTAGAAAAGAATGAATATATATTTTACATCTCACTCGCTTCACTATGAAGTGACGGTACCTTACGAAAGGGGGTAAAAATAGTGCGTAAGCACGTGATGTCGATAAGGTAGTAAACGGACGTATTAATTGTAATTGTAATTGTAATAAAAAAAAATTGGACAATCGAAAATTTAAAAATTCCGAAAATCGAAAAATTGAAATATAGAGAACTGAAAACTCAAAAAATCGTAAAAAATTAATAATTTCAAAAATTGAAAAGTTAAAATTGAGAAATCGAAAAACTGAAAAATCACAAAATTGAACGAAATATAAAAAAATTAGGAAATTAAAAAATTGAGAAACAAAAAAGTCAAAAAAGCAGAGTCTAAAAATCGCAAACTTAAAAAATCGAAAAATTGAAAAATCAAAAACCTGAGTAATCGAAAAATTGAAGAACTGAAGAACTGAAAAATCGAAACTTTAGGAGGTGGAGAAATGGGAATATAAAAAAATAGATTAATTGAGAAATCCGAAAACTAAAAATTCAGAAACGTCAAAATTTGAAAAATAAAAAAATATTGAAGAACTAAAAAATCGAAAAATCTAAAATTTAAAACATTGAAAAGTTAAAATATCCTAAAACTGAAAAATGGAGAAATCCAAACATCAAAAAATCAAAAAAAATAAATAAAAATAAAAATCTAAAATTTAATAATCGAAAAACTGAAAAATCAACGAATCGAGAAGTCGAGAATTTAAAAAATTGGACAATTGAAAAATCGGATAAATCAAAAATCGAAACATCGAAAAATTGAGAAACCGAAAAGCAAAAAATCGAAAAACCAACAAATCGAAAAATCGAAACATTGTAAAATTAAAAAATTGAGACATCGAGAAATCGAAAAATCAAAAGACAAAAAAAATCGAGGAGTCGAAAAATCGAGAAGTCGAAAAATCAAAAAATTGAGAAACCGAAGTAGGCCAAAATCGAAAAATCGAAAACTTAAATATGGAAAAATTGATAAAGCGAGAGATTGAATAATCAAAACATCGAAACATCCGAATCTCAATGAATTGAGATCTCAAAAAATTTAAACATTCGTAAATTTAAAAAATTAAAATATAGAACTGGAAACTCGAGAAACTGAAAAATCTAGAAATTTAAAAATTAAAATATGAAAAAGTTGAAAAATTGAGAAATTGAAATAAAAAACAAAAAACTGAAAATCCAAAAATAAAAAATAGAAAAATCTAGAAGTCGAAAAATGAAAGAATCGAAGTATTGAAAAATATCAAAACTGAAAGAAATATCCAAAAATTGAGAAATCGACAAACTATTAAAGCGAAGTCGAAAAATCGAAGAATTGAAGAACTGAAAAATCGAAACTTTGAGAAGTGGGAAAATCAAAAATAGATTAATTGAGAAATCAGAAAACTGAAAATTTAACGCAAAAATTTGAAAATTGAAAAATTTAAATACTGAAGAACTGAAAAGTCAAAAAATCGAGAAATCGAAAAAACTAAAATTTAAAACAATGAATAATTAAAATATCGCAAAATTGAAGAATCGAGAAATCCAATTCAATTTGAAAAATTGAAAAATCGGGGCATTGAAACATTGGAAAATCCAGAAATTGAAAAGCTCAAAAGAAAAAAATCGAAAAACCGAGAAATACAAAAATCGAAACATTGAAAAATTCAAAAACTAAGACTTCGAGAAATCGAAAAATCGGAGGATCGAGAAATTGAGGAGTCGGAAGCCGAAAGGGAAAGTTAAAAATTGAGAAATTGAATAATCAAAACAACGAAACATCTGAATTCGATAAATTGAGAAATTAAAAAATTGAATAATTTTAAAAAAGAAAAACTGGAAAATCAAAAATTAAAATTCAAAAAATCGAAAAATTGAAAAATTGAAATATAGAAGAACTGAAAACTCGAGATATCGAAAAACCTAGAATTTTAAAAAATGAAATATTAAAACATCGAAAAGTTTAAAAATTGAGAAATCGAAGCATTAAACTGTCCCAGAATTGAAAAATCTGAAGTTTACAATAAATTGAAAATCCAAAAAGGAAAAAAGCGAGAAATCAAAAAAATCCATCAATTCAAAAATCGAAAAGTCGAAAAATTTAAGTATTGAAAAATCTCATAACTGAAAGCAATATTAAAAAAATTGAGAAATTAAAAAATTGGAAAATTGAGAAATCGAAAATCTAAAAAAGCAAAATTGAAAAATCGTAATCTTAAAAAATCGAAAAATTGAGGAATTGAAGATGTGAAAAATCGAAACTTTAGGAAATCCAGAAATGGACAAATAAAAAAAATACTTTAGAAATCGGCAAACTGAAAATTTGAAAAATTGAAAAATCGAAATATTTAAAAACCGTAAAATTGAAGAGGACAAAAATTGAGAAATCGTATCATTGAAACATCGTAAGATTGAGAAATCGAAAAATAAAAAAATCGAGAAATAGAAAATTTAAGGAATGGAGGAATCGGAAAAGCCCAAAATTGAAATATTGAAAAATTGAGACATTTAAAGTTGAAAAATCGAGAAATCGACAAGCCGAAAAATCCCAATAGCGTATTTAGGTATAAATCACAAGATCAGGACTATTCTACTTTTTAAAATTTAAATACATAACATTATAAATTGGAAAATGTTGATTTTTTTTCCAAAAATCTTGACGTCTAAGGTGAAAACTCGACACGGATGCATAAACCGTAAACGGGGCGAAACTACAATTTTACTATTGTAAAATTTGGAGATTGCGTCATTTCATTGTTCGTGACAAATTTTGGAGAGTGTAATTTAATAATACAATTTGAAATGTAAATTTTGTCATTCGGGAACATTATGTATTAAATCGTTAAAATGTTCAAGAACTTTGTTCACTTATTCGTTGTAAAGTCCAATGGTCGAAATGGGTTAGTTCTTCGTAGTGGATGTGTATCAGATCAACTCTAACGAATATCGGTTTATAGATAAATCGCTTAAAGCCGATATTGGCCTGAGTGTGCTTTGGTCTGTAGATCAAACAAGTTCTCAGGCGACGAAAAATTGCAGAAAATTGGGAGACTTCGGATTACAAATCGTGTCAAGAAAGACATATTTGGGAGAGATGGATTTTCAGGTGCTTGACTAGCGGTAATTTTAAATTGTTTGCTGTCGTTCGCGAAGTGAAGAACACAATTTCATTAAAATGATAATTATAAAATTATCATAATCACTATTGGCGTTAATTAACACAAAATGGCGCGCAAGTTATCAGTTGATTTCGTTAATAAATTCATAGAAACCTATATGGGATTTTTTCATGCCTTAGAAAATTAAAAAGTAAAAAATACAATAACAAAAATTTTAAAATGCGGTTTACGAAAAATTAGTTGACCTGTGCAAAGAAGAAAATTTTGGAAACGCTGACAAATATTACATCTTAAAAAAAATAATACTTGAAGAAGTGCTTTCGGCGTAATATTTTTGATGCTCCCGTGAACAAAATACTCTATGTCAGTGTGCAGTGCGCAAAGAGTTAACTGTGCAGATCTAGCCGAAAATCCGAAAACCAAATCGCTGTGTGTAGGGCCAGCATAACGGAAGTAATAAATCATCCCATCGGTTGAAGAACGTTGGGTCGGTGCACTGATGTCGGTGTTATATCCCGAGAGGGGCCCAATACACCCAATAAAATCGAACAGACAAAATAAAGCTTCAAACATGATTATTTTTATACTAAAATTCTGAAGTTTATAAACTGCACATTTTATTTATTTATTTATTTATTTTATCTTGTTTTCGAACTATAATAAACATTTCAAACAATGTCTGTAACTTATTTTAATGTAAATTATATTCATGTGGTTAACAAAATCAGATGTAATATTAGTGTGATTTTGACCTTGTTCTAGATTTTATTACAGCAGAACGGCGTATCCTTTTTAAATTTTAGAAGTTACGGAAACTAGTTCAAGAAACAATTAGTTATCTCGTATTTTTGGCACAAAATCTACCAAAATGTCCGATAACAGCAATTGTTTTTCATAGAAACAAACAGTCTTCAAAGCAGCCTTTAACAACTCGATATTACAAACATGCCTCTTAAGTTCTTTATGCGTTTTTTTCTCTCTTGTAATTATTTGTAATTTAACGCCGAAAGTTTATGTCATTGTGTTATTTACTTTGAACATATATTTTCATTTTGTGTTAATATTTTTGTAACACCACGAATCTAAATTTTACTTAAAATCATGTTTTACTTTAATCTTGTAAAACTAAACAATTATACCAGTTTAAAAACCCTTGGAAAGTTTCTGTCAGTCTTCAAATAAAAATATGCGTCAAATTCATTTAAATTCAATTCTTTCTTATCACATTACAACGCGTTGCTTCATATTTTTTATGTCAAGTATATTTTCATATTTTGTACACATATGTTTATACACATTACTGTTTACGGAACAATGTTAATTATGGATTTATGGATAACTCCTCGTATAAGAGCAGAGTGAAGGGTGTTTGCCTTTGCTAATGTTTGATGGCGCCATCTGATTTAGAGTAAAATAAACCTAAAACGTTCGCTCACTGTAGTGAAAATGCGCGTTGACGAAAAATTTGTCCCACGCCCCCTGGATTCCTTGTCCTAAAGCTCACTATTTAGGCGAAGTAAAATTTGTATTAGGTTGTCCAACTATAATATAGTTAAACAATGATATAACTAAACATGTCATTATTATTAAAAAAAAACTGGACACTCTTCTACTCTGCATCGTTGCATGCTTTTCAGACTCCCCCCCACCACACACCACTAACCCGCACAAAACTCTTCTGTGCCAACTGCGATTCAAGCACAGAGAAGAGTCCAAACGACGAACCCGAGTTGAAAAAAACCCGACGTGTTTCGAATAACGTTAAAACAACGTCAGATCCTGAAGATGGTCCGTGCGTGACGAGTACGCCTGCGTGCGTGACTCTTCATTTCACCCCAGACGAAAGGGACCGTAAGTCCATGTCACCCATTACCAGATCCACACAACGCATGCCGAGAGCCATGCAGGTATGGGGGAAGTCGCCATTTTTTCCAGGAACCATTTCCATTTGCCGCTTTTTCACAACTAAATGAAAATGGTTCCAGTAAATCTGCAGCTTTTGTCGCCATTTTTCTTGCTTCGTCGCTACCGTTTGCGCGATTTTGTTCCTTATGTGTAATGTTATTAGGAAACTATGATGACCCCCAGAAGCCGGAAGCCGGTGTTGCTGGTTTCTGGAACAAACATCAACGCGCTGGCGAAAGCGGACACGGTCGCGAGGACCATGGATCAGCTGCCTGAAGAAGCGTGCGAGAAGGACGAAACGTCGCTGACGGAGACGTTTCGCGAGTATTTGGAGAATCGCAGCATGTTGACGACGTCGTCGCCAGCGGATTCGAGTTTCTCGAGTCGGACGGACGATTTTAATTCGGACGAGTTTAACGCGAGTCCGAGTAAAATGACTGAGTCGTTGTTGAGGTGTCTGGACGGGAACGACCCCGAAGATGCGAGTGACAGCGGCGAGAAAGAGCTGATTTTAAAACCAAAGAAGTTTGACGAAAATGGGCAGCCTATAGTGTTTGAAACTTCATTCTGATTTCGCTTGTTGTAAATATATTTATTGATGTTGAAGCCAGTACATTAAGAATAAATACCTATAGACTGAATTTGATGTAGAGAACCAAATAAATTTTTAGAACATGTCGTCGTGGGTTAAGTCTGGCATTAGATGTAGCCCCCTTTCTTTTAAAGCCTTTGCTACTAGTTTTTGTTGTTCTTGTTTGAGTTCTTGTTCTTGTCGTTGCGCGTCGAGGATTTCATCAACTGACACTTCCGTCAGAGGCAGTTCGGCTTCTTTATCTGCATCCTAGACATAGGAATTAATACGTTTACAAAGAATAAAGTCTGACTTACAATTTCTCCTAATAGAACCACGTTTTCACCCCTCACTATAAAAACTCCGCGTGGAATATCCCCGTATTCTTTCCCTACGTGTATTCTTTCGATGGTTCTGTGTAAAACTAAGTTTGCGAATTGGTCGACACTTCGCAAGTAGCCAATGAGAGTTCTGCCATCACGAAGCAACACCATTAGTTTTTCTGGGGTGGAAGATTCATTAAATGATTGGTTTCAATTAGGTACTTACTGTCTAGCTCGTCTAGTAAATGTGCAGTGCCTTCCAATTCCATTACAGTATTGTTCATTGTGGAACAAAACTAAAACAACAACATATTACGAGTTGGAAAATAAGTGAGGTTATATGATATGTCAACAAGAAAATGTCAAATCAAAGTATATAAAGTAGCGAAACATAGAGATATTTGAGCTTGCGTTCATCTTGCAGGATATACACGTCTTTTTATATAAATTTCGCTTGTTTATTTAGCGTGATTAAATAAAAAAATTGAAGACTTTGGTGTCGTTTCTGTGATTAAGATCGTTTTAGGTATTTGGTAAATCATTCCTTTGGTTTCAATAATTTGTAAATATAAGCCAAAAAATTGGTCGAAGGTTAGTTCGGTAGAACTTCCCTCGCCCCTGAAGTGCAGCCCAACAAATCCCCCAAAACCATTGATTATTAATAAATTAATAATACTCCCGCAGTATCGACAGATCGAGCAATCAATAAATTGAAAAATCGAAGTCAAAAATTCTCGAAAAATTGAAAAACTAAAAATCAAAATCCAAAAAGTCTAAAAATCGAATGATAAGCGATCGAAATGTCAGAAAAATTAAAGTTTCCAAAGATTAAAACATCCAGAATTTGAGTATTTCCTAAAATTGACATATTGAGTAACTGAGAACTCGAAAACTTGAAAAATCAAAGAAACGCGAAATGGAAAAATCGAAAAATCTAAAACCAAAAAATTAAAATATTGCATGTCGAATATTGAACAATCCAGAAATCCAAACAATAAAAAATATTGAAAAATTTAAAACTGAAAAATCTCAAAAATCGGGAAGGTGAAAAATCGAGAAGCTGAAAAATTGCAAAACTGAAATGACGAAAAATTGGGAAATCGAAAAATTTAAAAACTGAAATATTAAGGATCCAGAAATCTAAAGATCGAAAATTTGAGAAGTCGAAAAATCGAAAGATTGAGAAATCGAAACATCAAAAAACTGAAAAATCTAAAATTTAAAAATTCGAAAAATTGAAAAATCGAAAAACTGAAAAGTCAAAAAACCGAAAATTGAAAAATCGACGTATCGAAAAATTGAAAATCGAGAGTCGAAACATCAAAAAGTCGAAAATTTGAAAAATCTAAAATTTATAAATCGAAAAATTGAAGAATCAAGTTATTGAAAAATGACAAAACTGAAATATTGGAAAGTTGAAAAATAGAGAAATCGGAAAGTTAAAAAACCAAAATTTAATTAAATTGAAGAATCGGAAAATTGACAAATCGAAAAAATTAAAAATTGAGAAACTGAAAAATTACAAAACTGAAATGAAGAAAAATTGAAAAATAAAAAAGTTGAAACATCGGAATCTAAAATCCAAAATTTAAAAAAAATAGCAAATATTTAGTGAAAAATCGAGAAATTGAAAAATTCCAAAATTGAAACATCAGAAGATCCAGAAAATCGACATCTCGAAAATGTGAAAACTTGAAAATCGAAAAATCAGAAATCGAAAAGTTAAAAATTGAAAAATTTAAAATAAATAAATCGATATCTCGAAAAATTGAAAAATCGAGAAATTGATCAATCAGAACATCGAAACGTCAAAATCTCAATAAATCGAGAAATAAAAAAGTTGAAAAATTGAAAAATCGAAAAATTTAAAAACAAAAATGAAAAACCAGAAAAAAAATTAATATCGGAAAATTGAAAAATCGAAAAATCTGAAACCAAGAAATCGAAAAATCGAAAGATTGAGAAATCGAAACATCAAAAAACTGAAAAATCTAAAATTTAAAAATTCGAGAAATTGAAAAATCGAAAAACTGAAAAGTCAAAAAATCGAAAATTGAAAAATCGACGTATCGAAAAATTGAAAATCGAGAATCGAAATATCAAAAAGTCGAAAAATTGAAAAATCTAAAATTTAAAAATCGAAAAATTGAAGAATCAAGTTATTGAAAAATGACAAAACTGAAATATTGAAAAGTTGAAAAATTGAGAAATCGGAAAGTTGAAAAACCAAAATTTAAAAAATCGCAGAAATTGAAGAATCGGAAAATTGACAAATCGAACAAATTAAAAAAAATAGCAAATATTTAGTGGAAAATCGAGAAATTGAAAAATTCCAAAGTGGAAACATCAGAAGATCCAGAAAATCGACATCTCGAAAATGTGAAAACTTGAAAATTGAAAAATCAGAAATCAACAAGTTAAAAATTGAAAAATTTAAAATAATCGATAATAATTTTTATTACATTTATAATGTTATAAATCGAATAATTGAAAAATCAAGGAATTGAACAATAAAAAAATCAAGACATTGAAAAATCGAAAAATTTAAAAACAGAAAAATGAAAAATAAAAAAAAATTAATTGGAAAATTGAAGTCGAAAAATCGTGAAACATTAAAATAATGAAAAATCTAAAATTTAAAAATTCAAAAAATTGAAAAATCCAATAACTGAAAAATCAAAAAATCAAAAATTTAAGAAACTAAAAAATCGACGTATCGAAGAATTGAAAATCGAGAATCGAAACATGAAAAAGTGGAAAAATTGAAATATCTAAGACTTCAAAATCGAAAAAACTGAAAAATCCAAAATATAAAAATCGAAAAAGTTAAAAATCAGGATATCGAAAAATCAAAAAGTAGAAAGAGCGAAAAAATGAAGAATCGAATTATTGAAAAATGACCAAACTGAAACACTGAAAAATTGAAAAATCAAGAAATCGAAAAGTTGAAAAATCAAAATTTAAAAAATCACAAAAATTGAAAAATCGGAAAATTGACAAATCGAAAAAATGAAAAATCGGGAAACTAAAAAAAATGTCAAAACTGAAATGAAGAAAAATTGAAAAATCGAAAAGTAGAAACATCAAAATCCAAAACCCAAAATTTAAAAAATACCAAAAATGTAAAAATCGCAAAAGTGAAAAATCGAAACTTCGAAAAATTAGAAAATCGAAAAACCGAAAACTCGAAAAACGGAAAACCGAGAGACTGAAAAATCGAAGAGAATTTAAGATTTTTTGATAATCTTTTATTTTCTTTACGGCTTTTCTTCTAGAATTCTTTGGATGCTTTCTGATTGTCTCTTTCGAATTTTTTCAGGTTCCTTCGAACTTTTCAGATTTTTCCAAAGACACCATCAGAAATCCTCAAGATTCTTCAGTTCTGTTTAGATTATTTCAAATCCTTATATATCCTTTCAGATTTTTGCAGACTCTTCCAGATTTTTCTAGATTCTTTTAGATTTTGCTAGATTCTTCAAGATTCTCTTACATTCCCTGGAGAAATCTGAGGGAATCTCGAGGAATCTCGAAAAATCTAGAAGAATCTTTAAGAATCTGAACGATTTTGCATGACTTTGAAGTGATGTTCAAACATTTTTCAGATTTTGCACTTTTTCAACTTTTAACTTTTTGTTTGTCGATTTCTCTATTTTTCGATTTTTCGACTTCATCACTTTTCGATTTCTCGTTCTTTGGATCTTTAAATCTCTCAATTTTTCAATTTTTCGAGGTTTTTGATTTCTCGATTTATCGAGATTTAGATTTTTCGATATTTTGTCAATTTCTCAATTTATAAATTGTTCAATTTTTAACTTTTCGATTTTTCGATTTTGACCTATGTCGTTTTCTCAATTGTTCGACTTTTTTCCACGATTTCTTGATCTTTTGATTTTGCGATTTCTCAGTTTTTCGATGTTTCGATTTTTCAGTTATCCGATTTTTTTAATTTGAGAGTTTCGATTTCTCGATTTTTCGTTATTCGGTTTTTAAATATTAGATTTTTAAATTTTACATTTTTTCGATTTTCAGTTCTTCGATATTTCGGGTTAAATATTGTAATGAATTTGAAGTAGAATCATAATTTGCATTTAAATACAGATAACATAAAACGGCTAACAGAATTTTCTAACTGCAACCGGGAAATGTGCTAATTTACCACATTTCTGGCCAACAAAATGTCTTTTTTTTCTAGTACTTAAAAAAAAAAGTGAAACATTATTGTTATTCTTATCTTGGTAGATGGATATTAGCTGTTTCGAAGAATTCAGAAGAATGTAGAAGAAAATAGAAGAATTTGAAAGAATCTGAAACGACATGAAAGGTGAAAAATTCTGAGACAATCTGAGTATCGAAAAAATGTGAAAGAATCTCAGAGAATTTAAGATTTTTTCAAAATCTTTCGTTTTCTTTACTTTTTTTTCGAATTCTGAAGAATCAAAAAAGAGAATCGAAACATCAAAAAGTCGAAAAATTGAAAAATCTAAAATTTAAAAATTCGAAAAATAGAAAAATTGAAAAACTGAAAAGTCAAAAAATCGAAAATTGAAAAATCGACTTACTGAAAAATTGAAAATCGAGAATCGAAACATCAAAAAGTCGAAAAATTGAAAAATCTAAAATTTTAAAATCGAAAAATTGAAAAACCTAAAATTTAAAAATCGAAAAATTGAAGAATCAAATTATTGAAAAATGACAAAACTGAAATATTGAAAAGTTGAAAAATTGAGAAACCGGAAAGTTGAAAAACCAAAATTTAAAAAATCGCAGAAATTGAAGAATCGGAAAATTGGCATATCGAAAAAATTAAAAATTGAGAAACTGAAAAATTACAAAACTGAAATGAAGAAAAATTTAAAAATAAAAAAGTTGAAACAACAGGATCCAGAAATCTAAAAATCGAAAATTTCAGAAGTTGAAAAAACGAAAATTGAGAAATCGAGAAGTTAAAAATTGAAAAATTGAAAATAAAAAAATCGATATCTCGAAAAATTGAAAAATCGAGAAATTGATCAATCAGAACATCGAAATGTCAAAATCTCAATAAAACGAGAAATATAAAATTGGAAAATTTAAAAATTTAAAAACAAAAATGAAAAATCAGAAAAAAAATTAATATTGGAAAATTGAAAAATCGAAAAATCTGAAACCAAGAAGTCGAAAAATCGAAACATCAAAAAACTGAAAAATCTAAAATTTAAAAATTCGAAAAATTGAAAAATCGAAAAACTGAAAAGTCAAAAAACCGAAAATTGAAAAATCGGCGTATCGAAAAATTAAAAATCGAGAATCGAAACATCAAAAAGTCGAAAAATTGAAAAATCTAAAATTTAAAAATCGAAAAATTGAAGAGTCAAGTTATTGAAAAATGACAAAACTGAAATATTGAAAAGTTGAAAAATTGAGAAATCGGAAAGTTGAAAAACCAAAATTTAAAAAATCGCAGAAATTGAAGAATCGGAAAATTGACAAATCGAAAAAATTAAAAATTGAGAAACTGAAAAATTACAAAACTGAAATGAAGAAAAATTGAAAAATAAAAAAGTTGAAACATCGAAATCTAAAATCCAAAATTTAAAAAAATAGCAAATATTTAATGAAAAATCGAGAAATTGAAAAATTCCAAAGTTGAAACATCAGAAGATCCAGAAAACATCAAAAAGTGGAAGAATTGAAATATCTAAAACTCCAAAATCGAAAAAACTGAAAAATCCAAAATATAAAAATCGAAAAAGTAAAAAATCAGGATATCGAAAAATCAAAAAGTAGAAAGATCGAAAAATTGAAGAATCGAATTACTGAAAAATGACAAAACTGAAACACTGAAAAATTGAAAAATCAAGAAATCGAAAAGTGGAAAAATTTAAAAAATCACAAAAATTGAAAAATCGAATAACTGAAAAATCAAAAAATCAAAAATTTAAAAAACTAAAAAATCGACGTATCGAAGAATTGAAAAGCGAGAATCGAAACATCAAAAAGTGGAAAAATTGAAATATCTAAAATTTCAAAATCGAAAAAACTGAAAAATCCAAAATATAAAAATCGAAAAAGTAAAAAATCAGCATATCGAAAAATCAAAAAGTAGAAAGTTCGAAAAAATGAAGAATCGAATTATTGAAAAAATGAAAAAACTGAAACACTGAAAAATTGAAAAATCAAAAAATCGAAAAGTTGAAAAATCAAAATTTAAAAAATCACAAAAATTGAAAAATCGGAAAATTGACAAATCGAAAAAATGAAGAATCGAGAAACTAAAAAATGTCGAAACTGAAATGAAGAAAAATTGAAAAATCGAGAAATTCAAAAATCGAAACATCAAAAAACCGAAAACTCGAAAAATCGGAAAACCGAGAGACTGAAAAATCGAAAAATCGAAAATTTCATCAACTGAACAATTAAAAAATCGAAACATCGAGCAAGATTTCAAAGCATTCGGTTTTGTAGTTCCTGCTTAAATCAATAAAATAAATTCACGCGTTCGTTAATTTTTTTGAGTCACCCTGTATCTGCACAACCAAAAAATATGAATGGAATGATAAATCACAAGTACAAACTCATCATATTTTGTACATTTTAGATAGGATTTATTCGGCAAACTTTTGAGGTGGCGTCATCAATTTTTTGGGGGGGACAAGTAAATATATTTTGAATAAAAATTTATCGTGCTTATCATAACTGTAAATCATCTGCAAGATTTCAAAGTATTCGGTTTTGCAGATTCTAAATTAAATTGCAAAATATTGTTTCATAATTTTGATTTTTTTTAATCGGGACGTTTCGGGTAAAACTCAATTCGGAATCATAAACTACATGCGTAGGACTATGTTATTTTATACAATTTAAAACCCATTTACTATGTACAATTTTGAAGTGACGTCATTGCATTAGTGGGGGGAGGCTGAGAGCTACTGCTGTTTATTGTATAAAAAAGTTGAAAGAATCTTGGATCCCCTAGTATTTTTTTAGAATACGAAAGAATCTGTAATCCCATAGTATGTTTGAACAATTTATTTGAAAGAATCTTGGAGACCCTAGTATTTTTTTAAAAAAAGATTGAGAGAATCTTAGGGTTCTTTATTGTAATCGTAGTGACTTCCAGTGTTCTGGTTTAGTGAGAATTTGAAAGAACCCTGATAGTTCCAATGTTTTATTAGATAGAATTTGAAATAATATTGGACAACCCGTTTTTCTAGAAGGAACTTGATAGAATCTTGGAGATTCCTAATGTCCTATGTTAAATTGAATTTGAAAGAGTGGGTAAAATTGGTTCAATCGACGAAAATTGGTGTCAAATTGTAGATAATCTTCCGCTAGTTATCAGAATTTATAATTACTGCAAAATCGAGATCTGTCACCTATTAACGTTTCCCGCCTTTTCTTTAGTGACCATCGAATCTCACTAAAACTTTTTGATAACGAACTAAACTTTTTTAAGTTGCAACACTGCCTCCCATGGTCAAAAGTGACAGATGACTGTTGTCGCTTTCATTAAAGTTTTTATAAAGATCTGAAAAAAGTGCTAAAATGGCCCAAATATCAGCCACAGAGCAACCAAACATGAAACAAGTGGACCTAACCACCCTAAACATACAACAATTATCCACCCTAAAACAACAATTGGATCAAGTGAGAACCTAACCTCAAACCCGCACATGATTTTTAATTTTGTTATAACTTCAGGAGTTGTCTTTATTCCAAGAATCCCTCACCTCTCTAAAAATGGCGCAAACGAAATTTCAAAATTCAGGGGAGGCTTTGGAGAAAATTACCACAAATAGCGAAGGCAAGGAAATTTTGGTGCCCCTAACAGGCTCGGTGAGTAGTCGCCCATTTGGAATTTTCCTGACGAGAGTTTTGTAGATGTATGTACCTGGAAAACTGTACGACACGAATAACGTTCTCATTGATATCGGTACGAGGTACTATGCAGAGAAGGTTGGTTAATTTGAAAATATTGATTGTTATTTTTTTTTAACAATAATTGTAGGATATGGACGCCGCCAAAGATTATTTTAAGCGCAAAATTCAATTCGTGACGGAGCAGATGGAGAAAATCCAGTTCCTGGGGTTAGAAAAGAGCAAAATTAGGGACGCTATTGTTGAAATTATTGAAATGAAGTTGCAGCAACAGAGCTAAATGTGTCGAATTTTTAGTTAGGTATCTTGTAGTTCGCTATTTATGAAAAAATTAAACTCCTTTATAACAAATGCTTTATTGTGCACACTATTTTTTTATGTACAATGGGTCCTTTTCACAGTCTACAATATAAAGTTGAAAAAAATGGAAATAACGCAAATTTTGGTTTCTAACTTTATTAACCAAATTTAAGAATGAGGTAAAACAAAACTAGGTTACAAAGATGATCTATTTTTAGTGATAGTAGACATGTATGTATCCACTACCGTAACGAAAAGGGGCTCATTTATTCACAGTTGGCTATTAAAAATGTCTGGTTTTATTTTTCATTGGTGTTAAATAAATGAGCCTTACAGAGATATGTGATTAAAATGGAACAACAATGCACTCACTTTTACGGTTTTTTTAGGTTATAAATTATGCGCCTCGATCAGTGAACTGATTTTCGTTTTAAGGTGTAACGTTTTGAAACAATTAAATATTTGTCGGGTGTTTGGTATTGTTGTTCCACTTATTTTTGTTGTTTGATGGACATAACGACATGCAAACATTTTATGCTAAGTGTATTGATAAATAAAATTTTATTGTCGTAGCGACAATTGTATACATTTTCAAACTGTTTCGCTTATTAAAACATTTTTATTTAGTTGTGTTGTTTATGGCCGCCAAAGCAAAGAAAATATGTCAGGACAGCGTAAGGTAAATAAAAAGATCAAGTGCGTAATGCGCACCCGTACGGTAAGAAAGCTTTTATTCCACTAGTGACGTAAATAAACTGCAGCTGTTCTGACACATATTCGTATGGTTTTCAAGTACTTCGTTGAATTTTAATAACAACGAAACATGAATTATCCTACAATTTTTAAAATTTCCTATTAAATTATTGTTTTAGAATCAAAAATGTGGTAACTCAACGGTAAAAAATAAGTTACAATATATTACGTGATTCTTATTAGGTACATTGTTTTATACAGCCTTGGATTTTAAAATACAAATTTGTTAAAAGATTTTAAATTTTACAATTTTGTAAAATTTGTTCTAAAATTGTATTGCTTTAAAAATGTTTATTGTATCTGACATTTTATGATGATGATTTAAATGATGTGACGAGGAATATTAACACCAACACGTACACCGCTGACATCCCTGAAAAAAAAACACCATTATTACACGTTTTTATATAAAATAATGTTGCTTTAAAAGATTTGTTTAATTTGTGTAAAATCGATATTCCATAAACACCCTAGAGACATAAAAGTTAATTATGCGTATATTATTCAAAATACATATTAACACACCGATCCGTAAAATTAATTTTGGAAAATGGAATATTATATTCGAACCCCGAAAGATATAAACTGGCAGCAAATATATTTTTCGCTTAATTATATATATTTGAGTTCGAAACTTAACCCGAGCCTTTAGAAACTAAACTAATAAAAGAGCGAATTCCTTGTTTATGTGTCGTCAAAGTTTTAATACTGTTTGCTTCAAGTTCGCAAACTTTTTCCCGTTGTTCCGATTATTGCATGCCGGAGTTCGGTTAATTAATTGTGTTTTACAAAACGAGAAACGCAATTTCTCACTACACATAGTTTCAAGATGGTGTGCCGCCTCACTATATTAATTTCAGTTTTACCATTAATTCTACAGCTTCCACTTTTCTTGTCAGTTTTGGCAGTATAACTTTCCACTTCGTCCAGGAATTGGTACGTCGCATTAAACCCTGTCCCGTCCAAGCGATCGTTCGACCTGAAGGTAACCCGGAAAAACTTTCTGTCTGACGCTACATCGAACTCTTTAAGTTGGCCACAATGCCTGGAATACTTCCTATCACGTGTCATGAAGTTGGAGAACTCTACGTAATCGCTCGCCGAGATCGCCTCACACCTGCAGAAAGAGTTAAGTATACACCGGACACAGTTCGAGACGGACTTACGGCAAGACGCCTTCGACGTCGAAGTAGTTGAAATGCAGCCGGACTTTTTCTTTGAGGTTTCCGTGAAAGAAGTAGTGACACTCCGTGTCTCTGGGGTAAAGACCTGGGTAATTGGGGCTGTAGAAAAATCCAGTTCTAGATTCGTTACTATTAAATACAAAGGCACATGGATATTCCGGTAGCTGCGTACCGGTTCTAATACCAAAATCTGCAAAAAACACGTATCTGTTATTCACGCAAACAAGAAGCATGGAGAATGTAATGTAATAGCGTCTTGGGAAATGCAGGAATAATTTTCGTCGGAAAGCAGCAGTGTTGAGTTGTCGGGGAATTCATACATTTTACATAGCGGCGTAACGTGTTTCAGTCTGCGGAGTGACGTTTAATTATGGCGCTTTTAGTACGGAACGATTGTCATTCCTGTGGATGAATACTTACTTTCTATAAAGCTGTACGTCGCTTTGAAGCCTCTCGAGTATCTCGACGCGAAAAGACTTTGAAATTCTAACCTAAGCCTTGGACCGTTGGACATGACAGGTTTGGGCAACGTGTTGCCGCAGAAACTGTCGATTTTTTCCATTCTACCTTCTATGTGGACAAAGGCCATGAGGGAGTCGTGGCCGGTGCATCTGGAACAAAGAAAGCGAAGAAATCATTTAGTATTTAGTACTGTAAAACGTAGAGGTGTTTCTGACTTGACCTTCGGGATCACGGTGGTACGCCGATGATGCTAAACCAGGACATATTTCTTGGTAACATCAGTTGAAATTGCCGCTGTTTGGGTACGGTCAGGTCAGGTCAAGTCAGGTCAGGTTAGGTCTCTTTTTAAAGAATGTAGAAGCGTCTAGTGTTTCATTTTTGAAAAATTTGAAAAGATCTTGAGGGTCCCTTGTATCTTTATTTTATTATTGGGGCTTCCCAGTGTTTTATGTTTGAAAGATTTTGAAAAGATATTGGGAGAATTTGGTGTTTTTTTTAGAGATTGGAAGAATTTTGGGGACTTTAATGTCTATTTTTTGATGAAACGTGAAACAATCTTAGGAACATACAGCATCATTTTTAAAAAAACGTAGAATAGTTTTCGAGATTTCTGGTTTTACTTATGAAAAAATTTGAAAAGATCTCGGGGACATTTAGTGTTTTTTTGGAATGAAGATGAAACAATACAACAAAATTTTTCAGGTTCCTCGTGTTTTATTTTTGAATACATTAAAAAAAAAGTCTTTGGGGCCCTTTTCTTTTATTTGTGAAAAATTTGAACCAATCTTCAGGCTCCTTTTTGTCTCTATTGTAGAAAGATTTTGAAAATATCTTGGAGGCCCCTAGTGTTTTTTTAATTGATTGAAAAAATCGTGGTAACCCCGAGTGTCTTTTTTTAAACAACATCTTGGGGATTCCTGGTGTTCTATATTTGAACAAAATTTTAAAAGTTCTTGGGGGCGTCCAGTGTTCTTTTTTGAGTGAAGGTGAAAGAATCTTGGGGGGTCTGAGTTTTAGTTTTGAAAAAAGTCTTTAGAGTCCTTCTCCTTTGTTTTTGAACGCTTAGTTTGAAAGAGTTTGAAAAGATCCTGAGGGCTGTTGATTTGTTTTTTTCTTAAAAATATTGAAAGATTCTTGGGCCCTGTGGTGTTCATTTTCTGTTGAAAGTTGAAAGAATTTTGCTAATCTCGAGTTTCTTCTTTATTGGGAATGTTCGATGTTTTATTTTTGAAAAAATTTGAAAAGATCTTGAGGCGTTCTAGTAACTTGTTTTAAACAACAGTGAAGAATCTTGGAGATTCCTGGAGTTTTACTTTTCAAAAAATTTAAAAAAAGTCGGCTCATTTTTTGTTTTTGAAAAATTTGAAACAATCTTGAGATACTCTTGTGTCTTTATTGTAAAGAACATAGAAGAATCTTGAGAGTCCTCGGTATTTCATGTTTGAAAAATTTTGAAAACATCTTGGGGGCCCTAGGTGGTTTTTTAAAGAGATCCAAAGAATCTAGGGATTATAGTGTGTACTTTTTGAGGAAAGGTAAAAGAATCTTAGGGATTTCTTTGAAAATATTTGAAAGATCTTAAGGACTTCTAGTGATTTTTTCTTTCATTAAACTGAAAGAATTTTGAGAGGACCGAGTGTCTTTTTTAAACAACATATAGATGCCTAAAGTTTTATTTTTGAAAAACTTGAGAAAAAATCTTTAAGCTCCTTCTCGTATTTTTTTTTTTAATTTTAAACAATCTTGAGGAACCCTTGTATCTTTGCTATAAAGAACGTAGTAGAATTTTGGAAGTCTCCGGTGTTTTATCTTTGAAAGATTTTGAAAAGATTTTGGGAGCACTTGGTATTTTTTTAACAAGTTGAAAGAATTTTGATTCTTGTAGTGTCTTTGTAGTGTTTTTGACAAAAGGTGAAGTAATCTTGGGAAATCCGAAAGTTTTTTTAAACAACGTAAAAAAGTCTTGGGGATTTCTGATGTTCCATTTTTGAAAAAAAAAAAAAAAAAATGAAAAGATCTTGAGAGCTTCTAGAGTCCTTTTTTAATGAAACTGAAGGAGTTTTGAGGCGCCGTGTGTATTTTCTTAAACAACATAGCAGAATCTTGGAGGTTCTTGGAGTTTTGTTTTTCAAAAAAAAAGTCTTTGGGCTCCTTTTTTGTTTTTGAAAAATTTTAAACAAACTTGAGGTACCCTTGTGCCTTTATTGTAAATAACGTAGAAGAAATTTGAGAGTCCTCTGTTTTTATGTATGAAAGATTTTGAAAAGATCTGGGAGGCTTTAGGTGTTTTTTTTAAAGAGATTGAAAGAATCTTGGGGATTGTAGTGTTTATTTTTTAACGAAAGGTGGAAGAGCCTTGAAAACCCAAAGGGATCTTGAAGGTTCTGGTGACTTCTTCTTTGATTAAACTGAAAGAATCTTGAGGGGACCGTGTGTCTTTTTTTAAACAACCTAGAAGAATCTTGGAGGCTCCTGGAGTTTTATTTTTAAAAAGATTTGGAAAGAAGTCTTTGAGCTGCTTCTCTTTTGTTTTTGAAAAATTTGAAACAACTATAAGGATCTCTTATGTTTTTATTTTAAAAATGTAGGTAGAAGAATCTTGGGGGTCCCCGGTGTTCTATATTTCTCCTAGCGCTTTTTTTAAGAGATTGAAAGAATTTAGGGCCTTCCAGTGTCTATTTTTTGATGAAAGTGTCTTTTTTGCACAACGTAGAAGAGTCTTGTGGATTCTTGACGTTTTATTTTTGATCTTCATTGACAAGATCTTGAAGGTTTCTAATGTGTTTTTTTTTTTAATGAAGGTGAAAGAATCTTGAGGAGCTAGATGTTTTTTTTTTAAACAACACTGAAGAATCTTGAAGGTTCCTGGAGTTTTATTTTTGAAAAAAAATGAAAAAGATCTTTGGGGTCCTTATCTTTTGTTAAAAAAAAAAAATGAAACAATCTTGAACCCTCTTTGTGTCTTTATTTTAAAGAACATAGAAGAATCTTGGAGGTTCCAGGTGTTATATGTTTGAAAGCTTTTGAAAAGATCTTGGGCGCTCCTGGTATTTTTTTAAAGATTTTGAAGGCTTCTAGTGTTTCTTTTTTTGAATGAAAGTGACAGAATCTTGGAGGTTCCGGGAGTTTTATTTTTAAGAAGATTTGAAAAAAGTCTGTCTCTAGTGTTTATCTTTGAAAAATTTTAGAAGATCTTGGGAACTCTTCGAGTTTTTTTTAAGAGATTGAAAGTATTTTTTTTGGAACAGTGTTGGGGATTCTTGGTGTTTCATTTTTGAAAAAAAATGACAAGATCTTGAAGACTTCTAGTGTTTCTTTTTTTTTAATGAAAGTGGAAGAATCTTGGAATTTCCTGGAGTTTTACTTTTCAAAAAATAAAAAAAAGTCTTTCGGCTCATTTTTTGTTTTTGAAAAATTTGAAACAATCTTGAGATACTTTTGTGTCTTTATTGTAAAGAACATAGAAGAATTTTGGGAGTCCTCGGTATTTTATGTTTGAAAAATTTTGAAAAGATCTTGGGGGCCCTAGGTGTTTTTTAAAGAGATTGAAAGAATCTAGGGATTATAATGTGTACTTTTTGACGAAAGGTAAAAGAATTTTGGAAACCCCAAGTGTCTTTTTTAAACACCGTAGAAGAATCTTAGGGATTTCTGGTGTTTTATCTTTGAAAATATTTGAAAGATCTCGTATTAAAAAAAAAATTTTAAACATTCTTGAGGAACCCTTGTATCTTTACTATAAAGAACGTAGTAGAATCTTGGAAGTCCCCTGTGTTATGTTTGAAAGATTTTGAAAAGATTTTGGGAGCACTTGGTATTTTTTTAAGAAATTGAAAGAATTTTGATTCTTGTAGTGTCTATTTTTTGACGAAGGGTGCAGTAATCTTGGGAAATCCGAAAGTTTTTTTTAAACAACGTAAACAAGTCTTGGGGATTTCTGATGTTGCATTTTTGAAAGAAAGTGAAAAGATCTTGGAGGTCCTAGGTGTTTTTTTAAAGAGATTAAAAGAATCTTGGGGATTGTAGTGTCTATTTTTTAACGAAAGGTTGAAGAATCTTGGAAACTCCAAGTGTCTTCTTCTAAACAACGTAAAAGAATCTTGAAGATTCCTGGTGTTTTATCTTTGAAAATATTTGAAAAGATCTTGAGGGACTCGAGGGTCCTTTTTAAACAACGTTGAAGAATCTTGTAGATGCTTAAACTTTTGTTTTTGAAAAATTTGAAACAATCTTGAAGGTCCCTTGTGTCTTTATTGTAAAAAACGTAGAAGAATCTTGGTGGTCCCCAGTGATTTATATTTGAAAGATTTTGGGGACCCTTGGTGTTTTTTAAAAGATTGAAAAAAATTTGGCCCTTGTAGTGTATATTTTTTGACGAAGAGTGAAGGAGTCTTGGGAAAGCCGAATGTTTTTTTTTTAAACAATGTAGAAGATTTTAGGTGTTTTATTTTTGAAGTCTTTGGGCTCCTTTCTTGTTTTTGAATAATTTGAAACAATTTTGAAGTACCCTTGTGTCTGTATTGTAAAGAACGTAGAAGAATTTTGATTGTCATCGGTATTTTATGTTTGAAAAATTTTGAAAAGATCTTGGGAGCCCTAGATGTTTTTTTAAAGATATTGAAAGAATCTAGGGATTATAGTGTTTGCTTTTTGACGAAAGGTGAAAGAATCTTGGAAACCCCAAGTGTCTTTTTTTAAACACCGTAGAAGAATCTTAGGGATGTCTTTGAAAATATTTGAAAGATCTTAAGGACTTCTAGCGACTTTTTCCGTAATTAAACTGAAGGAATTTTGAGAGGACCGAGTGTCTTTTTTAAACAACATATAGATGCCTAAAATTTTATTTTTGAAAAACTTGAGAAACAATCTTTAGGCTCCTTCTCGTATTTTTTTAAAAATTTTAAACAGTCTTGAGGAAACCTTGTATCTTTATTATAAAGAACGTAGTAGCATCTTGGAAGTCCCCGGTGTTTTATGTTTGAAAGATTTTAAAAAGATTTTAGGAGCACTTGGTATTTTTTTAACAAATTGAAAGAATTTTGACTCTTGTAGTGTCTAGTTTTTGACGAAGGATGAAGTAATCTTTCAAAATCCCAAAGTTTTTTTAAACAACGTAAAAAGTCTTGGGGATTTCTGGTGTTCCATTTTTGAAAAAAATGAAAAGATTGAGAGCTTCTAGAGTCTTTTTTTAATGAAACTGAAGGAATTTTGAGGGGTCGTGTGTCTTTTCTTAACAACATAGCAGAATTTTGGAGGTTCCTGGAATTATATTTTTGAAAAAAATTGAAAGAAGTCTGGGCTCCTTTTTTTTTGAAAAATTTGAAACAAACTTGAGGTACCCTTGTGTCTTTATTGTAAATAACGTAGAAGAAATTTGAGAGTCTTCTGTTTTTATGTATGAAAGATTTTGCAAAGATTTTGGAGGCCGTAGGTGTTTTTTTAAAGAGATTGAAAGAATCTTGGGGATTGTATTGTCTATTTTTTAACGAAAGGTTGAAGAATCTTGGAAACTCCAAGTGTCTTCTTCTAAACAACGTAGAAGAATCTTGAAGATTCCTGGTGTTTTATCTTTGAAAAGATCTTGAGGGGCCCGAGTGTCCTTTTTAAACAACGTAGAAGCTTAAACTTTTGTTTTTGAAAAATTTGAAACAATTATGAGGATCTCTTGTATCTTTATTTTAAAGATGTAGGTAGAAGAATCTTGGGAGTCCCCTGTGTTCTATATTTCAAAGATTTTAAAAGATCTTGGGAGCTCCTAGCGTTTTTCTTAAGAGATTGAAAGAATTTTGGGGCTTGCAGTGTCTATTTTTTTGACGAAAGTGTCTTTTTTGAACAACGTAGAAGAATCTTGTGGATTTTTGACGTTTTATTTTTGATCTTCATTGACAAGATCTTGAAGGTTTCTAATGTGTTTTTTTTTTAATGAAAGAGAAAGAATCTTGAGGAGCTTCATGGTTTTTTTAAACAACTCAGAAGAATCTTGAAGTTTTATTTTTGAAAAAAATTGAAAAATATCTTTGGGGTCCTTATCTTTTGTTAAAAAAAAAAAATTAAACAATCTTGAAGCCCCTTTGTCTCTTTATTTTAAAGAACGTTGAAGAATCTTGGAGGTCCCTGGTGTTATATGTTTGAAAGATTTTGAAAAGATCTTGGGCGCTGCTGGTATTTTTTTAAAGAGATTGAAAAAAAATCGGGGATTGTAGTGTTTATTTTTTGACGAAAGGTGAAAGAATCTTGGGAACCCCAAGTGTCTTTTTTAAACAACATAGAAGAGCCTTGGGGATTCCTATTGTTTTATTTTTTTTTTAAATTTGGAAACATTTTGTGGGCTTCTAGTGACTTTTTCTTTAATTAAGCTGAAAGAATCTTGAGGGAACCGAGTGTCTTTACTTAAACAACAGTAAAGAATCTTGGAAGTTCCTGGAGTTTTATTTTTAAAAAGATTTGAAAAAAAACCTTTGAGCCCCTTCTCTTTCGTTTTTGAAAAATTTGAAACAAATTTGAGGATCTCTTGTGTCTTTATTTTAAAGACGTATGTAGAAGAATCTTGAAGGTCACCGGTGTTTTATATTTGAAAGATTTTAAAAGATTTTGGGGGTTCCTAGCTTTTTTTAATAGATTGAAAGAATCTTGGTCTTGTAGTGTCTATTTTTTGACGAAAGTGTCTTTTTGAACAGTCTTGGGGATTCCTGGTGTTTTATTTTTGAAAAAAATTGACAAGATTTTGAAGGCTTTTACTGTTTCTTTTTTTTTTAATGAAAGTGACAGAATCTTGGGGGTTCTGGAGTTTTATTTTTGAAAAAAAAAAATTGAAAAATGTCTTTGGAACAACTTTGAGGATCCTTTGTGTCTTATAACTTTTTAAGAAAAAGCGAACATCTTTGGAAATTCGATGTCTTTAAAAAAAAAAAAAACGTAGACCAGTCTTGGAGATTCCTGGAGTTTTATTTTTGAAATAATCGGAAAAAATAAATCCTACCGTTTTTTTAAGAAATGTGAAAAATTGTGTGATCCTTGATATTTAACTTTTGAAAGAATTTGAACCAATCTTTTTTGTCGCTATTGCAAAAAGCGTAGAAGAATCTTGGGGTTGTTCCCGGTTGTTTTGTGAGAGAGATTTTGAAAATATCTTGGAGGCCCCTAGTGTTTTTTTAATTGACTGAAAAAATCGTGGTAACCCCGAGTATCTTTTTTTAAACAACATCTTGGGGATTCCTGGTATTTTATTTTTGAACAAATTGTAAAAGTTCTTGGGGGCGTCCAGTGTTCTTTTTTAAGTGAAGGTGAAAGAATCTTGAGGGATCTGAATTTAGTTTTGAAAAAAGAGTCTTTAGAGTCCTTGTCTTTTGTTTTTGAACGCTTTGAAACAATCTTGAGGGTCTCTTGTGTCTTTATTGTAAAGAGCGTAGAAGAATCTTGGGAGCCCCCGGCGTTTTCTGTATGAAAGATTTTGAAAAGATCCTGAGGGCTGTTGATATTTTTTTTTCTTAGAAATATTTAAAGAATCTTGGACCCTGTGGTGTTCATTTTCTGTTGAAAGTTGAAAGAATTTTGCTAATCTCGAGTTTCTTCTTTATTGGGAATGTTCGATGTTTTATTTTTGAAAAAATTTGAAAAGATCTTGAGGGGTTCTAGTAACTTGTTTTAAACAACAGTGAAGAATCTTGGAGATTCCTGGAGTTTTACTTCTCAAAAAATTAAAAAAAAGTCTTTCGGCCCATTTTTGGTTTTTGAAAAATTTGAAACAATCTTGAGATACTCTTGTGTCTTTATTGTAAAGAACATAGAAGAATCTTGAGAGTCCTCGGTATTTCATGTTTGAAAAATTTTGAAAAGATCTTGGGGGCTCTAGGTGTTTTTTTAAAGAGATTGAAAGAGTGTGTACTTTTTGACGAAAGGTGAAAGAATCTTGGAAACCCCAAGTGTCTTTTTTTAAATATCATAAAAGAATCTTAAGGATTTCTGGTGTTTTATCTTTGACAATTTTTGAAAGATCTCGTATTTTTAAAAAAATTTTAAACAATCTTGAGGAACCGTTGTATCTTTACTATAAAGAACGTAGCAGAATCTTGGATGTCCCCGGTGTTTTATGTTTGAAAGATTTTGAAAAGATTTTAGGAGCACTTGGTATTTTTTTAACAAATTGAAAGAATTTTGATTCCTCTAGTGTCTATTTTTTGACGAAGGGTGAAGTAATCTTGGAAAATCCGAAAGTTTTTTTTAAACAACGTAAAAAAGTCTTGGGGATTTTTGATGTTCCATTTAAAAAAAAAAATTGAAACGAGCTTGAGAGCGTCTAGAGTCTTTTTTTAATGAAACTGAAGGAATTTTGAGGGGCCGTGTGTCTTTTCTTAAACAACATAGCAGATTCCTGGAGGTTCCTGGAGTTTTATTTTTGAAAAAAAATGAAAAAAGTCTTTGGACTCCTTTTTTGTTTTTGAAAAATTTGAAACAAACTTGAGGTACCTTTGGAACTTTATTGTAAATAACGTAGAAGAAATTTGAGAGTCCTCTGTTTTTATGTATGAAAGACTTTGAAAAGATCTTGGAGGCTCTAGGTTTTTTTTTAAAGAGATTGAAAGAATCTTGGGGATTGTAGTGTCTATTTTTTAACGAAAGTTGGAAGAATCTTGGAGACCCCAAGTATCGTTTTCTAAACAACGTAAAAGAATCTTGAAGATTCCTGGTGTTTTATCTTTGACAAGATCTTGAGGGGCCCGAGTGTCCTTTTTAAACAACGTAGAAGCTTAAACTTTTGTTTTTGAAAAATTTGAAACAATTATGAGGATCTCTTGTGTCTTTACTTTAAAGATGTAGGTAGAAGAATCTTGGGAGTCCCCTGTGTTCTATATTTCAAAGATTTTAAAAGATCTTGGGAGCTACTAGCGTTTTTCTTAAGAGATTGAAAGAATTTTGGGGCTTGCAGTGTCTATTTTTTTGACGAAAGTGTCTTTTTTGAACAACGTAGAAGAATCTTGTGGATTTTTGACGTTTTATTTTTGATCTTCATTGACAAGATCTTGAAGGTTTCTAATGGGTTTTTTTTTTAATGAAAGTGAAAAAATCTCGAGGAGCTTCATGGTTTTTTTAAACAACTCAGAAGAATCTTGATGTTTAATTTTTGAAAAAAATTGAAAAATATCTTTGGGGTCCTTATCTTTTGTTAAAAAAAAAAATGAAACAATCTTGAAGCCCCTTTGTCTCTTTATTTTAAAGAACGTTGAAGAATCTTGGAGGTCCCTGGTGTTATAGGTTTGAAAGATTTGGAATAGTTCTTGGGCGCTCCTGGTAACTTTTTAAAGAGTTTGAAAAAAATTCGGGGATTGTAGTGTTTATTTTTTGACGAAAGGTGAAAGAATCTTGGGAACCCCAAGTGTCTTTTTTAAACAACATAGAAGAGCCTTGGGGATTCCTATTGTTTTATTTTTTTTTAAATTTGGAAACATTTTGAGGGCTTCTAGTGACTTTTTCTTTAATTAAACTGAAAGAATCTTGAGGGGACCGAGTGTCTTTACTTAAACAACAGTAAAGAATCTTGAAAGTTCCTGGAGTTTTATTTTTAAAAAATTTGAAGAAAAGCCTTTGAGCTCCTTCTCTTTCGTTTTTGAAAAATTTGAGACAAATTTGAGGATCTCTTGTGTCTTTAAAAAAAAAAATGACAAGATCTTGAAGGGTTCTAGTGTTTCTTTTTTTTTATTGAAAGTGACAGAATCTTAGAGGTTCCTGGAGTTTTATTTTTGAAAAAAAATTGAAAAAAGTCATTGGGTTTCTTCTCTTTTGTTTTGAAAAATTCGAAACAACTTTGAGGATCTGTTGTGTTTTTATTTTAAAGCCAGAGAATCTTGAGGGTCCCTAGTGTTTATCTTTGAAAAATTTTAGAATATCTTGGGAGCTCTTGGAATTTTTTTTTTAAGAGACTGAAAGAATCTTGGGGCTTGTAGTGTCGATTTTTTGACGAAAGTGTTTTTTTGAACAGTTTTGGGGATTCCTGGTGCTTCATTTTAGAAAAAAATTGACAAGATCTTGAAGGCTTCTAATGTTTCTTTTTTTTTGAACGAAAGTGACAGAATCTTAGAGGTTCCTGGAATTTTATTTTTGAGAAGATTTGAAAAAAGTTTTTGGATTTCTTCTCTTTTGTTTTTGAAAAATTCGAAACAACTTTAAGGATCTCTTGTGTTTTTATTTTAAAGACAGAGAATCTTGGGGGTCCCTAGTGTTTATCTTTGAAAAAATTTAGAAGATCTTTGGAGCTCTTGGAGTTTTTTTTTTAAGAGACTGGAAGAATCTTGGGGCTTGTAGTGTCGATTTTTTGACGAAAGTGTTTTTTTGAACAGTCTTTCGGATTCTTGGTATTTTATTTTTGAAAAAAATTGACAAGATCTTGAAAGCTTTTAGTGTTTCTTTTTTTTGAAAGAAAGTGACAGAATCTTGGAGGTTCCTGGAGTTTTATTTTTAAGACGATTTGAAAAAAAAGTCTGTTGGCTTCTCTTTTATTTTTGAAAAATTCGAAACAACTTTGAGGATCTCTTGTGTCTTTATTTTCAAGACGTAGGTAAAAGAATCTTGGGAGTCTTCGGTTTTTATTTTTGAAAAATTTTAGAAAATTTTTGGGGCTTCTGGAGTTTTTTTTTAAGAGACAGAGAGAATCTTGGGGCTTGTAGTGTCTATTTTTTGACGACAATATCTTTTTTGAACAGTTTTGGGAATTCCTGGTTTTTCATTTTTGAAACAAATTGACAAAATCTTGAAGGCTTCTAGTGTCTTTTTTTGAATGAAAATGAAAGAATCTTGGAGGTTTCTAGAGTTTTATTTTTAAGAAGATTTGAAAAAAAGTCTTTCGGCTTCTTCTCTTTTGTTTTTGAAAAATTCGGAACAACTTTGAGGATCTCCTGTGTCTTTAGTTTGAAGATGCAGGAAGACGAATCTTGGGGTCCTCAGTGTTTGAAAGATTTTGAAAAGATCTTGGATGCTCCTGGTGTTTTTTTTTAAAGAGTGAAAGAATCGAAACCCTGATGATGAGTGTTTTTTTAAACAACATAGAATCTCGAAGGTTCCCGGAGTTTTATTTTTGAAAAAAAATGAAAAAAGGCTTTGGGCTCTTTATCTTTCGTTTTTGAAAAATTTTGATCAACTTTGAGGGTCCTTTGTGCCTTTGTTTTATAACTTTTTAAGATAAAGTGAACATCTTTGGAAATTCGAGTGTCTTTTTTTTTTGAAAAAACGTAGACCAGTCTTGGAGATTCCTGGAGTTTTATTTTTGAAATATGTTTGCCACAATAACAAAATAATAAAAGTATCCATATTAAATTAAATTTGCTTTAGTAAGAAAACACAAAAACATTCCAAAAACAACAAAAGCCACTAAAGCGTTTCCCTAATAGTTATATTAGCATTACACATAAACCACTTCATAAATTATAAATTAGTACTGAATTAAATTCAGCTTTGCTTACATTAACCCCGTATTAATGTTTTATAGCTCAGTGTAATAGGGCGCCCATGCAAAAACAAACACCACCTCCTCTCATTTAAAGAAACTCAATTTTCACAATAACGTTAATACAACCTTCATTCCCTAAAGCCTTTGATTCTTAAGTGCTATCATCGAAACAACGTCCAGGGGCTGCGTTTGTAAAATTTAAGCACCGCGTGTTGACTTAAACATTAAGGGATGAAGAATAAATGTAAATGCAAGCTGACGTCTCGCTGTGTTTCCGGTGGAAGAATTTCAAGCAGCCGAAGTTAAAAAAAAGGGTTTCTAGGTAATATATCACGCATCTGACGTATCGCTTGTACTACTGTATCGTTGTGAGGTGAAGTAGCGGTGTTCGGTTTTGTCATCCGAAATGTAAAAGAACGTAGTTAAATTCTTGAAATCACACTAAATGGAATTGAAACCCCAAAACACGCCACATCACCAAACAAATCGCGAAATTTTAGAAAAACGGCTAATAAAACTTTTCATATCGCTCCCATCATCATCACCAATTCCACTTTGTTCGGATAGTTTGTCTGGAGCTACCCCGATCTCATTTTTCTCCTTGATCGATAAGGGAAATATTTCACACGGTACAGCTGCTGCACGCATTACCTCACCTACCTCTCTCGTAATCAAATCATCCACCTTCTCAGAGGTGATACTGCAATTAGCACGTCATCGATTCGAAAATGTATTGGCCTTTTCGCGACTAATTGCATTTAGCGCCATCAGAATCTAAAGTTCCCTAAGACTATTTTGTCGCTAATAAGATTCCGCAGATTTCTGCGTTCAGGTTAACTCCATTTGGAACTTTCCGCTCGGTAAATTGTTTCTCGTTTTATTTCAATTAGCCTTTTTCTAGAGGCATTAATAACGATTCTGGAGTTTAAGGGGTAGCCCGGGATGAAGGATCGCTTTGAATTTTTTAGATACTCACTCGGTAGAATCGTCCGTGGAACGGTACAAATTGAAATCCTGGAAGACAACTTGGACCCTTTCTTTGCCGCGTCCTTGGAAGTCGTATCTGCACGTCGTTCGCGAAGGATACGGCGCAGGATACGAAGGACTCTGGATTGTGCCGTTTTTGATCATGTCGCTGCTTACCGTTACGTCGCAACTGGATCCTGAAACAATATATCGATCACAGGGATGTTTACGCTATGCATGCTTTTATTTGAAAGAAAACAAGTTCGTAAAGTATACAGCGTGTTCCACGTTGTTGCTTCGTATGATTAATTCCTGGAGGAACTGGGTAGCTACGAATTTACGTCTGTTTATACAAATTGTGTGTTAAAGCTCAAATTTACCGCTAAACTTCAAGACTGGCTCCAGAACAAAGGAAATCGAGAACAATGGAACTACAAAAAATAGTTGAAGGAAAGTTTCACTCAAATCCTAAAGATCGGCGAAGTGAAAATGTTTTACGAAAGTGTAAGGAGGAAAATTAGCAACTAGAAGGTAAACGAAAATTAAACTGCCTTTCAATTCCTCTTACAAACACACTTCAACGAGCTTCGAGGAAACTTGTACACGAGCGTCCCGAATAAGAAATTGAGACGACGCCAGAATGGGAAATTTCCTTGAAAGATTTTTTTTTATTTCTAACAGAAGAATAATAGGGCAATTTAGACAACACTAGCTGTTTATTAACAAGACTGAAAGTTATTCCTTGGCGAAAACATTATTTCGATAAATTCAGTGCTAAAATTTTTAGTACGTGGTTTTGGAAATTTACAATTGACTATACATTTTGAGATATTTTTTTTATACCTTAATAGATTTTTTTATATTATACATAAAATATTAAGTATCAGGAATTTTAATTAAGCATATCGCGTTTCAGATTAGGTAGATTCAGAAAGTTTCAACATACTATAAGACAGGAGAAAACAGATCATAATTGTAAATTTTAAATATATTTGATTGTTTAGATATTTTGTCACATATTTATTTAAAGAAAAAAAACGGAGGTCCTTAAGAATCTTTACCATTTTATTGGGTCAGGTCAGGTCAGGTTAGCTCAGATCAGGTAAAGAGGACCCAAAGATTCGTTCACATATTAAAAAAACACACTAGGAGCCCCTGAGATTCTTTTAAATTTTTGAAAAATAAAACACCAGCGAACCCCGAGATATCATTAAATTTCTTTAGAAACAAAATAGAAGGAACCCAGAAGATTCTTTCCAATATTAAATATATATAAGTAGAGTCCAAAGAGTGCAAAGAGTCTAAAGAGTCCAAAGAGTCTAAAAAGTCAAACAAAATCCTAAAATCTTTAAAGATCTTATAAGCATTAATAATTTTAGAAATTCCAAAAATTCTAAACTTCATAAAATTTCTAGTAATTACAAAAATTCCCAGAGGTCTAAAAATTCCGAAAGGCCTAAAGAGTGTAAAAATTCTATAGTGTCTGAAGATTTTGAAGATTCTGAAAATCCTGGAGATTCTGAATATTCTGAGGATTCTAACGATTCTAGTATTTTAAGGATTCTAAAGATTCTACAAATTCTAAAGATCTTAAGGTCCTAAAGTGTCTAAAGATCATAGAGATTCTAAAGATTCTCAAGATTCTGAAGATTCCGAAGATTCTGAAGATTCTGAAGATTCCGAAGATTCCGAAGCTCCGAACACACCGAGACCTCGATAACCCCTAAGATCCCGAAGGTTCCTAAGATCCCGAAGATCCCGAAGATCCTGAAGATCCCGAAGATCCCAAAGATTCTGAAGATTACAAAAATTCCAAAGTTTTCGAATATGCCGAAGATGCGAAGATTCTGAAGATTTCGAAAAATCGGAAGATTCCGAATACTCGAAGGATTCTGAAAACTCTGAAGATTCCGAAGTGTCTAAAGAGTCCAAAGATTCTCAAGAACTCAAAGAATCTAAAGAATTCAAAGAGTCCATAGAGTCGATAAAGTCCAGAGAGTCCAAAAAATCTAACGAGTCTAAAGAATCTAAAGAGTCCAAAGAGTCCAAAGACTCCAAAGAGTGCAAAGAGTCTACAGGGTCCAAAGAGTCTAAAAAGTCAAGCAAAATCCTAAAAACTTTAAAGATTTTATCGATATTAATGATTTTAGAAATTCCAAAAATTCTAAACTTCATAAACTTTCTACTAATTACAAAAACTCTCAGAAGTCTAAAAATTCGAAATTGTCTAAAGATTCTAAAGACTGTGAAGATTTTGAAGATTCTGAATATTCTGAGGATTCTAGAGATTTTAGAAATCCTAAAGATTCTACAAACTGTAAAAATTCTAATGATTTTAAGATCCTAATGCTTGTAAAGATCCTAGAGATTCTAAAAATTTTAAACATTCTAATGATTCCAAAGATTCTAAAGATTTTAAAGATTCCAAAAATTCCAAAGATTCCAAAGATTCCAAAGATTCCAAAGATTCCAAAGATTCCAAAGATCTCAAAGATCCCAAAAATCCTAAAGACCGAAAATATCCTAAATATCCTAAAGATCCTAAATATCCTAAAGATTTTAATGATGCTAAAAATCTTAAAAATTTCTAAGTTTCAAAAGATTCCGAAGATTCCGAAGATCTAAAGATTCTAAGGAGTCTACAATGTCTAAAAGGTCTAAATAGTCTAAAGACTAGAGAGTCTAAAGAATCTAAAGAGTGTAAAGAGTCTAAAGAGTCCAAAGAGTCTAAAAAGTCAAACAAAATCTTAAAAACTTTAAAGATTTTATAGGTATTAATGGTTTTAGAAATTCCAAAAATTCCAAACTTCATAAAATTTCTAGTAATTACAAAAATTCTCAAAACTCTAAAAATTCGAAATTGTCTAAAGATTCTACAGAGTGTGAAGATTTTGAAGATTCTAAATATTCTGAGGATTCTAGAGATTTTAGGCATTCTAAAGATTCTACAAATTCTAAAAATTCTAATGATTTTAAGATCCTAAAGCTTCCAAAGATCCTAGAGATTCTTAAAGATTTTAAAGATTCCAAAGATCCTCAAGATTCCAAATCTTCCAAAGTTTCCAAAGCTTCCAAAGATCCCATAGATTCCAAAGGTTCCAAAGATTCCAAAGATTCCAATGATCATAAAGACCGGAAAGACCGTAAATATCCGAAAGATCCTAAATATCCTAAATATCCTAAAGATTTTAATGATCCTAAAAATCTTAAAAATTTCGAAATTTCGACAGATTCCGAAGATCCAAAGATCCTAAAGAGTCTAAAGGGTCTACAATGTCTAAAAGATCTAAAGAGTCTATTACAATAATTCTTAGAAGTCTAAAAATTCGAAGTTGTTTAAAGATCCAAAGAGTGTGAAGATTTTGAAGATTCTGAATATTCTGAGGATTCTAGAGATTTTACTAAATCTAAAGGTTGTATAATTTCTAAAAATTCTAATGATTTTAAGATCCTAAAGCTTCTAAAGATCCTAGAGATTCTAAAAATTTTAAAGATGCTAATGATTCCAAAGATTCCAAAGATTCCAAAAATTTCAAATATTCCCAAAGATTCCAAAGATTCCAAATCTTCCAAATCTTCCAAATCTTCCAAATCTTCCAAAGTTTCCAAAGCTTCCAAAGATCCCAAAGATTCCAAAGATTCCAAGGATTCCAAGGGTTCCAAAGATACCAAAGATATCCTAAAGACCGGAAAGATCTTAAATATCCTAAAGTTCCTAAATATCCAAAATATCCTAAAGATTTTGATGATCCTGAAAATCTTAAAATTCCGGAGTTTCGAAAGATTCCGAAGATTCCAAAGATCTAAAAATTCTAAAGAGTCTACAACGTCTAAAAGGTATAAAGAGTCTAAAGAATCTGGAGAGTCTAAAGAATCTAAAGAGTCTAAAGTGTCCAAAGAGTCTAAAGAGTCTAAAATGTCTAAAGTGTCTAAAGAGTCTAAAAAGTCAAACAAAATCTTAAAAACTTTAAAAATTTTATAGGTATTAATGATTTTAGAAATTCCAAATATCCTAAACTTCATAAAATTTCTAGTAATTACAACAATTCTCAGAAGTCTAAAAATTCGAAATTGGCTAAAGATTATAAAGAGTGAAAATTTTAGGAATTCTAAAGATTCTACAAATTCTAAAAATTCTAATAATCCTAAAGCTTCTAAAAATTCTAGAAATTCTAAAAATTTTAAAGATTCTAATGATTCCAAAGATTCCAAAGATTCCAAAGATTTCAAAGATTCCAAATCTTCCAAAGCTTCCAAAACTTCCAAAGATCCCAAAGTTTCCAAAGATTCCAAAGATCCCAAGGATCCCAAAGATCCTAAAAATCCTAAAGATCGGAAAGATCATAAATATCCTACAGATCCTAAATATCCTAAATATCCTAAAGATTTTAATGATCCTAAAAAGCTCAAAAATTCGAAAGTTTCGAAAGATTCCGAAGATTCCGAAAATCTAAAGATTCTAAAGAGTTTACAATGTCTAAAAGGTATAAAGAGCCTAAAGAATCTAGAGAGTCTAAAGAGTCTAAAGAGACTAAAGAACCTGCGAAGTCTAGAGAGTCTAAAAAGTCAAACAAAATCCTAAAAACTTTAAAGATTTTATAGGTATTAATGATTTTAGAAATTCCAAAAATTCTAAACTTCATAAAATTTCTAGTAATTACAAAAATTCTCAGAAGTCTAAAAATTCGAAATTGTTTAAAGATTCTAAAGAGTGTGAAGATTTTGAAGATTCTGAATATTCTGAGGATTCTAGAGATTTTAAGGATTCTAAAGATTCTACAAATTCTAAAAATTCTAATGATTTTAAGATCCTAAAACTTATAAAGATCCTAGAGATTCTAAAGATTTTAAAGATTCTAAAGATTTTAAAAATTCTAAAGATTTTAAAAATTCTAAAGATTTCAAAGATTCCAAATCTTTCAAAGTTTCCAAAGCATCCAAAGATCCCATAGGTTCCAAAGATTCCAGAGATTCCAAAGATTCCAAAGATCCCAAAGATCCTAAAAATTCTAAAGACCGGAAAGATCCTAAATATCCTAAAGATCCTAAATATCCTAAAGATTTTAATGATCCTAAAAAGCTCAAAAATTCGAAAGTTTCGAAAGATTCCGAAGATTCCGCAAATCTAAAGATTCTAAAGAGTTTACAATGTCTAAAAGGTATAAAGAGTCTAAAGAATCTAGAGAGTCTAATGAATCTAAAGATGCTATAGAGTGTAAAGAGTGTAAAGAGTGTAAAGAGTCTAAAGAGTCTAAAGAGTTTAAAGATTCTGAAGAATCTAAAGAGCCTGAAGAAGCTGAAAAGTCTAAGGAGCCTAAAAAGTCTAATAGTCTAAAGAGTATAAAAAATGTTAAGACTCTTAAGACACCAAAAATCCTAAAATTCTAAAAACCTAAATATCTGATGAAGCGATCTTTTAATTTTTATAAATCCTTAATTGCCGTAATTATTATCTTATAAATCTTTTACAGTTTCTAAAGATTCCAGAGATTCCAAGAAATCTTTTTAAATAAGAATTTAGGGATTCTTAAGGTTTTTACAATTTTGCCCAAAATTCTTTGGTATATAAAAAAAAGAGAGGCGAATTTTCAAAATTTTCAACAATAAAATACCATGGAAACCCAAGACACAAGGGAGCACACAAATTCTTTCACATATTAAATATTTCAAAACTGAAAATGTTCAAAAACAACTCCAATATTAAAAAAAAAACGAAGATTCTACAAACTCAAAAAAAATATTAAGGACTCTTGAGTTTCTTCTAAATTCTTTCAAAAACAACACAGAAGTTGTTTCGAAGATTCTTAGGCATTAAAAAAGGGACATTACGGGTCCTTAAAAGTCTTTCAAAATTTATACTATGAAACCCAGAGATCTTTTCATGTTTTTACAAAAACAATACACAAAGGACTTCAAAAATTCTTCCACATGTAAAAAAATACAAGAGGACCCAAAATTCGTTCACATATTAAAAAAAAGGCATTAGAAGCCCCTGAGATTCTTTCAAATTTTTGAAAAATAAAATACAAGTGGTGCCGAAGATTCTTTGGTATATCAAAAAAGAGACACCAGGGTTTCTTTAACGTTTTCAAAATTTTTAATAAAAAAACATCACGGAAACTCGAGGTTTTTTGAAATTCTTTCTAAAACAAAATACAAAAGGTTCCAATGATTCCAAAATTTTTCCAAATTTCTTCTAAAAAATCTTTACTTACAAAAAATTTTACCCATTATATGGATATTTAAAAAGTAGGTGAACTCTATCTAAAGTCCTGACATGGAATCATGTGAAAATTATCTTGACGTAGGTACACCCATCACGTAGATGTTAGTAGAATGATGGTGACATCTCGCAAATAATTTTTTTAAATGGAAACCCTCTATATTTTTACGACGCACTCATATTTCCCCCCGAAAGAAAAAAAAGTGCTTGCAGCATCCTCACACCTCGACAAAAAGCACCCGAACATATTAAACATACACTTGGAAACCATCTTATCCTTAGTTTCTGGACATTCAACCACCACCAAGAAATTACTTTCCTTTGAATGAAGTGCGTAGTAGAAAAATCCCCGCCTTAACAATCCCGGAATTTATTTGCGGCCGTAATTGAGAACCTTATTGTGTGACCCAGCTCGTTTACCGAAGCATTAAATGTATCCTTCCACACAGCTGGATCGACTGTTTAAGATTTCTGAGTTTACATGCGCATCCGCATAAATAACCTCTGCATTCTGAACCTCCGAACTTGCAATATTTGCATAAAATTCTTATAAATTCGAGTCGAGTTGAAGTATGGAAAATAATTTATAAAGACAGAGCTGCTTAATATTCATGATGTCCATGTTTTTATGGACAACAGTTTATTCTTCTCGTGGAAAAGCGGTCGTAGGAAAATTTTTTCTAGATTAACACAAAAAGATTTGCATAGATATGGCGCACAATGCGTTCGGGAAAATGCGCGTGGGCAATTCATCTTAAAGACGCTGTATGGATAAAAGTGAAACATTAATAAACAAGTCGGGTTATTTTAGCTAGGTTGTGTTTAATAGTGGAAGTAACAGTTTGTAATTTCCACGTTCGCAGATGGGTTATTGTTAGTAAAAGCTCCATAAATTAAATTTGCTACCAGTTAGAGTAATGACTTCAAAGGAAGGGTGTACCATTGTTTATTGCAAGCCATTAAATGTAGTTTGAGTTGAACTACATAATAAAATTTTCTTCTGGGTCGAGGTTCATTGTTGGAGCCACAAACTAGCAAGATATTAGCGACAACTGTATTATAAATGCGACGAAACGTAAAATACGGTTTGTTGTTTCATTTTAAGGCGAAGTTGGAAACAGTTTTGGGTGTAGCTAGTGGCAAACGAAATTTTATTCGTCTCCGACACTATCATAATTAAAATTGTATATGTATTGGATTCGTTGAAATTTTCTAATCCTGGGCAAACTTTTGGTGCGGATGTTTGAACCATTTAGTATGGAGGAACGAATATGTTGAACGATAGGATTTATGAGTTAAAGAATAGCCTTTTTTCAAATTCAAAATGGGACAAAAATTCACATTGCAGCTTGAAGCTTTGAAATCCTTTGTGGAATGACGAATATGTTGAAAGTTGTCATTTTTGAGTTAAAAAATAGATTTTTCAAATTCAACGGGGTATAACTTCGAGATGGGACAAAAATCTGAAGTTTGAAGCATTGGTTTCTTTGAAATTTTTGGTTGTGTGAGCATATTTTCAGAACGAATAGTCGATCCGTTTAACGTGGAGGAACAAATATGTTGAAAGATGTCAATCTTGAACCAAAAAATTTGCTTTTTATCAAATTAATCGGGTCATAACTTCAAAATGGGACAATAATTCGGACTTCAGTGTGAAGCGTTGGATTCCTTAAAATTTCCTAGTTCTGTGATATAGCATTTATTAAATCATAAAATGCGGGAATTCCTGGTACATTCTTAACAGAATCATTAAGGACTAAATTGAGGTTATGTGTAGCGCAATGAACATATTCGGCGTAATGATGTTCTTTAAAGTTCATTTTTTTATACCATTTTCCCGATTTTTTAATTTTCATTTTCTGGATTTTATATCACAATTTTTCGTTTATTCAATTTTTCACATTTTCAATTCCTCGATTTTCCAATTTTCAATATTTAGATTTTACAATAATTTTCGTGTTTTCGACCGCAATTTTTCGATCTTTAAGTTTCTCACTTTTTAATCTTTCGATTTTTGAATTTTCCGTTTCTTCAATTACTCAAGTTTTTCGATTTCTCGAAGCTTTCATTTTATACTTTTGCGTTTTTTCATTTTGAGTTTTCAATTTTACAATTTTTCTATTTTATAACTTCTCTATTTTGTTTATTCGGAAAGTAGAAAATTCGAAAAATTGAAAAATCGGAAAATTAAAAAATTGGAAAAAATTGAAAAAACAAAAAATTGCAAAATCGATAAAACGGAAAATCGAATGGAATTTGTTTTTAGGATTTTTTAACTTGGATTTTTTAAATTTTTTAATCTGTATTTCAATTTTTCGATTTTTGGAATTTTCTGTTTCTCATATCTAGGTTTATCGATTTTTTTGAGTTTTTCGATTTTTCCGTTTATCTTTTTTTTAAATAAATATTTCAAATTTGAATTTTCCGATTTCGATTTCTCGATCTTTTGAAGTCTCAAGTTTTCGATTTTTCTAGCATATATTTTAAATTTTCGATTTTTTAATTTTTCATTTTTTCCTTTTATAATCTTTATGTTTCGATTTTCCGCTTTTTATTTTTTAATGTGTTTCAATTTTTCCATTTTTGGAATTTTCGATTTCTCATATCTCAATTTTCCAATTTTAAAAATTTTTCGATTTCTCGATTTTTGCAATTTCTATATTTTTCAGATTTTCGATATTTTCATTTTCCCGATTTTGTAATTTTCATTTTCTTGATTTTATATCACAATTTTTCATTTTTCCATTACCTTTATTTTTTCAATGTTTCTTTGGATTTTATAATTTTTTGTTTATTCAATTTTTTTCATTTTCAATCTTTGATATTTTAAGTTCTTGATTTCCAATTTTTTTATTTTTCGAAGCTTTCATTTTGTACTCTTTCAGTTTTACAATTTTTCTATTTTATAATTTTTCGATTTTGTTTATTCAAAAAGTTAAAAACTCGAAAAAATGAAAAATTGAAACAATGAAAAACTAAAAACCAAGAAACTTAAAAATCTAAAAAAAAATAATGAATCGAAGAATGGGAAAGAAGAAAAACCATTCGAATTGAAAAATTGGAAAATCCAAAAATTGTAAAATCGAAAAATTATAGAATCTTGAACATTGTAAAGTCCAAAAACTGTGACATTCAAACACCGAAAAATTGAAAAATTCCAAAAACGAAAAACTGAAAAAGTGAACAACTTTAAAAATTATAATTATTTGGAGTGTTACATAATTCAAATGAAAACTAGAAAAACTGCAAATGAAAAATTAAAAAAACGGAAAATTGAAAGCCTAAAATTGAAAAAATAAAGAAAATTAAAAACCCACACGAAAAATTGCAAATCGAAAAATTGACGAAATTAAAAACTGAAACTCGTGAAATTTGCAAACTCTAAAATTTGAAACATCTAAAAGTTGGAAAATGGAAAACTGAAATATCGAGAAATCGAAAATTTTCAAAACTGAAAAGTCGAAAGATTATAAATCGAAATTTTGGAAAATCGAAAAACCGAGGAATTCAAATTGAAAAAAGATCGAGAATTCAAGATGTCGAAAAATCTAAATATCTAAAATTTAAAAAATAGAAAAATTACAATAACGAAAAATTTAACATTAAAAAAAAACACAAAATCAAAAAGTCGAAAAATCGAGAAATTGAGAAATGGAAAAATGAAAATTTAGAAAAACCAAAAATTGAAGAGCATAAAATAAATTAAAATCGGGAAATCGGAATGTAAAAAAAATAAAATCGAAAAATTGGTCTAAAGAGTTTAGACAGTACTTCCCTCGCTGTCGGAAACTTGACGTCTGCATGCCTATTGTGTTTTTTTTTCTCATTACATTTTTGTAGTGGGAATTTAAAAAAAAATTGTGATGACGTCATCAACATTTTTGCAAGGACACGTATATCAGTTGGGATAGATGTAGTGTAATACTAAGAATAAAATTATTGTATTCCCAAATTTTCGGGAAAATGAATTGGGTCGTTTTGAATATTGATTTCTTATAATCAATAAAATAACGAAACAATTTACTCACGTATACGGCGCCGGTGTGTAATATCTAGAAAGCGGATTTCTGTCGGGCTAGGCAAGGCCAAACTCGGTACGGCTCGTACGGGATGCGAATTCATTGCGGTTGCGGACTGCACTTCGTTTATTTGAGATTAGAATAACGCTGTTTCGTTGCACTCTGCTGTTAATTCCCGTTCTCATTTACTTAGCCGTTTGATTAATAAATCGTTAATTATATTTATGGAATTAGTACCGATTAAATTCAGTGATTATCTATCACCCGGCGATCCAGCACGTCCCCCCCTATAATCGTGACGTAGCCCGACAGAAATCCGCTGTCTAGTAATATGAGGGGCAACTGAAAATCGTTTATGTATAAACATTCTTAATTTAAGATGACAAGCGTAACAGCATACGTGAGAGTCAAACAGAGAAACTGTAAACAAAACGACCATCGGTTTTATTGCTTCGACTTCCGCTTATTATATAAAACATTGGGTTTATTTTAATTCTTGACGGTGAAATTCACAATTGGTTGATTATAAACATGTCTATTCCACATTCGCGGAACCAAGTGAGCGCATAAAACAAATGCAGGTCTGTAATGTTAAAGTCGATGTAAATAAGCGTGCTACCCTTATGTTTCAACTGAGTTTTTCCTTTAACACATTTTGTGTCTACCAAATTGGGTTGGTTGGGGTGTAATACTAATAATAAGTGTTGCTTTTAATTTAATCAATAAAATAAATTGACTTCATTAATTTTTTTGAACCACCTCTTAAGAAAATCTAAAAAATATGAATGGAATGATAAATCACAAGTACAAACTCATCATAGTTTTTGCATTTTAGATAGGATTTATTCAGCAAAATTTAAGGGTGACGTCATCAATTTTTTTAGGAGGGATGAACAAATACATTTTGAACAAAAGTTTACCATGCTTATAATAACTTTAAAATATTCCCAAGATTTCAAAGCATTCGGTTTTGTAATTCCTGATTAAATCGATAAAATAAATTCACGCCTTCATTAATTTTTTTGAGTCACCCTGCATATGCAAATCCAAAAATATGAATGGAATGATAAATCACAAGTACAGACTCATCATATTTTGTACATTTTAGATACGATTTATTCGGCAAACTTTTGAGCTGACGTCATCAGTTTTTTGTAGAAGATAACCAAATATATTTTGACTAAAAATTTATTATGCTCTTTATAACCTTAAAACATCTGCAAGATTTCAAAGCATTCGGTTTTGTAGTTCCTGATTAAATCAATAAAATAAATTTACGCATTCATTAATTTTTTTGAGTCACCCTGTATATGCAAATCGAAAAAATTCGAATGGAATGATAAATCACAAGAAGAGACTCACCATATTTTGTACATTTTAGATAGGATTTATTCAGCAAAATTTTGTGGTGACGTCATAAATTTTTAGGGGGGACGACCAAATACATTTTGATCAAAAATTTACCATGCTTATGATAATTTTAAAATATCTTCAAGATTTCGAAGCATTCGGTTTTGTAGTTTCTGATTAAATCAATAAAATATATTTACGCATTCATTAATTTTTTTGAGTCACTCTGTATATGCAAATCCAAAAAATATGAATGGAGTGATAAATTACAAGTACAGACTCATCATATTTTTACAGTTTAGATAGGATTTATTCGGCAAACTTTCGAGCTGACGTCATCAAGTTTTTGGAGGGGATAAGCAAATATATTTTGACTAAACATTTATTATGCTCTTTATAACCTTAAAACATCTGCAAGATTTCAAAGCATTCGGTTTTGTAGTTTCTGAGTAAATCAGTAAAATATATTTATGTATTCATTAATTTTTTTGAGTCACCCTGTATATGCAAATCCAAAAAATATGAATGGAGTGATAGATCACAAGTACAGACTCATCATATTTTGTACATTTTAGATATGATTTATTCCACAAACTTTTGAGCTGACGTCATCAAGTTTTTGGAGGGGATAAGCAAATATTTTTTGACTAAAGATTTATGATGCTCTTTATAGCCTTAAAACATCTGCTACATTCCAAAGCATTCTGGTTAGCAGATTAAAAATTAAATTTCAAAATGTTGTTTTATAATTTTGATTTTTTTTCCAAAAAGCTGGACGTTTCGGGTGAAAAGTCGATTGTTGTTGTAAACTACATGTGTAGGACTATGTTATTTTATACAATTGAAAACCCATTTACTATGTACAATTTTGAAGTGACGTCATCGCATTAGTGGTGAGGATGATTAGACAAATTTTGGTTAGCGTTTTACCATCTACATGATATTCTTAATATAAGTACAAAATTTCACAACAATCGGTCGAGTACTTTCGGAGATTATCTGTCTAATAAAAATCCGGGACGGCAGACGGACAGACGGACGGACAGACGGACGGACAGACGGACGGACAGACGGACAGACGGACAGACGGACAGACGGACGGATAGACGGAGGGACAGACGGACGGACAGACGGACGGACAGACGGACGGACAGACGGACGGACAGACGGACGGACAGACGGACAGACAGACGGAAATAGGAGACCTATTTCTACGTTTTCTAGGGGTCATGAAAGATCGAGAAAACGTAAAAGTAGAGAGTCGGCCGACGGACTCGATTACAATACTTCCTTTGCTTACGCTCGGGAAGTAAAAATGAAAGAACACGGTGGGCGGGGTTAAGTTTAACTTTTTTCTACAATCTTTTATTTACAGACAGTAACCTCGCCCGCCCACCCTCTATTTTATTAGAATCTATTTTATTAGCGTAATTTGTCAAAATTAGGCTTTTTTAAAATCAAATTTTATGGGTATAATTTTTCAGAAAAGCAGTATTTGTTGGGCTGTATTTCAGAAGCGAGGGAAGTTCTGTCGAAATAGCCTTCGACCAATTTTTTAGCCTATACATTGTAAATTGACAAATATAAACAATGTCTAGGAAAAGATTTCTATGAATATTTTAGTTGCCAATAATACATTGATAAATTAAAGATTTAAATTGTGACGTCGGGAATCGTGACGTCACGACATATTCAAACAAAGGAATAGCTTCTCGAACATTCCCGAACGTGTTGTTGCGTCAGCCAACCAGTATTTAACAATTTTTTTAGCCTGTACATTGTAAATTAACAAATATAAACAAACAATGTCTAAAAAGATTTATATAAACATTTTAGTTGTTATTAATATATTGATAAATTAAAGATTCATATTGTGACGTCGCGAATCGTGACGTCACGACGTATTCAGACAAAGGAATAGCTTCCCGAACATTCGCGAACGTCTTGTTGCGTCAGCCAACCGGTATTTAACCAATTTTTTAGCCTGTACATTGTAAATTAACAAATATAAACAAACAATGTCTAAAAAGATTTATATAAACATTTTAGTTGCTAATAATACATTGATAAATCAAAAATTCATATTGTGACGTGGCGAATCGTGACGTCACGACGTATTCAAACAAAGGAATAGCTTCTCGAACATTCGCGAACGTGTTGTTGCGTCAGCCAACCGGTATTCAACCAATTTTTTAGCCTGTACATTGTAAATTAACAAATATAAACAAACAATGTTTAAAAAGATTTATATAAACATTTCAGTTGCCAATAATACATTGATAAATTAATGATTTAAATTGTGACGTCGGGAATCGTGACGTCACGACATATTCAAACAAAGGAATAGCTTCTCGAACATTCCCGAACGTGTTGTTGTGTCAGACAACCAGTATTTAACAATTTTTTTAGCCTGTACATTGTAAATTAACAAATATAAACAAACAATGTTTAAAAAGATTTATATAAACATTTCAGTTGCTAATAATACATTGATAAATTAAAGATTCATATTGTGACGTCGCGAATCGTGACGTCACGACGTATTCAGACAAAGGAATAGCTTCCCGAACATTCGCGAACGTCTTGTTGCGTCAGCCAACCGGTATATATACAGGTCGGCGGCCACTTTTGGGCAGTCTGAGTTGAACGTTCACCACGTGAAGACGTCTGTTCCGAATAAGGAAAGTAAGGAAACAATTTCGCAACTAAGTGGCGAATTTATTTATTTATTTATTTTTAAAATTATTCGTTGTGTATAATAACACATGGTGATAAATGACAGATTTACAATTATTAATGAAATCAACTCGTGCAAACACTGCTAAGAAACTATCATGACACAATTAAATAATATTTAAACAATTCAATTTGTTTAAACATTGTTGAATTGCAATTTTCCGGGCAAAGTATGAAAAATAATTTTAGTAATCTCATGGTGACACACCATGACGTCACTGTCACGTGACCACTTGAGCAAAGGCACGGTCTTCGGTCCGTTGTGTTCAGTTTTGATTTCGATCTGGTGGCAGCAACGTCGGAGCATTCGGAGCCCCGTTCTGGCGTAAAACTACCACGTTTTCGCGAATTTCTAATTCATTGATAATAAATATTAATGAAAATGTTCTGCATTAGCTCTGTGAACACGAAACAAAGTGTGCATTTTTCCAAAAATTCCCAAAAACGGAGTAAATACGGTTGTAGTTTTAATTTATATATACTGTTTAAATATGATAAGTATTAATTAATATAATTAAAGCCGTTTTCCTACAAACGTGAACATATTAAAAACGTGCAATGTTCCAGTCAAAATATGAAAAATAATGTTTGCAATCTCATCGTGATGTTTGATGACATCACTGTCACGAGAGCCACCTGAACAAATATTGCGGTTTTCGGTTAGTTTTGATTTCGGTCTGGTGGCAGCAACATCTGAGCATTCGGAGCTCAGTTTTCGCTTAAAAGTAGCCCGTGTTCGCGAATTTCTAATTTATTGTTTTTCTCATGGCAAGACGCACTCCAGACCTCCTCGTATTGTTTGGTTCTTGCTGGGCAACAACAACGAGCGAGCACAGTCATCGCTCTTTGGTGGCAAACGTGGAGAAATTTGTATATTGTAACTTTTGTAATTGAACCATTTTGTACTGTATATTGTATGTGTTACTAACTTAACTTGGGTCTTGCCAATTTAGCTCCAGTGGTGCAAATGCTTTGTTTTCACGGTGCATTTGCTTGGGTTTTAATTTTGCAACAGTGCATTCTTTGGTTCCGAGACTGAATTCTCCATGTCGTCAGACGCTTTGGCCTGGGGGGGTTCTCTGGGCCCTTAGACGCTGGGTCATCATCCTAAAAGGATGAGGTTCATCATCCCAAAGGGATGAGGTCAGTCGGCCCTGTATCTATGCGGCTGCGTTCTCCCTTGGGCGTGTGAGCGCTGCGACCTATAGATTTCGTTTCGAGTTCCATCGGTGTGCTTGCTTGGGTTTTCATTTTGCAACAGCGCATCCTTTGGTTCCAGGTCTGAATTCTCCATGTCGTCAGGAGCTCTTGGTCTGGGGGGGTTCTGTTGGCCCTTAGACGCTGGGTCGCATCATCCTATAAGGATGACGTCAGTCGGCCTTGGATTTATGCGGCTGCATTCCTGCCTTGGGCGAACGAGCACTGCGACCAATAGATTTCGTTCCGAGTTCCATCGGTGTGCTTGCTTGGGTTTTCATTTTGCAACATTCTCAATTTTTGGTGCAATTTCTTCCGGTGATGAATTGGGTACTAACTTTGCATTTGTTTTGTATCTAAATTGTATCTGTATCTGTAGTGTATTCTGTATTGTAGTTAGATTGTAGGTACCTGTATTGTATTTCTTTTGTATTGTACTGTATAACGTTCTATCCCTCATTAACAAATCCTAGCCCTCTCCTTTCCTAGCGAGATCTGCTCCAGACCTTCCCGTGGTTCTTGCTGAGCATCAACTATCGAGGACAGAAAATTCAAATTCAAAACCAGCAAAGTTTCACAAAAATCTTGAAAATCGCTCGTTGGTGGCCAACGTGGAGCAAAAGAGACTTTTGTAACTCAACTAACTTTGTTAACTTTGTATTCTTAAGGAAACAAAAATGTATTACATTTAATTTATTATTTATAAGGACAAATGTGAAGACAAGTTGTTAACAAATTTTTCCTTCATTTTCCTTTTTTTCCTCGGCAACTTCTACCTTTAATAGGAGTCGTTTCTTTGATAAGCGTCATCACTAAATCAGCAATGTTAGTGTTTTGGAGGGGATAAGCAAATATATTTTGACTAAACATTTATTATGCTCTTTTAAACCTTAAAACATCTGCAAGATTTCAAAGCATTCGGTTTTGTAGTTTCTGAGTAAATCAGTAAAATAAATTTACGCTTTCATTATTTTTTTTGAATCACCCTGTATATGCAAATCCAAAAAATATGAATGGAGTGATAGATCACAAGTACAGACTCATCATATTTTGTACATTTTAGATATGATTTATTCCACAAACTGTTGAGTTGACGTCATCAAGTTTTTGGAGGGGATAAGCAAATATTTTTTGACTAAAGATTTATGATGCTCTTTATAGCCTTAAAACATCTGCAACATTTCAAAGCATTCTGGTTAGCAGATTAAAAATTAAATTTCAAAATGTTGTTCTATAATTTTGATTTTTTTTCCAAAAATCTGGACGTTTCGGGTGAAAAGTCGATTCAGAGTTGTAAACTACATGTGTAGGACTATGTTATTTTATACAATTGAAAACCCATTTACTATGTACAATTTTGAAGTGACGTCATCGCATTAGTGGTGGGGATGATTAGACAAATTTTGGTTAGCGTTTTACCATCTACATGATATTCTTAATATAAGTACAAAATTTTACAACAATCGGTCGAGTACTTTCGGAGATTATCTGTCTAATAAAAATCCGGGACGGCAGACGGACAGACGGACAGACGGACGGACAGACGGACAGACGGACGGACAGACGGACAGACGGACAGACAGACGGAAATGGGAGACCTATTTCTTCGTCTTCTAGGGGTCATGAAAGATCGAGAAAACGTAAAAGTAGGGAGTCGGCCGACGGACTCGATTACAATACTTCCTTTGCTTACGCTCGGGAAGTAAAAATTGAAAAATTTTAAATTTAAAAATTCGAAAACTTGAAAAACTGAAAAGCTGAAGAAATGAAAAACCAAAAAACCGACAAATTGAAAAATCTCAAAGTCGAAAAAGTGAAAAACCCAAAAATCCATTTCCGGTAAGTCGAAAAATCAAAATTTAAAAAGTTGAAAAATGAAAATATCAAAAAACTGAAAAACATAGACATTCTCAAAATTGAAATGTTGAAAAATTGAGAAATCGAAAACTTGAAAAATCCAGAAATCGAAAAAAAGAACGAAAAGTAAAAATATTTTAAAATCGAAAAAACGAAAAATCGAGATGTAAGAAATCGAAAATTCCAAAATCGAAAAATTGGAATACACGTTAAAAAGGTTAAAATCGAAGCATAACAAAACATAAGATCGAAAAATGGAGAATTTTAAAAATCTAAAAACTTGAAGAAAAAAAAAATTGAAAAATGGAGAAGCCGAGAAATCCAAATTAAAAAATTGAGACATCAAAAGATCCGAGAGACGGAGAAATCGAAAAACCGGAAAATTTAAAACTGAAATACATATTTAAACGTAAAAAAAAGGTAAATCAAAATATTCAAAATTCGAAAAATCAGAAATTTTAAAAATCGAAAGATTGAGAATTCGATATATAAAAAAAGTGAAAAATGTTAAATTAAAAAATTGGAGATATTGAAAAATCTCAAAATTGCAACAACTTGAGAAATCGAAAAACTGAAAAATCGATAAATTGGAAAGAGGAAAAATCGAAAAATCAAAGAATTGATTAATAGAGAAATCAAGAAATCGAAAAATTGTAATTCAATTTTGTTTTATTTTTCCACAAAAATTTCGATGTCGAAGATAAAAATTCAAGACGGATTCATAAACCATAGGTACACGGTTACTTTTTTTTTTAATTTATATAACATTTATTTGACAACATTGAATTTTGAAAAACTAGAAATCGAGAAAAAATTAATGAATCAAAGAACGAATTAAATCGAAAAATGTTTGTAAAGTCCAAAAACTAACATTCAAAGATCGAAAAATTAAAAAATTCCAAAAACGAAAAATTGAAAAAGTGAACAACTCTAATAAAAATTATAATTATTATTACATATCTAAAATGAAAACTAGAAAACCTGCAAATCAAAAATTGAAGAAACGAAAAATTGAAAACAAAAAAAATTGAAAAATCCAAAAACTGAAAAATTTCAAATTGAGAAAAAGAAAAAATATAAAAACTCGTTCCTCGCCCGTTAAAATATCTCGATTATTAATCACCTTTATTAACAAACTTGTTCGTTAAATAGCTATTAATTTACCTGATCTCATTTTCAATTCCAATGAAAACCCCTTCTTTAAAAATTGCACATTTTAAAAAAATATATCGGTTACGTTACGGTCTGCGCCCCTTTTGACGCTGCGCCCCCCGGCATTGCGGGGTCTGCGTGGGTGCTATTTACGGCATTGATGTTGAAAGATGTTAATCTTGAGCTAAAAAATTGGCTTTTCTTCAAAGTAAGCGGGTCATAACTTCAAAATGGGACAATAATCTAGACTGCAGTGTAAGGCGTTAGATTCCTTGAAATTTCCTAGTTCTGTGAATGAATTTTCGGAGCGAATACTTAATGGGTTTAATGTGGAGTGATGAATTTGTTGAAAGGTGTCATTTTTGAGTTAAAAAGTAGGTATTTTTTTCAAATTCAACGAAATATAACTCCAAAACGGGACAAAATTCCACATCGCGGTTTGAAGTTTTGTATTCCTTGAAGCTTTCTTATTCCAAGAACAAATTTCTGGGGCGCAGCCTTAGTGGGTTTAGTGTGGAGTGGCGAATATGTTGAAAGTTGTCACTTTTGAGTTCAAAAATAGATTTTTTTCGAATCCAACGGGGTATAACTTCGAGACGGGACAAAAATCTGCACTACAGTTTGAAGCATCGGTTTGTTTGAAAGTTTTGGTTGTGTGAGCATATTTTCAGAACGAATAGTCGATCCGTTTAATGTGTACGAACAAATATGTTGAAAGATGTCAATCTTGAGTTAAAAAATTGGCTTTTTTTCAAATTAAACGGGTCATAACTTCATAATGGGACAATAATCCGGGCTGCAGTGTGAAGCGTTGGATTCCTTAAAATTTCCTAGTCCTGTGAATGAATTTTCGGCGCGAATACTTAATGGGTTTAGTGTGGAGTGACGAATATGTTGAAAGGTGTCATTTTTGAGTTGAAAAATAGGTATTTTTTTCAAATTCAACGGAAAATAACTCCAAAATGGGACAAAATTGCATTTCGCTGATTGAAGTTTTGTATTCCTTAAAGTTTTCTTATTCCAAGAACAAATTTTTGGGGCGGAGACTAGGTGGGTTTAGTGTGGAGTGACGAATATGTTAAAAGTTGTCATTTTTGAGTAAACAAATAGATTTTTTTCAAATTCAACGAGGTATAACTTCGAGACGGGACAAAAATCTGCACCACAGTTTGAAGCATTGGTTTCTTTGAAATTTTTGGTTGTGTGAGCATATTTTCAGAACGAATAGTCGATCCGTTTAACGTGGAGGAACAAATGTTATGAAAGATGTCAATTTCGAGCTAAAAAATTGGCCTTTTTCCAAATTAAACGGGCCATAACTTCAAAATGGGACAATAATCCGGATTGCAGTGTGAAGCGTTGGATTCCTTGAAATTTCCAAGTTCTGTGAATGAATTTTCGGAGCGAATACTTAATGGGTTTAGTGTGGAGTGATGAATATGTTGAAAGGTGTCATTTTTGAGTCAAAAAATAGGTATTTCTTTCAAATTCAACGGAACATAACTCCAAAACGGGACAAAATTCCACATCGCAGTTTGAAGTTTTGTATTCCTTGAAGCTTTCTTATTCCAGGGACAAATTTCTGGGGGCGATACTTGGTGGTTTTAGTGTGGAGTGATGAATATGTTGAAAGTTGTCATTTTTGAGTTAAAAAATTGATTTTTTTCAAATTCAACGGGGTATAACTTCGAGACGGGACAAAAATTTGCACTACAGTTTGAGCCATTGGTTTCTTTGAAATTTTTGGTTGTGTGAACATATTTTCAGAACGAATAGTCGATCCGTTCAACGTGGAGGAACAAATATGTTAAAAGATGTCAATTTTGATCTAAAAATTTGGCTTTGTTTCAAATTGAAAGGATCATAATTTCAAAATGGGACAATAATCCGGACTGCAGTATGAAGCGTTCGATTCCTTGAAATTTCCTAGTTCTGTGAATGAATTTTCGGAGCTAATACTTAACGGGTTTAGTGTGGAGTGATGAATATGTTGAAAGGTGTCATTTTTGAGTAAAAAAATAGGTATGTCTTTCAAATTCAACGGAACATAACTCCAAAACGGGACAAAATTTCACATCACAGTTTGAAGTTTTGTATTCCTTGAAGCTTTCTTATTCCAAGAACAAATGTTTGGGGCGGAGACTTTGTGGGTTTAGTGTGGAGTGACGAATATGTTAAAAGTTGTCATTTCTAATTTAAAAAATAGATTTTTTTCAAATTCAACTTGGTATAAGTTCGAGACGAGACAGAAATCTGCACTACAGTTTGAAGCATTGGTTTCTTTGAAATTTTTGGTTGTGTGAGAATATTTTCAGAACGAATAGTCGATCCGTTTAACGTGGAGAAACAAATATGTTGAAAGATGTTAATCTTGAACTAAAAAATTGGCTTTTATTCAAATTAGACGGGTCATAATTTCAAAATGGGACAATATTCCGGACTGCATGCAGTATGAAGTGTTGGATTCTTTGAAATTTCCTAGTTCTGTGAATGAATTTTCGGAGCGAATACTTAATGGCTTTAGTGTGGAGTGATGAATATGTTGAAAGGTGTCATTTTTGAGTTGAAAAATAGGTAGTTTTTTCAAATTCAACGAAAAATAACTCCAAAACGGGACAAAATTCCACATCGCGGTTTGAAGTTTTGTATTCCTTGAAGCTTTCTTATTTCAAGAACAAATTTCTGGGGCGGAGACTTAGTGGGTTTAGTGTGAAGTGACGAATATGTTGAAAGTTGTCATTTTTGAGTTAAAAAATAGATTTTTTCAAATTCAACGGGGTATAACATCGAGACGTTACAAAAAACTGCACTACAGTTTGAAGAATTGGTTTCCTTGAAATTTTTGGTTGTGTGAGCATATTTTTAGAACGAATAGTCGATCCGTTTAACGTGGAGGAACAAATATGTTGAAAGATGTCAATCTTGACAAAAAAAATTGGCTATTTTTCAAATTAAACGGGTCGTAACTTCAAAATGGGACAAAATCCGGACTGCAGTTTGAAGCGTTGGATTGCTTGAAATTTCCTAGTTTTGTGAATGAATTTTCGGAGCGAATACTTAATGGGTTTAGTGTGGAATGATAAATATGTCGAGAGGTGTCATTTTTGAGTTAAAAAATAGGTATTTTTTTCAAATTCAACGGAACATATATCCAAAACGGGACAAAATTCCGCATCGCAGTTTGAAGTTTTGTGTTCCTTCAAGCTTTCTTATTCCGAGGACAAATTTTTGGGGCGGAGACTTGGTGGGTTAAGTGTGGAGAGACGAATATGTTGAAAGTTGTCGTTTTTGAGTTAAAAAATATATTTTTTTCAAATTCAACGGGGTATAACTTCGAGACGGGACAAAAATCTACACTACAGTTTCAAGCATTGGTTTCTTTGAAATTTTTGGTTGTGTGAGCGTATTTTCAGAACAAATAGTCGATCCGTTTAACGTGGAGGAACAAATATGTTGAAAGATGTCAATCTTGAGCTAAAAAATAGGCTTTTAACTTCAAAATGGGACAATAATCCGGACTGCAGTGTAAAGCGTTGGATTCCTTGAAATTTCCTAGTTCTGTGAATGAATTTTCGATGCGAATACTTAATGGGTTTAGTGTTGAGTAATGAATATGTTGAAAGTGTCATTTTTGAGTGAAAAAATAGGTATTTTTTTCAAATCCAACGAAACATAACTCCAAAACGGGACAAAATTCCACATCGCAGTTTGAAGTTTTGTATTCCTTGAAGCTTTCTTATTCTAGGAACAAATTTCTGAGGCGGAGACTTAGTGGGTTTAGTGTGGACTGACGAATATGTTGAAAGTTGTCATTTTTGAGTTAAAAAATTGATTTTTTTCAAATTCAATGGGGTATAACTTCGGGACGGGACACAAATCTGCATTACAGTTTGAAGCATTGTTTTCTTTGAAATTTTTGGTTATGTGAGCATATTTTCAGAACGAATAGTCGATTCATTTAACGTGGAGGAACAAATATGTTGAAAGATGTTAATCTTGAACTAAAAAATTTGCTTTTTTTCTAATTAAACGGGTCATAACTTCAAAATGGGACAATATTCCGGACTGAAGTGTGAAGCGTTGGATTCCTTGAAATTTCCTAGTTCTGTGAATGAATTTTCGGAGCGAATACTTAATGGGTTTAGTGTGGAGTGATGAATATGTTGAAAGGTGTCATTTTTGAGTTGAAAAATAGGTAGTTTTTTCAAATTCAACGAAACATAACTCCAAAACGGGACAAAATTCCACATCGCGGTTTGAAGTTTTGTATTCCTTGAAGCTTTCTTATTTCAAGAACAAATTTCTGGGGCGGAGACTTAGTGGGTTTAGTGTGGAGTGACGAAAATGTTGAAAGTTGTCATTTTTGAGTTAAAAAATATGTTTTTTTCAAATTCAACGGGGTATAACTTCGAGACGGGAAAAAATCTGCACTACAGTTTAAACCATAGGTTTCTTTGAAATTCTTGGTTGTGTGAGCATATTTTCAGAACGAATAGTCGATCCGTTTAACGTGGAGGAACAAATATGTTGAAAGATGTTAATCTTGAACTAAAAGATTGGCTTTTTTCAAATTAAACGGGTCATAACTTCAAAATGGGACAATAATCCGGACTGCAGTGTGAAGCGTTGGATTCCTTGAAATTTCCTAGTTCTGTGAGTGGATTTTCGGAGCGAATACTTAATGGGTTTAGTGTGTAGTGATGAATATGTTGAAAGGTGTCATTTTTGAGTCAAAAAATAGATATTTTTTTCAAATTCAACGAAACATAACTCCAAAACGGGACAAAATTCCACATCGCAGTTTGAAGTTTTGTATTCCTTGAAGCTTTCTTATTCCAGGAACAAATTTCTGGGGGCGATACTTGGTGGTTTTAGTGTGGAGTGATGAATATGTTGAAAGTTGTCATTTTTGAGTTAAAAAATTGATTTTTTTCAAATTCAACGGGGTATAACTTCGAGACGGAACAAAAATATGCACCACAGTTTGAAGCATTGGTTTCTTTGAAATTTTTGGTTGTGTGAGCATATTTTCAGAACGAATAGTCGAACTGTTTACCGAGGAGGAACAAATATTTTGAAAGGTGTCATTTTTGAGTAAAAAATAGTTTTCCTTCAAATTCTAGTTCTAGAAGCAAATTTTGAGATCGAGTACTTCCTCAGATAAAAACAACTTTATTCGAAGTTTACGAGAGTCCATAAAAGAACATTATCGTTGTTGATTCATGGAACCATAAAAACTTAAACATGCTCGCTACGCTCGCATTATATGTATATAATAAACAAGACAATCAAAGCTAATTAAAAAACTGATGATGACACACGATATATTAGAGTCCGAAAGTTTTAGTTAGACAGGGTACCGTTCTGAGTCCTTCATTATTTACAATTTGTATGAACGAACCACATTTATATTGCATTAGCACACCTTGCTGGATAAACTAGACCTGAACCGATAAAAAAGAAAAAACCTGAACTGTTCATCATGTACAATACATGTATATAATTAATTGCGCCCTGTTTACATCTACCTTAATGGGTAATTTAAGCTTGCCGGGTAAAATCAACAATATTTAAATGCTGCTTCAACTCGTGTAGATGCAATTAAAGATTTAATTGGAATTTAGGAACGAGTTTACCAACATTAACATTAATAGGATTTATTTTACATAAATGAATTAAACATTAATCTCTCCTTTCCATATTACAATCTGAATAATTGTATTAATTCGATGTCTGGATATTTATAGACGCTTGAACAACAGACGCTTAATACTTAAATGGATTAATGCAACTCTATTGTGGTTCGATGTATGTCAAAGTGTGACCATGTACACCTATTGATTATGCACTTTCCAGTAAAGCTGGAAAATTGGGCTGGAAATTTTTACAAGTAGCAAATACGACGCCAATTAACTGATTGCTTAAATTTCCAGTAAATTGCTGGAAAATTGTAGATATATTAGTTGTAATTAAAGTGATTAATGGTTTAAGGGAGATTTGTACTTGAAGGCGAATCAATCGATAAACTTCTTAATATGTGTTGCTAAGATTGCCGCTGTAATTAAGTCTGTTCGAATGTTTAGCAATAGAACAAGATCTTAACTCAAATTGGGAAAGTTTGAGCTTATCTAGCTCTAAGTGCTATTATAGAGCATGTAAATCCACATCTGTTGTCCGAGTAAAGCCGCAATTGGGTACATGTAAGCGGAAACATCGTTTAATATAGAGTCTAAACTACCTTGTTAGCTCTCTAGCAAATAATTTTTTATTTATTTCACACAGAGGTGCAAATTTAAACCAGGCTGGTTTATAGACACATTTTCCCCCATGCGGATTTTTAGGTCAGAGTGTAAACCCATTTATCAATATTATCGCGGTGGCTTAGTGACACACAGTCAAACTTGTAAAAATTAAACATCCGCTTTTTTTCACTTCACGGTTATCTTTGGAAAAAATAGCGGTGATGAGCGTGGTAAAATATTACCAAAAGTTTGACATGACGTCATCGGGTGATCGGAAACGGTTGCATTTTTTTTCATGTTCTTAGAAATATTTAATAAATCGTTCGGTCTCACTAAATTAAATTTGCACCTTTCTACAGTTTTATTTTCGTGGAGCTACTGAACGTTGCCGTTTTCGCTGTTCCGGTTGATGTTATTTAATCACGGTGGAACAAATCGCAGTCCGAGATCGCTTGGCGAACCTAAATTTGATTATTGTATCTTAGCAACGTTGTCTTTCTCTCAGTCGATATGAAAGGTTTAGGTGTCCAATCATCATTAGAGCGTCGCAGAGTTCGCTAATAGTCATTTACGAACTGTTGTGAATTGCTTCTGTACCTTGTTTAGACAAAATTTAGTTCTTAATTGAAAACACTTCGCTAAATTGCTTTGTTTAATCCTAATGCAGCAAATGTTTAAGTAATCACTTCGAGCCTAGTATTACACGTTGTGCGCTAGTCCGAATGTGTGATTTCACGTAGATTACCACATCCCAGCCCCGCTTTAAATTTTAAGTTCAATTAAATGGCTAATTGAGTTACGCAAACACTGATTTGCTGTGCGGATATAAAATGCGAAATTGCGACAAAAAGTCAAAGTTGGATATTTTTGGTTGATGATAAAATTTGTTTTGGAGAGGACCCAGACCAAACATGTTCTAATCTCTTTTAAAAGGATCGAAACACAAAAAAAAGTAAACAAGGCTCGAAATGAAAGCAACACTCTGGTAAAAAATTTACACTTTGTTTACTTGAAACGAAACGAGTTAATGGCGTCCCATTTTAAAATTTTTTGGTTTTCTAAGTGGTTCTCTGTTTGTGACACTCGAGTGGGAGCGAAGAATGTGAAATGTGAAAGTTATCTCGACGGTTCATAATTTCTGGAATGTGAAAAATAGACCCGTTTCCGTCTAGTTTTTTGGGGGAAAAAATCAAAATTGTGCAGCAAAATTTTACAATTTGTCATAAAAAAGTTTAAGTGATCTAAATACATATTTATTTTTTAGAACTGTTTAAAAAATTACAATTAACACTGAATGAATTAGATCATATTATTGATTAAATAAAAAATCAAGTATCAAATGTCACCAAAACTCTCACGGTAGAGAATTTTAGTTTCTAAAAAAATAATATTTTTTAACTTTCGGCTACGCCTCATACAGAAAAAATAATGTGAAAGATGAATGACAGACCAAAAATGCCACACGAAAGACTCCAGATAAGAGACGAAAGGTGTTAGACGACAGACAGACCAAGGACGACAGACGACAGGCAGACAAACAGACATAAATGGGAAACCTATTTTTTCCTACTCTAGGGGTCATGAAACGTCGACAAAACATAATTAAAACAAATAATTTTTAAATAAAATTACCATGTAACTACAATTTAGAAAGAGAAAGCTGATCGTTTCTGGTAACCGTTTTGATTTGTTTTCTCGTCATTTTATATTTTCTATTATTTTGTGTGGTAAGTCTTTGGGAACGAGAAGGGAAGGAAATAAAGAAAGTAGTGATAGGGACGTATAAGTCCAGAGAAAAAGAAACCGTAGAAAGATATATGACAGTAACAGAACAAGAATGAGAAATAACGAAAGAAAAAATGGATTGGAGAATACAACAAAAAATTGTCTTGAGTTTAAGTGATATAAATATATATTTATTGTTTAGAACTGTTTAAAAAAATTATTGAAGAAATTAATTAATTTTATCTACCGAATTTATTTTAGAAGTTACAAAAATTGGATGTTTAGGTAATACGTTTTTATTTTTTAGAACTGTTTAAAAGCGATAATGAATAATTGGTGAATTTTATTGATTAAATCAAAAATCTCTTATCAAATGTCACCAAAATTCTGATGGTAGAGAATTTTCTCAGTTTCCCTCGGATTTTCGCAGATTATTTTAGAGTCTTTCAAATCCTTTCAAATTATCTCAGATTACTTCAAATTCCTTCAAATCCTTTCTGATTTCTTCAGATTCTTTCAGATTTTTTTAAGATCTATCAAATTCTTACAGATTCTTTTGTCTCAGCTACTCTTATAATCTGTCGATCCTATGATATTCTCTAAAATTTTCCAAAATAATCTCATATTCTGCCATATTCTCTCAGATTCTCTCATATTCTCTCAGATTTTTTCAGATTTTATGAGATCCTCTCAGATTCCATCAGATTGTATCAGATTATATCAGATTGTTTCGGATTCTCTCAAATTCTCTCAAATTTCTTCAGATTCTCTCAGATTTATACAGTTTCACCCAAATTTTCTCAGATTATTTCAATGTTTTTAAAATCCTATAAAATCTTCTCAGATTACTTCAAATTCCTTCAGATTTTTTCTAATTCCTTTAGATTCTTTCAGATTTTTTCAAGTTGTCTGAAATTCTTACAGATTCTTTCAGATTCTCTCAGCTACTCTTATAATCTCTCGATTCTATGATAGTTTCTGATATTCTCCAAAATACTCTCAAATTCTGCCATATTCTCTCAGATTCTCTCATATTATCTCAGTTTCTTTCAGATTTTCTAAGATTCTATCAGATTTTTTCGGATTCTCTCAAATTGCATCAAAGTCCTTCAAATTCCCTCAAATTATCTCAGATTACTTCAAATTCCTTCAAATCCTTTCTGATTTCTTCAGATTCTTTCAGATTTTTTTAAGATCTATCAAATTCTTACAGATTCTTTTCTCTCAGCTACTCTTATAATCTCTCGATCCTATGATATTCTCTAAAATTTTCCAAAATAATCTCATATTCTGCCATGTTCTCTCAGATTCTCTCATATTCTCTCAGGTTCTTTCAGGTCTAAGAAACCTTAACAACATGGCGACTGTACTAAACGCATCACCACATAATTCGCCTAAAAATATAAGTTTTAATTGTGATTATTGCAAAAGTAAAGTAAAAAACAAAGTGACCTGTTCCAAGTGTAATCGACATTTCCATTTTGGATGTTTAACTGCAGCCTTGAAAGCGAAAAACCCAAAATGTCAACATGTAAGGGAAATTTCCATCGATGACGTAAATGATGAAGATAACCCACAATTCGATGCCATCTCTCACCTCATCAAAAAAGTCATCAGAAATGAGTATGATAAACTGAGAAACGACATTTTTGACCTAACAATGGAGGTACGTAATTTGAAAAAAGAAAATGGAAAGTTGCTCAAACTACTTACTGCAAAGGATAATTCCTCAAGCGCAAATAACTCCTTAGAATTAGAAAACAACACCAGAACACCGAATGTAATCATTCCGATAGATACTATAGAAGATCACGACATTCCCGCAAAAACCGAAAATGTAATTGCACCGGTCATTGAACCGGTCACTGAATCCCTAAAAACCGCCGCTGATACCATCGACGATATTAAAAACGAAACATTGAGAGAAAAAACACAGCCCCCCTTGAAATCAGCTGACACTGATAGAACTATTAATTACGAATGGGAACAACCTAGGAAGCATCGCCGCCACCACAATCCCAAGAAAACGAACAAAGACACTGTTACAGGCACAGCAGAAATGACTAGCGACGAAAATTTTGCCGCAACCAAGGAACATAGGGCTTGGTTTTTCCTGGGACAAATCAAAAAGGATACGGATCCATCGACAATCAAAAAATATATCAGAGGTATGATACCGGAAATCAAGTTTCTGGAGACGACCAAGTTACCGGTTAATGGGATCAACTCAGCATTTAAATTAGGAACTGATTTCGAACTTAGAGAAAAAATTTTTAGCCAGGACTTTTGGCCGAAAGGCGTCATAATAAGACGATTTAATTTCAACAGCAACTCGTCGAAACCAAATGAAAATTTTCGACGTTCCAGGCCCTCTGCGACACAAACCTAGGCGCGCATTCACCAAAATCGAATCACTCCAGTGGACTGCTCAACATCCTCCCAGCCCCTACAAGGAAAACACAAAAAAAGCGTAACGGTACTTTCCTAGAATTCAACCTTTTGTTTTTGAATATACAATCAGTGCGTTCCAAGTTGTCTGAATTAGAGCTGTTTTTGGAAACTGAAAATTTCACACTCGTGGGTCTTAGCGAACATTGGCTCAAACCCAATGAATCAGAAGCATTGCAATTTAAAAACTATGTGGTCAAGTCGCACTTCTCGCGTCCTGACTCCTCACATGGGGGTTCAATGATCTTGTGTCAGAAACCATTTCATTGTTTTTCTTTGGACTGCATTAAATTGTTATCACTAGAACGACACTGTGAAATCTCAGCAATAATTTTGAGTAAAATAAATCTAGTAGTTATTAATATTTATAGACCTCCCTCGGGAAATTTTGATTTATTTTTAGAAATTTTAACAGAATTGTTTACCAACATCAACAGTTTAACCAAGAATATTATCCTTGCGGGTGATTTCAATGTTATATTTAATACTGATAATTTGCTGAAGAATAGACTTTGCGATTTCATGCACTGTTTTGGCCTCAGACCAATAGTTGATTTTCCAACTAGGTACCAAAACCGTATTGACAATGTTTTTACCAACATTGATAGCGACTTTTACGCAGTGAATAAGGCGGAATTTCTGTTTACTGATCATTCTGGTATTAAATTAAATCTCACTATTCCACATATCAAAACCGAACAAGTGGTGCATCAGTCCTTTAGACCAATAACTAGCATAGGAAAATTCCGGCTTTTTGATATGGTCGAGAAAATAGATTGGACATTTATTGATGATCCAACTACAAGCTGTAATGCAAAATTCGCTAAATTTGTTAATTTATTATCACACCTTGCTAATCTTGCTTTTCCGGTAAAAATCTTTAAATTCAAACAATCACGTGACATAAAAATTGAATGGTATGACGATGAACTGAGAGCTATGCGTGAGCATCTACTAAATCTATCTAGTATACACAATATTTTACAAAGTGACGAAACTAGAAAGGCAAGAAATCGCTACCGCAAAGTTTATCGCGAGAAAATAAAGTTAACTCGAATTAACTATAACAAAAAATTCATTAATACTGCTAAAAACAAATGTAAAGCTATGTGGACAGTAATAAACGAATCTCGCAATAATCTTGGCTCCAACAATCGTGATTGCAAGCAAGCCTGTGATATATCTAGAGATAATTTTAATGATTACTTTACGAATGTTGCACCATGCTTAATTAATGATCTCCCTACAGACTGTGAAAACCCTATACAATTAATGTCCGATAATTTCAAATTTATGTCTTTGTGCTCTAATAATGCTTTTGAATTCACTGAAGTATCAATGGTGCAGGTCAGAGACGTAATAAACGATTTAAAGAATTCGAACTGCAAAGATGTAGATAATCTAAACGTTAATCTTATTAAGACTATTAGAGATCTCATCATCTCTCCGCTCACTAAACTTGTCAATCTATGTATCAAAGCTTCCGTCTTTCCTGACTGTCTAAAAGTTGCCTTTGTTATTCCTATTCACAAAAAAGGGAATGTTAATGATCCGAACAACTACAGACCCATCTCCATCCTGCCAGTATTTTCCAAAATACTGGAGAAACTTTTATACACACAGTTAGGAAATTTTTTTGAAAATAATCAACTGTTTGCTGACTCCCAGTTTGGTTTTCGCAAAGGACGAAGCACTACTGACGCTGCACTATCTCTAACAAACACAATATTGCAATGCTTTGAGAAACATGAATTTGGAGTCATCAGCCTTCTTGATCTGACCAAAGCTTTTGACTGTGTCTCCCACGACATCTTGTTGAAAAAATTATATATGTATAATATCAGTCCCCATAGCTGTAGCCTACTTTCTTCTTTTCTCTCCGGACGCCACCAGTTAGTTAAAGAAGGTGATTCAATTTCCGGACTCCTTCCTATAAAAATTGGAGTGCCCCAAGGATCTGTTCTTGGGCCACTCCTGTTTTTAATCTTTATAAATGACTTTCCTTTATATTTACAGGAGAATAGTATATTATTTGCCGATGATACGACTATAGTGAGCACTGGTATTAACGTCAATAACGTAATTCACAAACATAAAGAGACACAGTCAAGAGCAGAAGCTTGGTTTGCAGCTAATAGATTGCTTCTAAATAAAGCCAAAACGGTTGAAATGCTATTCTCATTGAAAGAACATGATTTCCACGATGATTATGACACAACTGCTAAATTTCTAGGGCTCTATATTGATAACCATCTTCAATGGAACTGGCATGAGGAAATGACCGCCAAAACTATTTGTAAAAATATATTTCTACTGAGAAACCTCAGCACCAAAGTGCCTACCGATTTCTTAAAAATTGCCTACTTTGCTCTCTGTCAGAGTCATTTTACTTACGGGCTAATAGTTTGGGGTCATTCTCCAATACGGCATAGATTTTTTAATCTCCAACGTAAGGCAGTTAGGATTATTGCGGGACTTGGGTACAGAGAAGATTGCAAAGACAAATTTATAGAACTTAAAATTCTTACTCTAACCTCACTATATATATTTCATTGTCTTACTTTTATAAAAAAAAATTTAAGTGACTACTTGTGTCATCGTGATGTCCACAACCATGATACTCGGTACAAGTCTAAACTACGCTTGAGAAAACTGAGACTTCACAAGTCTCAAAATGGTACCGAATATTATGGCATAAAGTTTTTTAACAAGTTGTCCCATGACGTGCAAACTCTGTCCATGCGTAAATTCAAAATTACTTTGAAACAGTATTTGCTCTCAAAGGCTTTCTACACCTTTGAAGAGTTTCTAAATGATGTGCTGTACTTTTCAATTTAAATGTATTTAATTTTAATTTTGTATCTTGACTTATGCAAAAACCGTTGTAGTTCTTATGCACTAATAAACTTATTATTATTGTTATTATTAGAGTTTATGAGATCCTCTCAGATTCCATCAGATTCTATCAGATTATATCAGATTGTTTCGGATTATCGCAAATTCTCTCAAATTCCTTCAGATTCTCTCAGATTTATACAGTTTCACCCAAATTTTCTCAGATTATTTCAAAGTTTTTAAAATCATATAAAATCTTCTCAGATTACTTCAAATTCCTCCAGATTTTTTCTAATTCCTTTAGATTCTTACAGATTCTTTCAGATTCTCTCAGCTACTCTTATAATCTCTCGATTCTATGATATTTTCTGATATTCTCCAAAATACTCTCAAATTCTGCCATATTCTATCAGATTCTCTCATATTCTCTCAGTTTCTTTCAGATTTTCTAAGATTCTCTCAGATTCCATCAAATTCTAACAGATTGTTTCGGATTCTATCTAATTGCATCAAAGTCCTTCAAATTCCCTCAAATTATCTCAGATTACTTCAAATTCCTTCAAATTCTTTCTGATTTCTTCAGATTCTTTCAGATTTTTTCAAGATCTATCAAATTCTTACAGATTCTTTTCTCTCAGCTACTTTTATAATCTCTCGATCCTATGTATTCTCTGAAATTTTCCAAAATAATCTCATATTCTGCCATATTCTCTCAGATTCTCTCATATTCTCTCAGATTCTTTCAGATTTTATGAGATCCTCTCAGATTCCATCAGATTCTATCAAATTATATCAGATTGTTTCGGATTCTCTCAAATTCTCTCAAATTCCTTCAGATTCTCTCAGATTTATACAGTTTCACCCAAATTTTCTCAGATTATTTCAAAGTCTTAAAAATCCTATAAAATCTTCTCAGATTACTTCAAATTCCTTCAGATTCTTTCTAATTCCTTTAGATTCTTTCAGATTTTTTCAAGTTGTCTCAAATTCTTACAGATTCTCTCATATTATCTCAGTTTCTTTCAGATTTTCTAAGATTCTCTCAGATTCCATCACATTCTATCAGATTTTTTCGGATTCTCTGAGATTCTCTCAAATTGCATCAAATTCCTTCAAATTCCCTCAAATTATCTCAGATTACTCCAAATTCCTTCAAATTCTTTCTGATTTCTTCAGATTCTTTCAGATTTTTTCAAGATATCAAATTCTTACAGATTCTTTTCTCGCAGCTACTCTTATAATCTCTCGATTCTATGATATTCTCTGAAATTTTCCAAAATAATCTCATATTCTGCCATATTCTCTCAGATTCTCTCATATTCTCTCAGATTCTTTCAGATTTTATGAGATCCTCTCAGATTCCATCAGATTCTATCAGATTATATCAGATTGTTTCGGATTCTCTGAGATTCTCTCAAATTGCTTCAAATTTCTTCAGACTCGCTCAGGCTCTTTCAGGTTATATCAAACTCTCTCAGAATCTCTCACATTGTCTCAGATAATCTCAGATTCTCTCAAATTCCTTCAGATTCTCTCAGATTTATACAGTTTCACCCAAATTTTCTCAGATTATTTCATAGTCTTTAAAATCCTATAAAATCTTCTCAGATTACTTCAAATTCCTTCAGATTCTCTCTAATTCCTTTAGATTCTTTCAGATTTTTTCAAGTTGTCTCAAATTCTTACAGATTTTTTCAGATTCTCTCAGCTACTCTTATAATCTCTCGATTCTATGATAGTTTCTGATATTCTCCAAAATACTTTCAAATTCTGTCATATTCTCTCAGATTCTCTCATATTATCTCAGTTTCTTTCAGATTTTCTAAGATTCTCTCAGATTCCATCACATTCTGTCAGATTCTTTCGGATTCTCTGAGATTCTCTCAAATTGCATCAAATTCCTTCAAATCCCCTCAAATTATCTCAGATTACCTCAAATTCCTTCAAATTCTTTCTGATTTCTTCAGATTCTTTCAGATTTTTTCAAGATCTATCAAATTCTTACAGATTCTTTTCTCTCAGCTACTCTTATAATCTCTCGATTCTGATATTCTCTGAAATTGTCCAAAATAATCTCATATTCTGCCATATTCTCTCAGATTCTCTCATATTCTCTCAGATTCCATCAGATTCTATCAGATTATATAAGATTGTTACGGATTTTCTGAGCTTCCCTCAAATTGCTTCAAATTTCTTCAGACTCGCTCAGGGTCTTTCAGGTTATATCAAACTCTCTCAGAATATCTCACATTGTCTCAGATTATCTCAGATTCTCTCAAATTTCTTCAGATTCTCTCAGATTTATACAGTGCCACCCAAATTTTCTCAGATTATTTCAAAGTCTTTAAAATCCTCTAAAATTTGTTTAGATTACTTCAAATTCCTTCAGATTCTTTCTAATTCCTTTAGATTCTTTCTAATTCCTTTAGATTCTTTCAGATTTTTCAAATTGTCTCAAATTCTTGTAGATTCTTTCAGTTTCTCTCAGCTACTCTTATAATCTCTCGATTCTATGATAGTTTTTGATATTCTCCAAAATACTTTCAAATTCTGCCATATTCTCTCAGATTCTCTCATATTATCTCAGTTTCTTTCAGATTTTCTAAGATTCTCTCAGATTCCATCACATTCTATCAGATTTTTTCGGATTCTCTGAGATTCTCTCAAATTGCATCAAATTCCCTCAAATTATCTCAGATTACTTCAAATTCCTTCAAATTCTTTCTGACTTCTTCAGATTCTTTCAGATTTTTTCAAGATCTATCAAATTCTTACAGATTCTTTTCTCTCAGCTACTCTTATAATCTCTCGATTCTATGATATTCTCTGAAATTTTCCAAAATAATCTCATATTCTGTAATATTCTCTCATATTCTCTCAAATTGTTTCAGATTTTATGAGATCCTCTCAGATTCCACCAGATTCTATTAGATTCTATCAGATTGTTTCGGATTTTCTGACATTCTCTCAAATTGCTCCAAATTTCTTCAGACTCGCTCAGACTCTTTCAGGTTATATCAAACTTTCTTAGAATCTCTCACATTGTCTCAGATTATCTCAGATTCTCTCAAATTCCTTCAGATTCTCTCAGATTTTCACGGATTGACCCAAATTTTCTCAGATTATTTCAAAGTCTTTAAAATTCTATAAAATTTTCTCAGATTACTTCAAATTCCTTTAGATTCTTTCATATTTTGTCAAGTTGTTTCAAATTCTTACAAATTTCTTCAGATTCTCTCAGATACTTTGATAAACTCTTAGATTCTATGAGATTCTCTGAGATTCTCCAAAATATTCTCAGATTTTCTCATATTCTGTCAGATTCTTTCAGATTTTGTAAGATTCTCTCAGATTCTCTCAGATTCTCTCAGATTCTCTCAGGTTTTTTCAGATTAATTGAGATTCTTTCGGATTAGTTTAGATTCTTTCATATTCTCAAAAATTGTCTCAAGTTTTGCCACATTCCATACGATTCTATCAGATTTTTTTAAGTTCGTTCAGATTCTTTCCGATTCCTTCAGATTCTATCAAGTTTTCTCAAGTTCTTACAAATTCTCTCAGATACACTTATAATCTCTCAGATCCTATGAGATTCCCTGAGATTCTCCAAAATATTTTCAGATTCTCTCATATTCTTTCAGATTCTTTGAGATTTTCTGAGATTCCCTCATACTCCCTCAGACTCTCGCTTAGATCCTTTCAAGTTATACCAAATTCTCTCAGATTGTATCCAACTTTCTCAGATTATTTTAGAGTCTTTCAAATCCTTTCAAATTATCTCAGATCACTTCAAATTCAATCAGAGTCTTTCAGACTATTTTAGATTCTTTTGGATTAGTTTAGATTCTCTCAAATTCTGTCTCATTTTATCAGATTATTTCAGGTACGTTCAGATTCTTTCCGATTTCTTCCGGTTCTTTCAGACCATTTCAAGTTGTCTCAAATTCTTACAAATTCCTTCAGATTCTCTCAGCTACTCTTATAATCTCTCGATTCTATGATATTTTTTGATATTCTCCAAAATACTCTCAAATTCTGCCATATTCTCTCAAATTCTCTCATATTCTCTCAGATTTCCTAAGATTCTTTAAAATTCCATTATATTTTGTCAGATTTTTTTCGGATTCTCTGAGATTCTCTCAAATTGCATCAAATTCCTTCAAATTCCTTCAGATTCTTTCAGATTAGTTCAGATTCTTTCGGATTAGTTTCGATTCTCTCATATTCTGTAAGATTCTCTCAAATTCTTACAAATTTCTTCAGATTCTCTCAGATACTTTGATAAGCTCTTAGATTCTATGAGATTCTCTGAGATTCTCCAAAATATTCTCAGATTTTCTCATATTCTGTCAGATTCTTTCAGATTTTCTAAGATTCTCTCAGATTCCCTCAGATTCTCTCAGGTTCTTTCAGATTAGTTGAGATTCTTTCGGATTAGTTTAGATTCTCTCATATTCTCAAAAATTGTCTCAAATTCTGCCACATTTCATACGATTCTATCAGATTTTTTTAAGTTGGTTCAGATTCTTTCCGATTGCTTCAGATTCCCTCAGATACACTTATAATCTCCCAGATTCTATGAGATTTCCTGAGATTCTCCAAAATATTCTTAGATTCTCTCATATTCTTTCAGATTCCTTCAGATTTTCTGAAATTTTCTGAGATTCTCCCAGATTTCCTCAAATTCCCTCAGATTCTATCAGATTTTCTCGGATTCTCTGAAATTCTCTCAAACTTCTTCAGATTTTTTGAGTGGCTAAAATAATTTTAAAAATAATCTCATAACTTTGTTTTCATATTGCAGACCCGTCATATAAAAGAAAGATAATAATTTTTATGATAATTTTAATCAAAATATTACTTGTAGCTAAAAACTTACGGATTTATGACACACTTTTAAAAGCACAATTCAGTCGACGTCCAGTGTCACTTATTTCTCATGTAAAAAATAATGTATTGCTTTTATATCAAACAAGCTCTTACAAAACTGACGTTTCAATCGAATTTCCAAATAACCTACAAATCATCGCATCGAACAGTATTTCTCATTTCCGGCGCTTTTTGATTTCCCAAACCAATAACGAAACGATGCTGCGGCTTAAACATTTAAATTTATAATACAGCCCGTATTATTTCCGTTTAGCAGTCTAATTATCCCATTGTATAACCCAACGGGGTTGTTTCTCCTTTCTTTTATTCTTCCCTTCACCTCATATAATATTTATCCTAAAACCTGCTTCGTTATAACTTCCTTCCTATAATTAGCAGTTCTTCTAGATTTAAAACTACACCCTCTCGTAAATCCTGGAAGCAGCACATGCTTTTGTAAAGCTCCGCTTCCATAAAAAAATTGAAATGAGCGTCATGTCTGCAGCGATATTAAGACAAGATCTCGAAATTCGGGCCGCAAAATAAAACGACCGCTATAACAAATTGATACCGACGTTTTGATGGCTGTCTCAGTTTTAGCGAGAGATTCCAGCTTGGAGACCTAAATATCAAAAAAGCTGTGTCAAAGTTATCTTGAGCCACTTTTTGCTCCATAAAAGAGTGACATAACCGACGAAGGTATTTACTTGAAAATATTTCTTAAAGAAATTGACAGCACTCTTGTGTTTCGGAGCTTTCTCGTGCAATTTTAATGGCTCGTGTAGGCATGAAAATGGATAAAGTACGATGATGGTAATTTACACAGACTAGACAAGCGGCGCTTTTAGGACAAGCAACATGTAGAGAATGCCAAAAAAGCGGTGGTGCTTTCAACGACGTTATTGGATTATTGTTTATTTCGCGCACCAACGCTAATTCGAACACACGCTATATCTCATCTAGGAAAATCAGTAAAACTTGAAAAATCCCTTGACACAAAAAGCTCGATCAGACTTATCCAAATCGCATTTTTCACTTGTCTAATCCAACCCGCCAGAAATCGACAGTTTCACGTGTTTCAGGCTGAAATTTTAATGCCTCATATAGGTACAGTCCCCGGAGCAGATAAAGTACAATGCTGATAATTTACACAAACTAGACAAGACACGCTTTTACGACAGACAACGTATCTTGAGCGCACTACTTTCCAGTAAAACTAAATTATGTTCGTACCATCTGAGATTTAAGCTCGCTAAGGAAAACTCGTACACTCGGATGCACTAGGAGTTATTTGAGCGTACATTCACGCAAACTGCTAACAGATTCAGTCCCATCTGGGTCGTCTAATTTAAAATTTATTTTCAGTTTAGCTAAATTTTTAAAGCCTGTACATCACGTCGCAGAACAACTGGAAACTTTGAGACGTAAAAAATCTAACGGTGAGGTCGTTATTTTGTGAGGCTTGAAATATGGATGGGGTAATATGTGTCGGTAAGTCGGAGTACTGTGCTGCATTGCAGTAGATTACAACGTTGTGTGTTTGTTGTGTCTTGCGTTTGATGTTGCCTGTTACGAGGTTAATTTAACACATGTGTTCTGAGTTCGAAAATAACACACTGAAATAATGATGAAGACTGCACGAATTAAAATTTTCGCTTAAAGAAGTCAGGTGAAGGGGGAATTCTAGAAATATTCATCCATGGAATCAGGATATCCAGCTTATTTTCATTGGAAATTAATTAATATATTGACACTTAAACTTAGTTAAACGTAGTAAATTTCTAACGAGTAAAACAGATTTCTTGATGGTAAATTTATCTTAAAGAAAATTGCGTAATCCAGAATTTTTTGAAATTTGTCATTTATGAGTTAACAAACAAAATTAATTGTTTTATATTACTAAAACGCAACGACATTTGTACTTTCAGAGTTAAATTGAAAGCATCAAGATTAAATGCTTAATTTAAATTAAAAAAATATTTTTGAAATTAAAATCCTGTATTCCCAGAATTTTGCCGAAATTCGATGGACCAATTTTGATTTAATCAAAAAAATTGACTTATGTTATATATTCTAAGAACATTTTTTTTATTAAAACTCGAACTTGCTCACTACATTCGCATTTTAGCGTTTTTTCTTTAAAGTTTACTCTCAGAAATATTCAAGAAAGAATTTCATTAAAGGTGTTTAGGTTCAATTGTAATAATAAATTTTTACAATGAGTCTATTAATTTAATTCTTTACACTTATTATATTACTTAAAAAAAGACAAATCCTTAGAATACGAGACAAAATTGTTCTTAATAATTTAGCTTCTCAGGGACACCAATAAATATTTTTTATTGCACCTGAACGTGGTCGCTGCGCTCGCATTCTAAACGTTTATTTTTTGCAGGGCAGTCAGTCTCATAGAAGTGCGTAAGAAGGAATCTCAGGGAAACTGTCTAGGTTTTGTTGTATTAACAAATCTCTGCACTTATTACTTAAAAAAAAAATGTTTATAACGCGAGCGCAGCGAGCACGTCTGTTGGAAGTCTCTCTGATACTGGAAAACATGTCTTTTATTTCTTGTAGAGAAATAAAAATTTTGCAATTAAACTTCGCCCTTTTGGCTAACGACGAATAAAAAAATTGTCTATCAGATTGTTTCGGATTCTCTGAGATTCTCTCAAATTGCTCCAAATTTCTTCAGACTCGCTCAGACTCTTTCAGGTTATATCAAACTCTCAGAATCTCTCACATTGTCTCAGATTATCTCAGACTCTGTCAGATTTCTTCAGATTCTCTCAGATTTTCACAGATTCAGCCAAATTTTCTCACATTATTTAAAAGTCTTTAAAATCCTATAAAATTTTCTCAGATTACTTCAAATTCCTTCAGATTCTTTCTAATTCCTTTAGATTCTTTAAGGTTTTTTCAAGTTGTCTCAAATTCTTACAAATTTCTTCAGATTCTCTCAGATACTTTGATAAACTCTTAGATTCTATGAGATTCTCTGAGATTCTCCAAAATATTTTCAGATTTTCTCATATTCTGTCAGATTCTTTCAGATTTTCTAAGATTCTCTCAGATTCCCTCAGATTCGCTCAGGTTTTTTCAGACTAGTTGTGATTTTTTCGGATTAGTTTAGATTCTCTCATATTCTCAAAAATTGTCTCAAATTCTGCCACATTCCATACGATTCTATCAGATTTTTTTAAGTTCGTTCAGATTCTTTCCGATTCCTTCAGGGAAACTGTCTAGGTTTTGTTGTATTAATAAATCCCTGCACTTATTACTTAAAAAAAAATGCTTATAACGCGAGCGCAGCGAGCACGTCTGTTGGAAGTCTGTCTGATACTAGAAAACATGTTTTTTATTTCTTGTAGAGAAATAAGGATTTTGCAATTAAGCTTCGCCCTCTTGGCTCACGACGAATAAAAAAATCGTCACAATTGAGACAGGGTGGGTGGGCGGGGCTTATATTTTGCCATGTTTTCTTAATATACATAGCCATCTTTTCACAACAAGAAATCGATATTTCCTTATACAAATTTTCCATTTTAAACTTGTTTTAAGTTTCATGAAAAGAATTCTACATATATTAAAAGAAAAAGGCCAAATGTAAGCCCGCCCACCCGCCCTATCTCAACTGTGATAATTTGTTTTATTAGGCGTGAGCCAAGAGGGCGGAACTTAACTACAAAATACTTATTTCTTTACAACAAATTGAATAATGTTTTTAAGTATCGCGTTCTTCAAAGAATATTACGTATATTAAGAAAAAAAGGCAAAATATAAACCCCGCCCACCCGCCCCTTCTCAATTGTGATGATTTTTTTTCTTAGATACTTAAAACTCGTTTAAAATGGTAACTTTTTTTAAGGAAATATGGACTTTGCAATTAGGCTCCGCCCCTAGGTCTCCAACGAATGAAAACTTCATTTCTATTCAGATCAGGGCAGGTATGGGTGGGGCTCAATCTTTGCCTTTAATGTTTTCTTAATATGCATACTTTGAACAACACGATACTCAAAAACATGTTCTTAATTTCTCGTACAGAAATACGGATTTTGCAGTTAAAGTCCGCCCTCTTGGCTCACGACGAATAAAAAAAAATCATCACAATTCAGATAGGGCGGGTGGGCGGGGCTACATTTTGCTTTTTTTTTCTTAATATGTGTAGACTTATTTCGACAACAAGAAACTTAAAACATGTCTAAAATGGTAAATGTTTGTACATCAAAATTACTAACAACGTCAACTTGGCAACGGAGTTTATAAATGACAATTTTCAGCTCTAAAAACAACGTCAGTGGGAACCACAACGTCAAGAGCGAGTTTACAATCCTCACTTAAAATGCGAGCGTAGCGAGCAGTTCCGAAAACAATTTCACAGATTTTGGTGGTCACGTACAATCTTTAAGTTCACATTTTTAAATAGCAAAATGGTTCTTAATAATTTAGCTTCTCAAGGGCATCAATAAATATTTTTTTAATTGTATCTGAACGTGCTCGCTGCGCTCGCATTCTAAACGTTCTTTTTTTGCAGTATAGTCTCATAGAAGTGCGTAAGAAGGAATCTCAGGGAAGCTGTCTAGGTTTTGTTGTATTAATAAATCTCTGGATTTATTACTTAAAAAACATCTTTATAACGCGAGCGCAGCGAGCACGTTCATATTGCTGGAGATCTGTCTGATTAGGAAAACATGTTTTTTATTTCTTGTAGAGAAATAAGGATTTTGCAATTAAGCTCCACCCCCTTGGCTTACGACGAATAAAAAAATCATCACATTTAAGATAGGGCGGGCGGGCGGGGCTAATATTTTGCCCATGTTTTCTTAATATACATAGCCATCTTTTCACAACAAGAAACTTAAAACCATGGTTAAAATGATACGCAAAATCGATATTTCCTTATACAAATTTTGCATTTTAAAGACTTGTTTTAAATTTCATGTTGTCACAAGAATTCTACATATTTTAAAAGAAAAAGGCCAAATGTAAGCCCGCTCACCCGCCCTATCTCAATTGTGGTAATTTGTTTTATTCGGCGTGAGCCAAGAGGGCGGAGCTTAACTACAAAATACTTATTCTTTTTACAACAAATTGAAGCATGTTCTTGAGTATCGCGTTGTTCAAAGAATACTGCGTATATTAAGAAAAAAAAAGGCAAAATATAAACCCCGCCCACCCGCCCCTTCTCAATTGTGATGATTTGTTTTTCTTAGAAAATTAAAACTCGTTTAAGATGGTAAATTTTTGTAAGGAAATAAAGATTTTGCAATTAAGCTTCGCCCTCTTGGCTCACGACGAATAAAAAAATCGTCACAATTGAGACAGGGCGGGTGGGCGGGGCTTATATTTTGCCGTGTTTTTTTAATATACATAGCCATCTTTTCACAACAAGAAACTTAAAACTATGGTTAAAATGGCATGTACACAAAATCGATATTTCCTTATACAAATTTTCCATTTTAAACTTGTTTTAAGTTTCATATTGTGAAAAGAATTCTACATATTTTACAAGAAAAAGGCCAAATGTAAGCCCGCCCACCCGCCCTATCTCAATTGTGATAATTTGTTTTATTCGGCGTGAGCCAAGAGGGCGGAGCTTAACTACAAAATACTTATTTTTTTACAACAAATTGAATCATGTTCTTGAGTATCGCGTTGTTCAAAGAATAAGAAACTTAAAACTCGTTTAAAATGGTAAATTTTTGTAAGGAAATATGAGGTTTGCAATTAGGCTCCTCCCCTAGGTCTCCAACGAATGAAAACTTCATTACTATTTAGATCAGGGCAGGTATGGGTGCGGCTTAATCTTTGGCTTTAATGTTTTCTTAATATGCATACTTTGAACAACACGATACTCAAAAACATGTTCTTAATTTCTCGTATGGAAATAAGGATTTTGCAGTTAAACTCCGCCCCCTTGGCTCACGACGAATAAAAAAAGTCATCACAATTGAGATAGGGCGGGTGGGCGGGGCTACCTTTTTCTTTTTTTTTTTTAATATGTGTAGACTAAAATTTTTTCATTAAAAATAATTTAGCTTGCCAGGGAATAATTTTGAAAAAAACTCCTAAATGTGCTCGCATTCTGAGCATTGTTTTTAATTAATTTATTACCATTAAAACATTCACGAATGAATTTATGGATAAATTACTCTGAAAAACAAATTCTAAAATGCGAGCGTAGCGAGTACATTGCGAATACAATCCCACAGACATTGGTGGTCACAATCTTTAAATTCACATTGAGGGACGGTGACGAGAAGTTTTTAATAACACTTAGACGTGCTTGGTGCATTCGCATTTTTAGCATTCTTTTTTAAAATAATATTTCCTAAGAATGTTTACGAATGAACCGTCAAGCTATAATTTTCTGAAAATTTTCATCTTTTTTTAATTATTTTATTGGTAGAATTTTTTTTAAGTGATTAAAAAAAACTAATGGATGAGTTAATTTTATTTATCACCAAAAAATTCTGACCTGACCGAACTTGATCTGAACCGCCATGACCTGTAAATTCCTTAGATCGATTATGCAAAATTTGGAGGTGACGTCATCAAGTTATTGGTGGGGATGGTGATTCTAATAAAAATCGACACAGACGACCGGCAAACAGACGACAGAAATTATTTTCCCTTTAGTTTTCAGATAAATAAAATACTCTCAAATTAATTGGCCCATTTTCACAATTATGGTAATTTACAAAATAGAGATTTTCAGCATGATGTCTGAAATGTTCAAGAAAATGTTCATTACTGGAAGTGTCGTCGCCTAAATTAATAATACCACCACATCGGTCCTTTGCGAAAGTCTGGTTCCGTCAGTCCTTTCCCTTTAAATTTTCACTGTGACGAAAACAGTTGGTCCAGATTTGGGTATTACGATCTTGAAGGTTTCGCCCCGCATTGGTAACATAATCGGTTGCGCGAAACTATAATACTCAATATTTAAACAATGCGCCACATATTTTCAATAGGGTTATAGTTAGTACGACAAGGTGGCAGCCGACAAGCTGATTCACAAATTTAAACCAAAAAACCGTCCACACGTTTCTTCCGAAGCCACTCCGCGATAATTAAATTTAAACTCGGCTCTTACTACAACAAAACCACTTCAAAGCAATCCCATCTATTAATTTCACATTGCAAGGTCTTTGTAGTTCCGAATTAATTTAATTATATTTCCACTACATCTCAATTAAACCTCTTTACCCGAGACTTGTTAAATATTTTAGCCGCTCTTAGCCCTCTAAAATTTCTGAAAAACTTTCACTTCACACTGAATTATTTATAAACTTCAAATACCGGCGCTCTGAAATTTTCACGCGAAATTTTCCGCAGCGATTACGAAACTTTTTTAAAACAATAAACAGTGACAAGAAAGCTCCAACAACGTCGTTAACAGTCTGCAAAATTGTGCAAGTGCACGACTTGAAAGTTGAAAGCTGAGTTCATTTGAGGACTTTCGCATTCTTCGCTCAAAACTCAAAGAGCGCTCAATTCGTTCCCGTGCTTTCAGCATGTATGCAGAAATTTAATTTGCCGTTTTGGCTCTTTGTTAGAGTTTCCTCGGAGTTTTAAATAATTAAAGACGAAATTGATATGCCGATGCGCACGAAACGTCAGCGAAATTATATTTGTGAAAAGCGGTGCGATATTCTCTTTATTATCTTGATTCACGAACTCATTGATATTGAAGATGGATTCATAAACCACTCTTATAGTACTTTCTTAGATTGCTTTCGGTTAACATTTTTTTCTTGATTGAGTTTTTAATGTGTAATACATTCCAAGATAAAAGATCAACATTTCCTTAATAACGAGAGTAATTTATTATGGGGTGCTGAAGCGAGAAGCTTTCATAATATTTGTTCTAGCAACTCGTGTAGGAAACCCTGGCATGGATAAACCCTTGTACCCTATAGGCTACATAGCTAAGAAACCGCCTCTGGATACACGTGTTTCATGAATAGCAGCGATATTACAATAACAAAATACATATGTCAGCATTTTTTTTAAATCATGATCACTAATGAACATATTAAACAGCAAGGGTCCCAATACAGCACTAAAAATCTACTCATACGCATAACGTATTCTACACATTACGAATTCAGAACGTCAGCATTCGCGAAAAATTCGATTTATAAATTTTTCATGATTTCTACATATTTCCTCCGAAATAAACTCCTTGATATTGAAATTTTACTCCAATACTTTGCTTTTTGCAAAAACCCACTTCAAAGCGACCCGATTTAATAATTCCAGATTTCACGGTCTCTGTAATTCTTAAACTCATTGATTATATTTCCACAACATTTTAATGCGACTTGTTAAATATTTCCCCGCCGAAGTTTAACAAAAACTTCGATCGTCCTGAATTATTTATAAATTCCGAGTATAATACAACGGTTGTGAATTTTTGTTATTCTTCAGGGTAATAAATAATTACACTGAAAGGGGCAATTAGAATTCAACATTTACACGTGTTGCACAAGATCTGAAGTCTGGGATTTATCCAGACTGGGTTCGACTTAAAAGTCGTAAGAGTTCCAGATTGGTTTCACAGGCTGTGGGCATGCACGCAGAAATTTAATTTGTGGCCGCCGTTTCGCTCTTTGTTCGGGCTTCCTCAGGGTTTTAAATAATTAAAGTCGAAAGTGATATTCCAGTTGCATGACACGTTAGCGTTGACTTTGGACCCATTTTTTGGAATGTGTTTATTAATAGTTAAATTTTTTTCTTGAAACCACAAACCCGATTTTTTTGCGTTGAAATATATATTCAAGTCTAGAATTTATAAGTTCAATTTTGTACTTTCGCGAACGCCATCAATATTTCTTAAATCTCTGGATAACCCGGCTGTTTCTTATTTCTAGTTCTGTGATCCTCTCATTCCGTTCCATAGAAGGATTACAATGCCGCGCATTTTTCATTTCTTTCGTTCAAGAGCACGTAAAGTGTGGGAAATAAAGCTGCAGAAATCCCAAAATTTAAGTATTAAAAAATGTTTGAAGGTGTTCTTCTATTGTGTTATTTTTTTGTGGAAATAAGTAATTTCTTTTAAAAGATATATTTTCAAGCACTAGTTTATTAAGAATTTTTGAATAAATTAGTTTTAAATTATTTCATTTCCCGGCGCATCCACCATTTTTATACAAAAATTTCTAATTATTTAATCGATCCTGGAAAAGATTATCCTTATAGGAACTATTTCCAAGATTACGAATTCGTGATTATTTTCTCCATATTTCTGCAAATAATTATATTTATTTTAAAATTATTGTGAGGAAGCAAAAAGGATTTGTTCTCTTGTCCGCTCCAAAAAACTGATGACGTCATCGTCAAATTTTTTTTTAGTTTCGAACAAATACCTACGTTCTTAATACATTTTGGGAATTTATTCATTATTTAATCGATCATTTAGAAAATGATAAATGGATTTTCATTTGGTTAACATTACTAAGATGTCATCAGGCCAAAAAAATTTAAGCGTTGTCATTTTGCTTAGATAAAATGTTTTTTTTTTTGTTATTGAATAATTTCTTTTAAAATATATTTTTTCTACCAGAAGTTTAGCAAGAATTCTTGAAATAAATAGCTTTTAAATTATTTATTTTTCCGGCGCATCCAACATTTTTATACAAAAATTCATAATTTATTCAGTCGATCCCAGAAAAGGTAATCTTATAGAAACTATTTCCAAGATTACGAATTCGTGATTATTTTCTCCATATTTCTGCAAATAATTATATTTGTTTTAAAATTATTGTGAGGAAGCAAAAAGGCTCACTAAAAGTTGTTCCGTCGTCCGCTCCAAAAAACTGATGACGTCATCGTCAAATTTCTTTTTCAGTTTCGAACAAATACCTACGTCCTTAATACATTTTGGGAATTTATTCATTATTTAATCGCTGATTTAGAAAATGATAAATGGATTTTTATTTGGTTAACATTACTAAGATGTCATCAGGCCAAAAAAATTTAAGCGTTCTCATTTTGTATAGATAAAATATGTTTTTTTTGATTAGTGAATAATTTCTTTTAAAATATGTTTTTCTAGCACAAGTTTAGCAAAAATTCTTGAAATACATAGTTTTGAATTTATTTATTTTCCCGGCGCATCCACCATTTTATACAAAAAATTTATAATTTATTCAGTCGATCCCAGAAAAGTTAATCTTATAGAAACTATTTCCATGATTACGAATTCGTGATTATGTTCTCCATATTTCTGCAAATAATTATATTTATTTTAAAATTATTGTGAGGAAGCAAAAAGGCACACTAAAATTTGTTCCCTCGTCCGCTCCAAAAAACTAATGACGTCATCGTCAAATTTCTTTTTCAGTTTCGAAGAAATACCTACGTCCTTAATACACTTTGGGAATTTATTCATTATTTAATCGATGATTTAGAAAATGATAAATGGATTTTCATTTGGTTAACATTACTAAGATGTCATCAGGCCAAAAAAATTTAAACGTTGTCAGTTTGCTTAGATAAAATATGTTTTTTCTGATTATTGAATAATTTCTATTAAAATATATTTTTTCTAGCACAAGTTTAGCAAGAATTCTTGAAATAAATAGTTTTGAAATTATTTATTTTCCCGGCGCATCCACCATTTTTATACAAAAATTTATAATTTATTCAGTCGATCCCAGAAAAGTTAATCTTATAGAAACTATTTATAAGATTACGAATTCGTTATTATTTTCTCCATATTTCTGCAAATAATTATATTTATTTTAAAATTATTGTGAGGAAGCAAAAAGGTTCACTAAAATTTGTTCCCTCGTCCGCTCCAAAAAACTGATGACGTCATCGTCAAATTTCTTTTTCAGTTTCGAACAAATACCTACGTCCTTAATACATTTTGGGAATTTGTTCATTATTTAACCGATGATTTAGAAAATGATAAATGGATTTTCATTTTGTTAACATTACTAAGATATCATCAGGCCAAAAAAAATTAAGCGTTGTCATTTTGCTTAGATAAAATATGTTTTTTTTTATTATTGAGTAATTTCTTGTAAAATATATTTTTTCTAGAACAAGTTTAGCAAGAATTCTTGAAATAAATAGCTTTGAATTTATTTATTTTTCCGGCGCATCCACCATTTTTATACAAAAAATTTATAATTTATTCAGTCGATCCCAAAAAAGTTAATATTATAGAAACTCTTTCCAAGATCACGAATTCGTGATTATTTTCTCCATATTCCTGCAAATAATTATCTTTATTTTAAAATTATTGTGAGGAAGCAAGAAGGCTCACTAAAATTTGTTCCCTCGTCCGCTCCAAAAAAGTGATGACGTCATCGTCAAACTTCTTTTTCAGTTTCAAACAATACCACGTCCTTAATACATTTTGGGAATTTATTCATTATTTAATCGATGATTTAGAAAATGATAATTGGATTTTCATTTGGTTAACATTACTAAGATGTCATCAGGCCAAAAAATTTTAGCATTGTCATTTTGCTTAGATAAAATATGTTTTTTTTTATTATTGAATAATTTCTTTTAAAATATATTTTTTCTAGCACAAGTTTAGCAAGAATTCTTGAAATAAATAGTTTTGAAATTATTTATTTTCCCGGCGCATCCACAATTTTTATACAAAAATTTATAAATTATTCAGTCGATCCCAGAAAAGTTAATCTTATAGAAACTATTTCCAAGATTACGAATTCGTGATTATTTTCTCCATATTTCTGCAAATAGTTATATTTGTTTTAAAATTATTGTGAAGATGCAAAGAGGCTCACTAAAATTTGTACCGTCGCCCGCTCCAAAAAACTGATGACGTCATCGTCAAATTTCTTTTTCAGTTTCGAAGAAATACCTATGTCCTTAATACATTTTGGGAATTTATCATTATTTAATCGATGATTTAGAAAATGATAAATGGATTTTCATTTGGTTAACATTACTAAGATGTCATCAGGCCAAAAAAATTTAAGCGTTTTAATTTTGCTTAGATAAAATATGTTTTTTTTTTATTATTGAATAATGTCTTTTAAAACATATTTTTTCTATCACAAGTTTAGCAAGAATTCTTGAAATAAATAATTTTGAAATTATTTATTTTTCCGGCGCATCCACCATTTTTATACAAAATTTATAATTTATTCAGTCGATCCCAGAAAAGTTAATCTTATAGAAACTATTTCCAAGATTACGAATTCGATTTTCTCCATATTTCTGCAAATAATTATATTTATTTTAAAATTATTGTGAGGAAGCAAAAAGGCTCACTGAAATTTGTTCCCTCGTCCGCTCCAAAAAATTGATGACGTCATCGTCAAATTTCTTTTTCAGTTTCGAAGAAATACCTACGTCGTTAATACATTTTTGGAATTTATTCATTATTTAATCGATGATTTAGAAAATGATAAATGGATTTTCATTTGGTTAACATTACTGAGATGTCATCAGACCAAAAAAATTTAAGCGTTTTCATTTTGCTTAGATAAAATTTTTTTTTTTGATTATTGAATAATTTCTTTTAAAATATATTTTTTCTAGCACAAGTTTAGCAAGAATTCGTGAAATAAATAGTTTTGAAATTATTTATTTTCCCGGCGCATCCACAATTTTTATACAAAAATTTATAATTTATTCAGTCGATCCCAGAAAAGTTAATCTTATAGAAATTATTTCCAAGATCACGAATTCGTGATTATTTTCTCCATATTTCTGCAAATAATTATATTTATTTTAAAATTATTGTGGGGAAGCAAAAAGGCTCACTAAAATTTGTTCCCTCGTCCGCTCCAAAAAACTGATGACGTCATCGTCAAATTTCTTTTTCAGTTTCGAACAACTACCTACGTCCTTCATACATTTTGGGAATTTATTCATTATTTAGTCGATGATTTACAAAATGATAAATGGATTTTCATTTGGTTAACATTACTAAGATGTCATCAGGCCAAAAAAATTTAAGCGTTGTCATTTTGCATAGATAAAATATGTTTTTTTTGATTATTGAATAATTTCTTTTAAAATATGTTTTTCTAGCACAAGTTTAGCAAAAATTCTTGAAATAAATAGTTTTGAATTTATTTATTTTCCCGGCGCATCCACCATTTTTATACAAAAAATTTATAATTTATTCAGTCGATCCCAGAAAAGTTAATCTTATAGAAACTATTTCCATGATTACGAATTCGTGATTATGTTCTCCATATTTCTGCAAATAATTATATTTATTTTAAAATTATTGTGAGGAAGCAAAAAGGCTCACTAAAATTTGTTCCCTCGTCCGCTCCAAAAAACTGATGACGTCATCGTCAAATTTCTTTTTTAGTTTCGAAGAAATACCTACGTCGTTAATACATTTTGGGAATTTATTCATTATTTAATCGATGATTCAGAAAATGATAAATGGATTTTCATTTGGTTAACATTACTAAGATGTCATCAGGCCAAAAAAAATTAAGCGTTTTCATTTTGCTTAGATAGCAATATATTTTTTTGATTATTGAAAAATTTCTTGTAATATATATTTGTTCTAGCACAAGTTTACTAAAAATGCTTGAAATCAATATTTTTTAATTTATTTATTTTCCCGGCGCATCCACCATTTTTATACAAAAATTTATATTTTTTTTAGTCTATCCCAGAAAAGTTAATCTTATAGAAACTATTTCCAAGATTACGAATTCGTGATTATTTTCTCCATCTTTCTGCAAATAATTATATTTATTTTAAAATTATTGTGAGGAAGCAAAAAGGCTCACTGAAATTTGTTCCCTCGTCCGCTCCAAAAAACTGATGACGTCATCGTCAAATTTCTTTTTCAGTTTCGAAGAAATACCTACGTCGTTAATACATTTTGGGAATTTATTCATTATTTAATCGATGATTTAGAAAATGATAAATGGATTTTCATTTGGTTAACATTACAGAGATGTCATCAGACTAAAAAAATTTAAGCGTTGTCATTTTGCTTAGATAGAATATATTTTTCTTTGATTATTGAATAATTTCTTTTAAAATATATTTTTTGTAGCACAAGTTTAGCAAGAATTCTTGAAATAAATAGTTTTGAATTTATTTATTTTCCCGGCGCATCCACCATTTTTATACAAAAAATCTATAATTTATTCAGTCGATCCCAGAAAAGTTAATCTTATAGAAACTATTTCCAAGATTACGAATTCGTGATTATTTTCTCCATATTTCTCCAAATAATTATATTTATTTTAAAATTATTGTGAGGAAACAAAAAGGCACACTAAAATTTGTTGCCTCGTCCGCTCCAAAAAACTGATGACGTCATCGTCAAATTTCTTTTTCAGTTTCGAAGAAATACCTACGTCCTTAATACATTTTGGGAATTTATTCATTATTTAATCGATGATTTGGAAAATGATAAATGGATTTTCATTTGGCTAATATTACTGTGATGTCATCAGGCCAAAAAAATTTAAGCGTTGTCATTTTGCTTAGATAAAATATGTTTTTTTTGATTATTGAATAATTTCTTTTAAAATATATTTTTTCTTGCACAAGTTTACTAAAAATTCTAGAAATCAATATTTTTGAAATTATTTATTTTCCCGGCGCATCCACCATTTTTATAGAAACATTTTAAAATTGTCCTATCGATCCAAAAAGGGATCAATTAGTTGAAATAAATTCCAAAATCACAAATTTGCACTTATTTTCACCGTATTTCTTCAAATAATGGAGAAAAATGGGTTTATGTGCAATAATTTAAGTTTGACTAAATTAGTTCAAAATTTATCGGATTATTTTTCAGGATAACCATATTTCTTCAAACGGCGGAAAATGAATGAGTTTTTATAAAATTATTTAAATTTGACCAAATTTAATTTTCAAGATGCCCGTTTCCGTCTGTCCGTCTGTTATATTCATTTGAAAATTGTTGTGGAAATGCTCAGATTGTAGAAATAGAAATTAATATAACGATGATGTGATGCATGCAGTGAGAGAAGGATTGATTTAATAACACTCGAACTTAACTTAGCTTCCTCAGATTCCTGAAGACTGAGGTATTAATTTCAGAATCTCAGGAAATAAATTGAATACTAAGGAAATAACATTACTGAAATTTCTCAAGTGGAGTGATGATGTAATTAACGCAAAATGTTCCTCATAATTAAGAAAACTAAATTAGAAAAAACATTTGAATGAAAAATTTGTCTAATAATAATTTTCAACCTGTAAATAAATATCCAATTTAAATCAATGTTGCGGGCAAGCGGCACCCAAAGCCGGTCATACGCATAATATATGGCACCATTACGGAATCAAAACCGATACATCCGGAAAAAGTCGACTTATAAATTTTTCATGACTTCTATACATTCTCCTAGAAATAAATTTGCTCTTATTTAAATTTCGTTAATCAATTTCCAACTAGTTTTCTAAAATTTAATAAAACTTCAAACAAAATTTGACAAAAACTCCGCGTCGCCGCTGAATTATTTATAAACTTCAAACGCCACAAGTTCGGATTTTTGCGCAAACTTCCGGCCGACTTACAAAGACAAAAACCATGCAAAAAAAAGCATGCTGTTAACCTTTCCCCCTATCCCTCAACTCATACGCTCCTTCTTCTGGACAATAAATAGCGACAAAGAAAGCTCCGATCAGAACAGTGTTAATTACTTTCAACATTGTGACACTGCACGACTTTACTTCGCACTCGTCGCACACGCTTTGAAAGTTTGAAAGTCGCGATTTATTCGGCGAGGACTTGACGCATCCTTCGGATAAGAACAGCCGCCGTTCAACTCAAAACTCAAAGAGTGCCAGATTGGTTTCACAAGCTGCGAGCTTGCGCACTCATCTTTGACGGAGCTTTCTGTGTGAACGCTCGGCCGGATATGTCGAATGTGGGAGCTCGGAGATTTTTGCTTTATTTGGTGGTCTGGACTAATATGGGTGATGTAACTGGACGGTTGAATGGAAGTTGAGTGGAAAATATGGAGAAATCGGGAGAAAGATTCGAAAAATTGTGGCATTAATGAGTTTTTAAAATGAAAAATTTTGGGTAGGGGATGAATGTAGATTTGTATATTCTAGGTAGCAAATTTGTCAGGAAATAAATCCAAATCACTACACTCATACTCTAACGATCTGTGGAGTGATGACTTCAATAATTTAATACAATTAGTTAGCTCGCTGTTTGTTTAGTTACAATGTTCAACGACTATGTGTATTAAATCCGCCGTTGGTGTTGATTTTCTGCGGGAAATTGAACGATTAATTAATTGAAAACAAGATTAAATAACAATGGCGATGAAAAGGTCAAGTGGTGTTTTTTAATTGGTTTTAACTGCAGGCGTGTCGTTAAAAAAAATAAGAAAGAGCGTTAGAGAACCCCCGCTCACACTTTGTTCAGCCAAGTTAAAAATGTGTAATTTTTCTGTGCCAGGAAATTTAATTTGTGTTTGATTAATTATAATGTAGAATTTCGGAACAGATTTGCTTAATTTGTGTTGTTTAGCATCTAATTCACTTCCTTTGCCACGTTTCGACGGTAAAATATCAATATCAAATTTTCCATAAATTTAGCGGAAGTTTTCGGAAACAATATCAAATTAGGTCAAGTCAGCTCAGGTCAGGTCAGGTCAGGTGAGGTGAGGTCAGGTCACAAGACTTCATTACCAATTTTTTATTGCTCAAATTACGAACGAGTCATCCCATTTCCTCGAAAATGTGAAAAACTCGTCTTTATAATAATAATGATAAAATAAGAATTATAATATTCAGATCATTTTGCTCGATTGTGATTTAATTCAAATCAAACTAATTTCTACGTGACATTCTTTCGATGTATAAACATAAATAAACACTCGAGGATGCTGCACATATTTCACTGTACTTTAGGAGCGAGGGAAGTTATGTCGAAACAAATTTCGACCAATTTTAACAATAAAAATAGTTCTTAATAATTTAGCTTCTCGGGGACACCAACAAATAGTTTTTAAATTACACATTTTATGAGCTTCTGTTTTTCAACTTTATTCTCAAAGAAGTGTGTAGGAAAACGAATCAGGGAAGCATTTTTTTTATTGTAATAATAAATTTCTAGACTTATTAGGGGCATTTCAAAATTATTAGTCGGTGTCCTTCGTAATCTAAATTATCGTTGATGACAGAATGTTTTTAGTGTCGAAAAATCTTGAAAATATTTCTGTTTATAAAAGTCGGATAGACCAAGCAACCTGAACGTGCTCGCTGCGCTCGCATTCTAAAGGGTTATTTTTTTTTTGATAATGGTTCTAGAGATTTATTATTACAACAAAACCGAGATAGCTTCGCCCATTTAGTCAATAAAATAATTTAATAATAATTATCATGGTAAATACTAGCCCCGCCCGCCCACACTATTTTCTTAGAGAATATGTCATTTGCCAAAATCAGTCTTATCTTAACAAGTACTAGCCCCGCCCACCCACCCTCTATTTTATTAGGGAGTATGTTATTTGCCAAAATCAGTCTTATCTTATCAAATACTAACCCCGCCCATCCACCCTCTATTTTCTTAGAGGGTATGACATTTGACAAAATCAGTCTTACCTTAACAAGTACTAATTAAGAAAAAATATTTAGAATGCGAGTGCAGCGAGCACATCTAGATATATTTCAAAACTATTCGCCGATGTGTCTGGCAGTCTAAATTATCATTAACGAGAGAACATTTTTACTGTAAAAAACAAATCTTAAAAATAAAAATTTTGGGGGGGGGATACAGAGATGTATTTTGATTAAAAATTTACCATGCCTGCAATAACTTCAAAACGTCTGCAAAATTTCCAGATATTCGGTTTTGCAGTTCTTGATTTAATCAATAAAATAATTTAATAATAATTATAATATTAATTATCATATCAAATACTAGCCCCGCCCGCCCACCCTCTATTTTCTTAGAGGGTAAGTCATTTACCAAAATCAGTTTTATCTTAACAAGTACTAATTAATAAAAACATTTATAATGCGAGTGCAGCGAGCACATCTAGATATATTTGAAAATTATTCACCAGTGTGTCTGGAGTTCTAAATTATCACTAACGAAAGAACTTTTTTAGTGTCATAAAAATAAATCTTAAAAATGTTTGTGTTTATAAAAGCCGGATAGACCAAGCAACCTAAAGGTAATATGTCTAGAGATATATTATTTATAACAAATCTGAGACAGTTTCGCCCAGACTTTTTGGTTAGAAAATTCTGAGAATAAACAGGGGAAAATATGATTAAAATGCGAGCGCAGCGAGCACGTTCAGGTGTAATTAAAAAAAAATTTTGTTGAGATCCCTGAGAAGCTAATTTATTCATGCAAATGTAAAAAAATGTTAATGCAATGATAAATTACAAGTATAGTCTCATCTTATTTTGCACAATTTAGATAAGTAGTATTTTTTAGGCAACATTATGACATGACGTCATCAATTTTTGGAGGGGAAAAAGAGATATATATCCTCGCCCGCCCACACTCTATTTTCTAAGATAGTATCTCATTTGCCAAAATCAGACTTATCTTATCATATACTAGCCCCGCCCGCCCACCCTCTATACGCTTAGACGGTATGTTATTTGCCAAAATCAGTCTTATCTTATCAAATACTAACCCCGCCCACCCACCCTTTTTTTTATAGAGTGTGTCATTTGCCAAAATCAATCTTACCTTAACAAGTACTAATTAAGAAAAAATATTTAGAATGCGAGTGCAGTAAGCACATCTAGATATATTTCAAAACTATTCGCCGATGTGTCTGTTAGTCTAAATTGTCATTAACGAGAGAACTTTTTTAGTGTCCAAAAAATAAATCTTGAAAATACTTGTGTTTATAAAAGTCGGACAGACCAAGTAACCTTAACGTGCTCGCTGCGCTCGCATTCTAACGGGTTATTTTTTTTAATAATGAGTCTAGATTTATTAAATTACAACAAAACCGAGACAGCTTCGCTCAGACATTTTGTGTAGAAAATCCTATGAGAATAAATCTGAAAGAAACAAGTTTAAAATGCGAGCGCAGCGAGCACGTTCAGGTGCAGTTTGAGAAATTATTTGTTGATATCCCTGAGAAGCTAAATTAATAAGAACAATTTTTTTATTGTTTAAAAATGTGAGCTTATGTAGGATCGCAACAACCGGAACGTTCTCGCTACGCTCGCATTTCAGAGGTTGCTTTTTTAATGTAATTTACGTCGTCAGAATGAATTTGATAATTATTACAATAAAAATTGGTCTAAAGGGTTTATACAGTACTTCCCTCGCTGCAGGAAACGTGACGACTGCATGCCTATTATGTTTTTTTTCGCATTAGATTTCAAAGCATTCGCTTTTGTAGTTCCTGATTAAATCAATAAAATAAGTTTGCGCATTATTTAAATTTTTTGAGTCACCTTGTATATCCAAATCCAAAAAATATTAATGGAGTGATAAATTACAAGAAGAGACTCATCATATTTTGTACATTTTAGATAGGATTATTTGACAAACTTTTGAGCTGACGTTATCAATTTTTTGGAGGGGATAAGCAAATATATTTTGATTAAAAATTGATTATCCTCTTTATAGCCTTAAAACATTTCCAAGATTTCAAAGCATTCGGTTTTGTAGTTCCTGATTAAATCAATAAAATAAATTTGCGCATTCATTAAATTTTTTGAGTCACCCTGTATATGTAAATCCAAGAAAGATGAATTGAATGATAAATTACAAGAAGAGGCTCATCATATTTTGTACATTTTAGATAGGATTATTCCGCATACTTTTATGCTGACATCTTCAATTTTTTGGAGGGAATAAGCAAATATATTTTGACTAAAAATTTATTATGATCTTTATAACCTTAAAACATTTGCAAGATTTCAAAGCATTCGGTTCTGTAGTTCCTGATTAAAGCAATAAAATAAATTTACCCATTCATTAATTTTTTGGGTCCCCCTGTATATGCAAATCCAAAAAATATGAATGGAATGATAAATCACAAGAAGAGACTAATCATATTTTGTACATTTTAGATAGGATTTTTTCAGCAAAATTTTGGGGTGACGTCATCAATTTTTTGGAGGGGATAATTAAATATATTGTGATTAAAATTTTATCATGCTTATCATAACTGTAAACCATCTGCAAGATTTCAAGGCATTCGGTTTTGTAGATTCCAAATTAAATGTCAAAATGTTGTTCCATAATTTTGATTTTTTTTCCAAAAATCTGGACGTTTCGGGTAAAATGTCAATTCGGAGTCATAAACGTCTAACACTATGTTATTTGATATAATTTAAAACCCAATTACTATATACAATTTTGAAGTGACGTCATCACATTAGTGGTGGGGAGGATTAGACAAATTTTTGTTAGCGTTTTACCATCTAGATGATATACCTAATATAAATACAAATTTTGACAACAATCGGCCTAGTACTTTCGGAGATTATCTGTCTAATAAAAATCCGGGACGGCAGACAGACGGACGGACGGACAGACAGACGGAAACTATTTCTTCGTCTTCTAGGGGTCACGAAAGATCGAGAAAATGTAAAAGTAGAGAGTCGGCCGACAATACTTCCTTTGCTTACGCTCGGGAAGTAAAAACATTTACAATGCGAATGCAGCGAGCACATCTAGATATATTTCAAAATTATTCGCCGGTGAATCTGGTGGTCTAAATTATCATTAGCGAGAGAAATTTTATAGAGTCATAAAAATAAATCTTGAAAATGCTTGTGTTTATAAAAGCTGGATAGACCAAGCAACCTGAACGTGCTCGCTGTGCTCGCATTCTAAATAGTTATTATTATTATTTTGTTAATAATATGTCTAGAGATTTATTACTTATAACAAATCTGAGACAGCTTCGCCCAGACATTTTGGTTACAAAACTCTGAAACTAAACAGGGATACAATATGATTAAGATGCGAGCGCAGCGAGCATGTTCAGGTGTAATTAAAAAAAAAAATTGTTGAGGTCCCTGAGAAGCTAATCTATTCATGCATATGTAAAAAAATATTAATGCAATGATAAATTACAATTATAAACTCATCATATTTTGCATAATTTAGATAAGTAGTATTTTTCGGCAATATTATGACATGACGTCATCAATTTTTGGAGGGGAAAAAAGATATATTTTGATTAAAAATTTACCATGCCTGCTATAAATTCAAAACGTTTGCAAAATTTCAAGATACTGGGTTTTGCAGTTTTTCATTTAATCAAATACTGTCCTCGCCCGCCCACACTCTGTTTTCTTAGATAGTATCTCATTTGCCTAAATCAGTCTTATCTTAGCAAGTATTAACCCCGCCCACCCACCCTCTATTTTATTAGAGAGTATGTTATTTGACAAAATCAGTCTTATCTTATCAAATACTAACCCCGCCCACCCACCCTCTGTTATTTAGAAAGTATGTTATTTGCAAAATCAGTCTTATCTTATCAAATACTAGCCCCGCCCACCCACCCTCTGTTTATTTAGAGAGTATGTTATTTGCCAAAATCAGTCTTATCTTATCAAATACTAGCCCCGCCCACCCACCCTCTGTTTTTTTAGAGAGTATGTTATTTGCCAAAATCAGTCTTATCTTGTCAAATATTAACCCCGCCCACCCACCTTCTATTTTCTTATAGGGTATGTCATTTGCCAAAATCAGTCTTACCTTAACAAGTACTAATTAAGAAAAAACATTTAGAATGCGAGTGCAGTGAGCTCATCTAGCTATATTTAAACATTATTCGCCGATGTGTCGTGTAGTCTAAATTATCATTTACGAGAGAAGTTTTTAGTGTCCAAAAATAAATCTTGAAAATGCTTGTGTTTATAAAGGTCGGACAGACCAAGTAACCTTAACGATTTTCTTAGATAGTATTTCATTTGCCAAAATCAGACTTATCTTATCATATACTAGCCCCGCCCGCCCACCCTCTATATGCTTAGACGTTATGTCATTTGCCCAAATCAGTCTTATCTTAGCAAGCATTAGCCTCGCCCACCCACCCTCTATTTTATTAGAGAGTATGTTATTTGCCAAAAATCAGTCTTATCTTATCAAATACGAACCCCGCCCACCTACCCTCCGTTTTTTTTGAGACTATGTTATTTGCCAAAATTAGCCTTATCTTATCAAATACTAACCCCGCCCACCCACCCTCTGTTTTTTAGAGAGTATGTTATTTGCCAAAATTAGTCTTCCCTTATCAAATACTAATCCCGCCCACCCACCCTCTATTTTCTTATAGGGTATGTCATTTGCCAAAATCAGTCTTATCTTAACAAGTACTAATTAAGAAAAAACTTTTAGAATGCGAGTGCAGCGAGCACATGTAGCTATATTTAAACATTATTCGCCGATGTGTCGTGTAGTCTAAATTATCATTTACGAGAGAAGTTTTTAGTGTCCAAAAATAAATCTTGAAAATGCTTGTGTTTATAAAGGTCGGACAGACCAAGTAACCTTAACGTGCTCGCTTCGCTCGCATTCTAAAGGGTTATTTTTTTTAATAATGAGTCTAGATTAATTAAATTACAACAAAACCGAGACAGCTTCGCTCAGACTTTTTGTTTAGAAAATCCTATGAGAATAAATCTGAAAAAAACAAGTTTAAAATGCGAGCGCAGCTAGCACGTTCAGGTGTAATGTAAAAACAAAATTGTTGAGATCCCTCATCTTGAGATAGACTAATCATATTTTGCACAATTTAGATAAGTAGTATTTTTTAGGCAACATTATGACATGACGTCATCAATTTTTGGAGGGGAAAAAGAGATGTGTATGTTACGGCTAATATCCGAAATCCGTTATTACGCATAATAACTAGACATTTTAGGAATTATGCGTAATAACTAAACTTATCAGTTATTATGCATAATAACCAGAAACATTAGGAATTATGCGTTATAATTGAAATTTTCACTTATTATGCATAATAACGGAAACGTTTAGGTAATTTTGATAATAACTAACAGAGGAACAGGAATTATCCATAATATTTTCCAAAAAGCTGCCCACCCTGCCTCGCTTTCCCCTACATATCAAATGTACAGTTGATTAAAAAAAAAAGGGACAAATTACAGTCATATTTCCATTGCTTTTCATTGATCTATGAGAACCTGAATTGTTCATCTTGTCCCGTTTTTTTGAAATCAGCTGGACATGTTATAGGCGAGTGCCGAGGCCTTTGAAAATGGTAAAAAGTGAAAAAAAAAAAAATAGAACAGGATGATACCCATTGGAAAAGCAAGAAAATATAACCAAAATAAAGGGAACAATAATTTACAGGCGATCTGAGGTCCGGAAGGGGAAGAGGGTGAGCTTTTAAGGGTAGAAAACGGTTTATCACGATTTCCCGCAAAACTACAAATCCTATCGCAAAAAGTTAAATAGCAAAGTTGTAGGTAATAAAAAGATCTACAACTTTTGTGTTTACACTTTCTTTACATAACCTCAAAATTTATGCGAAAAATGCAAATAACCGAGTTTTTGGTTTTTTATTTTTTTCTCGCACAAAAAAAAATAACGAAATTTGGTGAAAACTTACCTATTTATGTCCCAAACTCACTGTAATTTTTTTTATTCAAAATATTTATTTTTCCCCCTTATTTTGATTTAATATCGAAAAACCACCCTAATTTTCAATCGAAAATTCTCACGTCAAAATATTTGCTTTTTTAAAAAAATCGGTGTGCTTTTTGTTCTCTGAAATCTCTACTTTCTGAAGGTGTAAAAAAATTATATATTACTATGGCAAATTTTCACAGGAAATGCAAAAAAACGAAAAAACTCGAATGCAAAAATTTGTTTTTTAATTATTATGTAAAATTTGGAGCTATTTATTAAAATTTACACGTTAATTACTCGAAAAACGTAATATTCCATGTTACATTGATAAATTAAGAAAATGCAAATCGAAATATACTACTATTATTAACAACAAACTTAATACACTTAATACGTTATAAGACATCTACAATATTTTGTTAAAGTTGTAGGATAATTTTTAAATTTTTAAATTATATGCATAGGTGCCTATTTATTGCTATTTTAAGATAACTTACATACCTGAATTGCCTACGAAAAATTTTAGCCCATCAGAAGAATGAACAACATCGTCTATAAAAATACACGTGCAAGCTGAGTTACTTAAAGAGAATCGTGTCGAATTGACTTATTTAAAAGAAACTTTTGGAATCTACAGTCACAAGGATTTTCCTGTAAACAAGCAGAAGAAGATGCCGATGCTGACATCATTAAGATCTCGATAGAAACTGTCAGAGATACTAATAAAACTGTTATAGTTGTGGGTCAAGATATTTTGGCCCCTTTGAATCAATTGAATTCAAATAATTATGACATTTATTTTCTCAGACCAGGTTCTGGAAATGTAAAAGATCTATTTTTCACGTCCAACAGTTTCAAATTTGAATCTTTCAAAAATATCGTCGCATTTCTGTATCGTTTTTCTGGTTGCTATACAACATCTGGGTTTGCCGGAAAACGAAAGAAAAACATCGCAAATTCATTGTCTTCTAATATATAAAATTCTCGTGTCACAGTGTGTCTATATTCGATAGATCTGAAAATGGGTCATAAACTATTTTTTATACCCCTAGGTGATAAGGGTGGCCCACCCAAAATTTTTTTTTATTTTTCGGACAAAATGTTTTATTTTTATTTTTTTAGATTTGGCTTCAAAAAATACATATAACCCTAAATTTTCACCCTTCTACCACCAACCCCCATTTTGTAGTAACGATATAAGTATCTTTTGGTTCAAGATGGTTGTTGAATAATAATCATTGTCGTACGATAAATTTTTTTGTATAATTTATAATTTAATTTAATTATAATTTATTTATTTCTTTTGATTTAATTTTTTATTTAACTGCTAAAATATTCACTAGAAATAATTTATATGGCAAAACAACGTTTGCTGGGTCTGCTAGCTAGACGATAAAAATTTGTCAAATTTGGCCAATATTTTTTATAAAAAACATGCCAACAAAGAAGATATCGCAAAAAATGGATTGCAATTAATCAAATATATTTATAAATGTAAAAATGACAATATAACACTGAATCAATTAAGATTTCGAAGATCAATTGGCAAGAATTAAATCATTTTTCATATTGACAAATCTCCCACCAACAGAAGGCGTTTGTTTCATGCATTTTAAATTTTTGAGTTTATCAGTGTAACATGGAATCTTACTTTTTTCGAGTAATAAAGTGTACATTTTAATAAATAGCTAAAAATTTTACATGATTAAAAAAAATCGAATTCAAGGTTTTTCGTTTTTTTTTGGATTTCCTGTGAAAATTTGCCATAGTAATGTATACTTGGCAAATTTGACACCATCAGAAAGTAGAGATTTCAACGAACAAAAAGCACACCGATTTTTTTAAAAAAGCAAACATTTTGTCGTGAGAATTTTTGATTAAAAATTAGGGTGCTCTTTCGATATTAAATCAAAATAAGGGGGAAAAATAAATAGGTAAGTTTTCACCAAATTTCGTGAAAAAAAAAAATTGTGGGAAATAAAAATAAAAAACCAAAAACTCGGTTATTCGCATTTTTCGCATAAATTTTAAGGTTATGTAAAAAAAGTCTAAATACAAAAGTTGTAGATCCTTTTGTTACCTAGAACTTTGCTATTTAACTTTTTTCGATAGGACTCGTAGTTTTGCCGGAAATCGTGATAAACCGTTTTCTACCGTTAAAAGCTCACCCTCTTCCACTTCCCGACCTTAGATCGCCCGTGAATTATTTTTCCTTTTATTTTTGTTACATTTTCTTCTTTTTCCAATGGGTATCATCCTGTTCTAAATTTTTTTATTCTCAAAAATTATCGGCCCTGGCCTATTAGGCAATACGCTTAATGACTAATGTTTCAGGTATTATACATAATTCCTGTTCTTCTGTTAGTTATTATCAATATTACCTAAACGTTTCCGTTATTCTGCATAATAACTGAAAAATTCAGTTATTACGCATAATTCCTAATGTTTCCGGTTATTATGCATAATAACTGACAAGTTTAGTTATTACGCATAATTCCTAAAATATCTAGTTATTATGCATAATAACGTATTTCGGATATTAGCTGTAACATATATATCCTCGGCCGCCCACACTCTATTTTCTGAGATAGTATCTCATTTGCCAAAATTAGACTTATCTTATCATATACTAGCCCCGCCCACCCACCCTCCGTTTTTTTAGAGACTATGTTATTTGCCAAAATTAGCCTTATCTTATCAAATACTAACCCCGCCCACCCACCCTCTATTTTCTTACAGGGTATATCATTTGCCAAAATCAGTCTTACCTTAACAAGTACTACTTTTATTGCGAGCACGTTCAGGTGCAATTTGAGAAATTTGTTGGTATACCTGAGTAGCTAAATTAATAAGAACAATTTTGTTATTATTTAAAAATGTGAGCTTAAGATTGTTTATTACGCAACAACAAAAATTTTGGGATTGCGGAAAACAATATCCGAAATATTCGATCTCAAATTCAAATTTTTCTAAAATTCTAAAAATTGACATATTTCATCTGAGGAAGTTTTAAAGAACTGGACCCGAAAATGACTTCTAGAGGTCCGAATTTACCAAAAAATCCCTTTAGGTAATTTTAGAAAATAATAAAAAAATGGTCGAAAATTAAATATTGAAAAAAAAATATATGGAATCGATTAGACTCTTAAAGTTTTTGAGTCATTCTGACCTGACCTGACCTGACCTGACTTGACCCGACCCGACCTGACCTGCCCTGATCTGATCATGATGCTTACAATGACCTTAAAGCGTTTGCAAAATTTCAAGGCATTCGGATTTTTTTTTCTAAAATTCTGAATGTCTCGCATAAAAACTGAACACGGATTCATAAACTACAAGTATAGGAGTGTTATTCTACAATTTTTAAACACATTTACCATGTACAACTATGACAATCGATCCTTTAATTACTTATCTTTTACGTGAGATAAGAAATCTGTCGACACAATGCACAAAATTCTTGTTTTACTTACTGTTTCTGCGCTAAAAAATCCCTTTAGGTAACTTTAGAAAATGATCAAAAAAGGGTCGAAAATTTCATAGGAGTTCAGTATTGAAAAATCGAGATTTTGGAAGGCCCAAAGTTTTCGGTAAAATTGGGCGACCCGTTTTTGATTTGATCAACAAAATATAGAATGGATTAGATTCTTAAATTTTTTGAGTCACCCTGACCTGACCTGACCTTACCTGATCATGATGCTTACAATAACCTTAAAGCGTTTGCAAAATTTCAAGGCATTCGGAATTTTTTTTCTGAAAATCTAAATGTCTCGGATAAAAACTGAACACGGATTCATAAACTACACGTATAGGAGTATGTTATTTTACAAAATTTAAACACATTTACCATGTACAACTATGACAATCGGTCCTTTAATCACTTATCTTTTACGTGAGATAACAAAACTGTCGACACAATGCACAAAATTCTTGTTTTACTTGCTGTTTCTGCCCTAAAAAATCCCTTTAGGTAATTTTAGAAAATGATCAAAAAAGGGTCGAAAATTTCATACGAGTTGAGTATTGAAAAATCGAGATTTTGGAAGGCCCAAAGTTGTCGGAAAAATTGGGCGACCCGTTCTTGATTTGATCAACAAAATATAGAAAGGATTAGATTAAATTTTTTGAGTCACCCTGACCTGACCTGACCTTACCTGATCATGATGCTTACAATAACCATAAAGCGTTTGCAAAATTTCAAGGCATTCGGAATTTTTTTTCTGAAAATCTAAATGTATCGGATTAAAACTGAACACGGATTCATAAACTACACGTATAAGAGTATGTTATTTTACAAAATTTAAACAAATTTACCATGTACTACTATGACAATCAGTCCTTTAATCACTTATCTTTTTTCTTATATGTTTCTGCCCTAAAAAATCCCTTTAGGTAACTTTAGAAAATGATCAAAAAAGAGTCGAAAATTTCATACGAGTTGAGTATTGAAAAATCGAGATTTTGGAAGGCCCAAAGTTTTCGGAAAAATAGGGTGACCCGTCCTTGATTTGATCAACAAAATATAGAATGGATTAGATTCTTAAATTTTTGAGTCATCCTGACCTGACCTGACCTAACCCGGCCTGATCTGACCTGACCTGGAAAATTGAACTCGATGTGTTGATTCTAAAAATATAGCATATTTGTGGTCCCAGACCAAGATTCTCGAAATATTCGGTCTCAAATTCGGATTTTCAAAATTTCTAAAAATTGCCATATTTCATGTGGCGATTATAGAAACGCAATGGGAATTTTTAAAGAACTGAAGTCGAAAAGGAATTCTTTAAGTCGAAATCTACCCAAAAATCCCTTTGGGTAATTTTTGAAAATGGTCAAAAAAGGGTCGAAAATTTGGGAAAGTTGCATAAAAAAATATTTAAGCAAAATTTCGAAAATATTCGTTCCTAAATTCGATTTTTTCAAAAATTCTAAAAATTGCTATATTTCATGTGGCGATTCAGGAAAAGTGATGGCATTTTTAAAAAACTGAAGTAGAAAATGAAAAGGATCAAAAATTTAATAAATTTGCGGTACTGAAAAACTGAGATTTTGGAAAATCCGCAAAAAATTTTGTATACAGATCTCCACGTGTTAATTGTAAAAATATAGCATGTTTGGGATTCTGGACAAAGATTTCCAAAATATTCGGTCCAAAATTAAATGGTCAGAAAAGGGTCGAAAATTTGATAGAGTAAAAGTAATGAAAAAAAAAGAGATTTTGGAAAAGTTGCTTAAAAGTCTGCAAAAAATTCTAAGGTATAACTCGATACGTTGATTCTAAAAATATAGCATGTTCTGGAGGAAGATTTTCGAAATATTCAGTCCTCAATTCAGATTTTATAAAAAGTTTAAAAATTGCCATATTTTATTTGGCGTTCTGGAAAATTGTCAGAGATTTTTAAAAAAGTCGGGAATTAGTACAGAATAGTAACAGTCAAATATTTCATAAGCGAAAAAATATTGAAAAATTAAGACTTTGGAAAAATTTCTAAAAAATCCGCAATAGATTCTAAATAGAATTAGGGCTCAACGTGCTAGTCCTAAAAACATAACGTGTTTGTGGTCCTGGACCAAGATTTCTGAAATATTCAGTGTAAAATTTAAATTTTTCAAAAATTCTAAAAGTGCCATAATTCGTTAAGCGATTATGAAAAAATTTTTGAAGAACTGAATCCGAAAATAACCTCTAGTGGTCGTACTCTACAAAAAAAGTTCCTTTAGGTAGTTTTCCGAAATGGTCAAAAAAGAGTCGGTATTGAAAAATTGAGATTTTGGAAAATTGTCAGGGAGTTTTGAAGAAGTCTAAAATTACTAAAAAGTCTCTAGGTAATTTATTGAAATGGACAAAAAGGACTTAAAAATTTCCTAAAGAAAGAAAGTGTGTTAAAAAATTGAGATTTTGGAAAACTTGCTAACAAATCCACAAAAAAATCTGACATATAGAGCTCGATGTGCTGATTCTAAAAATAACTATAGCGTGTTTGTGGTCCTGGACCAAGATTTTCGAAATATTGAGTCTGAAATTGAAATTTTTCAAAAATTCTTGAAGAACTGAACCCGAAAATGACTTCTAGGTCGCATTCTACAAAAAAATGCCTTTAGGTAACTTTCGGAAATGGTCAAAAAAGGGTGTTCAAAACTTGAGATTTTGGAAAAGCTGCGTAAAGATTCTAAAAAAATTCGGGAATATAGAACTCGATGTGTTGATTAGAAAAATATAATATATTTGTAGTCCCGGACTAAGAATTTCGAAATATTCGGTCTCAATTCGATTTTTCAAAAATTCTTAAAATTACGATATTTCATGTGGCGACTACGGAAACGCAGTGGGAATTTTTAAAGAAATAAATTCGAAAATGACGTCTTTAAGTCGAAATCTACCCAAAAATCCCTTTAGGTAATTTTAGAAAATGATCAAAAAAGGGTCGAAAATTTCATACGAGTTGAGTATTGAAAAATCGAAATTTTGGAAGGCCCAAAGTTTTCGGGAAAATTGGGCGACCCGTTCTTGATTTGATCAACAAAATATAGAATGGATTAGATTCTTAAATTTTTTGAGCCATCCTGACCTGTCCTGACCTGACCTGACCCGACCTGATCTGACCTGACCTGACCTGACTTGACCTGACCTGACCTGACCATGATGCTTACAGTAACCTTAAAGCGTTTGCAAAATTTCAAAGAATTCAGATTTTTTTTTCTAAAAATCTAAATGTCTCGGATAAAAACTGAACACGGATTCATAAACTACACGTATAGGAGTATGTTATTTTACAAAATTTAAACAAATTTACCATGTACTACTATGACAATCGGTCCTTTAATCACTTATCTTTTACGTGAGATAAAAAACCTGTCGACACAATGCACAAAATTCTTGTTTTACTTACTGTTTCTGCGCTAAAAAATCCCTTTAGGTAATTGTAGAAAATGATCAAAAAAGGGTCGAAAATTTCATACGAGTTGAGTATTGAAAAATCGAGATTTTGGAAGGCCCAAAGTTTTCGGGAAAATTGAGTGACCCGTTCTTGATTTGATCAACAAAATATAGAATGGATTAGATTATTAAATTTTTTGTGTCATTCTGACCTGACCTGACCTGATCATGATGCTTACAATAACCTTAAAGCGTTTAACAGTTAAAAATCTGTATATCTCGGATAAAAACTGAAGACGGATTCATAAACTACACGTATAGGAGTATGTTATTTTACAAAATTTAAACACATTTACCACGTACAACTATGACAATCGGTCGTTTAATCACTTATCTTTTACGTGAGATAACAAACTTGTCGACACAATGCACAAAATTCTTGTTTTACTTACTGTTTCTGCGCTAATATCACCAGACGCGCCTTATCACCAATCGCATCGCCATTTAGGCGGAACCCGTCGAAACGGAAGGCCACAGTTGTTAACTTCGGCGATATTTTATCTCTCGAACGAGCCGTCCCGCTGTAAATGACTCGAGCACCCTTATTTTGAATTGAGACAGCGATCAGTTACACGGACCTGGCTACACACGACACGGCCGATTTGCATTCTGTGTTAATTAATAACAGGAGAGAACCTGTCGCTAGCTCACAAGTTATTGAAACCCGGATTAAAGCGGCACTTTAGCCGCGGTAATATTTTATAAGTCTGATTACTTCAATTTGCGATTCTGAAGTCAATTAGCCTGGCAACTGCTTGCAAATTTTGTAATCCGCGCAGTTTAACACTTTCGAATAAATTCGCATCGAAACTTTTCGGGCAATGTGAGGCGCAAACTTCTTCGAAAGGGAAATTTCATTAAGATCCTGTGTTTTGAGAGGCTTGACAAAAGACCTGGAGTTTTGTTGTGGGATTATCGTTTTTATCAATAAGTTTAAAAATAGGCCAAGGGAAAGCTGGGCATTGTATCGAGCCGCCACAGGCGGGATGGGCGGCACGGGAACAATGAAGGAGGTTTGAGAAGAGGTGTTTCTTAAAATAATAAGATCAAGTATCAAGTTGGTTGAGATAGCAGAGCACGAAGTTGGCTAGATCAGAGTGGAATTGAAGAAGTTCGCCAAATTCTTATTTATGCCACAAATCCCCCTTGAAAGAAATCCCTTTTAAGTAAATTCATTCAGAAATATCGCCGAAGGAATAATTTTAGGACAGTTCTCACGACTCGGACATCTATTTTTCAGGGCGGCCACGTAAGGGCCCTCACATCCGCATCATAACGAGAAACCCCTCTTGTTAAGCAAAAACAAATTGGCCTTCCCCTTGCCGCTCGGGCCCTCGGCAAGCACTTATCTTTAAACACCCTGAGAATGCAAAAAGAGAAAGAGAGCACCTGACGTAAACTATGGATCATATATGTCGTTATGCATACCCAAACGCGTTCTGTCAGCAGATAATGTGGGCGAAACTGCTGCGTTACATCAGCTCCCTTATAAATTAATCTCAGCTTTTACACCGTTCTCTGTAATGTTTTCTGCAATATACATGATGTGGTCCACTAGGCCGGACTCGTTTAGAGTTCGTAAACTCAACGCGAAAACATCGAGTTTTATTAAATGTTTAATGACTTTCATTGTCTGCGCGAAAATAATGTAGTTGAAACATGAAGCTAATCATTTTTTTCATTTAAAGTAAATTGCATTGTATTGCGAATCGGGGCTCCAGCCGTGAAATGAATGTGAGGACAGGGACGGCGTGAGGGGTTCAAAGTGAGGTTTTACCTACGGTCAAATTTTCGACAGTTTTACGATGCTTGATTTATTTGTTGGCGTCATTTGGAACGACGCAAAAATTTTCATAAAAAATATTAGGTCAGGTCAAACAATTGATAATTATTTTTCACTATTTTTTTTCTTTTAGAAAACATGAGATGAAAAATTTTGAATAAAAAAAATTTGGGAAGTATAATCCATGAGTTTGAACTTTTGGAAAAGTTGGCCAGAGATACTCAAAAAATGCTGAAATATGGATCCTGAAGTGCTGAAAAATATAGAGTGTTTATAGTCCCGATTTTCGAAATATTCAATTGGAAAATATTTTTTTTTAAGAATCCAAAAATTTCCATAGTTTCGTTTGGCGATTGTGGAAAAATTTTCAAGAAAATGTCTTTGGGTAATTTTCGAATGTGGTCGAAAATTGTCGAAAATTTCATAAGAGAGGTATTGAAATATTGAGATTTTGTAAAAGTTGCCTAAATATTTACAAAAATTCTGGAAAATTGAACTCGATGTGTTGATTCTAAAAATATAGCATATTTGTGGTCCCGGACCAAGATTCTCGAAAGATTCGATCTCAAATTCGGATTTTCAAAATTTCTAAAAATTGCCATATTTCATGTGGCGATTACAGAAACGCAATGGGAATTTTTAAAGAACCGAAGTCGAAAATGACTTCTTTGAGTCGAAATCTACCCAAAAATCCCTTTGGATAATTTTTGAAAATGGTCAAAAAAGGGTCGAAAATTTCATGCATTTCATTGCATAAAAAATCGACAAAAAATTTTGGACATAGATTTCGATGTGTTACTTAAAAAATATTACATATTTGGGAATTTGAAGCAAAATTTCCTAAATATTCGGACCTAAATTCAATTTTTTCAAAAATTCTAAATATAGCTATATTTTAGGAAAAAGTGGTGCCATTTTTAAAAAAACTGAAGTCGAAAATGAAAAGGATTAAAAATTTCATAGATTTGCGGTACTGAAAAATTGAGATTTTTGAAAATTTGCTTAAAAATCCGCAAAAAAATAACTCGATATGTTGATTCTAAAAATATAGCATGTTTGTGGTTCTGCAGCAAGATTTTCGAAATATTCGGTCCTCAATTCAGGTTTTTCAAAAAGTCTAAAAATTGTCAGGGATTTTTAAAGAAGTCGGAAATTAGTAAAGAATCTTTTTAGGTAATTTTTCGAAAAGAATTTTAAAAAACAGACAAAAATTTGATAAGCGAATAAATATTTCTTTTTTTCGATCTTTTGATGTTTCAGTATCTCGATGTTTCAGTTTTTGAATTTTTCGATGTCTTGATTTTTCGATTTCTTGGTTTTCAGATATTTCAGTGTTTCAATTTTTGGATTTTTGAATATTTCTATTTCTTTATGAAAATTTCGATGATGCTATTTTTTGATTGTTCAATTTTTCAATTTTTCATTTTCGATTAATCACTTTTTCAATATTTCAGTGTTGGGATTTTTCAATTTTTCGATTCTTCAATTTCTTGATTCTTCAAATTTTTGTTTTCTCGATTTCTTCATTTTTCGATTTCACAATTGTCCGATGTTTCACTTTTATGAATTTGCAATTTTTCGACTTCTCAGTTTTTCGATTTTTCAATTTTTGACGTTTTTAAATTTTCAACTTTTCGATTTCTTGTTTGTCGAATAATTAAGTTTTTTATTTTCCCACTTCTCGATTTCTCGACTTTTCAGTACCTACTTCGATTTTCCACTTTCCATATTATTCAATTTTTCAATTTTTTGAATTCAATTTTTCGATTTTTAGATTTGGGATTTTTAAATTTTTTCATTTTTCAAATTTTCGATTATTCGATTTCGTCATTTTTCGATTTCACAAATTTCTGATGTTTCACTTTTATGAATTTTCAATTTTTCAACTTTTCAGTTTCAATTTTTGACGTTTTAAAATTTAAACTTTTTGATTTCTCGGTTGTCGAATAATTAAGTTTTTTATTTTCCCATTTCTCGATTTCTCGACTTTTTAATGCTTCGATTTTTCAGATTCCTTATTATTCAATTTTTCAATTTTTTTTAATTCAATTTTTCGATTTTTCGATTGCTCGGTTTTTCATTTTTCGATGTCGCGATTTTTTACTCTTTCAATTTTTATATTTTTAAATTTTAGACATTTCAGATTTTCAGTTTTTTGGTCTTACGATTGTTCGACTTCTCGGTTTTGGATACATAATTATATATTTCGGTGTTTCAATTTTTCGTTTGATAATAATTTTTTCGATTTATCAAAATTTCCATGTTTCTATTTTTTGATTATTCAATTTCGCGATTTTTCGATTTGTCGATTTTTTTTTAAATTTTTAAATTTTTCAAATTAAAATTTGTCAATATTTCAAATTTTAACTTTCCGATTTTTTGATTTTGGCCTATTTCGATTTCTCAATTTTTCTTTTTTTCGATCTTTTGATATTTCGATATCTCGATGTTTCAGTTTTTGAAATATTCGATGTCTTCATTTTTCCATTTTTTGGTTTTTAGATTTCTCGATATTTCAACTTTTCGCTTTTCCAAGTTTTCGATAATTCGATTTTCAATTTTTCGATTCTTCAATTTTCCAAGTTTTAAATTTTAGATTTTTCAATTTTTCAGTTCAGTTTTTCAACATTTTAATGTTTGAAATTTTCGATTTTTAATATTGTTGATTTTCCGTTTTTCAGTTTTTCGATTTCTCAATATTTTTATTTCTTGATTTATCAAAATTTAGATCTTTCTATTTTTTTATTGTTCAATTTTTCGATTTTTCGATTTATTGATTTTTTTTATTTAAAATTTTTCAATATTACAAATAAAAATTTGTCAATACTGCAAGTTTTAACTTTTCGGTTTTTTTGATTTTGGCTTATTTCGATTTCTCAGTCTCCTTTGTTTCGATCTTTTGTTATTTTGATATCTCGATGTTTCGGTTTTTGAATTTTTTCTATGTCTCGATTTTTCGATTTCTTGGCTTTTACATTTTTCGACTTTTCATCTTTTCACTTTTCCAAGTTTTCGATGATTTCAATTTTTCGATTTCTAAATTTTTCGTCATTTCAATTTTGGAATTTTTCAATTTTTCGATTCTTCAATTTTCCAATTATTAAATTTTAGATTTTTTAATTTTTCGAATCAAGTTTTCGACATTTTAACTTTTGAATATTTCGATTTTTCAATTTTTCGATTTTTCAATATTTAGTTCTATTTCTTGAATTATCAAAATTTCCATGTTTCAATTTTTCTCGATTTTTCGATGTACCGTTTTTTTAATTTCAAATTTTTCTATTTTTTAAATTAAAATTTGTTAAATTTAAAATTTTAAAATCAAGATTTTCGAAAAATTGCTAAAAAATCCGCAATAGATTCTAAATAGACTTTAGGGATCGAAGTGCTAGTCCTAAAAACATAACGTGTTTGTGGTGCTGGACCAAGATTTCTGAAATTTCAATGTAAAATTTAAATTTTTCAAAAATATTAAAAGTGCCATAATTCATTAAGCGATTCTGAAAAATTTTTTGAAAAACTGAAGCTGAAAATAACCTCTAGTGGTCGTACTCTACAAAAAAAATCCCATTAGGTAGTTTTCGGAAATAGTCAAAAAAGAGTGGGTATTGAAAAATTGAGATTTTGAAAAAGTTGGCTAAAAATCAACAAAAATTCTGGAAAATAGACCTAGATGTGTTCATTATAAAAATATAGCATGTTCTGAATTAAGAGTTTCGAAATATTCGATCTCCAATTCAGTTTTTTTTTTATTTTAAAAATTGCCATATTGGAAAATTGTCAGTGATTTTTAAAGAAGTCGGAAATTACTAAAAAGTCTCTAGGTAATTTTCGGAAATGAACAAAAAAGACTAAAAAATTTCATAAAGGCAGAAAGTGTGTAAAAAAAATTGAAATTTTGGAAAAGTTGCTAAAAGAATCCACAAAAAATTCTGACATTCAGGGTTCGATGTGCTGATTCTAAAAATATAGCGTGTTTCTGGTCCTGGACCAAGATTTTCCGAAATATTGAGTCTGAAATTTAAATTTTTCAAAAAATTTTGAAAAACTGAAGCCGAAAATGACTTCTAGGTCGCACTCTATAAAAAAATCTCAATTAACTTTCGGAAGCTGAAACTGATCTCAAGAAATCGGAGATTACAAAAAACCTATTTAGGTAATTTTAGGAAATCGATAACAAGGAGTAAAAAATTTTATAAGGAAACAAAAAGTATTTACTGAAAATTGAAATTTTGGAAAATTTGCCAAAAAATTCTGCCATCGCCGAAAACGATTCAAAAAATTATTATATTTTATTCGGCAATTCTGTAAAATTCAGAGAAATTTTTAAAAAATTGAAACTGAAAAAGACTTCTACAGGTCGGAATATACCAAAAAAATCCCTTCAGATAATTTTCGAAAATGGCCAGAAAAAGACCGAAAATTTCATACGCGTGGAGTATTGAGAAATCGAGATTTTAGAAATGTTGCCTAAAAATTCTCAAAAAATTCAATGTGCTGATTAAAAAAATATAATATGTTTGTTTTCTCGCACCAAGATTTCCGAAATATTTGGTCTCACATTCGAATTTTTCAAAAATTTTAAAAATTGCCCTATTTCATGTGGCATCGAAATTTTGGGAAAGTTGCATAAGAAATCCACAAAATTTTTGGACATAGATTTCGAAGTGTTATTTATTTCAAAAAATATTACACATTGGGGATTTTGAAGCAAAATTTCCAAAATATTCGGTCCTAAATTCGATTTTTTCAAAAATTCTAAAAATTGCTATATTTTATGTGGCGATTCAGGAAAAGTGGTGGCATTTAAAAAAAACTGAAGTCGAAAATGAAAAGGATGTAAAACTTCATAAATTACTGAAAAATTGAGATTCTGGAAAATTTGCTTAAAAATCCGCAAAAAATTGTAAGGTGTAACTCGATATGTTGATTCTAAAAATATAGCATGTTTGCGGTTCTGCAGCAAGATTTTCGAAATATTCGGTCCTCAATTCAGGTTTTTCAAAAAGTTTAAAAATTTGCCACATTTAATTTGGCGTTCTGGAAAATTGTCAGGGATTTTTAAAAAAGTCGGAAATTAGTAAAGACTCTTTTTAGGTAATTTTCCGAAAAGGACAAAAACAGTCAAAAATTTCATAAGCGAAGAAATATTGAAAAATTAATATTTTGGAAAAATTGCTAAAAATTCCGCAATAGATTCTAAATAGAATATGGGGCTCGACGTGCTAGTCCTAAAAACATAACGTGTTTGTGGTCCTGGACCAAGATTTCTGAAATATTCGGTGTAAAATTTAAATTTTTCAAAAATACTAAAAGTGCCATAATTTATTAAGCGATTCTGAACAAATTTTTGAAGAACTGAAGACGAAAATAACCCCTAGTGGTCGTACTCTACAAAAAAAAATTCCTTTAGGTGGTTTTCGGAAATGGTCAAAAAAGAGTCGGTATTGAAAATTTGAGATTTTGGAAAAGTTGGCTAAAAATCAACAAAAATTCTGGAAAATAGAACTATGTTCTAGATTACGATTTTCGAAATCTTCGATCTCCGATAATTTTTTTTTTAATTTTAAAAATTGCCATATTGGAAAATTGTTAGGTGTTTTTAAAGAAGTCGGAAATTACTAAAAAGTGTGTAGGTAATTTTCTTAAATGGACAAAAAAGACTCAAACATTTCATAAGGGAAGAAAGTGTGTTAAAAAATTGAGATTTTGGAAAATTTGCTAAAGAAATCCACAAAAAATTCTGACAAAAAAGGCTCGATGAGCTGATTCTAAAAATATAGCGTGTTTCTGGTTCTGGACCAAGATTTTCGAAACATTGAGTCTGAAATTTAAATTTTTCCAAAATTTTTGAAGACCTGCAGCCGAAAGTGACTTCTAGGTTGCACTCTACAAAAAAATCCCTTTAAGTAACTTTCGGAAATGGTCAAAAAAGGGTGTCCAAAATTGAGAAAAACTGCCTAAAAATTCTCAAAAAATTCGGGAATATAGAACTCCATGTGTTGATTAGAAAAATATAACAGAATTTTTAAAAATTCTAAAATTTGCCACATGTGACAATTCTGGAAATGTGGTGGTTAGATATTTTTAAAGAACTGAGTCCACCCAAAAATCTGTTTTGGTAATTTTTGAAAACGATCAAAAGAGGGTGAAGATTTCATAATTTTTTTTCAAAAATCAAGACTTTGAAAAAGTTCTCTAAAAGTCCGAAACAAATTTTGGGATATAGATATCGACGTACTGATTTAAAAAATATAGCATATTTGGGGTCCCGGACGAAAATTTCCGAAATATTCGGTCCTAAATTCAATTTTTCAAAAATTCGAAAAAGAAGCCGAAAGTGATTTCTAGGGGTCGAAATCTACCCAAAAATCCATTTCAGTAATTTTCGAAAATGGTCAGAAAAGGTCGATAATTTCATTAAGGGCGGTGTTGAAAAATCGAGATTTTGGAAAAGTTGCCTAAAAAACCACAAAAAATTTTGGACGTAGATCTTGACGTGTTAATACTAAATATCTAGCATTGTTGAGATCTTGCACCTAGATTTCCAAAATACTCGGTCGTAAATTCGATTTTTGCAAAAATTCTAAAATTTGCTAAAATTGGTTTGGCGATTCAGAAAAAAGGAAATTTTAAAGAACTCAAGTCGAAAGTGGTTTCTAGACGATTTTCGAAAATGGTCAGAAATCGTCGAAAAAAAAATCGTGATTTTGGAAAATTTGTCTGAAAATCAGCAACAAATTTTGGGATATAAATATCGACGTGCCGATTGTATTGTAAATTACAATTGTGATTCTTAACTTCTGTATGTCGAAATCTACAAGAAAATGTCTTTGGCCAATTTTGATGGTAGTCCAAAAATCGTCGAAAATTCCATAACGCGCCTTAAGGAATTTTCAATATTTTCCCCCCTAAAAAATTGAGCTTTTGGAAAAGTTGTTAAAAAATTTTTACAAAAATTGTGGGCTATAAATTTTGATCTGCTGATTCGAAAAAATGCATGTTTTTTGTCTCGAATAAGATTTTCAAAATATTTGCTTTGAAAATCAATTTTTTTAAAAATCGCCATATTTCAATTGGTGATTTTGAAAAATGGTAGGAATTTTCGACGAAATCAAGTCGAAAATAACTTCTGAATGTCGACATCTACAAGAAAATTTCATTAACAGAGGAGTAGTGAAAATCGAGATTCTGGAAAAGGTGTCCAAAAATCAATAATTCGTCTCAAATTAAAAAATTCTAGAAATAACCATATTTCATTTGGCGATTCTGGAAAAAGTGGTAAGAATTTTTAATGAACTGAAACTAAAAATTGCTTCTAGAAGCCGAAATTAAAAAAAAAACCTTGAATTGTCGACATCTACTTTGAGAATGTCTGTGTTGTTTAATTTTCGAAAAATGATTGAAAATTTCGTCCTGAAAAGCTGAGCTTTTGGAAAACATGTTTGTAGTCCCAGACAAAGTTTTCCGAAATATTAGTTTTTAAGTTCAAATTGTTCCAAAATTCTCGAAATTGACATTACATTTGGCGATTCTGGAAAAGAGGTAGGAATTTTTTAAAGAACTAAAGCTGAAAATGACTTCTAGAAGTCATCAACTCAAATTTTGGGAAGGTTGTCCAAAAATTCTCAAAAAATTCGGGATACAGATCTCGAGACTAATTCAAAAAATGTAGCATATTTATCATCCGGACTAAGATTTTCGATAAATATCAAAAATATTTTTGTTAAATTCTCTAAAAATGATCGAAATTTTGTAGTGAAAAAGTGAGCTTTTGAAAAAGTTGCCGAAAAATTCACCTAAGAATACGAATCAAATACATTTTTTTCATTTAAAACCGCTACATCATCCTGTAGCACGCCTATGTTTCGAGCACGAAAAACCCAAATTATTTATCCTGCGAAATTATGAGTGAGCCGTTTTCAGACGAAACCCGTGTAAGTTTAATATCCTATTTAAAGAGTGTCATTTGTAATAAACTTTTAAATTAAACTTGTCACAGAACAGCACTATGAATCATTCGAGAGAGCGACAAAAAATCGCACTGCATTAAAAAAATATTTATTACAATCAATAACCCCTTAAAACCGCTCCGTTCGAATTAACTTTTTATTCGTGTAAAGAAACCCGATTCGGCTATATTTTCCGGGACGTAAAAAACGCCGACTCGCGGTATTTGACCACCTTGACAAACCGTTCTTCTTTATTAGCAGAAATTAACCCTAACTAAACTGTCACCAGCTCAGCGAAAATGAAATAGAATGCATAAAAAGACGGAAAGGTTATTTTATACCAGTCATTAATTATTCCGGCATTCATGAAATTTCAGAATCTGTCCCACAACGCATTTGTAGCAGCACACAATGGGACCGTTAGTTATCATTATAAATTAATACTTCGAAACATAACACCTTCGGTTATTGTAAAATATAGCGGTCCGGTGCAGAAAATCCTATTTTCACACCTGCACCCTCGCCATGATCAAAATAATAATTTCATTTTGAGCGTATCTCGTTATCAGCGACACGGAAAAAGCGTGTCAACGAGGGTGTGAAAAATGCATCGAGGCGTTGCTCGCTTAGGCTGGTGATTTTAATTGTATATCCGTATAAAAAAATTAACGAAGTGAGGAAAATAAAAATATGTGTGCCACCTTTTAGAAGCCTTTTAAGTCTGCTTTCTTTGTGCAGACTCCTTTCTAGCTCTTTACGGGTTTGAGAAACTCAATAAACATTGTTGTTTCACTCTTTCATCCATTGGGAAAGTCCAAGATTTCTCTAACATACAGACATAAATAAATTCACGATTTACGCAGTAAAAAGATTGTAAATGATTTTTTTTTCAGTTGTGTGTCGAAAAATTGCTTGGTCGAAATTACTTACATGGGTTTCAATGTCGGAATGATTAATGTGGCAAGGAAAGTCTTTGAATACCCACACCGTACTTTATTTTAAATTAATGCCTATATAGAATTAAACTTTATCGATGAACTGAAAGCTAACGATAGGTTAATGTGAATGCAACGTAGGCGTTTGATCCTTGAGTGAGTTAAAATTTTACATCGCCTAAAATACACCGGATCAATTGAACCAAATTGGTTTAAAAAGGGATAATCCGGGACCGCCGCAGACAGAAATAAAAAAATACATTTATTTTTAGTTAATACATTGATCACAGAATACATAAGAAACGCAGCATTTTTGTGTATCCAGCGAGTAAATTTTGCTTGAATAATTTAGTATGAAAGTACAAAAGAAGCCACATCGTGCACTCTATCAGTGGCTTAATTTACATATGTATTCATTTTCGCGATCTTAGGTGGTAATTTATAGGTGTTAATCTCAAGGCAACGTTTGTTCACATTTAGGGCTACATTCTTAGGAATGCTATCTTTACATACAGACGGATAAGCTAGACTACGGGTCGGCCTAAACGACCGTGGGTTTGAATTATGCACATCGGAGTAGCACGAATGGCATTAAATATGCAAACTTGATTTACACAACCACGGTGCACAGGAGTAATTTACGATGCGCTGTGTTACCATGAAGCTTGAAATAATGAAAGACGAATTCTTCAATAATTGAAGGTGTAATGAACGAAACGTTACGGCTAAATTTATTAAGTTGGGTTGATGGGCATAACTGCATTAAAATGTGAAATTCGAGATGTCTAAAACGGAGCGAGTTTCATGGGTACATGGGTTCATAGGGCGTCTGAGGGATGTAGAGAAGATAAATCTAGACATGAGGATATTAATTTTTCAAACACTCTGTGGCTGAATTAATAGTCAAGATAAAGAAGTAACGAAATTTGTCAAATTTTTTAGATAGAATTTTCATCGCAAGTGAAATTGATATTTTAAATAGGATTTGTTTAGTATATTTTGAACAATGTCCCGAAGATGTATTTATTTTTTCCGTGGCACGTGAAAAATCGGCAAAATATGCACAGCATTTGTTTAAACCTAAATTTTTCAGGATGACGAATCTGTGCCTATTTTTCCTATAGTCGTCAAATAACGAAGAAATGAATCTGTATTCTGGCGCCTCCACCATTTTTACACAAAATTTGAAAGCTGCTCAAATTCCAGCGGAAAACACCTGTCTAAACCCAAATTTATCAGGGTGACGAATCTGTTTCTATTTTTCCTGTAAGTACTTGAATAATGGCAAAATGAATTCTAATTCTGGCGCCTCCACCATTTTGACACAAAATTTGAAAGTTGCTCAAATTCCAGCGGAAAACACCTGTCTAAACCCAAATTTTATCAGAATGACGAATCTATCCTATTTGTCCTGTAAGTAGTTAAATAAGGTCAAAATGAATTTTCATTCTGGTGCCTCCATCATTTTTACACGAAATTTGAAAGTTGCTCAAATCACCCCAGAAAACTATCTGCTTGAACTGAATTTTCACAGGATCACGAATCTGTCTTTAGTTTTCCTGTGCGATCTAAAGTAATAGAAAAATAAATTTTTATTCTGGCGTCTTTACCATTTTTCACGAAATTTGAAAGTTGCTCAAATTACCCCAGAAAACTATCTGCCTGAACTGATTTTTTTTCAGGATCACGAATCTGTCTTTCGTTTTCCTGTGCGATCTAAAGTAATAGAAAAATAAGTTTTTATTCTGGCGTCTCCACCATTTTTCACGAAATTTGAAAGTTGCTCAAATCACCTCGGAAAACTATCTGCTTGAACTGAGTTTTCACAGGATCACGAATCTGTCTTTAGTTTTCCTGTGCAATCTAAAGTAATAGAAAAATAAATTTTTATTCTGGCGTCTTTACCATTTTTCACGAAATTTGAAAGTTGCTCAAGTCACCCCAGAAAACTATCTGCTTGAACAGATTTTTTTTCAGGATCACGAATCTGTCTTTCGTTTTCCTGTGCGATATAAAGTAATAGAAAAATATTTTTTTATTCTGGCGTCTGCACCATTTTTACACAAAATTTGAAAGTTACTCAAATTCCAGCGGAAAACACCTGTCTAAACCCAAATTTTATCAGGATGACAAATCTGTATCTATTTTTCCTGTAAGTCCTTATATAACTGAAAAATGAAATTTTATTGTGGCGCCTCCACCATTTTTACACAAAATTTGAGTGTTGCTCAAATCACCCCAGAAAAGTATTTGTTTGAACTGAAATTTTTTCAGGATCACGATTCTGTCTTTAGTTTTCCTGTGCGATCTGAAGTAATAGAAAAATATTTTTTTATTCTGGCGTCTCCACCATTTTTACACGAAATTTGAAAGTTGCTCAAATCACCCCAGAAAACTATCTATTTGAACTGAAATTTTTTCAGGATCACGATTCTTTCTTTAGTTTTCCTGTGCGATCTAAAGTAATAGAAAAATAAATTTTTATTCTGGCGTCTCCACCATTTTTACACAAAATTTGAAAGTTACTCAAATTCCAGCGGAAAACACCTGTCTAAACCCAAATTTTATCAGGATGACGAATCTGCATCTATTTTTCTTGTAAGAACTTAAATAGTGGCAAAATGAATTCTCATTCTGGCGTCTCCACCATTTTTACACGAAATTTGAAAGTTGCTCAAATCACACCAGAAAACTATCTATTTGAACTGAAATTTTTTCAGGATCACGAATACGTCTTTAGTTTTCCTGTGCAATCTAGAGTAATAGAAAAATAAATTTTTATTCTGACGTCTCCACCATTTTTACACGAAATCTGAAAGTTGCTCAAATCACCACAGAAAACTATCTGTGTGAACTGAAATTTTTTCAGCATCCCGAATCTGCTTTAGTTTTCCTGTGCGATTTAAAGTAATAGAAAAATAAATTTTTATTCTGGCGTCTCCATCATTTTTACACAAAATTTGAAAGTTGCTCAAATTCTAGCGGAAAACAACTGTCTAAACCCAAATTTTATCAGGATGACGAATATGTATCTATTTTTGCTGTAAGTACTTAAATAATGGCAAAATGAATTCTTATCCCGGTGCCTCCACCATTTTTACACGAAATTTGAAAGTTGCTCAAATCACACCAGAAAACTATCTGTTTGAACTGAAATTTTTTCATCATCACGAATCTGTCTTTAGTTTTCCTGTGCGGTCTAAAGTAATAGAAAAATAAATTTTTATTCTGGCGTTTCCATTATTTTTACACGAAATTTGAAAGTTGCTCAAATCACCACAGAAAACTACCTGTTTGAACTGAATTTTTTTCAGGAACACGAATCTGTCTTTAGTTTTCCTGTGTGATTTAAAGTAATAGAAAAATAAATTTTGATTCTGGCGTCTCCATCATTTTTACACAAAATTTGAAAGTTGCTCAAATTCCAGCGGAAAACAACTGTCTAAACCCAAATTTTATCAGGATGACAAATCTGTATGTATTTTTCCTGTAAGCCCTTATATAACTGAAAAATGAATTTTTATTGTGGCGCCTCCACCATTTTTACACAAAATTTGAATGCTGCTCAAATCACCTCAGAGAAGTATTTGTTTTAACCGAAATTTTTTCAGGATCACCAATCTGTCTTTAGTTTTCCTGTGCGATCTAAAGCAATAGAAAAATTAATTTTTATTCTGGCTTCTCCACCATTTTTACACGAAATTTTAAAGTTGCTCAAATCACCACAGAAAACTATCTGTTTGAACTGAAATTTTTTCAGCATCCCGAATCTGCTTTAGTTTTCCTGTGCGATCTAAAGTAATAGAAAAATAAATTTTTATTCTGGCGTCTCCACCATTTTTACACAAAATTTAGAAGTTGCTGAAATTCTAGCCTAAAACACATGGCTAAACCCAAATTTTATCAGGATGACGAATCTGTATGTATTTTTCCTGTAAGCCCTTATATAACTGAAAAATGAATTTTTATTGTGGCGCCTCCACCATTTTTACACAAAATTTGAATGTTGCTCAAATCACCTCAGAGAAGTATTTGTTTTAACCGAAATTTTTTCAGGATCACCAATCTGTCTTTAGTTTTCCTGTGTGATCTAAAGCAATAGAAAAATAAATTTTTATTCTGGCTTCTCCACCATTTTTACACGAAATTTGAAAGTTGCTCAAATCACACCAGAAAACTATCTATTTGAACTGAAATTTTTTCAGGATCACGATTCTTTCTTTAGTTTTCCTGTGCGATCTAAAGTAATAGAAAAATAAATTTTTATTCTGGCGTCTCCACCATTTTTACACAAAATTTGAAAGTTACTCAAATTCCAGCGGAAAACACCTGTCTAAACCCAAATTTTATCAGGATGACGAATCTGCATCTATTTTTCTTGTAAGAACTTAAATAGTGGCAAAATGAATTCTCATTCTGGCGTCTCCACCATTTTTACACGAAATTTGAAAGTTGCTCAAATCACACCAGAAAACTATCTATTTGAACTGAAATTTTTTCAGGATCACGATTCTTTCTTTAGTTTTCCTGTGCGATCTAAAGCAATAGAAAAATAAATTTTTATTCTGGCTTCTCCACCATTTTTACACGAAATTTTAAAGTTGCTCAAATCACACCAGAAAACTATCTATTTGAACTGAAATTTTTTCAGGATCACGATTCTTTCTTTAGTTTTCCTGTGCGATCTAAAGTAATAGAAAAATAAATTTTTATTCTGGCGTCTCCACCATTTTTACACAAAATTTGAAAGTTACTCAAATTCCAGCGGAAAACACCTGTCTAAACCCAAATTTTATCAGGATGACGAATCTGCATCTATTTTTCTTGTAAGAACTTAAATAGTGGCAAAATGAATTCTCATTCTGGCGTCTCCACCATTTTTACACGAAATTTGAAAGTTGCTCAAATCACACCAGAAAACTATCTATTTGAACTGAAATTTTTTCAGGATCACGAATACGTCTTTAGTTTTCCTGTGCAATCTAGAGTAATAGAAAAATAAATTTTTATTCTGACGTCTCCACCATTTTTACACGAAATCTGAAAGTTGCTCAAATCACCACAGAAAACTATCTGTGTGAACTGAAATTTTTTCAGCATCCCGAATCTGCTTTAGTTTTCCTGTGCGATTTAAAGTAATAGAAAAATAAATTTTTATTCTGGCGTCTCCATCATTTTTACACAAAATTTGAAAGTTGCTCAAATTCTAGCGGAAAACAACTGTCTAAACCCAAATTTTATCAGGATGACGAATATGTATCTATTTTTGCTGTAAGTACTTAAATAATGGCAAAATGAATTCTTATCCCGGTGCCTCCACCATTTTTACACGAAATTTGAAAGTTGCTCAAATCACACCAGAAAACTATCTGTTTGAACTGAAATTTTTTCATCATCACGAATCTGTCTTTAGTTTTCCTGTGCGGTCTAAAGTAATAGAAAAATAAATTTTTATTCTGGCGTTTCCATTATTTTTACACGAAATTTGAAAGTTGCTCAAATCACCACAGAAAACTACCTGTTTGAACTGAATTTTTTTCAGGAACACGAATCTGTCTTTAGTTTTCCTGTGTGATTTAAAGTAATAGAAAAATAAATTTTGATTCTGGCGTCTCCATCATTTTTACACAAAATTTGAAAGTTGCTCAAATTCCAGCGGAAAACAACTGTCTAAACCCAAATTTTATCAGGATGACAAATCTGTATCTATTTTTCCCCTAAGTCCTTATATAACTGAAAAATGAATTTTTATTGTGGCGCCTCCACCATTTTTACACAAAATTTGAATGTTGGTCAAATCACCCCAGAAAAGTATTTGTTTGAACTGAAATTTTTTCAGGATCACGATTCTGTCTTTAGTTTTCCTGTGCGATCTGAAGTAATAGAAAAATATTTTTTTATTCTGGCGTCTCCACCATTTTTACACGAAATTTGAAAGTTGCTCAAATCACACCAGAAAACTATCTGTTTGCACTGAAATTTCTTTAGGATCACGAATAAGTCCTTAGTTTTCCCGTGCAATCTAAAGTAAAAGAAAAATAATTTTTTATTCTGGCGTCTCCACCATTTTTACACAAAATTTGAAAGTTACTTAAATTTCAACGGAAATCACCTGTCTAAACCCAAATTTTATCAGGATGACAAATCTGTATCTATTTTTCCTGTAAGTCCTTATATAACTGAAAAATGAATTTTTATTATGGCGCCTCCACCATTTTTACACAAAATTTGAATGTTGCTCAAATCACCCCAGAAATGTATTTGTTTGAACCGAAATTTTTTCAGGATCACGAATCTGTCTTTAGTTTTCCTGTGCGATCTAAAGTAATAGAAAAATAATTTTTTATTCTGGCGTCTCCACCATTTTCACACGAAATTTGAAAGTTGCTCAAATCACACCAGAAGACTATCTATTTGAACTGAATTTTTTTCAGGATCACGATTCTGTCTTTAGTTTTCCTGTATCATCTAAAGTAATGGAGAAATTTTTTTTTTCTGGTGTCGCAACAATTTTTATAAAGGATTTGAGACTTGCTCAAATTCCTGCTGAAAACGTCTGTCTAAATCCAAATGTTCCCAGTATGACGAATCTATCCGTTTTTTTTACCCGTAAGTCCTCAAATAACGGAAAAATAAATTTTTGTTCTGGCGCCTCCACCATGTTTACATTAAATTTGAAAGTTGCTCTAATCACCCTAGGAAAGTATCTGTTAGGACTGAAATTTTCTCAGGATTACGAATTTTTCTTGATTTTTCTTTTGTCATCTAAAGTAATGGAAACATGAATTTTTATTTTGGCACCGCCACAATTTGTACACAAAATTTGAAAGTTGCTCAAATTCCAGCGAAAAACATCTGTCTAAACACAAATTTTCGTAGGATGACGAATCTATACCTATTTTTCCTGCAAGTACTCAAATAATCGACAAATAAATTTTTGTTCTGGCGACTTCACCATTTTGACTCAACATTTGAAAGTTGCTCGAGTCACTCCAGAGAAGTATCTGTCCGAACAGAAATTTTTTCAGAATGACGAATCCCCACCTATTTTTCCTGTAGGTGTTTAAATAACTGAGAAATACATTTTTGTTCTGGCGCCTCCACCATTTTTACACAAAATTTGAACGTTGCTCAAATCACCCCAAAGAGATATCTGTCTGAAATGAAATTTTCTCAAAATTACGATTCTGTCTTTATTTTTCTGTGTCATCTAAAGTAATGGAAAAATGAATTGTTAACTCCATAATTTTTGCACAAAGTTTGAAAGTTGCCAAATTTTCTCAGCATGACGAATCTGTACCTATTTTTCCTGTAAGTCTGCAAATGTCGGAGAAATGAGTTTTTATTCTGGTGCCTCCACCATTCTTACACAAAACTTGAAAGTTGTTCAGAGCACACCAGAAAAATATTTGTGTGAACTGAGATTTTCTCAGGATCATAAGTCTGGATTTATTTTTTATGTGGCATGTGAAGTAATGGAAAAATGAATTTTTATTGTGGCGCCTCCAACATTTTTACTCAAAATTTGGAAGTTGCTCATAGCACGCCAGGAAAAATACTTTTCTCAGGTCCATAAATTTAATTTTTTTCCTGTGGCATGTGAAGTAACAGAGAAATGAATTTTTATTCCTACGGCTCTATGATTTTTACACAAAATTTGAAAGTTGCTCAAATTTCTGCGGAAAGTATCTATCTCAACCAAAATTTTTCTGCATGAAACGAAATTTTCTTAGGATCATGAATCTGTTTTTATTTTTCGTGTAGCACATCAAGTAAGTGAGAAATGATTTTTTATTCAGCGTCTCCACCATTTTTACAAAAAAATTTTGAATTTGCTCAAATTATCCCCGAAAAATATTTATCTGAACTGAAATTTTCTCATGATCACGAATTTGATTTTTTTCCTGTGGCATGTCAAGTAACAGAGAAATTAATTTTTAATCTGGATCATCCCATATTTGTTCACAAAATTTGAAATTTGTTCAAATTCCTGCGGAAACATTTGTCTAAACCCAAATTTTCTCAGGATGATTTGAAAATTGCTTCTGCCATCTCGAAAAGACATCTGCCTGTAAACAAAATTTTCTCAGAATCATGAATCTGTCTTTATTTTTCGTGCAGTACTTCAGATGAGATAGAAATGAATTTTTATTCTAGCGCCTCTACCATTTCTCCACAAAATTTAGAAGTTGCTTAAATTCTTGCGGAAAACATCTGCCTAATCCGAAATTTTCCCACGATCAAGAATCTGTCTTCATTTTTCCTGTAGCACATCAAATAAGTGAGAAATGATTTTTTATTTTGGCGCCTCCACCATTTTTACATAAAATATGAAAGTTGCTCAAAATATAGAGAAATATATTTCTAAACTGAAATTTTGTCAGGATCATAAGCCTTGATTTATTTATTTTTTATGTGGTTGTGAAGTAATGGAGAAACGAATTTTTATTTTGACGTCTCCACAATTTTTACACAAAGTTTTAAAGATTCTTAGGGGAAGCATGTGTCGAATTCCAAAATTTTCGAGGATAAAAAATTTGCCTCTATTTTTCTCGTAACACGTCTAGTAAGCGAGAAACGAATTTTTATCCTGGCGCCTCGACTATTTTTTTATAAAATTTAAAGTTTGCTCAAATGAATCCAGTAAAGATCTGTGAACCTAAATTTTCTCAGATTAGCGAATCTGTATCTATTTTTCCTGTGAGTCCTTAAATATTGGAAAAATGAATTTTTATTCTCCAACATTTTTACACAAAATTTGAATGTTGCTCAAATCACCCCAGAAAACTATCTGTTTGAACTGAAATTTTTTCAGGATCATGAATCAGTCTTTATTTTTCCTGTATCATCTAAAGTAATGGAGAAATAATTTTTTTTTCTGGTGTCGCAATAATTTTTACAAAGGATTTGAGACTTGCTCAAATTCCTGCTGAAAACGTCTGTCTAAATCCAAATGTTCTCAGTATGACGAATCTATCCGTTTTTTTACCCGTAAGTCCTGAAATAACGGAAAAATAAATTTTTGTTCTGGCGCCTCCACCATGTTTACATTAAATTTGAAAGTTGCTCTAATCACCCTAGGAAAGTATCTGTTAGGACTGAAATTTTCTCAGGATTACGAATTTTTCTTCATTTTTCTTTTGTCATCTAAAGTAATGGAAACATGAATTTTTATTTTGGCACCGCCACAATTTGTACACAAAATTTGAAAGTTGCTCAAATTCCTGCGAAAAACATCTGTCTAAACACAAATTTTCGTAGGATGACGAATCTATACCTATTTTTCCTGCAAGTACTCAAATAATGGACAAATAAAATTTTTGTTCTGGCGAGTCCACCATTTTTACGCAACATTTGAAAGTTGCTCAGATCACTCCAGAAATGTATCTATCGGAACTGAGATTTTCTCAGGATCACGAATCTATCTTTATTTTCCTGCGTTATCTAAGGGAATGGAAAAAGGAATTTTTGTTCAGGCGCCTCTATAATTTTTACACAAAGTTTGAAAGTTGCTCAAGTTTCTGTGGAAAACATCTGTCTAAACACAAATTTTCTCAGCATGACGAATCTGTACCTATTTTTCCTGTAAGTCTGCAAATATAGGAGAAATGAGTTTTTATTCTGGTGCCTCCACCATTCTTACACAAAACTTGAAAGTTGTTCAGAGCACACCAGAAAAATATTCGTGTGAACTGAGATTTTCTCAGGATCATAAGTCTGAATTTATTTTTAATGTGGCATGTGAAGTAATGGAAAAATGAATTTTTATTGTGGCGCCTCCACCATTTTTACTAAAAATTTGGAAGTTGCTCATAGGACGCCAGAAAAAATACTTTTTTGAGGTCCATAAATTTAATTTTTTTCCTGTGGCATGTCAAGTAACAGAGAAATGAATTTTTATCCCTACGGCTCTATGATTTTTACACAAAATTTGAAAGTTGCTCAAATTTCTGCGGAAAGTATCTATCTCAACCAAAATTTTGTCAGGATGATGTGAAAATTGCTCCCGTCATCTCGGAAAAACTTCTGCGTGGAAACGAAATTCTCTTAGGATCATGAATCTGTTTTTATTTTTTCTGTAGCAGATCAAGTAAGTGAGAAATGAATTTTTATTCTGGCGTCTGTACCATTTTTACAAAAAATTTTGAAGTTGCTCAAATTACCCCAGAAAAATATTTATCTGAACTGAAATTTTCTCATGATCACGAATTTGATTCTTTTCCTGTGGCAGGTCAAGGAACAGAGAAATTGATTTTTATTCTGAGCCCTCCAACATTTTTTCAGAAAATTTGAAAATTGCTCAAATTCCTGCGGAAAACATTTGTCTAAACCCAGATTATATAAAAATATCTATATTTTCTCAGGATCATGAATCTGTCTTTACTTTCTGTGCAGTACTTCAAATGAGATAGATATGAATTTTTATTTTAGCACCTCCACCATTTCTCCACAAAATTTAGAAGTTGCTCAGATTCTTGCGGAAAACATCTGTTTAATCCGAAATTTTCCTCGAATCAAGATTCTGTGTTCATTTTTCCTATAGTACATCAAATAAGCAAGAAATGAATTTTTATTCTAGCGCCTCCACCGTTTTTACACAAAAGTTGAAATTCACTCCACAAAAATATCTTCCTAAACTGTAATTTTCTTAGGGTCAGGAATCTGTTCCTTTTTCCTGTGGCACGTGAAGTAACAGAGAAATGAATTTTTATTTTGGTGTCGTCAAATTTTTTGCACATTATTTGAAAGTTGCTTAAATTTAAACCCAGATTTTGTCAGGATGATTAGAAAATTACTCCCATCAGGTCGGAAAAACATCAATATTTTCTCAGCATAATGAATCTGTCTTTATTTTTCGCGTAGTAGGTCAAATAAGAGAGAACTGAATTTTGAACTGGCGCCTCCACCATTTTTACAAAAGTTTAGAAGTTGCTCAAATCACCCCACAAAAATATCTGTCTGAACCCAAATTTTCTCAGAATCACGAATTTGTCCTTATTTTTCTCGTAGGTGGTCAAATAAAGAAACAAAAAATTGTAGTTATCGACGATCTTTTTTTTTCTGAGATTCCATTCAACAGAGTACTCCGTATAACAATAAAAGTTCTGGATGTCTAGGGTAAAAAATCAATACGGATTCTTCAGGACTATGTTCTTTTATAAAAACTAAATACCATTTACTACGTAGCAGCTCGAGGTGACGTCATCGCATTGTTTATTAGACTAAGTGTAATTAGCGTTTTAGGATCTGCAGGATTTTCGTAACACGCATAAAATTTGACAAACATTTTCCGAGTTTATCTAACGTCGAAAATGACCTGAAACATCTTAACATATAGTTAAGCGGATTAAACAAATATACGGACTTTATTGAAGCCTACAGGGTCGGAAGAAAATTGTTTTGTCCTGTTTATTAAAGCTCTAAACTTAAGAGAAACCGGTAGGATACAAAGAAAACAAACAAGTATTGTTAATTTTGTTTCAAATAAATTTCAAAGCGCCGCAAAGTAAATGGCACTTCTCCAATTTAAATCCATTTGCGTGATAATCAAATTTACCCCGAGAATATAACCGACGTATCAAAAAGACAAAACTACACTTCTACTCTTCAATTAATTCTCTAATTGGTTGTTGCGTTGCTACACATTTCAATAAACTCAGTCAATACCAGCAAAATCCCGATTATTTCTCCCCTATTGTTAAAGTGCTTTGCTCGAACGAAATTGTAGAATTTTTCAAGACAGGTTTAGATTAATCCGGTCGATTTCCGATTAAAAAATAATTGCCGGAATGCCCGATTTGCTTAAAAAAACAAGCATAATCTTTTACGTGCTCTTATTTGAAAAAACACAAACTCGTGATTTTCGGTTTCCAATATCTGTGAAAAATTACGCAACGAGAAAAAACTCACTAGTTTCGCTGGCGCTTGGTTCGCTTTCAGTCGGTTTTGTGAAAATTCCCAGACGATTGGGTCGATGCGAATCTGCAATAAAAACATGCTCGCATAAAAAATTTGTTTCAATAAGAGCGGCCACCTGAAAAAAGCGAACGAAATCAGAGCGTACAGATTCCTACTATGAATACAGTCGGGGTTCGAAGCCGCGCTAACTCGAGCACGTTACAGTTTTTCCGACTTTCGTCCCGATCGATATTGACGGCGGAAATTCGAGGGAAACAGAAAGTGTTACTACACCTACCCTGTCAGAATGTTAATAAACCATTAAGTACTTTACAAGACAATAAACCACCGCGAGCACTTTTAACGACTTTCGTAATAACTTTTTCATTATTCTGTCATTCACGAATAATAATGAAGCTCTACATTTTTCATTTGTAATTTTCGTAAAAAATTTACATAATTGGAGCGAATTGGATTAGTGAGTTGTATTTTCCCCCCGATTAAAATGCAAAACTTCATGAAAGTGAAATGAAAAATTAAATATGGAAAACTAAGACGCGTGGTGGAGCCTCCGGCCGACAGATGGCGGCCGGTGACAAAGCTTGTAACGATTTTTAGAGCTTAGAGCACAAAGCACTTAATTGTTTCCATAGGAGCAGAGATAAGTACATAGATTAATTTTAATAGAGTTTTCGTATTTACCTAGCGAGCCATCTTCTATTGGCTGGAAATGGAAGCTGGCTTTAAACCCTTGTCCTGGCCAATCGGAATTGGCTACGAACTCTATGAAGAGATCTGATCCTGTTGATAGGACTTCTAATTCGATACCTTCATTACACAGGACTCTAATAGCTGGATCGGCTGAAGTTTTTCCATCGAATACTCGTATTAGGTCCGCCCTGTTTAGACAGCTGCAAATAAGTACTATATTAGTCCGGTTTAGAGTGGACGTGTGGGAATTACATATGGAAGAATTTCAGGAAACTGAAAATCTAGTACGGTTCCCAGGACGTGCTGCTGCCTGTCGGGACTGGTTTATCCAACAACTGAAATCAATAATAAATTAATAATTTTTTTAATTTCGTCTACAAAAAAACGTTCGACCTTTGAGTATTTGAGCGTCAAAGTAAAAAGGGAGAAAACTTTGCACACAATTCGACCTGTGTCACCAAAGAGTTCGAAAAAGTTTGAGACTCTCGATATGAAAGTATTTTATTATAATACTTCTGGAGCTAGCTGATACCCCAGCGGTACTTTCGACTTTTCGTATACATTTGGCTCTTATTGTACGTGCAATTAAGTAGCTACTTAAATCAAATTTTGTCCATTCGGTGAAATTAGTCCCTCGTGGATTAATCTGCCTCTCGTGGGTAAAATCCGTCTTTATTTACTTGAAAAACTATTAATCACGACTTTATAGTTTGATGGACGATTTTATTTCGTTATCCCGGCGCCTCCACCAATTTTCAAACTTCAGAAATAATTAACTTCGGTTTATTTTTAAATTGTGGTAAATTATTTCACACTAGAACGACGTCTGCATTTCGTGTAATACCCGTCACACATTTTTGTAGGAACATTTTAATTCAAATTTATCCCGGCGCCTCCACCATTTTCCATGTCAGCTGGCATCTGATCGTGTGTAATATTTAACCTGCAAAGTTAATAACATGCAGGGAATATTTGAGACGGCTAAATCAGATTTAAGTGTACAAAGAAACGTGGACTTTGTTGGCAAATAAAATTAATTACCCTGTTCAAACTCATCTGCAATACTTTAAAGAAAAAGTATAATCTGATTTGGCAGTTTTCGTAACAAGCTAACGCTAACAAAATTATCTTCTACAGTGATGTATTAGGTGGACTGATTTAATTAGATTAATTAAGAAAGTCAACTCAATTAAACTTTGAGCCAAAATAGGTATGTTTACTGCAACAACCGGCTCAAGTTATTTACAGGTACGGTAATAAATGTTTTGCCGAGTTGGATGAAACGACTTACGCCTCGTGTTTTATTTAAGTTAATGCATGTACGCAGTGGTTTAGCGCACAATGTCGCAAATATTAATTTTTGTAATTTAAACACAAGTATTCGTGGATTGTTTACCCGTCTAAATACAATCTTAAACAAAAGGGAGCATGCAATTCCACTCAGACTCGTATGATATACGACTATTGATTCATTTTACGGTATGCTATGTTTAAATTTGAATATTTGAACAAACTTCGTTTCATAGACAAACTAAAACTACTTGTTGTTTGCAATCTGATTAGAATTTTCGTCTGGGTTGACTTATTATAAGTGTGTTTTTTTGCAGTTGTGTAACAACATGTCGATCGATTCATGCTTGTGTGTAATTCCAAGAGTAATTGAAACTTCCACAATTGTCCAAAGTTCGAAGACATGTTGCAACATTTAGTGCACCAGTGGAACATTCCCTTGTAAAACTTACTGTTAATGAATTCAGAACATGACAGTTTAATAATAAGTGGTCACTACATCTTCACCCAAGTGTGCACACTCTGCAAGTAAAATAAATTAGAGATTCCAGGACACCTGTTTCTGGCGAGCTCCTCCAAAGCTCGTTTTTCATTTTAATATGATAAAGAGTTGTGATCAATACCGTCCCCGGATTTTTGTTTGCAAAGATTTAATATTATAGTCGAAGCTAATCGCACCAGTTACTCAACCGATGCCGATTTGTGACTTCAGAGGTAATTTGCTGAAAGCTGCACTCCTCTTAAAACACCCTTTGAAATAGTTACTAAACTTAGTCCATTCAACCACAGCTTCATCCGTCGAACCGCGCCGTCTTAGCGTTTTCTGTAAATTTATAAATCCTTTGTGTTCGGTTTTCACTTCTCTTTGAGGCGAAAGATGTCCGAGCGTTTTTTATTTGATCACTTGTCCTTTCTGCGGGCGCCCCTCTTTTAACTCTCCTTTAAGGTACCGCGCAAATGTTATACGATATCCTGTAAAGTACACATGGGATAGGGTTCGAGAACAGAAGGTCAGTTGGTTTATATCCTTGTGGCCACGAAAGGTCCGTTCCACGGTATTCATATTCCGCTATTCTCTCTGTGTTAACCTGAGGAAAGTGATAAAATAAGATCGATAGTGCCGTCATTAGCAGATGGTACGTTTATTGTTAAATTTATTTCACGCATAAATATCAACGATGCTTTTATCAAAAGGTGGGAGCTCGAGGCGACAACTCGAACTTTTGTGGCCAATACTTCGCATTAAAATTGGTACCATTGATTTAAATGACGGAAAATCAGTCCTAATATTTGATACATATCTACAATTTTGCATATGCACGAACCCCGAGTTTTCGGACCTCTTTTTTTAATTTAATTTCGTCAGATATTTTTCGTTTGATTTTTATCCTACTGACTGCGCCATTAATGTGGCAAGCTACTCTTTAGATATTTTCTGCAACACCAGAAGAAAAATTGTACTTATTTTAACAACAAAAGTACGTAAAGAAACAGAAAATGCACTAAAACACAAAAAGGAAAAATTTCCAAAATGAAAATCTCATATTTATAAATGAAAGAGGTCTGAACATTATTAAAATCACTTAAAATATCATCGGGAATATCTGTTACTGTTGAAATTTTTTGATAATGCGAGGATAATAATTTGTCTTTTTTCATAATAATCAGAGGATCGGTGTCTACGCTTTGAAATAATCTTGGTAACGCTTTTTGTATACTCGTGTAGTTTCACCAATTTCCTACAATAACGACATAAACAATTTTATTAAAATTTAATCCCATTACAAACTTTCCTCGTTTGGTTTTTATCCTATCGACTACGCCATTAACTGAGCAAGCAAAATTTCGGTATATTTTTTGCAAAACCCGAAGAAAATTTTTACGTACTTTAAAAGTGGTTGTCAACATATCACAAAAATGATTGGGTCACGTAATTCCTGAACAGAAGAAGAGAAAAGAAAATCTCATATTTATAAATGAGAAGGTTTGAACATTATTAAAAACACTTAAAATTTTTTGGTGATGCGAGGACAATAACTCGTCTAAGTTATCCTCTTTTCATAACAAACAGAAGATCGGTGTCTACTCGTTGCAATAATCTTGAGGAAAATTGTGGTCTTCAACTGACAAAATTTATTAAAAACGTGTGATATTTCAGTCCTTTACAAAATCAATTTATTCATAAGAAAGTAACGCGTGTCTTGTATAGCTACACTAATTCCCTATAATAACGACAGAAATGATTTTATTAAAATTTAAATCTCATTAGAAACTTTCCTTGTTTGATTTTATCCTATCGACTACGCTATTAATTGAGCAAGCAAGATTTCACTATATTTTCTGCAAAAATATATCAAAAATGTACTAAAAATAAATAATAAGAAAAAATTTCCAAGAAAGAAAATCTCATTTTCAAAAATAAAAATGTCATGCATAAGTAGAAAGGTTTGAACATTAAAAACACTTAAAATGGCACAAGAAATATCTGTCGGTGTAACAGTTTTTTGGTGATGCGGGAATAATAACCTGTGTAGGTTAAATTGTTTTCATCTTAATTGGAAGATCGGTGTATACTATAAATTTCCAAAAAGTCTAAAATCTCAATTTTTTCGGAAACATGTTTTTTATAAAAACTTTCTATATATTTCAATTTCTTATAACAACCACATAAGCAATTTTAATAAAACTTAACCTCAACAAAAATCAAAACTTTCCTAGTTTGATTTTATCCTACCGACTGCGCCATTAATTGAGCAAGCAAAATTTCTCTATATTTTCCGCAATACCCAAAGAAAAATTTTACATATTTTAACAGTGAAAAGTCAAAAATATTAAAGGTGTAATACAAAAAATCAAAAAATTTAAACAACTAATTGTCCCCAGATGATCGACATTTCCAAAATGTTTTAAAATTTCAATTTTTCAGAAAACACCTATTTTGATAAGAAACTAGCGCTTTTGTATATGGTTTCTACAATTTCTCACAATAATTACTTAACTTAATTGAAAAATCGGTATCCATTCGTTGAAATAATCTTGGGAAGTGGTTTTCAGAAAATGAAATTTTCAAAAAATGTGTAAAGATTCAATTTTAAAAAACTAACGTTTTGTGTATAGTTGCTACAATTTCCTATAACAATGATATAAACTCTTTTATATACGATTTTATTAAAATTAGTTTCGTTAGATACTTTTTTTCGCTTTATTTTTATCCTGCCGACTGCTCCATTAAAGAGGCAAGCAAGACTTCAGGATATTTTCTGAAGAAAAAATTAACATAATTTTAAGACTAGTTATCAAGGCCTCAAAAGTGATCAGATCATGAACACAAGAATGGACAATATTAATGATGCGCTACAAATTAAAAGAAAAATTTGCTAAAATAAAAATTTCGTTTCTAAAAGTGTTTAAGTTATTATTTTTTTATATTAATCGGAGGATCGGTGTCTCATCGTTGCAATACTTTTGAAGCAAATAGTAGTTCTCAAATGATGACATTTAAAAAAAACGGGTAAAATTACAATTTTTAGAAAACTAATTTTTCGACGAGAAACCAACGCTTTCTTTTAATAATTTCCTATAATAACGACATACACGATTTTATTAAAATTTAATCTTATTAGATATTTTCCACGTTTGCTTTTTATCCTACCGACTGCGCCATTAATTTATCAAGCAAAATTTCTGTATATTTTCTGCAATACCTGAAGAAAAATTTTACAAATTTTAACAGTGTTTGTCAAACTGTCTCAAAAATGATTGTATAATGTAATTCTTGAACAGGGTTACAGGAGAAAAGTCAAAAATATTAAAGGTGTAATACAAAAAATCAAAAAATGTAAACAACTATTTGTCCCCAGATGATCGAAATTTCCAAAATGTTTTAAAATTTTAATTTTTCAGAAAACACATTTTTTGATAAGAAACTAGCGCTTTTGTATATGTTTTCTACAATTTCTCACAATAATTACTTAACTTAATCGAAAAATCTGTATCCATTGGTTGAAATAATGTTGGGACAAATAGTGGAAAAAAAATGAAATTTTCTAAAAATGTGTAAAGATTCAATTTAAAAAACTAACGTTTTGTGTATAGTTGCTACAATTTCCTATAACAGACTCTTTTATATACGATTTTATTAGAATTTAATTTCGTTAAATACCTTTTTTTCGTTTTATTTTTATCCTGCCGACTGCTCCATTAAAGAGGCAAGCAAGACTTCAGGATATTTTCTGAAGAAAAAATTAACATAATTTTAAGACTAGTTATCAAGGCCTCAAAAATGATCAGATCATGAACACAAGATTCGACAATATTAAAAATGCCCTACAAATTAAAAGAAAAATTTGCTAAAATAAAAATCTCGTTTCTATAAGTGTTTAAGTTATTATTTTTTTAAATTAATCGGAGGATCGGTGTCTCATCGTTGCAATACTTTTGAAGCAAATAGTAGTTCTCAAATGATGACATTTTTTAAAAACTTGTAAAATTTCAATTTTTAGAAAACTAATTTTTCGACGAGAAACCAACGTTTTCTTTTAATAATTTCCTATAATAACGACATACACGATTTTATTAAAATTTAATCTTATTAGATATTTTCCACGTTTGCTTTTTATCCTACCGACTGCCCCATTAATTTAGCAAGCAAAATTTTTGTATATTTTCTGCAATACCTGAAGAAAAATTTTACATATTTTAACGGTGTTTGTCAAACTGTCTCAAAAATGATTGTATAATGTAATTCTTGAACAGGATTACAGGAGAAAAGTCAAAAATATTAAAGGTGTAATACAAAAAATCAAAAAATGTAAACAACTAATTGTCCCCAGATGATCGAAATTTCCAAAATGTTTTAAAATTTCATTTTTTCAGAAAACACATTTTTGATAAGAAACTAGCGCTTTTTGTATATGGTTTCTACAATTTCTCACAATAATTACTTAACTTAATCGAAAAATCTGTATCCATTGGTTGAAATAATCTTGGGACAAATAGTGGAAAAAAAATGAAATTTTCTAAAAATGTGTAGTTTCAATTTAAAAAAACTAACGTCTTTTGTGTATAGTTGCTACAATTTCCTATAACAATGACAAAGATTCTTTTATAAACGATTTTAACAAAATTAAATCTCATTAGATACTTTTTCGTTTTATTTTTATCCTGCCGACTGCGCCATTAAAGAAGTAAGCAAGACTTCAGGATATTTTTTGAAGAAAAAATTAACATAATTTTAAGACTAGATATCAAGTATTTTTGGAATCAGCGTGTCGAGATCTACGTCCCTGAATTTTTTCATAATTTTTAGACAACTTTTTAAAAATTGATATTTTTTAATGGGTCTTCCAATTTCGCAAAAATTTTGAGAATTTCGAAACTCAACTAAATACATTTTCTTGCAGATTTCGAGCTCTAGAACTCAAATCCGGCTTCGGTTTTTTGATACCTGCAACCGTTTTTCCAGAATGGACTATTCAAATTTCGAAATTTTTGGAACTAGTGTGTCGAGATCTACGTCCCTGAATTTTTTTATAATTTTTAGACAACTTTTTTAAAATTGAAATTTTTTAATGGTCTTCTTCAAATTTGGCAAAAATTTTGACAGTTTCGAAACTCAACTAAGTACATTTTCTTGTAGATTTCGAGCTCCGGTTTTTTGATGACTACAACCGTTTTTCGAATCGACCGTTGAAATTTCGAAATTTTTGAAATTTTCAAAAATTCGCATTTCGCAGCGATTTTTTCGAAAATATTGCTTCGTACCCATCAACATGCTATGTTTTTGGAATCAGCGTGTCGAGATCTACGTCCCTGAATTTTTTCATAATTTTTAGACAACTTTTTAAAATTGATATTTTTTAATGGTTCTTCCAATTTCGAAAAAATTTTGACATTTTCGAAACTCAACTAAATAGATTTTCTTGCAGATTTCGAGCTCTAGAACTCAAATCCGGCTTCGGTTTTGTGATACCTGCAACCGTTTTTCCAGAATGGACCGTTGAAATCTCGAAATTTTTGAAATTTGGAAAAATTCGCATTTCGCAACGATTTTTCAAAAATGTTGCTTCGTAACCATCGGTATGCTATATTTTTGGAATCAGTGTGTCGAGATCTACGTTCCTGAATTTTTTTATAATTTTTAGACAACTTTTTTAAAATTGAAATTTTTTAATGGTCCTCTTCTTCAAATTTCGCAAAAAATTTGACAGTTTCGAAACTCAACTAAATACATTTTCTTGTAGATTTCGAGCTCCTGTTTTTTGATACCTACAACCGTTTTTCCAGAATGGACCGTTAAAATTTCGAAATTTTTGAAATTTTGAAAAATTTGCATTTCGCAGCGATTTTTTCGAAAATGTTGCTTCGTGCCCATCAACATGCTATATTTTTGGAATCAGCGTGTCGAGATCTACGTCCCTGAATTTTTTCATAATTTTTAGACAACTTTTTTAAAATTGATATTTTTAATGGTTCTTCCAATTTCGCAAAAATTGTGACATTTTCCAAACTCAACTAAATACATTTTCTTGCAGATTTCGAGCTCTAGAACGCAAATACGGCTTCGGTTTTTTGATACCTGCAACCGTTTTTCCAGGACCGTTGAAATTTTGAAATTTTTGAAATTTTGAAAAATTTGCATTTCGCAGCGATTTTTTCGAAAATGTTGTTTCGTAACCATCGATATGCTATATTTTTGGAATCAGAGTGTCGAGATCTACGTCCCTGAATTTTTTTATAATTTTTAGACAACTTTTTTAAAATTGAAATTTTTTGATGTTCCCCCCTTCTTCAAATTTCGCAAAAATTTTGACAGTTTCGAAACTCAACTAAATACATTTTCTTGTAGATTTCGAGCTCCGGTTTTTTGATACCAACAACCGTTTTTCCCGAATCGACCGTTGAAATTTCGAAATTTTTGAAATTTTCAAAAATTTGCATTTCGCAGCGATTTTTTCGAAAATGTTGTTTCGTAACCATCGATATGCTATATTTTTGGAATCAGAGTGTCGAGATCTACGTCCCTGAATTTTTTTATAATTTTTAGACAACTTTTTTAAAATTAAAATTTTTTAATGGTTCTTTCAATTTCGCAAAAATTTTGAGATTTTCGAAACTCAAGTAAATACATTTTCTTGCAGGTTTCGAGCTCTAGAACTCAAATCCAGCTTCGGTTTTTTGATACCTGCAACCGTTTTTCCAGAATGGACTGTTGAAATTTCGAAATTTTTGAAATTTTGAAAAATTCGCATTTCGCAGCGATTTTTTCGAAAATGTTGCTTCGTAACCATCGATATGCTATATTTTTGGAATCAGTGTGTCGAGATCTACGTCCCTGAATTTTTTTATAATTTTTAGACAACTTTTTTAAAATTGAAATTTTTTAATGGTCTTCTTCAAATTTCGCAAAAATTTTGACAGTTTCGAAACTCAACTAAATACATTTTCTTGTAGATTTCGAGCTCCGGTTTTTTGATACCTACAACCGTTTTTCGAATCGACTGTTGAAATTTTGAAATTTTTGAAATTTTCAAAAATTCGCATTTCGCAGCGATTTTTTCGAAAATGTTGCTTCGTGCCCATCAACATGCTATGTTTTTGGAATCAGCGTGTCGAGATCTACGTCCCTGAATTTTTTCATAATTTTTAGACAACTTTTTTAAATTTGAAATTTTTAATTGTTCTTCAAACTTCGCAAAAATTTTGACATTTTCGAAACTCGACTAAATTCATTTTCTTGTAGATTTCGAGAACTCAGATCCGGCTTCGGTTTTTTGATACAAAAATGACCAGATCGTGAACACAAGAATCGACAATATTAAAGATGCACGCGTACTACAAATTAAAAGAAAAATTTGTTAAAATAAAAATCTCGTTTCTATAAAAGGAAAGTGTTAAAGTTATCTGGGATTGCGGAGATAATAAAATGTTTAAGTTACGATTTTTTTCATATTAATCGTAGGATCAGTGTCTAATCGCTGTAAGACTTTTAAGACAAATAGTAGTTCTGAAATGATGAGATTTTTTTAAAACGTGTAAAATTTCAATTTTTTAGAGAACTAATTTACGACGAGAAACCAACGTTTTCTTTTAATAATTTCCTATAATAACGACATACACGATTATTAAAATTTAATCTTATTAGATATTTTCCACGTTTGCTTTTTATCCTACCGACTGCGCCATTAATTGAGGAACCAAGGTTTCAGACTATTTTCTGAAATACCTGAAAAAAATTAAGATAGTTTTAATATTAGTTATCTAGCCGCCTCAAAAATGATGGAATCTTGTAATTCTTCAACAAGAAAAAAAAATACTCGTACAAAAATAAAAATGCAGTATATCTCGCCCCCTGCTCTCACCGCTTTCAAGCTATACATGTAATTTAGTGCTTCTATGCAGCGTTTTTTGACGCAGCTTCCACATTTCGTTATCTTCTTGTCTTTTAACCTGAGCAAAGCGATAAAACAAGATCGATAGCGCCGTCATTAGCAGATGGTACATTTATTGTTAAATTTATGTCACACATAAATATCAACGATGCTTTTATCAAAAGTTCAGCTCTCGAGTCGCTAACTGAGATGTTTGCTCGGAAATTTCGCTTCAGCGTAACTGTGCACTAAACCCCGGTTAAAATAAAGTTCTGCGAGATTTAAACTATTGAACGTAACTTCAGACCCTTTTTCGTTTCAACAAAATTTATGTTAAGAGGAGTGGCTGAAGTTTTTTCGCTAGTACAAATTTCAGCTTCATGGCTTCTTTTCAATTTATTTTGTGACTGTTGAGTAAGCGGCCGACCTGCTACACACTTTTAAAAAATGAGCTTTTTTCAAAGACGCTCTGTCGATGTGTAATGATTTTAAAATTGATTACGTTCGCAGAGTTCTTATGTGGAACTGAACACATCACGAGCTCAAAACGCGCGCAAGAAACGTAATCACTCCAAAGCACGGTTCTAAGCGGAATTTTAAATCGTAAATAAATTCCGGTTAAGTTGTTTTGTGAAAATTATGTGACAATGACATAGTCTTTTAAGGTTTATTGCAAAATTTTAAAATTCTGGCTACGCGAACATCCTCAGTGAGGGTGGTTTAGCGTTAAACAAGATGAATGTCTTTTTTCTAACCCAGCCTGGTTTAATATAAAAGATTTGCGGGAATCTTATTTGTAAAGCAATGTCGCGGAGAAAGTAGGCAGTTAGCATCATTAGATAATATTGTAAAATAATGAGGTGATCAATAGAGAAGTTTCGTTTTCGTCGATTTTTTTTTTTAATTTAAATTAAAAATAGAGTTATGTGGATCCCGCAACTCTGATTAAATTCCAATATTAAGTGAAGCTTCACACTTGTTCGATCTTGTTCCAAACTTGCAAGTCGTGCACCTAAAACACCAGCGGAATATTTTATGCAAAACTTAATCGTAACAAAGTTAATGAATTCGAAACATGACAAAGTGATAATACATGGTGATTAGATTTCCATAAGCTTCACCGAAGCAAACTCTCAACTAAAATAAATTAGAAACTCTGGAACGCGTGTTTTTTAGAGCAGCGTTAAAGCTCCCGCTCGGTATGTTCATTACGACGTATTTGAATTTATCTAGTAACTGTGTCAGGCGTTGTTTTACAACGCGCGCTTCTTAGCGCGAAAATTGTGATATAGGATAAAAGCTCGGTTTAATTACAAGTTAACCGCTTAATACACTCCCCGTTGAAAACTAACGACCAAATTTTAAGTAAGCTTTTCGTTTGTTCGAAGATTAAAGACGCTCGGACTTCAAAGAAACTCAAAACCAAAGACAAAGATTTATACGTTTACGGAAAGTTCTCTGAATAAAGCTGCGGTTGAATGGACCAAGTTAGTAACTATTTCAAAGGATATTTTAAGCGGAAATTGCAGGAAATTCGTCTTAATCGACTAATAAGAAAATATCACTTGACGTTTTAATGGCCCGAACGCTGATTAAAGATGTACTACACACAATAGACTTCATCGCAGCTGTTAACTCTAATACAAAACTTAATCACCTTCGACAAGTTTTTAAAATGAAAGTGCGCAAGCACGAAATGAAAGGAAGCAGCGACGACAAGAATCCGTAGACATAAAACCCATCATGTAAATATTTTCAGATATCCCAGTTTTAATATGTCTTATTACAACTTTAAGCTCTCTTAAAGAATACGAAACCCAGAACCCTTTGTTTCTCGGTTCGGGTTTTCGCTTTCGTTTTGATAAAATAATAATCCGGCCGAGGAGAAAATAACAAAGGCATAAAACAATCTAACAGACATAAGGATAATTTTATCGATAATCCTCAAGGTTGAGATAACATCCGAATCATCATTTCAAGGCTAATCGGGACGTTGTTGGATAAAAAAAGGTTTCTTTATGGGAGGAATCTGTAGAAGGGGAACGGTTCAGGACATTAAGATTCCTGATAGGGGAATTTTGTGTATCGGCTCGATATCTAAATTTCGCCGAAGCGACTGATAGGTACCAGGGATGTATAGAACTGAGGTAGTTTTAGTTTTATCTGTTATATTATTTCCATACAAACGGCGGCTGCACATTTGGGTTTTCACGAATTACAGGAGAGATCCTTGCTTGATGTAATAGTTTTATTTCAGACGCGCTACGTAATCTAGGTTCGAAATTTATAGCAAAAAGGAAACTATTTTAATTAGAAAAGGCGCTTATACATCTTTATAGTGTATCGATTTTGACACAATCTGTTTCATTTTACTTTTAGAGCTTTAGCTACATTTTTCTAATTAAGACACATTTTTTTCGTGGATAGTTTCTTTGTTTGATTTTTCATCCCACCGACTGCGCCACTTTTGCAGACTCGAAGAACAAAAATCGTATTTTTGCGTCAAACGTTGAGTTGACGTGTCTCAATTATACCAAAGCATGTTGAGGTTATAATATCACATTGAATAAGTCAAATAGTTGTCCCTAAGTCTTAGGTTTCACGGTTGGTAGTCTCAGATGTCCTTACTCTATTCTGTTAAACCAGAAATTTCGGCTCTCTACCATAGTTGAAAATTTTTATTACGCGTCAAATCAATAAATATGAAACCGTGCTTAAATTGACTACTAAAATATCGCTTCGTCTGCAAATAAATTCACACTACTGCGCAATTAACTCTAATTTAGAACAAACACGAAATAAAACAAAGTTAAAAATCCTTTGATGCTTTTCCTTTATTCTATTTAGTTTAATTGGCATCCTACCGACTGCGCCATGTTGTTGATTAGCTGATCCCCGAAACGGCGTCACAGCAAATATGATAATTGGACGAAGAATTACGTTACCATTGTCGATTCGCATAAGAACTTGGCAAAATCTGCTAAAATTGTCCACAGCAGTAAATCTCGCTCCGTTTTTTTTAAACACGTTAATGTTTGCTATCGAACACTGAAATCTCATTACGGAAAAGCGCGCTCTGAACACTCACTGTGTTAATTATCTCTGACAAATAACTTGATTTTTGGGGTTTTCTTTCGAAATTTGCTGCATTCAATTATCTAGATTGTGGGAGATAAGACACTGGAGAACGCTTTTCAATTGGTTGAGGGATTGGAGTGTAGTTCCAAAGATACAATTATGGTGATTTGGAAATCGGGCTGAATTTTGGTGCAGTGATAATAAGTCTCGTGAGTCCAGTTTTGTGGGATTACGCAGGACGGTTTCAGTTAATCTTGAATGATAATGTGTGTGATCTAAACATTTCGGGATTAGAAGGTATGTAGTATTTCAAGTGGAGACAGCTCAGGCAATTAGGTGTTTCTTTAAGACTGACAGCGCATACCAGATGTAGTACATATTCGCGCCATAATTAAATCATTGCCTCGGAGTTTATTAATTAAAGCATACATATAACGTGTAATTAAAATCAATAACGGTGCTTTAAGGAACAAAATTCAAGTATGTGTTTGATGCATTTAAATTTAAAGAATGTTGTTAATATTTATAATGTGAGTCGGGACAACAATAATAAAAAACCACCGAGAACGGTGTTATTATCTTGGTATTATTTACTTTGATGTATGTTGGAAGATATCTCCTTGCGTTCGTTAGTCATCTCCTGGTTAGAAGATATTTCCGCAAGTAAAAACAAAATTTAATTTAAAGCCCCCAAGAAAGGACTGACAATTCGCGTCTGTTCCTCTCCGCGTAAAAGTGAACTTTCTACAAAAAGCTTATGTTTAGTGGCTCGAACCCTGGAAATTGATTCATTTTGAAGCTGACAAATGAGTTTGAATACTGACTGACGATTTCAATTAACGAAGCGCATTAATCATTTATTATTTACGAAATTAATCAATCGTTTGGAGTAATTTTGTCTCCTTATTTAGCCAGCGACATCATCATTTTTTAAATACGGTGGCGTTTATCAAAAAGAAATTGATATGACTTCACTTAACCTTCTTTTGGATCAACTTTAACAAATTTAAATTTTCGTGCATAAATGGTGGAGGCGCCGGGAAAATATATATTTTTTTTATAATATATTTTTCAAGTTTCCAATAGAAACAAAAATGGATAATAATAATTTAAACGCGTTGTTCTCTTTATTCAAAGGTATAGGATGAAAATAAGCCAGATTCGTGATCCTGAAAAAAATTCCGATTAAACTGAAGCATTCTCGAGCAATTTTAAAATTTAAAATATTTTTGTAAAAATGGTGGATGCGCCGGGAAAATAAATAATTTTTAGCATATTTATCCGAAGAATTGTGTATGGGCGGAAAAAATTGTATTTTTTAAAATGAGAGGCGATAATCTCCGAAAGTACTGGGCGTGTATACTAGACCTAGCTACTAAAGCGACCACTATGAAATTTATTTGGCGCCATGATTTCTCACTGCCAATAGCTTACCGTTCATGTCCCGAATGTTATATTTACGCTGAAACCGTCATAAAACATTTTGCTGTTTATTTTGTGGGACGTGCAGCGAACCCATAGACTCAATGGCATAGAATTTCACACAGAAATAAAAGTCACGATTCTCCAAGTCTTGAATAGAATCTCGTCTTGGTGCTTCAATACGCACGGACGTGTCCGGTTATACTTTCAGCTGCGTCGGTTAACACACGAATCAAAAATTAATCCCGAAACACAGCCGATCTATTTCAGAATTCGCGATAATGGCCGTCCACCAAGCCGATTATTCCAGAATGAAATTAAAAATGATTTGAATAAATCGATAATGCTGTGGAATTGAATTCATGATGTTAAAATAATTAACTCCGTTACACGGTAAAAATAATGGCACAGCTGTGCGTGAAAAAGGATAATGTAAAACAGTTCCAACAAGCTGGTGGCAGCTTTAGTAATCGCGGCGTAATTCTCGATAGAGGCAGAGGTCCAATTTCAGCCTTGTCATGTACCTACGCGTTTGTTCGCTTTTTAGAAAACGGGAATTAAATTTTGGCGGGGGAGATAAAGAGTGCCGCTTTAATTCGGCTTAGTGGAGGTTCAAAGTAGACTGCAGCTGCGAAGATCGCGATTGTACTTTTAAAAATGTTTTCAACAGTTACTAATATTGCCTACCTGCGGCTCCCCCCGAAAATATTCTTTTAATATCTTTACTTCATCAATACCTACGACTAAACTTTGATATTAAGTAATAGAATTTGAGCGAAAACGTATAATTCAACCCAATTTAACAGTTAGAATGGAAACCCGAGATATGCATGCTGTTGGAATTATTGGAGAATCTCTTGCACCATTATCTTGTTACACCACAAATGAACACTTACACAATCACAATAGTACTTCTCGATATGTACTTGTATCCAGTGTACTTAGCGACGATGAATACGTTATTGTTGTCGTCGACGAATATTATACTTCGTTCATTACTGTTCTCTTAAAAAAAAACAAAATAGTGCTCTTTGTATTTAAAGTGTACGAAATTTTGCTTTGTGTTTCGATGGCTTCTTTCTTATGCTATTCAGCCATTTTAGTAGATTTAATGCTAGTATTGAAGTGCTGGACAGCTTTAGCTCTAATCTCTTAAAGTCTATTGTTACTATTAACATAGCGGAAAATGCTTTTAAAATATATCATTTTAGAAAAGATAATTCACAACTTTTGGTATAAATATTCATAAAATTATTTAATTTCTCGATTCAAACAATGGAAAAAATACCTTATATGCAATAATTTAAATTTGATGATATTGATGAGCTGGAAATTATTTTCGATTTCAATTCTATTAAAATTCCCTCAACTCTTCATTTTTCAATATAAAATTTTTGGTTCCAATTTTGAACATTTTCAAAAATTAACTAAATGGATTTTTTGTATCAAAATTTGGGCTCTAGAAGTCATTTTCGTCTTCAGATCTATAAAAATTCGTACTATTTTTCCAGAATCGCCAAATGAAAATTTTCGAATTTTTGAAAAACTCGAAATTGAGACCAAATAGTCAGCTCTTCCAGATCTACATCCCAGAGTTTTTTCAACATTTTTAAATAACTTTTCCAAAAATCTCAATTTTTCAGTACAAAATTTTGGCCTCATTTCTGGTCATTTTCGAAAATTACCAAATGGGACTTCTTTATAGTTTTTGATCTCTGGAAATTATTTTCGGCTTCAATTCTATTAAAATCATTCAACTCTTCCAAAATCGCCAAAGGAACTATGAAGTTTTTAGAATTTAAAAAAAAATCCAATTTGAGACAGAATTTTTCGAAAATCTTGATCTGGGGACACAAATAGGCTATATTTTTTTAATTATTACGTCGAGATTTATACCCCATTTTTTTTAGATTTTTAGACTTTTCCAAAATCCGTATTTTCAAATACGAAATTTTGGACACAATTTAGATTATTTTCGAAGATTATCTATAGGGATTTTGTACTAAATTTCGACTTCCATAGGCCATTTTCAGCTTCATTTCTTTAAAAGCTTTAGCCATTTTTCCAGAATAACGATTAAAATATGGCAATTTTGATGATTAAAAAAATCAAATCAATACTTCAAAATCTCAATCTCAAAATTTTGTGAGAATTTTTGGAGAGTTCCAAAACTTCAATTTTTCAATGTAAAATTTTGGATCCATTTTTGACCATTTGCATTTTCGAAAATTACCAAATGGGATTTCTTTATAGTTTTTGATCTGTGGAAACTCTTTTCGGCTTCAATTCTATTAAAATCATTCAACTCTTCCAAAATCGCCAAAGGAAATAAGAAAATTTTTTGAATTAAAAAAAAATCCAATCTGAGACAGAATTTTTCGAAAATCTTGATCTGGGAACACAAATAAGCTATATTTTTTTAATTATTACGTCGAGATTTATAGCACATTTTTTTTTAGATTTTTAGGCTTTTCCAAAATCCGATTTTCAAATACGAAATTTTAGAGACAATTTTGACTATTTTCGAAGATTTTCTAAAGGGATTTTGTGCTAAATTTCGACTTCTAGAAGTCATTTTCAGCTCTTAAAAAGCTCTTGCCATTTTTCCAGAATAAACATTAAAATATGGCGATTTTGATGATTAAAAAAAATCAAATCAATACTTCAAAACCTGGAAATTTTGTGAGAATTTTTTGACAATTCCAAAACTTCAGTTTTCAATGTAAAATTTTGGATCCATTTTTGACCTTTTTCAAAAATAAACTAAATGGATCTTTTTTTCCAAATTCCAGCATCTAAAAGTCATTTTCGTCTTCAGTTCTACAAAAATTCCTACTATTTTTCCAGACTTGTTAAATGAAAATTTGAAAAACCTTGGAACGAGGCACATATGATTCAAATCAGCACTTCAATATCTACTCTATCTCAGATTTTTTTGTACATTTTTAGACGACTTTTTCAAAATCTCAAATTTTTAGTATAATCTTCTGAACTCATGTCTGACCATTTTCGAAATTTACCAAAAAGGTGTTTTAGATTTTGTGCTCTAGAAATCATTTTTGGCTTTAGGTCTTCTAAAAGTCCTGCCATTTTGCCAAAGCCACCAAATGAAATATGGAAATTTGTGGAATTTTTGAAAAATTCCAATTTGAAACAGAATTTTTCGAAAATCTTGATCTGGGAGCACAAATAGGCTATATTTTTTTAATTATTACGTCAAGATTTAAACCCCATTTTTGTTTAGATATTTAGACTTTTCCAAAATCCGTATTTTCAAATACGAAATTTTTGACACAATTTTGACTATTTTCGAACATTATCTAAAGGGATTTTGTACTAAATTTCGACTTCTAGAGGTCATTTTCAGCTACATTTCTTTAAAAGCTCATGCCATTTTTCCAGAATAACGATTAAAATATGGCGATTTTGATGATTAAAAATAAAATCAAATCAATACTTCAAAATCTAAATCTGGAAATTTTGTGAGAATTTTTGGACAGTTTCAAAATTTCAACTTTTCAATGTAAAATTTTGGATCCATTTTTGACCATTTCCAAAAATGAACTAAATGCATCTTTTTTTCTAAATTCCAGCATCTGGAAATCATTTTCGTTTTCAGTTTTACAAAAATTTCTATTTTTTCATAATTGCCAAATGAAAATTTTCGAATTTTTGAAAAACACGAAATTGAGACCAAATATACATATAGTTCAAAAATCTTGATCCTAGATCTTTTTCAAGTCAGCACTTCCAGATCTACATCCCAGAGTTTTTTCAACATTTTTAGATAACTTTTCCAAAAATCTCAATTTTTCAATATAAAATTTTGGCCTCATTTCTGGTCATTTTCGAAAATTACCAAATGGGACTTCTCTATAGTTTTTAATATCTGGAAATTGTTTTTGGCTTCAATGCTATTAAAATTTCTCAACTCTTCCAAAATAGCGAAAGGAACTATGAAAATTTTTAGAATTTAAAAAAAATTCCAATTTGAGACAGAATTTTTCGAAAATCTTGATCTGGGAACACAAATAGGCTACATTTTTTTAATTATTACGTCTAGATTTATACCCCGTTTTTTTAGATTTTTTGTCTTTTCCAAAATCCGTATTTTCAAATACGAAATTTTGGACACAATTTTGACTATTTTCGAAGATTACCTAAAGGGATTTTGTACTAAATTTCGACTTCTAGAGGTCATTTTCAGCTTCCTTTTTTTTAAAGCTCTTGCTATTTTTCCAGAAAAACGATTAAAATATGGCGATTTTGATGATTAAAAATAAAATCAATTTAATACTTCAAAATTTCAATCTGGAAATTTTGTGAGAATTTTTGGACAGTTCCAAAACTTCTATTTTTCAATGTAAAATTCTGTATCCATTTTTGACCATTTCCAAAAATTAACTAAATGGATCTTTTTTTTTAAATTCCAGCATCTGGAAGTCATTTCTGTTTTTAGTTCAACAAAAATTCCCACTACTTTTTCAGAATCGCCAAATGAAAATTTTCGAATTTTTGAAAAACTCGATATTGAGACCAAATAAACATATAGTTCAAAAATCTTGGCCCGAGATCTTTTTCAAGTCAGCAATTCCAGATTTACATCCCAGAGTTTTTTCAACATTTTTAGATAACTTTTCCAAAAATCTCAATTTTTCGGTATAAAATTTTGGCCTCATTTCTGGTCATTTTCGAAAATTACCAAAAGGGACTTTTTTATAGTTTTTGATCTCTGGAAATTATTTTCGGCTTAAATTCTACTAAATTTTTTAACTCTTCCAAAATCGCCAAAAGAACTATGACAAATTTTAGAATTTAAAAAAATTCCAATTTGAGACAGAATTTTTGGAAAATCTTGCTTTGGGAACACAAATAGGCTATATTTGTTTGATTACTACGTCGAGATTTATACCCCGTTTTTTAGATTTTTATACTTTTCCAAAATCCGTATTTTCAAAATACGAAATTTTGGACACAATTTTGACTATTTTCGAAGATTACCTAAAGGGATTTTGTACTAAATTTCGACTTCAAGAGGTCATTTTCAGCTTCCTTTCTTTAAAAGCTCTTGCCATTTTTCCAGAATAACGATTAAAATATGGCGATTTTGATGATTAAAAAAATCAAATCGATACTTCAAAATCTGGAAATTTTGTGAGAATTTTTGGACAATTCCTAAAGTTCAATTTTTCAATGTAAAATTTTTTATCCATTTTTGACCTTTTTCAAAAATTAACTAAATGAATCTTTTTTTCTAAATTCCAGCCTCTACAAGTCATTTTCGTCTTCAGTTCTACAAAAATTCCTACTATTTTTCCAGACTTGTCAAACGAAAATTTTTCGAATTTTTTCAAAAGTCGAAAAATTTGAAAAACCGTGGACCGAGGTACATATGGTTCAAATCAGCACTTCAATATCTACTCTATCTCAGATTTTTTTGTACATTTTTAGACAACTTTTCCAAAATCTCAAATTTTCAGTATAATCTTCTGAACTCATGTCTGGCTATTTTCGAAATTTACCGAAAAGATTTCTTAGATTTTGTCCTCTAGAAATCATTTTTGGCTTTAGGTCTTCTAAAAGTCCTGCCATTTTTCCAAAGCCACCAAATGAAATATGGAAATTTGTAGAATTTTTGGAAAATTCCAATTTGAGACAGAATTTTTCGAAAATCTTGATCTGGGAGCACAAATAGACTATATTTTTTTAATTATTACGTCAAGATTTAAACCCCATTTTTGTTTAGATTTTTAGACTTTTCCAAAATCCGTATTTTCAAATACGAAATTTTTGACACAATTTTTACTATTTTCGAAGATTATCTAAAAGGATTTTGTACTAAATTTCGCTCTTGCCATTTTTCCAGAATTACGATTAAAATATGGCGATTTTGATGATTAAAAAAAATCAAATCAATACTTCAAAATCTCAATCTGGAAATTTTGTGAAAATTTTTGGACAGTTCCAAAACTTCAATTTTTCAATGTAAAATTCTGGATTCATTTTTGACCATTTCCAAAAATGAACTAGATGGATCTTTTTTTCTAAATTCCAGCATCTGGAAGTCATTTCCTTTTTTAGTTCTACAAAAATTCCAACTACTTTTTCAGAATCGCCAAATGAAAATTTTCGAATTTTTGAGAAAATCGAAATGTTTCAAAAACCTTGGACCGAGATACATATGTTTCAAATCAGCACTTCAAGATCTACATCTCAGGTTTTTTTGTACATTTTTATACAACTTTTCGAAATTTCCAAAAAGACTTTTTTAGCTTTTGTCATCTGGAAATTATTTTTGGCTTCAGTTCTTTTAAAAATACTGCCACTTTTCCGAAATCGCCAAATGAAATATGGAAATGTTTAGAATTTATGAAAAATTTCAATTAGAGACAGAGTATTTCAGTATCTTTATTTTCTTAGAGGGCGTGTTATCAACCAAAGTCATCTAAAAAAATAGAGGGCGGGTGGGTGGGGCTACTTCTTGCTAGGATAAGATTCATTTTGACAAATCATACATTCTAAGAAATAGAAAGGTGGTGATTTTTTTTATAGAATCTCGCTTAATCTCTTCGAAAATCACTAAACGAAATATAGAAATTTTCAGAATTTTTGAAAAATTTCAAAGAGAAAAATGCGTACTCAAGAAAAGTACTAGAAAAATGTATTCTTGAACCGCGAAAAAAAGTAGTTCGAAAAATTTCTAAAACTATTCTTAAGGCGAATTTAATGCAGCAGAGATTGGATAAGAACGAGCTTCCGCTTGAGAAGTAAACAATCTAAACGTAGAGTAAAATCAAGCTGTTACGTCATCAGAGTGGAGCACCCTTGTTGCGCCATCCACTACAACTGCGATAAGTGTTCTTAGGTACAAATAATGAAACGATTAGGAAACGGGAAGTTAATATAAAAAAATACTACGGGAAGTGTAGACGAATTTAGTTGTAACTTTGTAACATTTCAGTTTCTTTCAATTACTGCTAATGGAATTCAAGCTTAATTCTGGCTATACAGCGATTATAGAATTAATATGAGAGTAAGAAAAGGGTTTCGACGTTCTAATTTTTAATTTTCGTTATTGCATACGCACGCATTTTTTTCATTATTTGGAGGAGGAAAATACGCACAGATTCCTGAGAAATTTCCAATAAGGATAACCCAGCCTCGGATTTCAAATATTTTTTTCAAAATTCTTTCCAGATGCAATAAAAGACAATCTATACTAGATGTAGAAATAAGGTCTTTAAATCTATCTCAGCCGTCTTGCTAGCTTCCGCAGGGTTATTTTGTGCCTACTTTAGTCACAAAGGACGAAAAATATGCGTTGCATTCACGTAGTAGGTAATGTCAACGTTAAACTCTCTCTCATAGAGAAGTCGCCTGTTAGCGATCATTTAATATTCTTATCGTCCACTCAACTGTCACGCTAGTTTATTTGCAAAGAATCCCCAACTTCCTTCTAACCACTCCCACTGTTAAATATCACAAAGCCACTCGGTAAACCCCATTCCTATCACCCCAGCGCCGATGGTCCTGATAAAAAAAGGTTTCTGCTGAAAGGGTGCATGCCATAATGATATCTTCTGTTTGTTCATAACTGTTTTATCGCATTGTACATGTAGCGAACCCCCCGAATCGGGCTTCCAAGGACTAACGTATGTTTTCCAAGACACTTTAGACGTAGACAAACAGTCGCCCGCGCTTTCAACACTCCCAGCCTCTCGCCACCATGACGCAGCTAATCAATTATTTTAATGAAGCAAGTCAAGTGGTCCTAAAAGGACAATGCGCTTGTAATATTCCTCCAGAAATATAATAAGTTCTTTCATAACGCGGAGGCGTGTTTCTTTAATCGCGCCAACTTTTAACGAAGTGACAGCGCTTCAAAGTTAGTGCAACAATTGAGTCGTTTCGCGTCGATATGGAGCTTAATAAAGTGATTCATGGAGTGCGGAGTGGGCCTTTTTAACAGCGGGAAGTAGATTGCGTAGTTTTGCGACTCGCACAGACGCCAGTATGTTAGTAATGGAGTTTAAGTTGGGTTAAATCTGTCTGGCTGAGCGAAACACGAGTTTTGGTTGGATGGATAGGTAAATGCGGAACAAACACGTACTACGCACACCTGCGTTCCCTTTACCGTCTAAGCAATAAGACGTCGTTTGCGAAAATGGTCAAAAATTAGGCCAACATTTTGATACTAAAAAACTGAGATTTTTGACAAAGATTTCCGAAATATTCGGTCCCAAATACGAATGTTTCAAAAATTCTAAAAACTACAATGCTTCATTTGGCGATTTTGGAAAAGTAACATGAATTTTAACCGAGCCTGATTCGAAAATAATCACGTGATTATGATCCCGGACTAAGATTTTCGAAAAATTTGTTTGAAAAAAATCTATATTTTTTAACTTCTAAAAATTCCCCTATTTCATTCGGTGACTCTGGAAAAATGTTATAATTTTCGAAGAAATGAAGCTGAAAATAACTTCAGAATGTTGAAATCTACAATAAAATGTCTGTTCAATTTTCGAAAAAGGGTTCAAAATTTCGTCCTGAAAAATTGAGCTTTTAGAAAAGCTGCCTAAAAATCAACAAAAAATTCTGAGCTATCGATCTCGTGCTGATTCTAAAAATAAAACTTGTTTGTGGTCCCAGACAAAGTTTTCCGAAATATTAGGTATCAAATTCAACTTTTTCCAAAAATTTTAAACATTGTTATGCTTATTACATTTGGAGATTCTGGAAAAGGGGTAAGAATTTTTTGGAGAACTAAATCCGAAAATGACTTCTAGAAGTCAGAATGTACAAAAAAATTAAATATATGGAGTGCCAATGGTCCCGGACCAAAATTTTTGGAATATTTGGTTTGAAAATCAATTCTAGATGCCGTAATCTATAAAAAAATCGCTTTAGGTAAAATTCGAAATTGCTGAAAAATGGGTCAGATATTTTATGATGAGAAATTGAAATATGGAAAAGTCGTGTCCAAAGTCTTCAAAAAATTCTGTGATGTAGATCTTGAAGTGCTGATTTGAAAGATATCTCTGACTAAAATTTTTGAAATATTTATATAAATAAATGTTTATTTCGCGATTCTGGAAAAAAATCCCTTTAGATAATTTTCGAAAATGCTCAAAAAATGGTCGGAGATTTTATATTGGAAAACTGAAATTTTAGAAATATCCAAAAATTCTGAGATGTAGATCGTAAAGTGTACATTTGAATGTTTTTTTCAAATCATCAAATCCGTGATTCGGGAAAAAGCTAAAATTGTTTAAAGAAATGAACTTGAAAATGACTTCTAAAAATCGAAATTTATAACAAAATCCTTTTCGGTAAATTTCGAAAATAGCAGAAATTATGACGAAAATTTCGTAAAGGGGGAGTATTGAAAAATACGGATTTTCGGAAAGTTGTATTATAAAAGTCAAAAAAAAAATTTGGAGTATATATCTCGACGTGATAATTCTAAAAATATAGCTTATTTGTAGTCCCGGATCAAGATTTTCGCAAACTTCTGTCTCAAATTGGAAATTTTTAAAAATTCTGAAATTTTTCATATTCCATTTGGCGATTTTGAAAGAGGTGAGAAAACTTTAAAAGAATTGAGACCAAAAATGATTTGCAGAGGCCAAAATCTATAAAAAAGTTCGATTTGGTCATTTTCCCAAAAATGGTCAGAAATGAGTCCAGAATTTGAAAAATTGAGATTTTGGAAAAGTTGTCCAAAAATTGTCAAAAAAATCTGAGATCTAGATCTTGAAGTGCTGATTTGAAAAATATAAACTGCCTATGGTTACGGACCAAAATTTTCGAAATATTTAGTTTGAAATTCAATTCTAGATATCGGGATCTATAAAAAAAATTCTAGGTAATGTTTGAAAATGTTCAACAATAGGTCAGATATTTTATAATGAAAAATTGAAATATTGAAAAGTCAAAAGTTTTCAAAAAATTCTCGAATGTACATCTTCAAGTGCTGATGTGAAAAATACCCCAGATCAAGATTTTTGAAATAGTTGGTCTCAAATTCGATTTTTTCCAAAATTCGAAAATTTTCATTGTGCGATTTTGGAAAAATAGTAGGAATTTTTAAAGAACCAAACCGAAAATCCTAATAATTTTTGGGAAATGGTGAAGGGTTGATTTGATTTTTTTTTAAATCATCAAATCTGTAATTCTGTAAAAATAGTGGAAGTTTTTAAAAAAGTAAAGTCAAAAATGACTTCTAGATGTCGAAATTTATTACAAAATCTCTTTAGGTAATTTTCGAAACTAGTCAAAATTGTGTCGAAAATTTCGTAAAGGGGGAGTATTAAAAAGTACGGGTTTTGTAAAAGTTGTGTAAAAATTAAAAAAAAAAAATTGGACTATAAACCTCAACGTAATAATTCTAAAACTAAAGCTCATTTTTGTCCCAGATCAAGATTGGTATTTCTTGAAAATCGTCAGAAATGAGTCTAAAATTTTATACTGAAAAATTGAAAAAATTTTCAGAAAAATCTGAGATCTAGCTCTTGAAGTGCTGATTTAAAATACATAGAATACTTATGGTCTCGGACCAAAATTTTCGAAATACCTGTTCTCAAATTTGATTTTCTTTTAAAAATCGAAAATTTTCATTTGGCGATTTTGGAAAAATAGCAAGAATTTTTAACGAAATGAAGCTGAAAATGAGTTCGAGAGGAAAGGACCTAGAAAAAAATCCTTTTATTTAATTTTCGAAAATGGTCAAAAATGGGTCCGAGATTTTATATTAGGAAACTGAGATTTTGGAAATGTCTAAAAATTCGCCAAAATTCTGAGGTGTAGATCGTAAAGTATTGATTTGATTTTTCTTTTAATCATCAAACTCGTGATTCTGGAAAAATGCAAAATTTTTTTAAAGAATTGAAGCAGAAAATGATTTCTAGAAGTCGAAACTTATTACAAAATCCTTTAAGGTAATTTTCGAAAACAGTTAAAATCGTGTCGAAAACTTCGTATTAAAAAGTAGGGATTTAGAAAAAGTTGTCTAAAAGCCTAAAAAAAAAATTTTGGACTATAAAATTCAAGGCAATAATCAACGGGCGGAATTGTGTTTCATACGCTAGATCCAGTGCTGTCGCGGCGATAGTTTGATTACAAATATATTTTTCTTTAGGACTATATCACCATAATATGACATTTCAAGATCACAAATCTGTGGTCCTGTGTTTGAAAAATTAAAAAGGGCATCGAGTATTATTTTTTGAAGTAATATAGTAATATAGAAGTAGTTTTTTAACAAGCTGTAAACACTCCTAGCGACGCACTGGCTACGACCTTGTGGACCAGATCAAAGCGTCCCCGCTACTCGCCGTAAAACACACCTTGCTTCAACTGGGGAATTGCACCCGAAAAGATAAATTTCCGCCTACTGGTAATAATTCTAAAAATGTAGCTCATCTGTGGTCCCGGATCATGATTTTCGAAAAATTCTGTCTCAAATTGGAAATTTTCAAAAATTCTAAAATTTTTCATATTTCATTTGGCGATTTTGGAAAAGTTGAGAAAATTTTACAAGAATCGCGGTCAAAAATGATTTCCAGAGGCCAAAATCTACAAAAAGGTCCCATTTGGTAATTTCCGAAAATGGTCAGAAATGAGTCCAAAATTTGAAAAATTCAGATTTTGGAAAAGTTGTCCAAAAATTGTCAAAAACATCTGAGATCTAGATCTTGAAGTGATGATTTGAAAAATATAGGCTACCTATGGTCCCGGACCAAAATTTTCGAAATATTTGGTTTGAAACTCAATTCTAGATACCGGAATGTATAAAAAAAAATTCTTTAGGTAAAAATTGAAATATTGAAAAGTTGTGTCAAAAGTTTTAAAAAAATTCTGTAATGTACGTCTTCAAGTGCTGATTTGAAAAATACTTCAGGTCAAAATTTTTGAAATATTTGGTCTCAAATTCGATTTTTTCCAAAATTCTGAAATTTTTATTTTGCGATTTTGAAAAAATAGTAGGAATTTTTAAAGAACTGAAGCCGGAAATGATTTCTAGAGGCCGGAATCTAGAAAAAATACTTGTAGTTAATTTTCGAAAATGGCCAAAAATGGTGAAGTGTTGATTTTTTTTAAATCATCAAATGTGTGATTCTGTAGAAATTCTGAACATTTTTTAAGAAATGAATCTGAAAATGACTTCTAGAAGTCCAAATTTATCATAAAATCTCTTTAGGTAATTCTGGAAAATAGTCAAAATTGTGTCGAAAATTTTATAAAGAGATTGAAAAATACGGATTTTGGAAAAGTTGTCAAAAATCTACAAAAAAAAAACGTTAGGGTATAAATCACGACGTAATAACTTTAAAAATATAGCTTATTTGTAGCCCCGTATCAAGATTTTCGAAAAATTCTCTGTCTCAAATCGCAATTTTTCAAAAATTCCAAAAATGTTCCTACATATTTCATTTGGTGATTTTGGAAGAGTTGAGGGAATTTTAAAAGAATTCAACCCGAAAATGATTTCCAGAGGTCAAAATCAATAATAAAAGTCCCATTTGGTATTTTTTGAAAATGATCAGAAATGAGTCTAAAATTTTATACTGACAAATTGAAAACATTTTCAGAAAAATCTAAAATCTAGATCTTGAAGTGCTAATTTAAAAAACATAGAATATTTATGGTCTCAGACTAAAATTTTCGAAATATTTGTTCTCAAATTCGATTTTCTTCAAAAAATCCAAAATTTTTATTTGGCGATTTTGGAAAAATACTTAGTAAGAATTTTTAACGAAATGAGCCGGGAAATTAGAAAAAATCCTTTTAGTTAATTTTCGAAAATGGACAAAAATGGGTCCAAGTTTTTATATTAGGAAACTGAGATTTTGGAAATGTCCAAAAATTCTCCAAAAATTCTGAGGTGCTGGTCGTAAAGTATTGATTTGATTTTTCTTTTAATCATCAAATCCGTGATTCTGGGAAAATGCAATTTTTTTTTTAAAGTATCGAAGCAGAAAATGATTTCTAGAAATCAAAACTTATTACAAAATCCTTTAAGGTAATTTTCGAAAACAGTCAAAATTGTGTGGAAAACTTCGTATTAAATAGTAGGGATTTTGAAAAAGTTGTCTAAAAATCTAAAAAGAAATTTTGGACTATAAAATTCAACATAATCATTCTAAAAATGTAGTTCATTTGTGGTCCCGGATCAAGATTTTCGAAAAATTCTGAATCAAATTGGAATTTTTCAAAAATTGCAAAAATTTTCACACATATTTCATTTAGTGGTTTTGGAAGTGTTGAGGAAATTTAAGACTTCAAGCCAAAAAAATTGAAATTTTGGAATAGGTGTCCAAAAATTTTCAAAAAAATCTGAGAACTAGATCTTGAAGTGCTAATGTGAAAAACATAGAATGCCTATGGTCTCGGAACAAAATTTTCGAAATATGTGGTCTCAAATTCATTTTTTCAAAAATTCGAATATATTCATTTGGCGATTTTGGAATAATAGGAATTGAAGCCGAACATGACTTCTAGGAGCCGGAATCTAGAAAAAAATTTATTTAGTTAAGTTTTGAAAATGGTCAAAAATAGGTCCAAAATTTTATATTAGAAAACTGAAATTTTGGAAATGTTCAAACATTCTACAAAGATTCTGAGGTGTAGATTATGAAGTGTTGATTTGATTTTTTTTAAATCCGTGATTCTGGAAAAATGCTAAATTTTTTTAAAGAAATGAAACTGAAAATGACCTTTAGAAGTCGAAATTGATTACAAAATCGCTTTAGGTAATTTTCGAAAATAGTCAAAGTTGTGTCAAAAATTTTGTAAATGGGGAATATGGATTTTGGAGAAGTTGTCTAAACACCAAACAAAAATTGTGAGTATAAATTTCGACGTAATAATTCTAACAATATAGCCTATTTGTGGTCCCGGATCAAGATTTCTCAAATTGTTTTTTTAATAATTCTAAACATTTCCATATTTTATTTGGCCATTTTGGAAGAGCTGAGAGCATTGTAAAAGAATTTAAGTCGAATGATTTCCAGAATCCAAAATCTATAAAAGTCCCATTTGTTAATTTTTGCAAATGATCAGAAATGAATCCAAAATTTTATACTGAAAAACTAAGATTTTGGGAAAGTTGTCCAAAAATTAAAAAAAAGTCTGAGACGTAGATTTTGAAGTACTGATTTGAAAAATATAAAATTTCTGTGGTCTCGGACCAAAATTTTCGAAATGTTGGTTTGAAAATCAAATTTTTTAAAATCATCAGTCATTTTCCTTTCGGTAATTTTCGATAATAGGCAAAATTGTTGCGAAAATTTCGTATCAAAAAATACTAATTCTAAAGTATAGCCTGTTTGTGATCACGTTCCAAGATTTCCGAAAGATTTTGTCTGAAATTGAAACTTTTCGAAAATTTTAAAAATGTCCATATTTCATTTGGCGATTTTGGAAGAGTTGAGAGAATTTTAAACGAATTGAAGACAAAAATGACTTTTATAAGCGGAAATATAAAAAAATCCATTGAGCTACTTTTCGAAAATCGTCAAAATAGGTTCGAAAATTTCATAAAGGGGAGTACTGAAAAATACGCATTTTAGTAAAGCTGCCTAAAAATTTTGAAAACAAATCTAGGATATAGATCACGGTCTCTTAATTCTAAAAATATGGCCTGTTTGTGGTTCCAAATCAAGATTCTGAAATATTCTATCCCGATTTGGAATTTTTCAAAAATTCTAAAAATTTTCATATTTCATTTAGAGGCTTCAAAAGAACAACTTTTAAAAGAACTGAAGCCCAAATCCAGAAGACAAATTCTAAAACGAAATCCGTTTCGGTAATTTTCGAAAATTGTCAGACATGAGCCGAAAATTTTATACTGAAAAATTGAGCTTTTGGAAAAGTTGTCCAAAATTTTCAAAAAAAATATACCAAGATTTTCGAAATATTTAGTTTAATAATCAAGTTTATTAAAATCAAAAAAATCGCCATATTTCAATATGTGATTCCGGAAAATTGGTAGAAACTTTTAAAGAACTGAAGCCGAAAATGGTTTCTAGAGTGCGAAATCAATAAAAAAGTTCATTTAGATATTTTCGAAAAGAGGGTCAAAACTTTGTCTAAAAATACACAAAAAATTCTGGAAAAGTGATAGGAATTTTTAAAAAACTGAAGTCGAAAGTGAATTTTACAGGCTGAAATGTATAAAAAAATCACTTTTTTGAAAACGGTCAAAAAATTTTATATCGAAAAATTGAAATTTTGGAAAAATTGTCAAAAAATCCTCAAAAAATTCTGAGATGTAGTTCGTGAAGAGCTCATTTGAAAAATTTAGAGTATCTATGGCCTTTGGCGTAGATTTCCGAAGTCTTTGGTCTCAAATTCGATTTTTCCAAAATTTGAAAATTTTCATTTGGCGATTCCCATGGTTTCTATTTGTTTTGAAAATCAAAATCCCCATATTTATATATATGATACTGGAAAAGCGGGAGGAATTTTTAAATAACTGAAGCCAGAAGCAGGACTTTAAAAAACCTTTTTAGTTGATTTTTGAAAATGATTAAAATTGTGTTGAAAATTTCGTAAAGGGGGTTTGAAAATGTCTAAAAATCTAAAAAAAAAAATTTGTGGTCCTGAATAAAGATGTTCGAAAAATTACGACTCAAATTGGAATTTTTTAAAAATACTAAAAAAAAATTCCATAGGCAAAAATGAAAATCAATTTTTTTTAAATCATCAAAATCGCCATTTTCCAATATGTGATTTTGGAGAATTGTTAGGAAATTTTAAAGAACTGAAGCCGAAAATGTAAAAAACGCTTTTGCGCAAATTTTCAAAAATGAGTCGAAAATTTTTACACTGAAAAACTAATATTTTGGAAAAGTTGTCAAAAAATTCTCAAAAAATTCTGAGATGTAGGTCTTGAAGTGCTGATTTGAAATATATGGAGTCACCATAGCGCTGGATGAAGATTTCCGAAATATTCGGTCTCAAATTCGAATTTTTAAAAAATTCTTTCAAAGAACTGAAGCAGAAAATGATTTCTGGAAGTCGAAATCTACATTAGGTAATTTTCGAAAATCGTCAAAAAAGCGTCGAAAATTTTAAGTTACGGTCCCGGTCCAAAATTTGCGAAACAAATTCACTTTTTGTATTCTAGTACAAGTAATGCGAGCGAACCTCTAACTTGCTCGCTGCGCTCGCTCTGTGATAAATAATTTACTCCCTTTAGAAAGTTTACGAATTGACCTTGTCACCGAGCTCTTCAGGTTTTATTACGCTCATAAATTTCTACAAGTCCCTAAATTACTCTCAGAAAACAACCTGCTAAAATGATCACCCACATTTTTAGCCTCGATTTTATAACTAATACAATTTTAGTAAATAATTTATCCTCTCAGAAACACCCATGAATCATTTTTAATCTCAACTTTGAATCTTAAGGAAGGAACTTCAGCGAAGCTATTTAGGCTTTATTGTAGCAATAAATCTCTAGCCGCCCCTGTGAAGGTAAATTCCTCATAAAAGTATAAAAAGCGAGCGTAGCGAGCCCGTCCAGGTTTCCCGCGCCACTTTTTCTAAATAATCGACGCTATAAGGTGACCTTTTTATTTGATTGTAGGACGGCATTCTTACGTCAATCAAACCCAAAACGCTAAAAGAATTCCATACAATTTAAAATTAAAAAATTAGAGCTTCCCAAAAATATTGCGTCCCCCTAGCGATTCGTTTGTTATATATTTAAGTGTTCCAAATGAAATTTCAGTTGTCTTTTGAGTCCTCGAGGGAAATAATTCGAATATTAAGATTTCTAATATTATTTATGAACGCGTTTCATCTTAGAGAGAAATATCGACTCGAATTTTGTTACGGTATGATGAGAATTCTCTCGACGTCGTAAAGCACAATTTAATTCGTGAATAATGTATAAAGGCACACATTTTTGCTTCGATAGTCGCAAGTGTTTTATTTAAACTAAATCACGTCTCGGTGGATTTATGTCGGTGTGTTAAATAATTACACTACGACGATAATCCTCACCTTAAATCTCCTTTCTGCAAGCTAACTACTTCAAACACTATTCGTATCCTCTCTTTGTACCTGCAAACAATATAAATCAATTTTAGAGACTATTAAGGTGTGTTATGAACTTTATAATACACCCCCAGTTGAAGATAAATCACCCACTTAAGTGTAATCTCAGATTAATAACTTCCTCTATTTATGTTTTTTCCCCACAAGGTGGGCGGATACACCTAGAACCGCGGACAGCTAATTTAATAAAACGCGAACAAACTGAAAATAAACACTGCCGCATCTTCGGGGAAATAACCCTAATGATGTATTTCATAAATGGCGAGGGCTAAAACCCGCAAAAGGCCGCTCCGAGATTGTTTTATTTGCTGACTGGAGAAAACCTTTTATGGTTTCTCATTCTTGGAGTAGTTAGTAACATGTTGGAACATCTTTTTCATTAAGTGTGTTCATCTTAAAAGCATTAAGCTTTAATAAAAGGGTGCAAACAAACCTCGCTCGGAAGCGGTATGAACAGCGGATGTTCGTGGGGTAAGTTGAAGGATATCTCGGAGAGTAGAACTTTCCATAAGCCTGAGATTGGTCGGAACTGAAAAACTGGTAGTCGCACATGCTGTTTGGAAGCTTGAGGCCGTCGGTTTTGAAGAGGCCTGGAACAAAGTTTACGTGTTGTTAAGGTTTTTGCGGGCTGGAAAACTAAGCTGGGTGAACTTATTAACGAAAGAACTGTACACTCCGGTGATTCCGGTGAATTGTAAATAATTCCGGTCGTTTCGAATAAACGCTTTAGACGCGTGCGCAAATTACTTAAGTTAAGTTATAAATTGCGGCGACCTTGTTATCCCTCAACGTCTTAACACTGTTTCAAAATATAATCAATACGTGTACGTGTTGAATAATGTAGGTGAAGTGATATAAGTTTGACGAACTTCCTTATTGATTTATAATTTGTCGTAAAACTTTTCCCATATGTGGTGATATTACACCACGACTGGCATGTTTTACTCAGTCAAAGTGTTATAGTTTCTTGTATAAAATGTATAAAGAGGAAACGCACTCACCAATCACCATACATTTTTACTTAAGTAGATTACTCAGTACTTTGAAAATTATCCATCATCAAAGCTACAACTAAAAATCCGACCTTTGTCAAACGGTTCTAACTAAAACGTCTCCCGTAATTTAATTGGATTTAATCTCCTACTACTTAACCCAACTGTAGCACTTTTCATTAAAGACTTATTACGTTATCGTGAAATTAACGTGCAACATCTTCGTTTTTGAGTTTCACTGGATCATCCGAAAATTTCTCTAAAAGTACTTGTTACTGTAAAAGTGGAATGCTTCTCCCACAATGTATTGATTCGAGGAGACCAGGAAATCCTTTTGAACTGCAAATCTATTAGATTTAAAAACGTTGTCAGCAGTGTTGAACGAGCGAGGGTGCAGTTGCAAGTGAAATAAATTCGAGAATCAAGAATGGGACATTTGAGACAACCGAAAGGGCAAAGAATGAAAATATTTTTCTTTGTCGTTTTGTATTATGTTGATGAAAATGCTGGAAGATGAATGTTGGGTGAAGTATTTTCAGTAATTCAACTGTTAGACACGAAGTTGGTTCAACTTCTTGAGTTAAATTAATTGAAGGAAGGCCTGAATAGCAACAATTTTAAACTTGTAGTTGGATGTAAGTAATAGATTAGGAAAAATTGGTGCTATATTCTTAGACGGAAGTTTTCACGTCCCTGTAGTCTAATAAATCCAGTAATTTAGAAAATTTTTGATTGAGTGGCTCGTGGGGAATCGAACGCGCTACTTTGTCATTATTATATTTCAATCTTTAGTTTCTTTAGAATCTTTACATTCTTTAAAATTTTTAGACTATTTAGATTATTTAGAATTGTCAGAGTTCTCCTTTGAGTCTTTCAATCTTTGGAAATTGTGGACACTTTAGGATTACTAGAATTGTGTACTTGTGGTGTACGAATCAAGACGGATCCATACACCACAAGTACAGGATGTCGTCATTTCATAAAAGTGAAATCGTGTTTATTATGAAAAATGTCGGATTTTGAGAGATTCTCTCGAATTATTCTTGAAATTTCTCAAATTCATTCGGATGCTTTCGTCTGTTTGATAATGCGAGCGTAACGAGCACATTTTGCTTTTTATTGATTACTCGATTTTTTTTACCTTTTATAATTTATCTACTGGGTTTGCTTTATTGTACTTCAGGGCCGAGGAATGTTCAGTTTAAATAATTTCAAAATTTTTTCAAATTAAATTTACTTTTTGTTTAGAAATGAACTTTTCAAATATTTTTATTCAGCATACGCCTTTCTATTATTCGCTTCTATTTCTTGAGGTTGAAAAATCTGGAAGATCTAAGTCTTGAAAATTTCGGGAAGTATTTTAAAAAATCTGAAAATTTTTGGAATATTGAAAACAAAAATTATATAATCACAAAATTTCGAAAGTTTACACAATTGTAGAAACTATTGAAATGCTTACTAGAAGTTTCACCGAATTTGTGGAAAGAGTTCAAATATTTTAAATCATTTACAGGCTTTCGAAGATGCCAGAAACTGTAACGACTACTAGGATTTCAGACATTTCTGCTGGCAATTTAAATATCCTAAAGGGATATCAGGAATTCAAAAAATGCCAGTGATTCCACAGAGTCCAGATAATAAGTTTCTATATAAGTACTAGAAATTCTAAAGATTCTCCATAAACTAAAATCCTAAGATTCTAAATTTAGGAAATATCCAATAAATTTTTAGAATTTTAAAGTTCGTGGAAGTACTGCCGACCCTAGAAATTCCAAACAATTCTAGTAATCCAAAAGTGTCCACAATTTCCAAAGATTGAAAGACTCAAAGGAGAACTCTGACAATTCTAAATAATCTAAATAGTCTAAAGATTTTAAAGAATGTAAAAATTCTAAAGAAACTAAAGATTGAAAACATTGTAAAGATTGTGCTAATTGTAAAGACTGAAAAGACTGTAAAGATTGCAAAGATTGCAAAGCTTGGAAAGACTCTAAAGATTGTAAAGATTGTAAAGTTTGAAAAGATGGTAAAGATTGTAAAGATTGCAAAGATTGTAAAGATTGTAAAGATTGTAAAGATTGTAAAGATCGTAAAGATTGTAAAGATTGTAAAGACGGTAAAGATAGTAAAGATTGTAAATATTGTAAAGACGGTAAAAACGGTAAAGACGGTAAATATGGTAAAGATTCTAAAGATTCTAAAGATTCTAAAGATTCTAAAGATTCTAAAGATTCTAAAGATTCTAAAGATTCTAAAGATTCTAAAGATTCTAAAGATTCTAAAGAATAGTGATTGAAAGTGATACTAGATATCCTAGAGATTCTAAACATCCTAAAGGTTTTAAAGATCCTAAAGATCCTAAAAACTCTAAAGACTTTATAGATTCAAGAGATTCTAGGGTCTCTAAATATTCTAAAGCGTGGAAAGGGTTTAAAGAATCTAAAGAATCTAAAATGCCTAAAGAGTCGAAAGGTTCTAAAGAGTTTAAAGAGTCTAAAGATTCTAAAGATTCTAGAGATTCTAGAGATTCTAGAGATTCTAAAGATTCTAAAGATTCTAAAGATTCTAAAGATTCTAAAGATTCTAGAGATTCTAGAGATTCTAAAGATTCTAAAGATTCTAAAGATTCTAAAGATTCTAAAGATTCTAAAGATTCTAAAGATTCTAAAGATTCTAAAGATTCTAAAGATTCTAAAGATTCTAAAGATTCTAAAGATTCTAAAGATTCTAAAGATTTTAAAGATTCTAAAGATTCTAAAGGTTCTAAAGGTTCTAAAGATTCTAAAGATTCTAAAGATTCTAAAGATTCTAAAGATTCTAAAGATTCTAAAGATTCTTGAAGAGTCTAAAGATTCTAAAGATTCTAAAGATTCTAAAGATTCTAAAGATTCTAAAGATTCTAAAGATTCTAAAGATTCTAAAGATTCTAAAGATTCTAAAGATCCTAAAGATTCTAAAGATTCTAAAGATTCTAAAGATTCTAAAGATTCTAAGATTCTAAGATTCTAAAGATTCTAAAGATTCTAAAGATTCTAAAGATTCTAAAGATTCTAAAGATTCTAAAGATTCTAAAGGTTCTAAAGATTCTAAAGATTCTAAAGATTCTAAAGATTCTAAAGGTTCTAAAGGTTCTAAAGATTCTAAAGATTCTAAAGATTCTAAATATTCTAAAGATTCTAAAGATTCTTGAAGAGTCTAAAGTGTCTAAAGAGTCTAAAGTGTCTAAAGATCCTGGAGATCCTAAAGATCCTAGAGGTCCTAGAGATTATAGAGACCCTAGAGTTTATAGAGATCATAGAGATTCTAGAGATGCTAAAATCATAAATATCCTAAAGTTCCTGAAGACTCTAAAGGCCTAAAGTGCCTAAAGATTCGAAAGGGTCTAAAGAGTTTAAAGAGTCTAAAGATTCTAAAGATTCTAGAGATTCTAAAGATCCTAAAGATTCTAAAGATTCTAAAGATTCTAAAGATTCCAAAGATTTTAAAGATTCTAAAGATTCCAAAGATTCTAAAGATTCTAAAGATTCTAAAGATTCTAAAGATTCTAAAGATTCTAAAGATGCTAAAGATTCTAAAGATTCTAAAGATTCTAAAGATTCTAAAGATTCTAAAGATTCTAAAGATTATAAAGATTCTAGAGTTTTTTGAAGAGTCTAAAGTGTCTAAAGAGTCTAAAGTGTCTAAAGATCCTGGAGATCCTAAAGATCCTAGAGATACTAGAGATTATAGAGACCCTAGAGTTTATAGAGATCATAGAGATTCTAGAGATGCTAAAATCATAAATATCCTAATGTTCCTGAAGATTCTAAAGGCGCTAAAGACTCTAAAGACTATAACAATTCTAGAGATTCTAAAGATTCTAGAGTCTCTAAAGAGTCTAAAGGGTCAAAAGGGTTTAAAGAGTCTAAAGTGTCTAAAAATTCTGAACATTCTAGAGAACCTAGAGATCCTAGAAATCATGGAGGTCCTGAAAGTACTAAAGGTCCTAGAGGTCTTAGAAGTCCTATAGATCCTATACATCCTCGAGAGTTTAGAGATCCTAAATATCTAAGGGATTCTAGAGAGTTTAGAGATCCTGAAGATCCTGGATATCTTAGAAATGTTAGAGATCCTAGAGATTCTAGAGAACCTAGAAAACATACAGATTATAGACATCCTAGATGTCTTCGAGATCCTAGAGGTCCCAGAGATCATAGAGATCCCAAAGATTCTAAAGATTCTAGAGATTCTAGAGATCCTGGAGAGAAAAAGCTAAAGACCCTAAAAACTGTAAAAACTATAAAGATTCTAGAGATTCTAGGGTCTCTAAATATTCTAAAGCGTCGAAAGGGTTTAAAGAGTCTAAAGAATCTAAAGTGCTTAAAGAGTCGAAAGGGTCTAAAGAGTTTAGAGAGTCTAAAGATTCCAAAGATTCTAGAGGTTCTAGAGATTCTAGAGTTGCTAGTGATCCTAGAGTTTCTAGAAATCCTAGATTGTCTTGAGATACTGGAGATCCTAGAGATCCTGGAGCTCCCGGAGATCTCGGAAATCCTGGAGATCTTAGAGATCCTAGGGATCGTAGAGACCCTAGATATCCTACAAATCCAAGAGAGCCTAGAGGTCCTAGAGGTCTTTGAGCTCTTAGAGGTTTTAGACATCCTAAAGTTTTTAGAGATCATTTAGGTCCTAGAAGTCTTATAGGTCCTTTAGGTTTTAGAGGTTTTAGAGATCCTAGGGATTCTAGAGATCTTAGAGACCCTAGAAATCTTCGAAATCCTTAAGATTCTAAAGATCCTGGAGATCATAGAGGTCCTGAAGCTCCTGGAGATCCTGAAGATCCCAGAGATCCTAGTTATTCTAGAGGTCCTGAAGATCTTAAATATCCTAAAGACCCTAAAGACTCTAAAAACTCCAAAGTCTCTAGATATGCAACAGATTGTAGAGATTCTAGAGTCTCTAAGGAGTCTAAAGCGTCGAAAGAGTTTAAAAAGTATAAAGAGACTAAAGGGGATAAAAGTCTAAAGAGTCTAAAGATTATAAAGTGTCCAAATTTTCTAAAGAATCCAGAGAGTCTAAAGAGTCTGAAGATTCTGGAGATATTAAAAATTCTGGAGATCCTAGAGAATATAGAGATCATAGAGGATCTCTAGGATCTTTAGGAGCCCTAGGATATCCTAAAGATTCTAAAGATCCTCCTTAAGATCCTAAAAATTCTAAAGCTCCAAAGGACTCTAAAGGCTCTAAAGACTCTAAAGACTATAAAGATTCTATAGATTCTAGAGTCTCTGGAGAGTTTAAAGCATCGAAAGGGTATAAAGAGTCCAAAGAGTCTTAAGTGCCTAAAGAGTCTAACAGGTCTAAAGAGTTTAAAAGTCTAAACATTGTAAAGATTTTATAGATTCTACAGTTTCTATAGATCCTAGAGATCCTAAAGATCTTAGATATCCTAGAAATTCTAATAGTCCAATAGGTCCTAGATGTTTTAGAAGGTTTAGAGATTCTAGAGATCCTAGAGATCCTAGAGGTCCTAAAGGTCCCAGAAGTTTAGAGGTCCTAGAAGTTTAAAGGTCTTAGAGGTCCTAGAGGTCCTAGAGATTTTAGAGAGCCTAGAGATCATAGAGATCCTAGATATCCTAAAGATACTAAAGAGGCTGAAGATCCAAAAACTGTAAAGGCTCTGGAGATTCTAGAGATTCTAGAATCTCCAAGGAATCTAAAGCGTCGAAAGAGTTTAAAGAGTCGAACGAGTCGAAAGAGTTTAAAGGGTCGAAAATCTCTAAATTGTTTAAAGAGTCTAAATAGTCCAAAGAGTCCAAAGAGCCCAAAGAGTTTAAAGAGTCCAAATTGTCCAAAGAATCCAAAAAGTTTACATGGTCTAGAGATCCTAGAGATTCTAGATAACCTAGGAATTATAGAGATACTAGAGATCCAAAAGATCCTAAAGAGCCAAAAGTTTCAAAGGACTGTGAAGACTGTAAACAGTCTAAAGAGTCCAGAGAGAACAAAAAGTCCAAAGAGTCTAAAATGTCCAAAGAGTCCAAAGAGTACAAAGAGTTTAAAAATCCAATAGATCCTGAAGATCCTAGGGATCCTAGAGATCCTAGAGATCTTAGAGATTATGCAGATTATAAACATCCTATACATCGTAAAGATCCTGGAGAGCCTAAAGATCCTAAAGATCTTAAATTTCTTAAAGACGCTAAAGACTCTAAAAAGACTCTAAAGATTGTAAAAGGTCCAAAGGTCCAAATTGTCCAAAGAGTCCAAAGTGTCCAAAGATTCCAAAGAGTCTAAAGAATTTAAAAAGCCTAAAGAACTTAAAGAGTCTAAAAACGCTAAATACGCTAAGACTCAAGAGTCTGAATACTTTAAAGACTAAAGAATCTAAAGGCTTAAAAGTCTCAAAAAATTCGAAAGACTCAAAAGACTTAGAAGACTCAAAGGACTGAAAATGTTCATAAGACTCAAAAGACTCCAGAGACCTGAAGACTCCAAAGTAAGGATTCAAACATTAACAAGATTTTTAAAATGCTATTTCAAATATTTCAAAGATTCTAAAGGTTCTAGAGGGATTCCATACAATTCAAAAATCCTAAAATTTGTAAAAAATCTCTCTCTTAAAATACGAAAGATTTTTAAAAATCCCAAAGACTCTATGGTCCAGTTTATAGAAAGCAAATTAATAAAAATTTAACTGCCTAGCAACGGACCTCAATTAAAAGTTAATCGTGAATTAACTTTAATTCGCTTTCTATAAACCGGGTTTAAAAATACCAAAAACCCTAAAAATCTAAAAATCGTAAAGATCTCAAGAATGCTTCCTTTCATTTTTATAAATCCTAAAAGCACCAGAGTCTATATAACCCTAATTATTATCCTATAAATGTTAGAGATTCTAAATTCCGGAGATTCCAATAATTCCAAAGATTTATAGAAATTCTTGGGACCGATAATTTAATTTAATTTTGTCTTATATTTATTTCTCCTTTCGTCTTTGATTTACAGAAACGTTTTTGAACCCACATTTTCAAACAAGAACGAAAAAATCGTTAGCTAAAAACCTCTAAATTGTTGTTGTACAATTTGAATTTTTTGCGAAAACCTGAGTTCTTAGAATAATTCAGTACGGATTCATAAACCACTAGTAGAGGACTTTGTTAGTTTATAAAATTTAAGCAGGAAAATCGTCATGACAGACACACGGAAATGGGGTATCTATTTTGTAATACTTTAGGCGCCATGAAACGTCAAAAACTATGGTATTAACAAACCCCTGATTCATAATTCCGGTCAAACGCCCGTCTCCAATTCCTTTTTGTTTAACTCAAACCTTTATGCACACAGCTTACAACAAGTCAGCAAAATTATCACTGTTTGCATTCGTTTCACAATTTATGCCTTTAATTTTAACACTTTATGCGATTCATAAATTTTCAATGCATTGTGATTTCGGGGGTCACAAATATCCCGAAATGATATACATAGCTGTATTGTAAGTGCACAATGGGGTCGCCGTCTATTTTTTCCTCCATGTAGTGAAATTCCAGAAATATATTTTCGTTCGACGTAATTTTTAATCTCTCCCTGTTCAACGCTACTCTCATTTTCTAGAGTTCGCAGTTTTGGCTTTAACTTTCCGACTGTTGAGTGCGCTTTGACACTGGTATGCGGTCTAACAATCCTAAATATTTACTACTCTATATTAAACATTCCACGATAACAAATGTATTCGTATTATACCGCGGAATTTTAATTTTTGCATTTCATATATTATCCACAAGTCATAAAAATATTCATAAATTTCGCCGTTTCGCGTAAATAGTTAGTATCAACCGCGGTTGCAAAATAAAATGATTTATTTCGATTCTTATTAATACAATTCGGAAGTAAAGCACTTTCTCGATTAATTAATAAAGCTTACAGCACCAGAACAGGCGCTATCTTCACATTCTGCATTAATTGTGACTGAGATAATTAATACAAATTTTGAAAGATCGCAAGTATATTTGTTGTGTCGGAGTTCAGGGATGAATCAGCTTGATTTTCTGCTGGCAGCATCAATCTCCGGGATCATTAATAACGTTTAACTATTGTAAAACGCTTTTTGATAAAATGAAATGCAAAAGAGCCCTCTCAATTTATATTTGGCTATTGTTCTAAACCTTGTGTAAAATTGAATTTCGAAGCATCTCCATTATTGAATTTTATAATGAATCTGTCTGCGGCCCGTTCATCACGGTTAATAGCGTTATAATTTACATCGAAATGTTGTTAGATTCGTTCGTTTGCTGCTGTTAAAAATTCCACCAGTTAATTATTTAAACTTTGTACAAAAACTGGCGCCCGAAAAGCAGGTTTTAAGCAAACTAATATTCATCATTCCGCGACAGACATGTACATACATTCCGTCCCAAAACACACCACGCGAATTAATTAACCAGGATTGACGTCCCCTAATAATCACCATTTAGTTGGGCACATGAAAAATGTGCCCGTTATTATTTTGCTGCATATTAAACCGTCACGAGCAGGTGTAATACACGCTGTTTACCCAACACTGTTCCCTAACGCAAAAACTGGATCCAGTTCAACACAAGTTCTCTCCCAGTTTCGAATAATATAAAGTTGTAATTTATTTCGAAACCATACTACTCTTCCTCGGGGCACAAAACATAATTACTTCTCACATTCGAAACAATTAGTACAAGCTATTTGAAAATAAACGTTACACAAGTTTAAATTAAAACACTCATGTTTCAACTATTTCATTAAAGCACTTGACGTTCGTTCATATTAAACAAGTTAGGCAAGCATTAAGTTGAATATTTTCTATTAACTAGTTAGATCTTTGTGGGAACAATATTCTAAGTGCCCCAAGTTCATTTCGTACTTTGTCGAGTTATTCACGTAACGTAGATAAAGCGGCTTTGATCAGAATTTATATTCTAGTAATTTGGTTTGAAACTGATAAATTGTAATAAGAAAATGACTTTAGGGTGAAAAAATATGGCCTTGAATTTTCATCAGGAACGTCGTTGGGGTGATGTCTGGGGGCTGTCTGGGGAATACGGCTTTGTGAAGTGTAGGTTCGTGCATTAAAAATTTAAATTTTATGCGTTCCTTTGACGACGATTGTTGTATCGATTTTCTTCCTTCTTTTTATTACTTTATGATACCTTTTTATTATTCTTTAGTGTTTTAAAGCGGTGCGTGGATTTCGTAGCAAAATAGCAACACGCGAACGATTTCAGATTTATGCGTACGGAGCGACGTTACTTAGCAAATTTTGAGATTACGTCATCAGATTTTTGGTGGGGATGAATACGCTGTTTATGCTATTATGTTGCATCTGCAACTATCTGATTTTTAGTTTGTTTCTCGTTTTCTAGGCTTTTTAATAAAAAAATTTGAATAGTTAGTACTATTTATGATCATGGTGGCACAGGTCAGGTCAGGTTAGACCTAAAAGTCTTGAAAATTTCAGGAAACATTGCGTTTCAAAAATCTGACATTCTGTGTATTTCGCCAAATCAAAAAATTCTGGAAATTTTGAAAATTTTGTAAATTCCAAACTGTGAAAAATTCAAGAATTATTATAGAATCACAAAATTTTTGAAACTTTACACAATTTCAGAAGCTAATGGAAGGATTTTGGGCATTTCTTCTTCAATTTAAAAATTGTAAAGAAATTTCAAACATTTTAAAATTTATGGAAATTCCACATGGTCCATATACTTAAAAATTCCAAAGATGCTAAAAATCCTAAAGATCTAAAAATCTTTAAAATTCTAGAGACAGATAATAATATATAAAAGATTCTCAATAAAGTAAGATTTTAACAACAAATCTTTAAAATTTTAAAAATTATGGAGGTATTAATGATTCTAGAACTTAAACAAATTCAAAATTTTATAAAATTTTTAGTAATTCTAAAGTGTCCCAAATTTCTAAAAATTGGAAAGCAATCGAAGGACTTTCAGAACTCTGAGAATTCTAAATAATCTAAAGAATCTAAAGAGTCTAAATAGTCTAAACAGTTTAAAGAGTAAAGATTCTAAACAGTCCAAAGAGTCCAAAGAGTTCAAAAAACTATAGAGTCCAAGGAATACAAAGAATCTAAGAAGTCCAAAGAGTCCAAAGAGTCCAATGAGTTCAAAGTGTTTAACGTCCAAAGGGTCCGAAGAGCCCAAAGGCTTTCTAAAGAATCTAAAGAATCCAAAGGGTCCACAGAATCTAAAAAATCCAAAGAGTTTAAAGAGTCTACAAAGTCAAACAAATACTAAAAAGATCCTATAGGTACTAATGATTCTGGAAATTCTAAAAATTCTAAACATTATAAAATTTCTAACAATTATAAAGTGTCCAAAATTTCTAAAGATTGAAAGCAACTGAAGGACTCTAAAAACTTTGAGAATTCTAAATAGTCTAAGGAGTTTAAAGAGTCCAAAAAATCCAAATAATCTAAAAATTCCAAAGAGTCCATAGGGTGTAAAGAGTCTAAAGATTCTAAACAGTTCAAAGAATACAAAGAGCTCAAAGAATCCAAGGAGTCCACAAAGACTAGAGAGTCTAAAGAATTCAAAAAGTCCAAAGAGTTCAAAGACTGCAAAGAGTCCAAAAAGCCTAAAGAGTCAAACAAAATACTAAAACTTTTAAAGATCTTATAGGTAGTAAAAATTTTAGAAATTAGAAAATTCTAAATTTTATAAAATTTCTAGTAATTCTAGAGTGTCGAAAATTTCTAAAGATTGATAAGCAATCGAAGGACTTGAGAACTCTGAAGAATTCTAAATAATTTAAAGAGTCCCAAGAGTCCAAAGAATCCAAAGGTTCTAAAAAATCTAAACAGTCCAAAGAGTCCAAAAAGTTCAGAGAGTCTAAGGAGTCCAAAAAGATTAAAGAATTTAAAGAATGTAAAGAGTCCAGACTCTAAAAAGCAAAACAAAATACTACAAATTTTAAAAACCTAGGGGTATTAATGATTCTACAAATTGTAAAAATTCGAAACTTTATCAAATGTATATAAACTGTCCAAATAATGTAAAAAGTCCAAAGAGTCCAAAGAGACCAAACAGCCAAAAGAGTCCAAAGAGTCTAAAGAATCCAAAGAAAAAAGTCCAAAGTGTCGGACGAGTTTAAAGAGTCCAAAGAGTCTAAAAAGACTAAAGAGCCCAAAGATTCGAAAGAATTCAAAGAATTTAACAGTCCAAGAGTTCAAGGAGTATAAAGAGTCCAAAGACTCTAAAGAGTCCAAAGACTCTAAAGAGTTCAAAGACTCTAAAGAGTCCAAAGACTCTAAAGAGTTCAAAGAAGAGTCTAAAGAGTCCAAAGGGTTTAAAAAATCTAAAAAGTCCAAGGGGTCCCAAGAGTTCAAAAAGTTTAGAGTCTAAAAAGTTCAAAGAGTCTAGAAAATCCAAAGAATCCAAAGGATTTAAAAATTTTAAAGACTCCAAAGAATCCAAAGAGTTCAAAAAGACTAAACAGTACAAGGAGTCCGAAGAATCTAAAGAATCTAAAAACTTCAAAGAGTCCAAAGAGTCCAAGGGCCTGAAGAGTCTAAAGAGTCCGAAGAGTCTAAAGAGTCCGAAGAGTCTAAAGAGTCAAACAAAATACAAAAAATTTTAAAGATCCTATAGGTACTAATGATATTAGAATTTCTAATGATTCTCAGACCTCCAAAGAGTCTAAAGAGTCTGAAGATTTTAAAGATTTTAAAGATTTTAAACATTTTAAAGATTTTAAACATTTTAAAGATTTTGCAGATTCTGAAGATTCTGAAGGTTCTCGAGAATTTTGGAGATTCTGGAGATCATGAAGATCCTGAGAATTCTGAGGATTCTGAAGATTCTGAAAAATCTGAAGATTCTGAAGATTCCGAAGATTCCGAAGATTTTGAGGATTCCAAAGATTCTGAAGATTCTGAAGGTTCTGAAGATTCTGAAGGTTCTGAAAATTCTGAAGGTTCTGAAGATTGTGAAGATTCTGAAGTTTCTGAAGATCCTAAAGATGCTAAAGGTTCTAGAGATTCTAGAGATTCTAAAAATTCTATAGGGTCTATAGGTTCTAAAGTGTCTAAATAGGCCAAGGAGTCTAAAGAGTCTAATAGGTATAGAGAGTCTAAACAATCTAAAGTCTCTCAATTATCTTAAGAGTCTAAAGAGTGCAAAGAGTCCAAAGAGTATAAAAAGTCTAAAGAATTTAAAGTGTTTAAAGGTTCTAAGGAGTCTAAGGAGTCTAAGGCGACTAAATAAACTAAAGAGACTAAAATGTCTAAAGAGTCTTAAGGTTCTAAAGAGTTCAAACAGCCCAAAGAGTACAAAGAATCTAAAAAGTCCAGGTCCAAAGAGTACAAAGACTGGAAACTGTCTAAAAAGTCGAAGGAGTCTAAAAAGTTTAAAGAGTCTAAAGAGTCTAAAGAGTCTAAAGAGTTTAAAGAATTTAAAGAGTCTAAAGAGTCTGAAGAGTCTAAAGAGTCCGAAGGGTCTAAAAAGTCTAGAAAATTCTAAAGAATCCCAAGAGTTCAAAGAGTTTAGAATCTAAAGAGTCCAAAGAATCCAAAAAGACTAAAGTGCCCAAAAGAGTCCAAAGAGTCTAAAGAATCCAAAGAAAGAATCTAAAATTTCAAAGTATCCAACGATTTTAAAGAGTCCAAGGAGTCCAAAAAGACTAAAGAGTCCAAAGATTCCAAAGAATCAAAAGAATTTAACGGTCCAAAGTGTTCAAAGAGTATAAAGAGTCCAAAGAAGAGTCTAAAGTGTCCAAAGGGTCTAAAAAGTCTAAAAAGTCCAAAGGGTCCCAAGAGTTCAAAAAGTTTAGATTCTAAAGAGTCCAAAGAGTTCAAAGAATCCAAAGAATCTAAAAAGCCCAAAGAGTCCAAAAATTCCAAAGGATCTGAAGAGTCTAAAGAGTCCAAAGAATCTAAAGAATTAAACAAAATACAAAAAATTTTAAAGATTCTATAGGTACTAATGATACTAGAAATTTTAATGATTCTCAGAACTCCAAAGAGTCTAAAGAGTTTAAAAATTTTGAAGATTCTGAATATTCTGAATATTCTGCAGATTCTGGAGATTCTGGAGATTATGAAGATCCTGAGAATTCTGAGGATTCTAGGGATTTTAAGGATTCTAAATATTTTAAGGATTTAAGATATTCTAAATATTCTGAAGATTTTGAAGGTTCTGGAGATTCTGAGGTTTCTGAAGATCCTAAAGATGCTAAAGGTTCTAGAGATTCTAAAAATTCTATAGGGTCTATAGGCTCTAAAGAGTCTAAATAGGGCAAGGAGTCTAAAGAGTCCAAGGAGACTAAAGAGTCTAAAGGATATAGAGATTCTAAACAACGTAAAGTCTCTCAATTGTCTTAAGAGTCTAAAGACTCCAGAGAGTCCAAAAAGTATAAAAAATCTAAAGGATTTAAAGTATCTAAAGGGTCTAAGGAGTCTAAGGCAACTAAATAAACTAAAGGCTCCAAAGAGTTTAAAGAACACTAAAGAGACTAAAGCGTCTAAATAGTCTTAAGGTTCTAAAGAGTTCAAAGAGCCCAAGGAGTCCAATGAATCTAAAGAGTCCAAGTCCAAAGAGTGCGAAGACTGCAAAATGTCTAAAGAGTCTAAAATGTTTAAAAAGAGTCTAAAGAGTTTAAAGAATCAAAAGAGTCTAAAGAGTCTAAAGAGTCTAAAGAGTCTAAAGAGTCTAAAGAGTCTAAAGAGTCTAAAGGGTCTAAAGAGTCTAAAGAATCTAAAGAGTGTAAAGAGTCCAAAGAGTCTAAAGAGTCTGCAGGCTCTAAAGAATCTAAACACTCTAAAGGCTCTAAAGAATTCAAAGACTCTAAGGACTATAATAATATTTCCAAAAACTGTAAGGATTCTAAGGACTCTCAAAACTCACACATTAAATATCCAGAGATCTGTATTATCGTAACTATGTATTATCTCATAGACATTAGAGATTCTAAAGATTTCAGAGATTCCAATAATTCCAAGAATTTAGAAATTCTCCGGATCTATAAATTTTGGAAAATCTGGAAATATTTAGAAAGTGGGAAAAATCTAGAACACTTAGAAATTTTGAAAACTGAGCACAATGTTGAATTCGAAGTTTCAGGCATACCCGAAGACTTCAAATTTTGCAACATTTGGAAAATCCGGAACTTCTGAAAAATCCAAAAAAATTACACAATTCTAAAAATTCTATAGGAATTCTAAAGGTTTATCCAAATTTGTGAATTTTTCCAAATAAAAAATTTTAAGGCTTTCAAGGATGCCAAAACTCTAACGGCTATAAGGATTTCAGGAATTTCAAAAAGGTGCTAAAAATCCTATAGATACAAAAATCTTCCAATATCTAGAAACACTGAAAACTTTAGACATTACGAAAATCGAAAAGTTCTAAACGTTATAGAAACTCCAATTCTAGAATGTCCAAAATATTCAACTTTTATTTCTCCTTGAATTTATTTACTTTCTGATATTGAGTTAATTCGTTATATATCCAGCTTATGGGAGCTTGATCCTGATAATGCGAGGGTAGCAAGCAACCTCTAAGTGGTTGTTATAAAATTTGTATTTTTTACTGCGCTTATGTTAAATGTAGTTAAATTGTAAAATGTTGCTACAATTTTGAATTATTATTTAAATCTCATTGTGGGTGAGGACACGATATTCCTAACATACTTATAAAATTTTACAACAATCTCCTGAAAGTTGACACAGACGACAGACAGATAGACAGACAGAGAGACGGAATCAGATGCTCTATTTTTCCCCACATTAGGGTTCATGAAACGTCGAGAAAACATGAAGGTAGTCAGTCTAAAAAAAGAAATACCGAACGATAACAAGATCAAAGTCAGAGAAACATACAGAAGTAAATGCAAATACAAAGAAGAAGCACAAAAGACAAAGGAAATTAAATTAAATGAAAGAAATCTTCAAGATTTCTGAAAACATGAGACACAACAAGTGTAAAGTCGACTGATTTGGAAGGGTCACTTTTATAGTCAATTTTTCGTAAACTTTTAGTGGAAACATTCCGAATTTAACTCTAGACATTAATTTGCCGGCTCCTCGTCTTTCCAAAGCACTCACTTGCAAAGTTTAGCTTCACTTTTGTAAACTTAAGAACATTAATCCTCTTACAGCAGTAGTGTCAAAGATAATTGCATTTTTCACTTTTGCTCTCCTCTTTCCTTGGTGCACTATGTAGCAAGTCCCAAGCCTGTTATTTACTCCCAAACAGAGCAGCAGATTTTCGAACCGTTTTTCCTTTTTCTTTAAATCGAACACAAACTTTGCTGTTTTCTTTAAATTCTCTCTCGCGTCCCAATTTGCGCGGCCATAAACCAAAATTCCGCCGACTCCGCCGAGGCCATTACTCAAAAACGTAACTATCTATTTGAGCGATGCATTTAAATCCCGACAATAATAAAGTTTTCGGGACGAAGACAGCCGCTAAGAGATTCCTGAAACACGGGTTAGGTCCTGATATTTGACGCAGATAGAGCTATGTTCTGCTCGCCGCCTCCGGGAGCCGTTTACGCGAGATTGATCGTGACTCGGACTGCCGAAGTGTAAATTCATGTCCTGCTGGAAAATGTCAGGATGTCAGCCTTTGGCCTATACAAGTTTTCGCGAGATACGTACCATTCCGGGTGTACAAAGTCTTTATGACGACTCTGGGCGTAAATAAAACGCGAAAAACCAAATAAAAACGGAATTTTCATCAATGGATGAATGGTCTGAATAGCTCCCGGTTTTTCTCGGTGGCGTTTTGATTAACGATTGTAAAAAAAAAACTGTTTTCAAGGCATGACTACGTTCTTTTTTCTCGGGTCGTGTCCACTTTTATGAAGATTTATTGGGATTACCTATAACATAGAGAATGGGTCATTTCCTAAATGCTAATTTTGCTAAATGTGCGCAGAAAGAGACTAAAAAATGATTTAGAGGTTAGAGGGAGCAGAGCTGGGGCGCGGTGGTCCCTTGCCGGAAAGATTCTAAATACGTAACCGACAGAACTATCAGACCGATTACTTTGAAATTTTAATAACATCCATTGACCCACTCCACCAAAACACGGCCTGTGCATTTTGTTGAAATTGGTTTGATGTCTGAATTTATAAACTGCATGCATTAGTGGCATTATAAAGCTTGATGTCGACTAATGGAGTTAACAAATATTTGCACTCGATTGCATTGTTGACCAGTGAATGCAGTTTCCGGACAAACAGGCAATAATAAAGCGAATTTACATTGTTTAAGTCCTTCATGTTCTGTAAAGTGGAAGTTTTAGTATCTATGTACCGACTAGTTCGATTTGATCTATCTAAATTCCATAAAACCTAACCTCAAACCTATACTTATTTCCATTTTAATGAATCACGTGTTCTCGATGAATCGGCGCGAACTTCAAATAATCAATACTATTCAACCAAAATTTTGTCACAGCGACAGTAATAATGCGAGACAGCGTACTTTTTTAATGAATTAAAAATCCGTTGATTCGAATGCAGCAAAGTCCTGTCATTGGTCGCTACATAAATTATGGAAAAAATAAACAAATCAGCGCTTTCTGAGGTATTCAAGCAGTGAAGCCCGGGTTTAGAAAAAACGCTTTCTTCGACAAGCCCACGGAGAATTGCTAAAAAAAATAAATAAATACAGGAAGTATTATGAGGTCCTGAATAAATCAAAGTGTACATAACTTCGGTTGTTCTGATATGATTTCTTTATCTAGGAATGTGAGCGTTTCTAGAAGCTCCAGTACAACTATGTTTAAATTGAAATGTCACTCGCAAGCACTGTAAAGACCGTATTAATCCGTAGGTAAAATGTAAATATACGGGTTTCTGGGGGATGATGAATTAAGGACTGGTAATACTTGTCAGCTGCAATTTAATTTTTTAGTATTAGTTATGTCCAGAGTTAAAATAGTCACGTAAAACAAGAAACGGACAACAGCAGCATACGTAATGAACAGTTAAAGTACGGTGGTTAAGTGCACTCAATTGAACTCACTGCTGCAACAGCATGGACCGGAAAATAAAAAATTTAGTGCAGAAACTTAAAACCGGTGTTCCAGTTTGTTTGGTATTTTCTGGCGTTGGTTGGAGGGTTTATTTATATTTATTGATTTTAATTCGTTTCGACACTTGTTTAAAACCGGTTTTTGCTATTTTTCGACTTGTATCCGATTTTGGGCGATCCACGTACCAGTGGCGTCGTTGGCTCGGGCGCCAGTTTTTTACGTGGTGTGCCTCATTTTACGAGTGTCTAAATAACTTTAGAGGTCAGGTCTAGTCAGGTCATTTTAAATATATACAACTCTTTCAGTGTTGCCGTTTTTTGGTGCTTTTTTCACTTTTTTAGGTTTTAGGCTTATTTTTGGCTCCCATTTTTACTCTTTTTTTCTCCTTTTTCTTTGTCGTATTTGTTGGTTGTATTTTGTTGTCGCTTTTGTTAGTAACGTTTTTTACCGCTTTGTTTCCACTATTTCCTACTTATATGTTTCGTCATTTATGTCACATATTTTGGCTGCTTTTTGTCGTCTGTTACTTTAACGCAATTTTTTTTTCATTTTTTATCCTTTTTCATGTCTTTTTTTCGCATTTTATCGCTTTTTCTGGTATATTTCTTACTTTTTTTGCCATATTTTTGCCTTTTTCTATATCTAGGTAATTTCAACCAAAAAATTAATTCTATTGATCAAATAAAAAAATAAAGGAATGTTTCTGTCTATTTGATGTGCTTTTCTGGTTTCGGGCACCAATTTTTTTACTATATATAATAAATACATTCATTGTGCTATCTAGCCAGTTTTGAATTCTTTGCCCTGAGATTCTTTAAGTTTTCCTTCAAAAAAAAAAGACACTAGGGACATCGAGGTATTTTTACATTTAAGGAAAGAATACTAGGGCGTCCGGAGATGCTTCAGCTTATCTAAAATATAGAAACTAGGAGTCCCTGAGATGGTTTCATTTTTTGAAAATAAAAACAACATTAGAACCCACCGAGTTTCTTTCAGTTCCTCTAAAAAAGGACACCAGGAACCCCGATAATGATTCAGTTTCTCTTCAAAACAAAGACACTAGGGGACCCCGAGGTATATTCACATTTAAGAAAAGAATACTAGGGCGCCCCGAGATTCTTTCAGCTGCTCTAAAAAGAAAGAAACTAGGGGACCCCGAGGTACTTTCACATTTAAGGAAAGAATACTAGGACACGCTGAGATTCTTGCAGCTTGTCTAAAATATAGAAACTAGAGTTCCCCGAGATCCTCGAGATTGTTTCAGCTTTTCTAATCGAAGACGCTAGGAAACCCTGAAATTCTTTCATATTCTAAAAAAAGAAAACACTAAAAGCCTGCGAGATTTTTTCAGCTCCTCTAAAAAACACTAGGAATCCTCGAGAATGTTTAAGTTTCTCTTCATAATAAGACACTAGGGAACCCCACGATCCTTTTAATCTCTTTCAAAAAACATTCCTTTACATTAATTAGGGACCCCGAGATCCTTTCACACTTTATGGAAAAAGGATTAAGGTACGCTGAAATTCTTTAAGATTCCCTTGAAAAAAGACACCCCCGAGATTCTTTCAGCTTATATAGATATTAGGGATCCCTGAAAATCTTTCAGCTTCTATAAAAATGACACTAGTGGTCCTCGAGACTATTCTTCCCTAAAAAAAGACGCTAGGAAACCTCGAGATTCTTTAATATTTTAGAAAGAAAACAACATTAGGAGCTCCCGAGATTCTTTTAGCCGCTCTAAAAAAAAAAAGACACTCGGGTTCCCCAAGAATGTTAACACTAGAGGAACCCGAGGTCCTTTCACATTTAATAAAAGAATACTAGGGCACCCCAAGATTATTTCACATGTAATTAAAGAGTACAAGGGCACCCCAACATTCTTTCAGCTTCTATAAAAATGACACTAGGGGTCCTCGAAATTCTCTCAGCTTCTCTAAAAAAGACGCTAGGATACCCCGAGATTCTTAAATATATTTAGAAAAAAAAAAAAACTCTAGAAGCCCCCGAGAATCTTTAAGCTCCTCTAATAAAAAAGGAACCAGGAATCCCCGAGAATGTTTAAGTTTCACCTCAAAACAAAGACACTAGGGTACGCCGAGGTACTTTCACATTTAAGGAAAGAATACTAGGGTCCCCCGACAATCTTTCAGCTTCTCTAAAATATAGAAACTTGGTGTCCCTGAGATTCTTTCAGCTTCTCTAAAAATGACACTAGAGGTCCTCGAGAATGTTTCATCTTGTGTAACCGAAGACTTTAGGGTACCCCTAGATTCTTTCATATTTTAGAAAAAAAAACCCACTAGGAACCTGCGAGATCCCATAAGGTCCTCTAAAAGTACACTAGGGATCTTCGAGAATGTTTAAGTTTCTCTTCATAAAAAGACAATAGGGGACTCCACGATCCTTTTAATCTCTTTCAAAAAACATTCCTTTCCATTATTAGTTTACCCCGAGATCCTTTCACATTCTATGGAAAAAGGACCAAGGTACCCTGAAATTCTTTAAGATCCCATTAAAAAAAAACACCCCTGAGTTTGTTTCAGCTTCTCTAAAATATAGGTATTAGGTTTCCCTGAAAATCTTTCAGCTTGTATAAAAATGACACTAGGTGTCCTCGAGACTATGTCAGCTTCCCTAAAAAAAGTACCCCGAGATTCTTTTAGCCGCTCTAAAAAAAAGACGCTAGGTATCCCCAAGAACGTTTAAGTTTTTCTTCAAAGAAAATACTAGGGGTCTTCGAGATTGTTTCAGCTTGTCTAACCGAAGACAAGGTACCCCGAGATTTTGTCATATTTTAGAAAAAAAAACACTAGAATCCCGCGAGATTCTTTCAGCTCCTCTAAAAAAGACACTAGGAATCCTCAAGAATGTTTAAGCTTCTCTTCAAAGGAAAGACACTAGAGGACCTTGACGTCACATTTGAGTAACGAATGAGGAAAGAATACTAGGGCACCCCGAGATTCTTTCAGCTTCTCTAAGGTATAGATACTAGGGCTGCTCGACATTCTTTCAGCTTCTCTAAAAAAGACGCTAGGATACCCCAAGATAGTTTCAGTTCCACTAAAATAGACACTAGGGATCCTCGAGAATATTTAAATTTCTATTCAAGGAAAAGACGCTAGGGGACCCCGAGACTCTTTCACATTTAAGGAAAGAATTCTTGAACGCGCCGTGGTTCTTTCAGTTTCTCTAAAAAATAGGTACTAAGAGTAACTGAAAATCTTTCAGCTTCTATAAAAATAACACTAGGGGTCATCGGGATTGTTTCATCTTCCCTAAAAAAAGACGCTAGGATACCCCGCGATTCTTTAATATTTTCTAAAAAAAAAAAAAACAACTCTAGAAGCCCGCGAGATTCTTTCAGCTCTTCTAAAAAAAAAAAAACACTAGTGATCCTCGAGAATGTGTAAGTTTCTCTTCAAAGGAAAGACTCTAGGCGACCCTGAGGTATTTTCACACTTGAGGAACGAATGAGGAAAGAATACTAGGGCACCCCGTGATTCTTCCAGCTTTCCTAAAGTATAGATACCAGGGGTCCCTGAAATTCTTTCAGTTTCTATAAAAATGACCCTATTCGTTCTCGAGATGCTTTCAACTTTTCGAAAATTTGCATTCTAGGGTCCCCGAAATTCTTTCAGCTTGTCTAAAAATGACACTAGGGGTCTTCGAGATTTGTTCAGCTTCTCTAAAAAAGACGCAAGGATACTCCAAGATACTTATTTCAGTTCCTCTAAAAAAAGGCACTAGGAATCCCCGAGAATATTTTAGTTTCTATTCAAGGAAAAGGCGCTAGGGGACCCCGAGATATTTTCACATTTAAGGAAAGAATCGCCGAAATTCTTTCAGTTTCTCTAAAAAATAGATACTAAGAGTTACTATAAAAAAGACACTAGGGGTCGTCGGGATTATTTCAGCTTCCCTAAAAGAAGACGCTATGATACCCCGAGATTCTTTAATATTTTAAGAAAAAAAAAACAACTCTAGAAGCCCGCGAGATTCTTTCAGCTCGTCTAATGAAAAAGGAACTAGTGATCCCCGAGAATGTTTAAGTGTCTCTTCAAAACAAAGACACTAGGGTACCCCGAGGTACTTTCACATTTAAGGAAAGACTAGGGTCCTCCGACAATCTTTCAGCTTCTCTAAAATATAGAAACTAGGTGTCCCTGAGATTCTTTCAGCTTCTCTAAAAATGACACAAGGGGTCCTCAAGATTGTTTTGAGCTTCTCTAATCGAAGACGCTAGGGTACCCTGAAATTCATTCAAATTTTAGAAAAAAAATCCACTAGAAGCCTGTAGGATTCTTTAAGCTCCTCTAAAAAAACACTAGGGATCCTCGAAAATGTTTAAGTTTCTCTTCAAAGCAAAGACACTAAGAGACCTCGAAGTACTTTCATATTTGAGGAAAGAATGAGGAAAAAATACTAAGGCGCCCCGAGGTTCTTTCAGGTTCTCTAAAAAGACGCTATGATACTCCAAGATACTTATTTCAGTTCCTCTAAAAAAAGGCACTAGGAATCCCCGAGAATATTTTAGTTTCTATTCAAGAAAAAGAAGCTAGGGGAAACCGAGATATTTTCACATTTAAGGAAAGAATCCTCGAACGTGCCGAGATTCTCTCAGTTTCTCAAAAAATAGATACTAAGAGTCACTGAAGATCTTTCAACTTCTATAAAAATGACACAAGGGGTCGTCGGGATTGTTTCAGCTTCCCTAAAAAAGACTCTAGGATACCACGAGATTCTTTAATATTTTAGAAAAAAAAAAACAACTCTAGAAGCCCGCGGGATTCTTTCAGCTCGTCCAATGAAAAAGGAACTAGTGATCCCCGAGAATGTTCAAGTTTCTCTTCAAAACAAAGACACTAGGGTACCCCAAGGTACTTTCACATTTAAGGAAAGAATACTAGGGTCCCCCGACAATCTTTCAGCTTCTCTAAAATATAGAAACTAGGTGTACCTGAGATTCTTTCAGCTTCTCTAAAAATGACACTAGGGGTCCTCAAGATTTTTTTGAGCTTCTCTAATCGAAGACGCTAGGGTATCCTGACGTTCTTTCAAATTTTAGAAAAAAAATCCACTAGAAGCCTGTAGGATTCTTCAAGCTCCTCTAAAAAAACACCAGGGATCCTCGAAAATGTTTAAGTTTCTCTTCAAAGCAAAGACACTAAGAGACCTCGAAGTACTTTCATATTTGAGGAAAGAATGAGGAAAGAATACTAAGGCGCCCCGAGGTTCTTTCAGGTTCTCTAAAAAGACGCTATTGTACTCCAAGATACTTATTTCAGCTCCTCTAAAAAAAAGCACTAGGAATCCCCGAGAATATTTTAGTTTCTATTCAAGAAAAAGACGCTAGGATGCCCCGAGATATTTTCACAATTAAGGAAAGAATCCTCGAACGAGCCGAGATTCTCTCAGTTTCTCTAAAAAATAGATACTAAGAGTCACTGAAGATCTTTCAACTTCTATAAAAATGACACAAGGGGTCGTCGGGATTGTTTCAGCTTCCCTAAAAAAGACTCTAGGATACCCGAGATTCTTTCATATTTTAGAAAAAAAAACAACTCTAGAAGCCCGCGAGATTCTTTCAGCTCCTGTAATAAAAACGGAACTAGGGATCCCCGAGAATGTTTAAGTTTCTCTTCAAAACAAAGACACTAGGGGACGCCGAGGTACTTTCACATTTAAGGAAAGACTACTAGGCCCCCTGAGATTCTTTCAGCTTCTATAAAACCCTAGGAGTTTTCGAGATCCTTTCAACTTCTCTAAAATATAGATCCTAGGGTCCCTGAAATTCTTTCAGCTTCTCTAAAAATGACAATAGGTGTCCTCGAGATTCTTCCAGCTTTTTTAAAAAAGACGCTAGGTAACCTCAAGATAATTTCAGTTCCCCTAAAAAAGGACACTAGGAATCACCGAGAATCTTTTAGTTTCTATTCAAGAAAAAGACGCTAGGGGACCCCGAGATCCTTTCACATTTAAGGAAAGAATCCTAGAACGCGCCGAGATTCTTTTAGTTTCTCTAAAATGTAGATGGTAAGAGTCACTGAAAATCTTTCAGCTTCTATAAAAATGACACTATGGGTCGTCGGGATTGCTTCAGCTTCCCTAAAAAAGACTCTAGAATACCCGAGATTCTTTCATATTTTAGAAAAAAACAACTCTAGAAGCCCGCGAGATTCTTTCAGCTCCTCTAATAAAAACGGAACTAGGGATCCCCAAGAATGTTTAAGTTTCTCTTCAAAACAAAAACAATAGTAGACGCCGAGGTACTTTCACATTTAAGAAAATTATACTAGCCCGCATGACAATCTTTCAGCTTCTCTAGAATATAGAATCCCTGAGATTCTTTCAGCTTCTATAAAAATGACACTAGGGCTTCTCGAGATTCTTTCAGCTTCTCTAACAAAAGAATTTAAAAGAATTTCAAGAAATCTCGGGGTCCTTGATGCTGTTGTTTGAAGAGTTTGAAAGGGTCTTTGATAGGCTAGTGTTTTTTTTTAGATATATGAAAGAACATTCCGAGTCCATTGTGTTTCATTTTTAAAAGAATTTGAAAAAAAATTCGGAGCTTTTGGTATTTATTTTTAGGAGTTTCAGAGAATCTCGAGAATTCCTAGTGTCGATTTTTTTAAGAATTTGAAAAATTTTAGGAAACCTCTGATGTAGACTTTTTTTTGAAAATATAGTCTTTGGTGCTTATTTTTTAAGAGTTCGAAAGAATCTGAGTCATTCCTAGTGCAATTTTTTTAAATTATGTGAAAGAATCTTCGAGGTCTCTTGTGTAAGAACTTGTTGGGGATTCTAATATTTTTATCTGAAAAATTCTGAAAGAACTTTGAAGCGCTTAATATTCCGTTTTTTTAAGAATATGAAAGCATCTTCGGGGTCCTTTGTCATATATTTTTAAAAGAATTGAACAAATCTAAAAGAGTTTGAAAGAATCTTAGCTATTCTTGCCGTTTCTTACTGAAATAATTTGAAAATCTTTGGAGACCTTCGATGTTTTGTTTTTGGAAAAGTTTGAAAGGATTCTAGGGCACCTAGTGTCCTTTTTTAAAAATATGAAGAAGAACTTTGACGCTCTTTGCGTTCTATTTTCTAAAGAATTAGAAGGAATTACAAAGCTTTTGTGGTTTATTTTTTAAATGTTGGAAAGAATTTTCGAAGTCTTTTGTGTTTTATTCTGAAGGAACTTTTTTTTCTTAAAAAAAAAAAAATGAAATAATTCTGAAGTACTCGAGTGCTCTTTTTTTAACAATATAAAAGAATTTTCGTTTATGTTGTATTTAAAAAAAAAATTGAGGAAATCACGGGGTCTTTGATAATGTTTTTAAAGAGTTTAAAAGAGTTTGTGGCAGCCTAGGGTTTTTTTAGGAATATGGAAGAAACTTGGGAGCCTCTTATGTTTTATTTTTGAAAGAATTTGAAAGAATCTTCAGATCCGCTTGCGTCCTATTTTTGAAAATTTGAAAAATCTTAAAGGACTTCTGGTGTTTTTTTTTTAATAAAATCGAATCGAGTTTTTGATGCTTATGTCTTAAGAGTTTGAAAGAATCTGAGCGATTCCTAGTGCCTTTTTTAAAGAATATAAAAGAATCTTCGACGTCTTTTGTGTTTTTTATTTCTGAAAGAACTTAAAAAATTGTGTGTGTTTTTTAAAAATATGAAAGAACTTTCGGGGCCCTTTGTGACATATTTTTAAAAGAATTTGAATAAATCACGGTTGTTTGTTGCTGTTTTTTGAAAAGTTTGAAAAAATCTTAGTAATTCCTAGAATCTTTGTGTTTAAGAATATGGAAGAATCTTCGAGGTAGTGTTTTAATTCTGAAAGAATTCTAAAAATCCTTAGAAACCTCTTGTGTTTAATTTATCAACAATTTGAAAGAGTCCTGGGGCGCCTAGTGCTCCTTTTTTAGGAATATGAAAGAATTATTTCTGAAAGAATGTGGAAAGTGCTTAGGGAGATCTTGTGTTTTGTTTAAAGAGTTTATTAGGATCTAGTAACTCTTTTTAAGAATCTTGTTTTTTAAGTTTGAAAATCTTCTGCGACCAACTAGTGTTTTTTTTTCTAAAGAATTTGAAGAAAATTTGGTGTTATTTTTTTGAACAGTTCCTTGTGTCTTTTTTAATGTTAAAGAATCCTCGAGATTTCCTCCATTTTATTTTTGAAAGAACTTGCAAAAGGGTCTCTAGTGTTTTGTTTTTGAAAATTTTTTAAAGAATTCTGGAGTCCTTAGTGTTCTTTTTTTAAAGAATATGAAAGAATCTTCGGAGCCTCTTGTGTTTTATTTCTGAAAGAACTTGAACATTTTTCGAAGATATCTGGTGTTCACTTTTTGAACAATATGAAAGAATCTTTGGAGCACGTGTTTTCTTTTTAAGAATCTTCTTTTTCAAAAAATTTCTATTAATCTTCAGAGCTCGTTGTTTTTTTATTTCTGAAAGAATTTGAAAATATTCTATGACCACTAGTGTTCTTGTCTTTATTTTTTAAGAGTTTAAAAGAACTTGAACGATTCTTAGTATCTTTTTTTCCAAAATGTAAAAGAATCCTCGAGATTTCTTCCATTTTATTTTTGAAACAACTTAAAAAATTCTCGAGAATCTTTGATGTTTTATTTTTGAAAAAGTTTGAAAAAAATCCGGGGTGCTTAATGTTCTTTTTTAAAAGAATATGAAAGAATCTTGGAAGCCTCTTGTGTTTTATTTTTGAAAAAATTTTAAAAATCTCGGACCTTGTAATATTTATATAGCCACTTGTGTTTCGTTTATCAAAAAATTTGAAGAAATTCCCGCATTCTTGGTGTTTAGTTTGTGAAATTTTGAAAGAATCTTAGCGATTCCTGGTGTCTTTTTTTTAAGAATGTGAATTTCTTGGAAGTCTCTTGCGTTTTGTTCCTGAAAAACTTGAAAAATTAAAGAAGAATGAAAGAATTTTCGAGATTCTTCACAAGTAACTTTCGGTCTTATTTCTCTCAAAATTCCTACCATTTTTCCATCATCCCTATGATATATGGCAATTTTTAGGATTCACAAAAGATTAATTTCAACTCGTTTGTTTCTAAATCTTCCTCCGAAAACATAATATATGTACAATACATTGCAACATTTCTTGGGATTCTTAGACAAATTTTTCAAAACTATTTTTTCCAATAATATTGTTACAGCGTTATTAACCCTATTATGATGATCCACTAGACTGACTTTTGTTGTTTCGGCTCACCAAGAAATTCGCAGATTCTGCAAATTACTGAAACCATTGTCATTACAACTTTCGTATTCACATAAACTTCCTCACGAAATGGTTCCCTGAAACCAAACTTTCTAGACTACAAATGTTGTAACAATAAATTATTATTCATGAAATTCCAAGATGTGGATATGCTTCTTTATGCAATAACCGTAATTACCCCCTGCAACCAAACTAAAACTTTAAATTACGTTTTTCTGAAAGAACACTCAGTAAAACCCGTGCGTGCAAAATTAGGGGGTTGACGACGTGTGTTTATGAAATATCTTGATTCAACCCCAACGTACCTAATGTAGGTCAAGCGCATGCAATAACAAAGTTTCATGCATCGGGGAAAAATTACATTTTTACACAATTTGCCCGGACTCATGACACCTGGAGGAGTATTTAAAACAAACGAGGAAAATAGCTAAATCCGTTGTAAGTTATCTAAAGGTCGTACAAATCCTTTGAGATCTAGTCTAACCCTTTTAGCTAAAATAGGTGAATTCCATAACAGGATTTACGGGGATTTCCTCTTTGATTATTAAAATGTTTATATGTTAAATAGGGTGTAAGGGAAGTTCGGAACAGAGCTGTAACTTCGAAACTATGTGTTTTGAGACAATCAGTTTTCAATGCAGCAAATTACACGCTACGATGCACATTTTGATTGTGTCTTGTTGAGACAGTCGCAATTTTAGCGATCGCAGTTGAGCATTTGTTGCTAATTGTGTCGTGTGGGCGCCCCACATTTCTGCGTTTTAACGTTCAGCCCCGAACGTGTCAGCTGCACCAACAAAGTTAAATTAAGCAGACATATTTATGATTTTTTAGCAAACAAATTCGGCCAGATTTCATTTTTCCATGCATAAACCAGTAATCACAAAGAGGAAATCCGGTTAGAGGAGGTGGCGCTTTGGGGTGATCAAAATGAGACATAAAACATCGATGGAACATTCCGAATGGACAGTTTTATTGTACCGCAGCTTCTAGGAAAATAAATCAGTGATATAGTGCTGCATGGATTTGGCTGTTCTGTTTTCAGTTGAGTGCTCGGTAATTCTTATATGACGTTGAGCCGGTGTTACAAAGATAAATACACTTTAACTAATCCCACCACATAATTTATGTAGGACACTGACATTAACATTCCTCTCACATAGGCTGCAGTGAAGGGACAATTACTAGGACTCCACTTCTTCCGCTCGATAATACAAACATTTATTCCCCGAATCAGAGAAAATGGTTTCTTTTGGGTTGCGGAACCAGATTTGCCGATGATTAATTATCGGAGGCGGGTGTATTAAATTTTTATTTCGGGTTTAAGCGGAAGGATTTTCACGTCTCAGAGACGCAACCGTTGTTATGAATAAGTAGAGATTATGAAGTCTGCTCGGTTTATACCGTGCACTTTTCGGGATCGTAATAACGACTTCGAAAAATTGCTCCACAAATTATTGAATTTGAATGACAAAAATTTTACAAAATAAATGTCATTTAAATTTGATAAAATGACATACTTGTGCACTTGTGGTTTATGAATCCGTATTGGTTTTTACGTAGACATCCAGGTGACCGTTAGCATGGTAAATAGTTAACCAAAATTTGCCTGTTTATCCCCCCGAAAGATTGATGACGTCATCTCAAACTAGGATGTGCAAAAATATTATGAGTCTATTGTTGTGTTTTATCAGTCCATTCATATTAAAGATTCAAAAAAGTTAAAAAAACACCAGTGGTCGCAGAGGATTTTCCGATTCTCTCAAAAATAAAAAACGCAAGGAGCTCTAAAGATTATTGCAAATTCTTTAAAACAGAAGATTCTTAAAAGGAAACTTCCAAACTCTTAAAAATAAACAGCAAAGACCCCGTGATTTCTTCAAATTCTTTTAAAAATAAAACATAAGTGCTCCAAAGATTCTTTCATATTGTTTAAAAAAAAAGAACACTCAAGTACCTCAGAATTCTTTCAAACTTTTTCAAAAATTGAACACCAGATATCTTCGAAAAATGTTGAAGTTCTTTCAGAAAGAAAACTCAAGCAGCGCCGAAGATTTTTTCAAACGCTTAAAAAATAAGCTTCAAAGACCCCGTAGTTTCGTCAAATTCTTCTAAAAATAAAACAGAAAAGGCTCCGAAGATTCTTTCAAAAATTTTCAAAAACTAAACACTAGAGATCCTTTCGCAAGTTCTTTCAAAAATAAAGTGTAGGTAATTTCGAGAATTCTTTTGCATTGTTTAAAAAAAGACACTAGGAATAAGGATTATTCGAATTCTTTCAGAAATAAAACACTACCTCGAAGATTCTTTCATATTTAAAAAAAAAAGATACTAGGAATTTTTTCAAACTTTTTAATACACAGCACAAAGAAAGCGTGATTTATTAAAATTCTTTTAAAAATATATCACAAAGGGCCCCGAAATTTGTTTCATATTCTTAAAAAACACTAAGCGCCCCAGAATTCTTTCAAAATGTTCCAAAAACAAGTACAAGAAATCCCCAACAATTTTTTAAGTTCTGTCAAAAATAAAATACACAAGGGACGTTGAAGAATCTTTTATATTCTTTATTTAATTAAAAAAAACAGCACAAGTCCTTTAAGATTTTTCAAATTTTCAAAAATAGAACACAAGGTGATCTGAAGAGTCTTATAATTACCAAAAAACTCGAGACTTTTTTTCAAATTCACAAGAGGCTCCCAAAGTTCTTCCATATTCCTAAAAAAACCTCTAGGCTGCCAGAAACTCTTTCAAATTTTTTAAAAAACTCTATCAAAGACCTCGTAATTTCCTCAATTTTTTTTATAAATACAACATAAACGAAGATTTTTTCATATTCTTAAAAAAACAGCACTCAAGTACTTTCATATTTTTAAAAAAGAACACTAAGTGCCTCAGAATTCTTTCGAACTTTTCCGAAAACAAAACAACGAAGGTCTCCAAAGATTTTCAAATTATTTCAGTAATAAATGACTCAGATTCTTTCTAACCCTTAAAAAATAAGCTCCAAAGACTATTAAAAAAAAAACCATATACATCAGGGGTTTCCTAAAATTTTTCAAAATCTTAAAAAAAAAACGATACCTACTAGGTGTTCTCAAGATTCTCTGAAACTCTTAAAAATAAATACCAAAAGCTTTCATATCTAAAAAAAGATAACTAGGCTATCAAAGACCCTTTCAATCTCTTAAACACCAGCATCAAAGACCCTGTGATTTCTTGACATTCTTTTAAAAATAAAATTCAAGCTACTTTGAAGATTCTTCCATGTTCTTGAAAAAGAAGAGCACTCAACTATTTCAGAATTATTTCAAACTTTTTCAAAAAGAAAAAAACAGAAATCTTCGAAAATGTTTCAAGTTCTTTCAGAAACAAAACAGAAGAGGCCTTTAAAATTCTTTCAAATTCTTAAAAAATAAATCACAAAAACTTCGTAATTATTTCAAATTCTTAAAAAAAAAAACACCAGTGCTCGCAGAGGACTTTCCAATTCCCTCAAAAATAAAAAAACGGAAGGAGCTCTAAAGATTATCGCAAATTCTTTAAAAAAGTAGATTCTTAAAAGAAAAACACGTGTCCCAAGATTCCTTCAAACCCTTACTTAAGCAGCACAAGATCTTTTCAAACTCTTTCAAAAACAACATCAGGGGTCTCTGTTGACTTTTAAAATTCTTTCAGAAATAAAACACAAGGAGCCTTGAAAAATATTTTATATACCTAAAAAATGAACACAAAAAATTTCTAAGATTCTTCCAAAGTCTTAAAAATAAACATCAAAGATCGCGTGATTTCTTCAAATTCTTTTAAAAATAAAACATAAGTGCTCCAAAGATTCTTTCATATTGTTTAAAAAAAAAGAACACTCAAGTACCTGAGAATTCTTTCAAACTTTTTAAAAAAGTGAACACCAGATATCTTCGAAAAATGTTCAAGTTCTTTCAGAAATAAAACTCGAGAAGCGCCGAAGATTTTTTCAAACTCTTAAAAAATAAGCATCAAAGACCCCGTGGTTTCCTCAAATTTCTCTAAAAATAAAACACAAGAGGCTCCGAAGTTTCTTTGATATTCTCTAAAAAAAAAAAAACACTAAGCACCCCGGAATTCTTTCAAATTTTTTCAAAAAAGAAAACACCAGAGATTCTTTTGCAAGCTCTTTCAAAAATTAAATGGAGGAAACCTCGAGGATTCTTTTAAAAATAAAAAACACAAGAGACATCGAAGATTCTTTTATATTCTTTAAAAAAGGCACTAGGAATTGCTCAGATTTTTTCAAACTCTTAAAACATAAGCACTCGGAGATTTATTCGATTTTATTAAAAAATACACCAGAAGTCCTTTAAGATTTTTCAAATTTTCAAAAATAGAACACAAGGGGATCTGAAGATTCTTTCAAATTCTGAAAAAAACGACACAAAGTGTTCGCAGGATTCTTTCAAAGTTTTAAAATTATTTACAAAAAAACTCGAGATTTTTTTTCAAATTCTTTCAAAAATAAAACACAAGAGGCTCCCAAATTTCTTCCATATTCCTAAGAAAACTCTAGGCTGCCAGAAGCTCTTTCAACTCTTTAAAAACACTATCGTGATTTCCTCATTTTTTTTTTAAATACAACATAAACAAAGATTCTTTCATATTCTTAAAAAAAAGAGCACCCAAGTACTTCAGAATTATTTCAAATTTTTTCAAAAAGAAAAAAAATTCTTTCAGAAATAAAACACAAGACACTTCGAAAATTCTTTCCAACATTTAAAAAATAAATCACAAAAGCTTTGTAATTCCTTCGAATTCTTTAGAAAATAAAACGCAAAGGGCTTCAAAGATACTTTCATATTTTTAAAATAGAACACTAGCTGCCCTAGAATTCTTTTAAACTTTTCCAAAAACAAAACACCGAAGGTCTCCAAAGATTTTCACATTATTTCAGTAATAAAATGACTCAGATTCATTTGAACTCTTAAAAAATAAGCACCAAAAACTATTTAAAAAAAAAAAAACGTCTGCATCAGGAGTTTCCTAAGATTTTTCAAATTCTTAAAAGAAACGACACTAGGAGTTCTCAAGATTCTCTGAAAATCTTAAAAATAAATACCAAAAAATCCGATTTTTTTTCAAATTCTTTCAAAAATGAAACACAATGGGCTCGGAAAATCCTTTCATATCTAAAAAAAGAAAACTAGGCTATCAAAGACCCTTTCAATCTCTTAAACACCAGCATCAAATACCCCGTGATTTCTTGACATTCTTTTAAAAATAAAATTCAAGCCACTTTGAAGATTCTTCCATATTCTTGAAAAAGAAGAGCACTCAACTATTTCATAATTATTTCAAACTTTTTCAAAAAGAAAAAAACAGAAATCTCCGAAAATGTTTCAAGTTCTTTCAGAAACAAAACAGAATAAGCCTCTAAAATTCTTTCAAATTCTTAAAAAATAAACCACAAAAACTTCGTTATTATTTCAAATTCTTTCAAAAAAAACACCAGTGCTCGCAGAGGATTTTCCAATTCCCTCAAAAATAAAAATGCAAGGAGCTCTAAAGATTATTGCAAATTCTTTAAAAAAGAAGATTCTTAAAAGGAAAACACGTGTTCCCAAGATTCCTTCAAACCCTTACTTAAGCAGCACAAGATCTTTTCAAACTCTTTCAAAAACAACATCAGGTGTCTCTGTTGACTTTTAAAATTCTTTCAGAAATAAAACACAAGGAGCCTTGAAAAATATTTTATATACCTAAAAAATGAACACAAAAAATTTCTAAGATTCTTCCAAAGTCTTAAAAATAAACATCAAAGATCGCGTGATTTCTTCAAATTCTTTTAAAAATAAAAACAGTGTTCGCAGAAGATTTTTAATTTTTTTAAAAAAGAAGATTCTTAAAAAGAAGACATGTCCCTAAGGACTTTTCACATTCTTTCAGAAATAATTCTTTCATATTCCTTAAAAAGGAGCACTAGGCACCCCAGCACTCTTTCAAATCGATAAATTAAATACCAGAGTTTTCTAAGGATTATTCGAATTCTTTCAGAAATAAAACACTACCTCGAAGATTCTTTCATATTCTTAAAAAAATATATACTAGGAATTTTTTCAAACTTTTTAAAAAACAGCAACAAAGAACCCGTGATTTATTAAAATTCTTTTAAAAATATATCACAAAGGGCCCCGAAATTTGTTTCATATTCTTAAAAAACACTAAGCGCCCCAGAATTTTTTCAAAATGTTCCAAAAACAAGTACAAGAAATCCTCAACAATTTTTTAAGTTCTTTCAAAAATAAAATACACAAGAGACGTCGAAGATTCTTTTATATTCTTTATTTTATTAAAAAAAACACCAGAAGTCTTCTAAGATTTTTCAAATTTTCAAAAATAGAACATAAGGGGATCTGAAGAGTCTTATAATTACCAAAAAACTCGAAACTTTTTTTCAAATTCTTTCAAAAATAAAACACAAGAGGCTCCCAAATTTCTTCCATATTCCTAAAAAAACTCTAGGCTGCCAGAAACTCTTTCAAACTCTTTAAAAAACACTATCAAAGACCTCGTAATTTCCTCAATTTTTTTTTTATAAATACAACATAAACGAAGATTTTTTCATATTCATAAAAAATTCAGAATTATTACATTTTTTTCAAAAAGAAAAAAAAGTTCTTTCAGAAATAAAACACAAGAGGCTTCGAAAAATCTTTCCAACATTTAAAATATAAACCACAAAAGCTTTGTAATTCCTTCGAATTCTTTAGAAAATAAAACGCAAAGGGCTTCAAAGATACTTTCATATTTTTAAAAAAGAACACTAGGTGCCCCAGAATTCTTTCAAACATTTCCAAAAACAAAACACCGAAGGTCTCCAAAGATTTTCAAATTATTTCAGTAACAAAACACTAAGAATAGCTAAGATTCTTTCAAACTCTTTAAAAAAGAGCAGCCAAGACCCCGAGATTTGGTCAATTCTTTTAAAAATATATGACAAAGGACCCCGAAAATTCTTTCATATTCTTAAAAAAACGGAACATTAAGCGTCCCAAAGTTCTTTCAGAATTTTTCAGAAACAAATATTAGAATCCTCAAAAATTTTTAAAGTTCTTACACAAGAGACCTCGAAGATTCTTTCACATTGTTTAAAAAAATTGTACTAGGAACGACTCAGATTCTTTCGAACTTTTAAAAAATAATCACCAAAGACTATTTTCAAAAAAAGGATACATCATGGGTTTCCTACGATTTTCCAAATTCTTAAAAAAAACGACACTAGGAGGTCTCAAGATTCTCTGAAACTCTTAAAAATAAATACCAAAAGCTCCGATTTTTTTTTTTCAAATTCTTTCAAAAATGAAACACAATGGGCTCGGAAGATTCTTCCAGATTCTTGAAAAAGAAGAGGCTCCTAAAATTCTTTCAAATTTTTATAAAATAAACCACAAAAACTTCGTAATTATTTCAAATTCTTTTAAAAATAAAATGCAAAAGAGGTCCAAAGATACTTTCGTATTAAAAAAAAAAGAACACTAGGTGCCTCAGAATCCTTTTAAACTTTTTAAATAAGAGCAGCCAAGACCACATGATTTGTTCAAATCTTTTAAGAATACGTCACAAAGCGCCCCGAAAGTTCTTTCATATTCTTAAAAAACACTAAACGCCCCAGAATTCTTTCAACATTTTTCAAAAGCAAGTACCAGAAATCCGCAACAACTTTTTACGTTCTTCCAAAAATAAAAAACACAAAAGACCACAAGATTTTTTTACTTTCTATAAAAAAGGTACTAGGAATCGCTCAGATTCTTTCAAACTCTTAAGACATAAGCTCCAAAGACTTATTAGATTTATTCAATATTCTTCAAAAAAAAAAACACCAGAGGACCCCTAAGATTTTCCAAATTTTCAGAAATAGAACACAAGGGGATCTGAAGATTCTTTAAAAGTCTTTAAAATAAATACTAAGAGCCCCCAAATTTTTTTTAAATTCTTTCAAAAATAAAACACAAGGTGCTCTGAAGATTTTTTCATATTCCTAAAAAAAAGGACACTAGACTCTTTCAAACTTTTTAAAAACAGCACCAAAGAGGAGGCCTCGAAAATTCTTTCAAAAAAAGAAAAACACAGAAGCTTCATTATTCCTTCATATTCTTTTAAAAATAAAAGGCAAAATGGCTCCAAAGATACTTTCATATAAAAAAAAAACACATTGGGTGCCTCAGGATTCTTTCAAACTTTTTCAAAAACAAAACACCTAAGATCTCCGAAGATTTTTAAAATGATTTCAGAAACAAAACACTAGCATTAGCTAGGATTCTTTCAAACTCTTTAAAAAAGAGCAGCCAAAACCACATGATTTATTCAAATCTTTTAAAAATATGCCACAAAGCGCCCCGAAAGTTCTTTCACATTCTTAAAACACTAAGCACCCTAGAATTCTTTCAAAAACCTTCAAAAACAAGTACCAATTTTTTAAGTTCTTTCAAAAACAAAAAACACAAAAGACCTCGGAGATTCTTTTACATTCTTCACAAAAAAAAACACCAGAGGTGTCCTAAGAGTTTTCAAATTTTCAAAAATAAAATACAAGAGAATTCTTTCAAACTTTTAAAAAATCTTCGTAATTCTTTCAAATTCTTTTAAAAAGAAAACGCAAAGGACTCCAAAGATACTTTCATGTTTAAAAAAAATGCCCCAGAATTCTCTCCAATTTTCAAAAACAAAACACAAGAAGTTAAGATTCTTTTTTTCAAAAAAATCACTATAGGCTCTGAGAATTTTTAATTTTTTTTCAGAAATAAAACAAAAGAGGCCCTAAGAATTCGTTTATGTTCCTAACCAAAGAACACTCGGATCCCCTGAATTCTTTCAAAGTATTTGAAAAACCCAACAACACAAGAAAGATTCTCAAAAAAGTCACTAGAATTCCCTAAGATGCTTTAAAAAAACATCGAGATTTCTTCAAACTCTTTCAAAAATAAAACACACGGGTTCCTCAAAATTCTTTCAAAATCTTTTAAAAATAAACCATAAACAAATTTTCGTAGAAATCAATTCAGAGCGTTTGAAGATAATCTTTAGAATAAAATTTCTAGCGACGATAATAAACAGACATATTTATATTTCTTTAATTTTGATAACAAGAATTAATAAGAAAAATAAATGAGCAAATTTGACGTATCTAGAATTAAACACTACAGACCTATTAAATTTCTTGCCACTTACAATCCATTTGATTCTTGTTACTTATTAATTTGAATAAATCCTTAATAAATTTCTTAAAAATCCCTACCAAAAATTTGATGACGTCATCTCAAACTGTTGCTAAGTAAATCTCACTTAAAATTCATATGTAAACTGCTAGTTTCTAACTCTAAATAAAAATCTTATACATAAACACGGGGTGAATTAGCCCAACACTCAATTACGTAATTCTTCCCTTTTCCCTTCTTTATTCAACTTTACTTATTTTCCGTTAACTTCAATAGATCTCACAGTATCGCAAGGATTCCTTCCGATTTCCCCGATAAAAGACTTTCTTTGACGCCCTAATGTCATTAAAATTTAAATAAACCGCCCTTCGAAGGACAGAGAAGTATTTTGTACGTTGCCACCCGCAAAAGAGGGATTAGTAACGGACACAAATAAATGAAACTGTAAAAAAAGTCGATGGAAAGCTTCCAGGGTATTAAAATTTCATTTTACAGTTAATGATCTCACGCGAAACTCATACTAGTAAAAGAAGAGTAAAATTTACTGGATAAAATCTTTCCCATTAAACATGAATTAAAGGGGTGTGTAATGAAAATTGTTTAAAGTAGTTACGGATTGCAGTCTGTTTATTTTTCCAAGATGGTGAGAACCGAGCCCTGTACCAACATGCTTTTATTTTATCGTAAAGTGGAGTTGTTGTGTTATTAGAAACATTAATAACTTGTTTGATTTCTGTGTTGTAGTTCTCGTTTAAAAATAAAAATAAAGCTTAAGACGAAGCTTTTCAGGATAGAAAATGGCGGAAGTATCGTCCACGTTCCTCAGCCGCAAAAAATTATATCGTGTAAGAACTATAATATAAGAATAAATTTTCAGATGGCACTGAGGCCGAAGTACATTCAAACTTTGAATACACTAAAGCAATTTAATTCTGAGTGGTTGAATTTAAATGCAAAATTCTGTTCCGGTTGAGCAACTTCTTCGAAATATCAAATGTGTTCAGACTCATCGACCTATCCAGTAACTTTAACACTGTTATTATTACCATTCTTATTTTGTATTTTTAAGACCTTAGAGGAATCATTTTGAAAAAACAATTTGTGGATTTCAAAGCTGGTTGTTGTATTTATAAATTTCCAACGGAATTCGTAATCGCTTTCCGACAAGACATCAAACGGCATCTGCGCAGCGTAAAAATTTTGGTCGTGGAGCTAGGGAAAATTGAGTTTTCTTTTTATTAATTCCACGTGTAATAAATTTCCACTGTCAGGTGGAGTCTTTTGTTCGTATCGTATAGTCATAATATGGACCATAAAAGCTCGCGTTCTATGTAATCAATGTGATGCTTGCAAGGTTTTTACGTTTCAGGGCAAACTTTCAGCTATGTTCATTTAGTGTGTCGTTAACTAGCACTTTTCCATTAAAAAAAAACTTTCCACCCGATCAATTTACTATGTGTACAAGAGTTCTTTGTTATTTACTTTTCGTTACCCAGACAGTCGTACATATTTCAGCCTGAAAGAACTGATACGTGTTACCCAGCTGAAAAACCGATTAGGCTTTACAAATACCGATAAGATCACAATCATTAATCATGCTCTGAACCCACACAAGTCCACAATGTCAACAAACAATCGGATTCAATAACAGATCTAATTTCGCCGAAGGTAAATTTCAGCGGTTCTGTTGAGAGCGTTGACGCGGCAAAAATTGCGTTTGACTGGATAATAAGGCTGGGATTTAAATCTGATTCCTGTTTTGTCACCTACCCGAATTAAATATTAAAGTCTTGGCTTGTTTTGTCGGAAGTGAGGAAAGTCGCGTTTAATCGACGCAATTCCAGTTTAAGCTTCGGGAGAAATATTCTGCGGCAGGCAATCCGGATTTTAATTCGAAAGCTTCGAGGAGAAAAGCTGTGTAAAAATCTATACGTAATTGCGCAATAATCACTTAAATCAACAAGATGGCCGACAATGCGCATTGGTTTGGGATAAATTGGTCTACAGAATTTACGCAATACTTTGCTTACACTTGGAGTGCTGACTGATGTTTACCAGGTCGTGGCCGGTCAGGTCAGATTTATACGGTGATAATTTTTAGCAAAAATTAATGGGTAAAGTGAATTGCTTCAATATTCCTTTAAATTCTTTCAAGGCTCTCCAAATTTTTTCAAATTATTTCAGATTCTTTCGGATTCCTTTGAATTCTCTCAGTCTTTCAGATTTTCTCAGAATCACTCAAATTCTATCAGTTTCTCTCAAGTTTTCCCAGATTTTCTCACATTATTTCCGATTCTTACAAATGTCTGTTTCAGATTCTCTCAGTTTCTATCAGATTGTCCAAGATTCCTTCAGATTCTCTCAGGTTCTCCCAAATTTTATTAGATTCTCTATGATTCTTTCAGAATTATGTAAAAACTGCTGTAGTTTTTGATGCAAAATTAATTATTATTGTTACTATTATCATTATTGAATCTCTTAGAGTATTTCAGCGTTTTGCGGAGTCATTTTGAGTCTTTTAGATTGCTTCATGATCTCTTCAGCTTTATTCAAGTTTGTTCAGATTTCTTCAGATTCTTTCAGATTCTCTCAGATTGAACCATATTATCTCAAATTCTGTCAAATCCTCTGAAATTTTTTTAAATTCTGTCAAATTCCATTGAATTCTGTCAAATTCCGTTGAATTCTGCCAAATTCCGTTGAATTCTGTCAAATTCTGCCAAATTTTTTGAAAGATTATTTCAGAGTCCTTCAAATTCTTTCGGATTCCTTCAGATTCTCCCATATTCCTTCAGATTCCTTCAGATTCCTTCAGATTCCTTCAGATTTCTTCAGATTTCTTTAGATTTCGTCAGATTACTTCAGTTCCCTTCATATTCTTTCAGATTGTCTCAGATTTCTTCAGATCTGGAAAATTCTGTCAAATGCTGTCAAATTTTGTCGAATTCTGTCAGATGCTATGAAAGATTTCTTCAGATTCCTTCGGATTTCTTCAGATTTTCCTACATTTTTTCAGATTCAATCAGATTCCTTCAAACTTCTTCAAACTCTCTCAGATTCTTGAGGATTCTCTCAGATTGTACCCTATTATCTCAAATTCTGACAAATTTTGTCAAATTCTTCAAATGGTGTCATATTTTGTCGAATTCTGTCAGATGCTATCAAATTCTTTGAAAGATTTTCTCAGACTCCTTCAGATTCTTTCGGATTTCTTTAGATTCCTTCAGATTCTTTCGGATTTCTTTAGATTCCTTCAGATTCTTTCAGATTTTCTTACATTTCTTCCGATTCCATCAGATTCCTTCAGATTTCTTCAAACTCTCTTTCACATTTTCTCAGATTGTACTCTATTATCTCAAATTCTCTCAAATTTTGTGAAATTCTGTGAAATTCTGTAAAATTCTGTCAAATTCAGTCAATTTCTGTCAAACTTTTGCAAATTCTATTGGAAGGTTTTTTCAAATTCCTTCACATTCTTTCGGATTTCTATAGATTCCTTCAGATTCCTTCAGATTTATTCAGGTTTTCTTACATTTTTCAGATTTAATCAGATTGTACTATATTATCTCAGATTCTTTTAAATTTTGTCAAATTCTCTCAAATTCCGTCGAGTTCTGTCAGATTCTGACAAATTTTGTCAAATTCTTCTTCAAATTCTTTCCAATTCCTATAGATTCCTTCAGATTCCTTCGGATTAGTTCGCATTCTTTCAGATTCTGTTACATTTCTTCAGATTCTGTGAGATTCCTTTAGATTTCTTCAGCTACTCTCAGATTTCTTCAGATTCTTTCAGATTCTCTCAGATTGTACCCAATTATCTCAAATTTGTTCAATTTCTGTCAAAGTCTGTCAGATTTTGTCAAATTATGTCGAATTCTCTCAGATTCCGTCAAATTCTGTTAAATTCTTTGAAAGATTTATTCAGATTGCTTCAGATTCTTTGGGAATCTCTTACAGATTCTTTTAGATAGTACCATATTCTCTCAGATTCTTTCAAATTCTGTCAAATTAACTTTGTCAAATTCTCTCAAATTCTGTATAAGTTAAAGATGCTAAAGATTCTAAAAATGTTCTTTCAAACTCCTTCAAATTCTTTCGGATTTTTTCAGTTACTTCAGATTAATTCAGATTTTTTTAGAAATTTTCAGGTTCCTTTGTATTCTCTCAGATTGAACCCTATTATCTTACATTCTTTCAAATTCGTTCAAAATCTTTCGAATCCTGTCAAATTCTCTCAAATTTTGTCAAATTCTGTCAAATTCCATCGAATTCTGTCAGATTCTGTCAAATTTTTAGAAACATTTTCGTCAGATTCCTTCAAATTCTTTCGGATTTCTTCAGATTCCTTCAAATTCTTTCGGATTTCTTCAAATTCCTTCAGATTTCTTCAGATTCCGTTGGATTCTTTCACATTCCTTCAGGTTCCTTCAGATTCCTACAGCTTACTACAGATCCCATCAGTTTCCTTTAGATTTTTTCAGATTCTCTCAGATTTCTTTCGATTCTCACAGATTCTTTGAAATTGTACCCTATTATCTCAAATTCTTTCAAATTCTATCAAATTCAGTCAAATTTTATGAAATTCTCTCAACTTCTGTCAAGTTCTATAAAATTCTGTCAAATTCTTTGAAAGATTTTCAGATTTCTTCAAATTCTTTCAGATTTCTTCATATTCTTTCAGATTCCTTCAGGTTACTTCACATTCCTTCAGATTCGTTCTGATTCCTTCAGATTCCATCAGATCCCATCAGTTTCCTTCTGATTCTTCCAGATTCTCTCAGATTTCTTCAGATTCTTTTAGATTCTCTGAAATTGTGCCCTATTATCTCAGATTTATTCAAATTCTATCAAATTCTATCAAATTCTGTCAAATTCTCTCATCTTCTAACAAATCCAATAAAATTCTGTGAAATAGCATTACATCAAATTTTGTCGAAATCTGTCAGATGCTGTCATACCCTGTCAAATTCTTTACCTCAGATTCTTTCGGTCTTTCAAATTTTGGCAAATTCTATCAAATCCCGTCGAGTTTTGTCATTTTCTGTCAAATCCTGTCATATTCTTTGAAAGATTAAAAACCCCTTCAAATTCTATCGGATTCCTTCAGATTCTTTCAGATTTCTTCAGGTTTCGTCAGATTCCAACGAATTTCTTCAGAAACCTTCACATTTCTTCAGATCCTTCCAGATTCTCTCAGATCGTACCCTAGTATCTCAAAATTCTGTCCAGTTCTCACAAATTTTGTGAAATTCTGTCAAAGTCTGTCAGTTGTCAAATTATGTCGAATTCTGTCAGATTCCGTCAAATTTTGTCAAATTCTTTGAAAGATTTTTTCAGACTGCTTCAGATTTTTTGGGGATCTCTTACAGATTCTTTCAAAGTTTGTCAAATTCTCTCAAATTTTGTCAAATTCTGTCAAATTCAGTCGAATTCTGTAAGATTCTGTCAAATTCTTTGAAACATTTTTTCAGATTCCTTTAAATTCTTTCGGACTTCTTCAGATTCCTTCCGATTTCTTCAGATTCCGTTGGATTCTTTCACATTCCTTCAGGTTCCTTCAAATTCCTTTAGATTCCTTCAGATCCCATCAGGGTCCTTCAGATTCTTTCAGATTCTCTCAGATTTCTTCAGATTCTTACAGATTCTTACAGATTCTCTGATATTGTACCCTATTATCTCAGATTGTTTCAAATTCTATCAAATTCTGTCAAATTTGGTCAAATTCTCTCAACTCCTGTCAAATTCTATAAAATGCTGTCAAATTCTTTAAAAGGTTTTCAGTTTCCTTCGGACTCTTTCAGATTTCTTCAGATTCTTTCAGATTCTTTCAGGTTACTTCAGGTTCCTTCAGATTACTTCAGATCCGTTCAGATTCCTTCAGTTTCCTTCAGATTCTTTCAGATTCTCTCAGATTTCTTCAGATTCTTTTAGATTCTCTGAAATTGTACCCTATTATTTCAGATTCTTTCAAATTTTATCAAATTCTGTCAAATTCGATCAAATTCTGTCAAATTATATCAAATTCTGTCAAATTCTCTCAACTTCTGTCAAATTCAATAAAATTCTGTGAAATACCATCAAATTTTCTCGACTTCTGTCAGGTGCTGTCAAATTCTGTCAAATTCTTTGAAAGATTTTTTCAAACTCTTCCACATTCTTTCGGATTTCTTTGGATTCCATCAGATTTGTTCCAAGTCGCTCAGATTTATTCAAATTCTTTCAGATTCTCTCAGATTGTACCCTATTATCAAATTCTTTCAAGTTCAAATTTTGTGAAATTCTGTCAAATTCTTTGAAAGATTTTCAGATTTCTTCAGATTTTCTTACATTTCTTCAGATTCTCTCAGGTTGTACCATATTATCTCTGATTCTTTCAAAGTCTATCAACATTTTTTCAAATTCTCTCAGAATCTGTCACATTCCTTCGAATTCTGTCATATTCTGTCAAATTCTCTCAAATTCATTGAAAAATTTTTTCAGACTGCTTCAGGTTCTTTGAGAATCTCTTACAAATTCTCTTAGATTGTACCATATTCTCTCAGATTCTTTCAAATTCTGTCAAATTCTCTCAAATTTTGACAAATTCTGTCAAATTCAGTCGAATTATGTCAGATTATCTCAAATTCTTTGAAACATTTTTTCAGATTCCTTCAAATTCTTTCGGATTTCTCCAGATTCTTTCAGATTCCTTCAGATTTTGATGGATTCTTTCACATTCCTTCAGGTTCTTTCAGATTCCTTTAAATTCCTTCAGATCCCATTAGTTTCCTTCAGTTTCTTTCAGATTCTCTCAGATTTCTTCAGATTCTTACAGATTCTCTGAGATTGTACCCCATTATCTCATATTCTTCAAATTCTATCACATTCTGTCAAATTTTGTAAAATTCTCTCAACTTCTGTCAAATTCTATAAAATTCTGTCAAATTCTTTGAAAGATCATCAGATTCCTTCAGATTTTTTCAGATTTCTTCAGATTCTTTCAGATTCCATCAGATTCCATCAGATCCCATCAGTTTCCTTCAGATTCTTCCAGATTTTCTTAGATTTCTTCAGATTCTTTTAGATTCTCTGAGATTGTACCCTATTATCTCAGATTCTTTCAAATTCTATCAAATTCTGTCAAATTTTGTAAAATTCTCTCAACTTCTGTCAGATTCTATAAAATTTTGTCAAATTCTTTGAAAGATTTTCAGATTCCTTCAGATTTTTTCAGATTTCTTCAGATTCTTTCAAATTCCTTCAGGTTACTTCAGATTCCTTCAGATTACTTCAGATCCGTTCAGATTCCTTCAGATTCCATCAGATTCTCTCAGATTTCTTCAGATTCTCTTAGATTCTCTAAAATTGTACCCTATTATTATCTCAGATTCTTTTAAATTCTATCAATTTCTGTCAAATTCTATCAAATTCTGTCAAATTCTCTCAACTTCTGTCAAATTCAATAAAATTCTGTGAAATACCATCAAATTTTGTCGATTTCTCTCAGGTGCTGTCAAATTCTGTCAAATTCATTGAACGATTTTTTCAAACTCTTCCACATTCTTTCGGATTTCTTTAGATTCCTTCAGATTCAATCAGATTTCTTTAGAGTCTTTCAGATTTCTTCAAATTCTTTCAGATTTTCTCAGATTGTACCCTATTATCAAATTCTGTCAAGTCCAAATTTTGTGAAATTTTGTCAAATCCTTTGAAAGATTTTCAGATTTCTTCAGATTTTCTTACATTTCTTCAGATTCTCTCAGATTGTGTGATATTATCTCTGATTCTTTCAAAGTCTTTCAAAATTTTTTCAAATTCTCTCAAAATCTGTCACATTCTTTCGAATTCTGTCATATTCTGTCAAATGCTTTGAAAGATTTTTTCAGACTGTTTCAGATTCTTTGGAAATCTCTTACAGATTCTCTTAGATTGTACCATATTCTTTCAGATTCCCTCAAATTCTTTCGGATTTCTTCAGATTCCTTCAGATTTCTTCTGATTTCGATGAATTCTTCCACATTCCTTCAGGTTCCTTCAGATTCGTTTAGATTCCTTCGGATCACATCAATTTCCTTCAGATTCTTTCACTTTCTCTCAGATTTCTTCAGATTCTTACAGATTCTCTGAGATTGTACCCTATTATCTCAGATTCTATAAAATTCTGTCAAAATTCTTTGAAAGATTTTCAGATTCCTTCAAATTCTTTCAGATGTCTTCAGATTTTTTCAGATTCCTTCAGATTCCTTCATATTCCATCAGATCCCATCAGTTTCCTTCTGATTTTTCCAGGTTCTCTCAGATTTCTTCAGATTCTTTTAGATACTCTGAGATTGCACCCTATTCTCTCAGATTCTTTCAAATTCTATCAAATTCTGCCAAATCCTCTCAACTTCTGTCAAATTCAATAAAATTCTGTGAAATACCATCAGATTTTGTAGAATTCTGTCAAATGCTGTCAAATTCTGTCAAATTCTTTGAAATATTTTTTCAAACTCTTTCACATTCTTTCGGATTTCTTTACATTCCTTCAGATTATCTTACATTTTTTCAGATTCCATCAGATTTTTTCAGATTTCTTCAAATTCTTTCAGATTCTCTCAGATTGTACCCTATTATCAAATTCGAAATGCGAAATTCTGTCAAATTCTTTGAAAGATTTTCAGATTTCTTCAGATTTTCTTACATTTCTTCAGATTCTCTCAGATTGTACCATATTATCCCTGATTCTTTCAAAATCTTTCAAAATTTTTTCAAAATCTGTCAAATTCCGTCGAATTCTGTTATATTCTGTTAAATTGTTTGAAAGATTTTTTCAGACTCCTTCAAGCTCTGTCGGATTCCTTCAGATTCCTTCAGATTCCATCAGATTTCTTCTGATTCCTTGAGATTTTTTTACAATTTTTTAAGATTCCTCCAGATTCTCTCAGATTGTACCCTGTTGTCTCAATTTTTTTCAAATTCTTCAAACATCCTGAAAATTCTCAAAATCCTGGAGGTATTAAAAATATTAAAGATCCTAAAGATACTGAATTTGCTGCAGATCCGAAAAATTCCAAAAATTTTAAAGATGCCCATGAGTTTAAAGGTTCTAAAAATGCTGAAACTCCTGAAATTCATGAAGAAGATTCTAAATATCCCGAAGACGCTAAGGCTGCTAAAGATCATAAGGATGCTAAAGATACTAAAGTTTCTGAAAACCCTGAAAATTTTGAAGGTTCTAATGATTCCATCGTTTCCAAAGATTCTAAAAATGCTAAAGTTCCTGAAAAGTCTGAAGATTTTAAAGATTCTAAAAATTCTAAACGGCTGAAAATTTTGAAGATCCTAAAGATTCTAAAGATTCAAAAGATTTTAAAGATGCTAAAGATCCTGAAGACGTTGAAGACTTTAAAGGTTTTGAACATTTCTGCCCAAACTATTTGTAAAAATATATTTCCACTGAGAAACCTCAGTAGCAAAGTTCTCACCGATTTCTTAAAAAATGCCTACTTTGCTCAGAGTCATTTTACTTACGGACTAATATTCCGAAATATCCGAAGACCAAAATTTTTATAATATTTGTAAAATCTGGAGTTTGTGCAAATTTCGAAGTTTACACAATTCTAGAAACTATTGAAATTCTTCTTCTTAATTTTACAGAATTTGTGAAAAAATGTCTCTAACTTTCAAAGATTTCCAGGATTCCAAGGACGCCAAAACTCTAAGGACGATAGGAATCTCTGAAATTTCAAAAATTTTGGAGATTCCAGATTACAGATCTAAAAATCCTGATCTGAATTTTTTTTCTTCAATTTCGACCTCTTACTACAATCGGAATTTTTCTGTTTCAACTCGTTTTTGAAGAAAATTGTTTCGGTGGGGGTCCTGACTCACCTCGACCTGGTCTAGAACCCCCATAATTTTTTCTCAGTTTGTTAATAAAATCCCTATAAATGCCGACATTCGCTTAACTCTAACACTACATATCGTTAAAATTTTTGCCACCACGGTTCAACATCTGCCCTCTCGCACCGAATAAGCCCCAAATCATCACCCACTTTGGCCATTGGCGCTATTAAATGCCCCAAAATCCCCGTCATATTCAACTTTGATAATCGTTATCATCTACAACAATCTACATCATTACCATCAAGTGTAATTAATACAAAGTGCTTTCGCACGTCTCGAAAACGCGAAGTGCCGCCACTGGTGTTTCTCCCTTCCTATTCTTTACCCGACAAAGGGAGGATGTTCATACATTAAGTACAATTGCCGGAAGCTTCGTACTCGACTAAAGCGAATGCGAATACACGACCAGAGCTACATTGCATGTCATACGTTGTAACGAATTTGCACCTTGTTTGTCTTCAAACATCAATTAAACGGAGATGAACAAGAAGGGCTTTGCAACGTTACACGCTGGCCGGTCACAAACTGGAACGCCAGCTCTGGGTTGGGAATCAGCGGGACAGAATTTTAATTACATTTAACTCTGGCTTTGACAAATCAAGATACAGAGAAGTTCGCAAGTTGTGCGTCGATAAAATATGCCGCACTTGCTACTTAATGCTGTTTTTTTAACAAGGGCGCTGAAAGTTTTTCGGGGGAAATACATATGGAAGAAGTGTGGGGATTCCAACATTGAGTTTTACAAAGGAAAGGCTTTTTAGGGACGTCGCACATTTTTATTTTTATTACGAACTAAAATGAGAATGGGCGGTTTGGAATTTGCCGCCGCCTCTGACTTCACTTAAAGAGTAATATCTCGTTTACTCACTTTTTAATTAAAAACTAATTAAAAGAAAAACTTAAATCGGACTGATGAAAGGTACGAAACACAATCAAGATGAACTCGTCAACTGGTCCAAATAATATAGCAGATTCAGCGACAAAAAAATTGAAACATTGCAACACTTGCTACAATGTCGCTTTTTCCGGTAATCAAGTGCACGACATCTTGAAAGACCGGACGATAAGACCCTGTACGAAGGGCAATCATTGCAATCTGATCTCATGTTTTATTACGAAAACAAAAAGTTGCCTTAACGGGTTTTGAGTTATAAATTTTTATCGCTTGTTCGTTAACGGAAACAAGTTCAGAGAATATTTCACTCAAACACAAGCAATTAGAACTGATTTAGTTAATCTTCTTGCCCAGAAAGAGGTAAAAAGTCAGTTAATATAATTATTCTAACAAAATAACTCTTTTAACGTTGCTACGTAGAATTTTGTTTCTCTTTTCATTTATTATGGATGCATTTGTTTTTTAAATAACGTTGCTTACTTCTGGTAATACATCACGGTAATCTCTCAAATGCGGATTTACGAAAGAACTCATTATTTTTTCCATCCAATTTCGTCACACAACAGGAAACATCTTTAGGCTGTTTTCTGTTAAATTATATTTCATTAAGCAGTACCAAATATACAAACGAGTTTTTCTTTATAATGAAGGAGCGATCGATAGGGAAAAAACATTTAGGAGAAGAACATGCAGAAAATTGCCTTTGGAACGTTTAGTTGAAGTGGTTGTTTATCCGATATTACTAGGGGCAAATGGATATAATATTCATCAGTTATTCATTTGTAATGTACGTAACTATTGCTTAGTTATTATAGGAACATTCGAACAATACTGGTTGCGTCATTATATAACGGTAGTTAGTATATAAATCACCACTTAAAAAGCTTTTTTCCACACCTCTCGAATACGAAAGCAGCGACCACCTTGAGAGGATCTAAGAGAATATGGGAGACCTGAACGTATCTGAATGAATCTGAAGGAATATGAAATAATCTGGAAGAATCTGAGAGAGTAAGAGAGAATTTCAGAGATTCTGAGAGAATTTCAAGGAATCTGGAGAAATCTGACAGAATCTGAAGGAATTTTAAAGAATTTGAAAGAATCCGAGAGAACCTGAAAATATCTGAACGAATCTAAGGAAATATGAAAGGATCTAAAAGTATTTGAAAATATGGGAGATTTTGAGCGATTGTAAGAGAAATTGAAGGAATTTGAAAGAATCTGGGAGAATCTTGGAGAGAAAGTACTTGAACGAATCTGAAGGAATATGAAAGGATCTGAAAGAATTTGAGATAGTATGAAACAATCTGAAAGAATCAGAAGAAATTTGACAAACTTAGAAGCAATTTGAAAGAATTAGAGAAAATCTGAGAAAATCTGAGAAAATTTAAGAGAATTTGCGAAAATCTGAGAAATTGAGAGGGAATATGGGATAGTCTGGAGGAGTATGAGAGAATTAGAGAAAGGAGCGTGTAAGAGAGAGTTAAAGAATTTGAAGGAAGCTAGAGAAATATGAAAAAATCTCGAAAAACAAGAAAATATAAAAATAATCTGAAACAATCTGAACGAATTTGAGAGAATTTCAGAGAATCTGAACTTAATCTGAATAAATTAGAGACAATTTAAGAGAATCTGACATAATCTTAGAGAACCTAAAAGAATCAGAAAAAATCTGAAAGAATCTAAGAGAATCTTTGAGAATCTGGAATTAATCGAAGGAATCTGAAGGGATGTGCTAGAATCTACAATAATATGAAACAATTTGAAAGCATCTAAAAGAATCCAAAGGAATCCGAAAAAATGCTAAAAAATCCGAAAGAATCCGAAAGAAACCGAAAGAATCCGAAAGGATCCGAAAGAATCCGAAAGAATTGGAAAGAACCCGAAAGAATCTGAAAGAATCCGAAAGAATCCGAAAGAATCGGAAAGAATTTGAGAGAATCTGAAGTAATCTGAATAAATTAGAGAGAATTTAAGAGAATCTGACATAACCTTAGAGAACCTAAAAGAATCAGAAAAAATCTGAAAGAATCTAAGAGAATCTTTGAGAATATGGAATTATTCGAAGAAATCTGAAGGGATGTACTAGAATCTACAATAATATGAAACAATCTGAAAGCATCTGAAAGAATCCGAAAGAATACGAAAAAATCCGAAAGAATGCGAAAGAATCCTAAAGAATCCGAAAGAATCCGAAAGAATCCAAAAGCATCCGAGAGAATCCGAAAGAATATGAAAAAATCTGAAAGAATTTGAGAGAATCTGAAGTAATCTGAATAAATTAGAGAGAATTTAAGAGAATCTGACATAATCTTAGAGAACCTAAAAGAATCAAAAAAAATCTGAGAGAACCTTTGAGAATATGGAATTATTCGAAGGAATCTGAAGGAATGTGCTAGAATCTACAGGAATATAAATGAATCTGAAAGAATCCGAAAGAATCCGAAAGAATCGGAAAGAATTTGAGAGAATCTGAAGTAATCTGAATAAATTAGAGAGAATTTAAGAGAATCTGACATAATCTTAGAGAACCTAAAAGAATCAGAAAAAATCTGAAAGAATCTAAGAGAATCTTTGGGAATATGGAATTATTCGAAGGAATCTGGAGGGATGTGCTAGAATCTACAATAATATGAAACAATCTGAAAGCATCTGAAAAAATTCGAAACAATACGAAAAAATCAGATAGAATGCGAAAGAATCCGAAAGAATCCTAAAGAATCCAAAAGAATCCGAAAGAATCCGAAAGAATCTGAAAGAATTTGGGAGAATCTGAAGTAATCTGAATAAATTAGAGAGAATTTAAGAGAATCTGACATAATCTTAGAGAACCTAAAAGAATCAGAAAAAATCTGAGAGAACCTTGGACAATATGGAATTATTCGAAGGAATCTGAAGGAATGTGCTAGAATCTACAGAAATATAAATGAATCTGAAAGAATCCGAAAGAATCCGAAAGAATCCGAAAGAACCCGAAAGAATCCGAAAGAATCCGAAAGAATCCGAAAAAATTTGAGAGAATCTGAAGTAATCTGAATAAATTAGAGAGAATTTAAGAGAATCTGATATAATCTTAGAGAACCCAAAAGAATCAGAAAAAATCTGAAAGAATCTAAGAGAATCTTTGAGAATATGGAATTATTTGAAGGAATCTGAAGGAATGTGCTAGAATTTACAGGAATATAAATGAATCTGAAAGAATCCGAAAGAATCCGAAAGAATCCGAAAGAATCCGAAAGAATCCGAAAGAATCCGAAAGAATCCGAAAGAATCGGAAAGAATTTGAGAGAATCTGAAGTAATCTGAATAAATTAGAGAGAATTTAAGAGAATCTGACATAATCTTAGAGAACCTAAAAGAATCAGAAAAAATCTGAAAGAATCTAAGAGAATCTTTGAGAATATGGAATTATTCGAAGGAATCTGGAGGGATGTGCTAGAATCTACAATAATATGAAACAATCTGAAAGCATCTGAAAGAATCCGAAAGAATACGAAAAAATCCGAAAGAATGCGAAAGAATCCGAAAGAATCCGAAAGAATCCAAAAGAATCCGAAAGAATCCGAAAGAATATGAAAGAATCTGAAAGAATTTGGGAGAATCTGAAGTAATCTGAATAAATTAGAGAGAATTTAAGAGAATCTGACATAATCTTAGAGAACCTAAAAGAATCAGAAAAAATCTGTGAGAACCTTGGAGAATATGGAATTATTCGAAGGAATCTGAAGGAATGTGCTAGAATCTACAGGAATATGAAAGAATCTGAAAGCATCTGAAAGAATCTGAAAGAATCTGAAAGAAGCTGAAAGAATCTGAAAGAATCTGAAATAATCTGAAAGAATCTGAAAGAATCTGAAAGAATCTGAAAGAATCCGAAAGAATCTGAAAGAATCTGAAAGAATCTGAAAGCATCTGAAAGAATCTGAGATAGTATGAAATAATCTGAAAGAATCTGAAAAAAATTGTTAAGAATCTGAGAATCTGAAATAATCTGAAATAGTCTAGGAGAAACTGAAACCTGAGAAAATCTGAGAAAACTTAAAAGTATCTAAACAAATCTGAAGGAATATGAAGGGATCTGAAAAAATTTGAGATAACACCAAATAATCTAAAAGAATCAGAGATAATCTAAGGCGATCTTAAAGAATCTGGGAGAATTTGAGAAAATTTGAGGGATCCCGAGAGAATCCAAAGAAATCTGAGGACAGCTGACGGAATCTGAAGGAATTTGAAGTCATCTGAGAAAATCTGAGAGAATTTAGGAGAATTTGCGAAAATCTGAGAGAATATGAGAGAATTTGAGGGATTCTGAGAAAATTAGAAAAAAATTGAAACAGACTAAAGAACTCTCCGAAATTCTGAGGGTGTAAAAGAACGTTAAAGAATATGAAGGAAACTGAAGGAATATGAAAGAAACAAGAAAATATGAAAATAATTTGAAAAAGTCTAAGAGAATCTGAGAGAATTTATGGATTCTGAATAAATCTGAATAAATCTAACAGAGTCTGAATAATTTGGAAGAATCTACGAGAATCTGACATAATCTTAGGAAATTTAAAAGAATCTTTGAGAACCTGGAATTATCTGAAAGAATCTGAAGGAATATGCAATTGTGTATAAGAATAATATGAAGCAATACGGAAAAGTCTGAAAGAATCTGCAAGGATCTGGAAGGATCTGAAAAGATCTGAAATAATCTGAAAAAATCTGAATGAATTTAGAAAAACTGATAGAATATTGCACATTTTGAGAGAATATGAGAGAATTTGAAGGATTGCGAAAAAGAATCTGAAGAAATTTGAAAAAATCTCACAGAATCTGAAAGAATCTGAGAAAACCTCAAAGTATCTCTACGAATTTGAAATAATATGATAAAATCTGAGAGTATTTGAGAGAATCTAAGATAATCTGCGAAAATCTGGGAGAATCTGAGAGAATATGAAAGAATTTACGGGATTCTTAGAAAATCTGAAGGAATTTGAAGAAATCTGACAATCTGAAGGAATTTGAACGAAATCTGAGAGAATCTAAGAGAAAGTGAGAAAATCTGAGAGAATTTAACATAATTTGAGAGAATTGGGAACAATCTGGCAGAATTTGAGAGAATATGAGACAACCTGACGGATTCTGAGAGAATCACAGAGAATCTAGAGCAGTCTAAAGAAATGTCAATCTGAAACAACCTGTGAGAATCTAAGAGAATCTAAGACAGTTAGACAAAATCTGAGAAAACCTGCGAGAATCTGAATGAATTTAAGAGAATCGGACAGAATCTTAGAGAATCTAAGAAAAGCAGACCAAATCTGAAAGAACCTGCGAGAATATGGAACGATCAAAAGGAATCTGAAGGAATATGAAAGAATCTGAAGGAATCTGAAGGAATCTGAAGGAAACTGAAAAAGAAAGAAAGAATTTCAGGAAATTTGAGAGAATTTGACAGAATTTGAAAGAATTTCAAAGACTCTGAAGGAATCTGAAGAAATCTGAGAAAATCTGAAAGAATGCGAAAGAAACTGTAAGAATTTCTTAAAGTATTTTTGTTATAATTTAACAGAATTTAACAGAATTTTACAGAATTTAACAGAGTTTGGCAGAACTTTACGACTTATTTGACAGAACTTTAGGACTTTTACGATTTTTAGACATTTTAGAGCCTTTAGAATCTTATCTCTGTAGAATTTCTCTGGAATCTCTGGAACTTCTGGAATATCTGGGATCTTTGGGATCTCTGGGAACTCTGGGAATTGTGGGAACTCTAGAATCTCTGGAATCTCTGGTATCTTTCCAATCTTTAGAATCTTTTGATTCTTTTAAATTTTTGGAACCTTTGGAACCTTTGAAAACTTTGAAACTTTTGCAAACTTTGAAATATTTGGAACCTTTGGAATATTTGGAACTTTTGAAACCTTTGGAACCTTTGAAAACTTTGAAACTTTTGAAACCTTTGGAACTTTTGGAACCTTTGGAACATTTGGAACTTTTGGAACATTTGGAAACTTTGGAATCTTAGGAATCGTTGGAATCTTGGAATCCTTGGAATCTTTAGAACGTTTAGGATTTTTAAGACCTGTAGGATCTTTATGATCTTTAGGATATTTAGGATCATAAGAGTCTTTAAGATCGTTAGAAACTTTCGAATCGTTTGAATCTTTGAAATCTTTGGAATCTTTAGAATCTTTGGAATCTCTGGAATCTCTAGGATCTCTCGGATCCCCGAGATCTCTGGAAACTCTTTGATCTCTGGGACCTTTGGAATCTCGAGGATATCGGGGATCTTTGAGATCTCTAGGTCCTCTGGGATCTATGAGATCTCTGGGAACTATGGGAATTTTCGAATCGTTTGAATCTTTGAAATCTTTGGAATGTTTGGAATCTCTGGAATCTCTGGAATCTCTCGAATCTCTGAGATCTCTGGAAACTCTTTGATCTCTGGGACCTTTGGAATCTCGGGGATCTCGGAGAACTTTGGGATCTTCGGGTCCTCTGGGATCTCTGAGATTTCTGGGAACTCTGGGAATTTTGGAAACTCTGGGAATTTTGGAGACTCTTGAAACTCTGGGATCTATGGAATCTTTCCAATTGTTTGAACTTTTGGAACCATTTAAACATTTGGAAAAGTTGGAATCTTTGGAATCTTAGGAATTTTTAGAACCTTTGGAATCTTTGGAATCTTTAGGATCTCTAAGATTTTTAGGATCTTTAGAATCTTTGGAATTTCTGGAATCTATAAAATCTCTGGAATCTCTGGAATCTCTCAAATCTCCGGAATCTCTGGAATCTCTATAATCTATGGAATCTCTGGAATCTTTAGAACTTTTAGGATCTTTAAGATCTTTAGTATCTTTATTATGATCTTTAGGATCTTTAGGATGTTTAGAATGTTTAGGATCTTTAAGATCGTTAGAAACTTTCGAATCTTTGAAATCTTTGGAATCTTTGGAATCTTTGGAATCTTTGGAATCTCTGGAATCTCTGGGTTCTCTCGGATCTCTGAGATCTTTGGAAATTCTTTGATCTCTGGGACCTTTAAAATCTCGGCGATCTCGGGGAACTTTGGGATCTCTGGGTCCTCTAGGATCTCTGAGATCTCTGGGAACTCTGGGAATTTTGGAAAATCTGGAAACTCTGGGACCTCTGGGGCTTCTGGTTTCTCAGGGATCTCGGGGATCTCTGAAATCTTTAAGATTTCTGGGATCTATGGGATCTCTCCAATCTTTTGAAATTTTGGAATCTTTGGAACATTTGGAAAAGTTGGAATCTTTGGAATCTTGGGAATTTTTGCCACCTTTGGAATCTTTGGAATCTTTAAGATTTTTAAGATCTTTAAAATCTTTAGAATCTTTGGAATCTCTGAAATCTCTGGAATCCTTGAAATCTCCGGAATATCTGGAATCTCTATAATCTCTGGTATCTCTGGAATCTCTAGAATCTTTAGAACATTTAGGATCTTTAAGATCTTTAGGATCTTTATGATCTTTAGGATCTTTATGATCTTTAGTATCTTTAGGATCTTTAGAATGTTTAGGATCTTTAAGATCGTTAGAAACTTTCGAATCTTTCGAATTTTTGAAATCTTTGGAATCTTTGGAATCGTTGGAATCTTTAGAATCTCTGGGATCTCTCGGATCTCTGAGATCTTTGGAAAATCATTGATCTCTGAGACCTTTGGAATCTCGGGGATCTCGGAGAACTTTGGGATCTTTGGGTCCTCTGGGATCTCTGAGATTTCTGGGAACACTGGGAATTTTGGAAACTCTGGAAACTCTGAGATCTCTGGGACCTCTGGGCCTTCTGGTTTCTCAGGGATCTCGGTGATCTCTGAAATTTCTGGGATCTCTGAAATTTCTGGGATCTCTGAGATCTATGGGATCTCTCCAATATTTTGAACTTTTGAAACCTTTGGAACATTTGGAGAAGTTGGAATCTTTGGAATCTTAGGAATTTTTGCAACCTTTGGAATCTTTGGAGTCTTTAGGATCTTTAAGATCTTTAGAATCTTCAGAATCTTTGGAATCTCTGGAATCTCTGAAATCTCTGGAATCTCTGGAATCTCTGAAATTTCCGGAATCTCTGGAATCTCTATAATCTCTGGAATCTCCGGAATCTTTAGAACATTCAGGATCTGTAAGATCTTTAGAATCTTTATGATCTTGAGGATCTTTAGGATCTATAGGATGTTTAGAATGTTTAGGATATTTAGTATGTTTAGGATGTTTAAGATCGTTAAAAACTTTCGAATCTTTCGATCTTTGAAATGTTTGAAACCTTTGGAATCTTTGGAATCTCTGGAATCTCTGGGATTTCTCGGATCTCTGAGATCTCTGGAAACTCTTTGATCTCTGGGACCTTTGGATTCTCGGGGATCTCAGGGATCTTTGAGATCTCTGGATCCTCTGGAATCTCTGAGATCTCTGGGAACTCTGGGAATTTTGGAAACTCTGGAAACTCTGGGATCTCTGGGACCTCTGGGGCTCCTGGTTTCTTAGGGATCTCGGGGATCTCTAAAATCTCTAAGATCTCTGGGATCTATGGGATCTTTCCAATCGTTTGAACTTTTGGAATCTTTTGAACATTTGGAAAAGTTGGAATCTTTGGAATCTTAGGAATTTTTACAAACCTTTGGAATCTTTGGAATATTTAGGACCTTTAAGATCTTTAGGCTCTTTAGAATCTTTGGAATCTCTGGAATCTCTAGAATATTTAGAATCTCTAGAATTTCTAGAATCTAGGGACTCCATAGGATGTTTAGGATGTTTAGAATTTTAAGGATCTTTAGGATCTTTGGGATCTTAGGGATTTTGGAATCTTTGGAATCTTCGGAAGGCCTTTTACAAATTTTGGAAATTTTGGGCATATTAATTACTAGAAATTAAAATTATAAAGCTTTGGGACCTTGTTTGATCTTTTTTATGTTTAGAACTTTAGGACTTTAGTTTATTTAGAATATTTAGTGTATTTAGAATTTGCAATTTCTACTGTCTAGAATCTTTAACATCTTTAGAAAATCTCGTGCCTTCAGAATATTCGAAAGCTTTAAACATTTTCAATCTTTCAAACCTTTGGAAACTTTGGAGTCTTTAGAATCTGTAACAAATTTGAAAAATTTTTATTTTTCGAAATATGATCGGAATTAACAACATGAAAAAAAAGTTAAAACATAAAACTCAGTCTATTATCGTCTATCAAAAGTCTCTTTTGACATCGATTCACTTCACTCGTGTGAAGCGGAGCTGAATTTCATCACACTGCCGTCAATATAAAACAACAAAATAAACCCTTTTGTAATCTTGTAACAGGAAAAAGGAGTAAAAATGGTGTTAAAATATTTCAACAATACCTTATTTAAATAAAAATGAATTGAATTACAAAATATGTTCCGTCCAGACCGTGCATTTTTATACCTGGCTTGGCGTTTCGTGCATAAAATATTAAACATTTGACAAAATCCAGCACGAAACATGACAAATTAGCGTCAGTTGCTCGGAAGCTGAATAACTTTACCGAAATAGCACGCCCGTCTTTGTAAATACAGATAGACGTTCAAGTATTTGCTCCAGCAACTACCGTTGATTATTCTAATTGAAATATTTCGTATAGAACAATGTTAGTTACAAATTGCGGCTTGTATTTATTTCGAGCAAACCGACTTAGACATTATAAAATAACAGTTGTTTTATTGCCACTTGTTGCACCGTTGTGTTCTGGCTGCTTTTACCCCAAAAAACTATTTACAACTGCAAATGTGTTTCAGAGCTTTGTGGTAGTTTTTGCCTCGCCTTTGTGCAAAATTAGTGCCACCGAAAGTTAATTTTATTACGGTGGGTATTTTAAAATAATTCATATTTGCGTGTTTGTACCTGGAGGAACTCGCTCGAACAATTCTTCGCCGAGCAAACTTTCAGCTCGTTATGCGGAATTAAAATTGTTAACAAAAAAAAAAGCTTCTGTTCGGAAGATTTCGATACGCCGTATTCGGATTATAGTACACACTGGAGTCTTTTATCGGACTGCAACACAATAATTAGGATCGATACTGCTGGGAGTGAACCTTGAGGGCGGTTAAACAGGCAACATTTTCAGCGCTACTTTTTCTTTGATTTAATGTTGAATTTCGCAGGACTGAATAAATGAAAATTTTATCACTCTTTTGTATGTACACTGCAAACCTTTAGAATTTTTAATAAGATAATTTTAAGAAAACGTATGCTTAATTGCTGTTGTAAAGGAAGATAATTGAGGTTGATGGTAATGGTTAATTTTCTTTAATGAGTTTTATAATGTATTTTTTTAGGCTGCGTCGACACCTAGCTGCATGTGATGTAATAAAAGACGGAACCGAAAAAAATTCACGGATTTTTTTTATTCCACTTCTAAACTTTACCAGAGATCACAACGTGCGGATGCCTAAGTTAACACGTTTCGGAAAGCTATAAATAAATTGAGATTATTGACAATGATTATCATAATTATAAGGACAAGAAAAAGACCAAAGAAAGAAAATACGAAAACGATCGTAGCTATCAATATGACAAAAGATATAAAAAAGATGAACAGCCAAAGTAAGAGGAATAAAAATAAGGAAAACAAGAAGAAATCCACGAAAACGTTAAAATAAAGTTTGAAAAAATCTTGAAGATCCCTCTGGTTTTAATTTTGAAGTAATTTAAAAGAATCTCTGGGACCACTCGTGTTCTGTTTTTGCAGTAGTTTTAATTAAAAACGATGTGTTTTTGAAAGTAATTTGAAAGAATTTTGGGAACTCTTGGTGACTGTTTTGAAGGAAGAATCTTGGTCTCCTAATGATCTGTTTTTGAAAAAAAGTTGACCGAATTTTGGGGAATCTTGGTGTATTTTTTTTAATTAAAAGTATATGGGAGAATCCTGATGTTTTGGTCTTGAAATTATTTAAAAAAACAGGAAATTCCTAGTGTTTGAAGTTTTTGAAATAATTTTGAAGAAATTTTGTGTGGTGTTTTTTTCTAATAGACTTTCTAATTTTGAGGGCATCTGGTGTTTTGCTTTTGAAAGAATTTGTAAGAATCATGGGATGTCCTGCTTTTCTATTTTGGAAAAAATTGATAGAATTTTGAGGATACCTGGTCTTGTTTTCGAAATAATAAATAATTTGAAAGAATCTCGGGGAACGTTCGTGTATTCTTTCTGAAGTAGCTTGAAAGAATTTGGGGATCCCTTGTGTTTTGTTTTTGACGTGGTTTGAAGAATTTGGGGGATTTCTTGTATTTTGTTTTTGAATTAGTTTGAAAGAATCTCGGGGACTCATTTTGTTTTTGAAGAAGTTTGAAAAAATTTCGGGGATCCCTGAGAACTTAAGAGAATTTGAAATAATCTGAAAGACACTGAGAGTATTTGAGAGAATATGACAGAATCTGAGAGAATTTGAGGGATTCTGAGAGAATCAGAGAAAATCGGAAACAAATCAAATCTCAGAGATTATGAAAAGTGTGAGAGTATGTTAAGGAATCTCAAGGACCTGAACGTATATGAAAGAATCTCAAAAAATATAAGAGAATATGATAATAATCTGAAACAATGTGAGAGAATCTGAAAGCATCTGGAAGAATTTGAGGGATTTTGAGAGAATCTGAAGAAATCTGAATAATCATTACCGAATCTGAAGGAATTTGGAAGAACCTGAGAGAATCTACAGAATGTAAGAAAATCTGAGAGTATTTAAGAGAATTCTTAGAATCCTTAGAATTCATAGAATCCTTAGAATCCCCAGAATTCTTACAATCCTTAGAATTTTTAGAACCTTTAGAAACATTAGTATCTTTAAAAGCTATAGAATCTTCAGAATCCTTTGAATCTTTGGAATTCTTTGAGCCCTTTGAATATTTGAATTCTTTAAATCCTTGGAATTTTTGGAATCCATGGAATCCTTGGTATGCCTGGAATCCTCGGAAGCCTTGAGATCCTTGGGATCCTTGTAATCCTTGGAATCCTTGGAATACTTGGAATCTTTGGAAACTTTGGAATCTTTGGAATTTTTAGAATCCTTAGAATTCTCGGAAAACTCGGAATCTTCGGAATCCTCGGACTCTTCGGAATCCTTGGAATCCTCGGAATACTCGCAATCCCCGGAATCCTCGGAGTCTTCGGAACCCTTGGAACCTTTGGAAAACTTAGACTCCTTGGTATCATTAGAATTCTTGGTATTCTCAGAATTCCTGGAATCCTTGGAATACTTGGAATCCTTGGAATCCTTGGAATTTTTGGAATCTTCGGAATCTTTGGAATCCTTGGAATCCCTGGAATTTTTGGGATCTTTGGAATCCTTGGAATCTTTAGAACCTTTGAATCTTTGGAATCTTTGGAATTTTTGTAATCCATGGTATACTTGGAATCCTTGGAATTTTTGGAATCCATGGAATCCTTGGAACCCTTGGAATCTTTGGAATCCATGGAATCCTTGGAACCCTTGGTATCTTTGGAAACCTTGGAACACCTGGAATACTTTTAATCCTTGGACTCCTTGGTATCCTTAGAATCATTGGAATCCTTGAAATCCTTGGAACAATTAGAATACTTGGAATCCTTTTAGTTCTTGGAAAACTTGCAATCCTTGCTATCCTTGAAATCCTTGGAATACTTGGAATTTTTGGAATCCCTGGAATTCTTGGAATATTTGGAATCTTTGGAATTTTTGGAATTTATGGAATCTTTGGAATCTTTGAAATCTTTAGAATCTTTGGAATTCTTGGAATCCATGGTATCCTTGGAATCCTTGAAACTTTTGGAATATTTGAAATCCTTGAAATCCTTGGAATCTTTGGAATCTTTGGAATTTTTAAGATCTTTGGAATTCTTGGAATCCTTGGAATCCTTGAAATCCTTGGTACCCTTGAAATACTTGGATCCTTTTAATCCTTGGACTTTTTGGTATTCTTAGAATTCTTGGAATCCTTGGAATACTTGAAATTCATGCAACTCTTGGAATCCTTGGAACCCTTGAAATCCTTTGAATTTTTGCAATCCCTGGAATCCTTGGAATACTTGGAATCATTGGAGTCCTTGGAATTTTTGGAATTTTGGGAATCTTTGGAATCTTTGGAATCTTTATAATCTTTGGAATTCTTGGAATCCATGGTATCCTTGGAATCCTTGGAAATTTTGGAATCCCTGTAATCCTTGGAATACTTGGAATCATTGGAATTCCTTGGAATTTTTGGAATCTTTGGAATCTTTGGAATCCTCGGAATCTTTGGAATCTTTGGAATCTTTGGAATTCTTGGAATCTATGGTATCCTTGGAGTCCTTGGAATTTTTGAAATCCTTGGAATCCTTGGAATCCTTGGAACACTTAGAACAATAGAAATCCTTTTAGTTCTTGGAAACCTTGAAATCCTTGCTATCCTTGAAATCCTTGGAATACTTGGAATATTTGGAATCCTTGGAATTTTTGGAATATTAGGAATTTTTGGAATATTTAGAATCTTTGGAACCTTTGGAATCTTTGGAACCTTTGAAATCTTTGGAATCTTTGGAATCTTTGGAATCTTTGGAATCTTTGGAATCTTTGGAATTTTTGGAATCATTGGAATCCTTGGGTTTCCTTGGAATTCTTGGAACTCTTGGAATCCTTGGAATCCCTGGAACCCTTGGAACACTTGGAATTCTTTTAAGCCTTGGACTCCTTGGAATCCTTAGAATCTTTGGAATACTTGGAATACTTGGAATCCTTGGAATCCTTGGAATTTTTGAAATCTTTGGAATCGTCGGAATCCTTGGAATCTTTGTAATCTTTGGAATTTTTAGAATCTTTGGAATTATTGGAATTCTTAGTATACTTGAAATCCTTGGAATTCTTGGAATCCTTGGAATCCTTGGAATTTTTGGAATCGCTGGAATCTTTGGAATCTTTGGAATCCTTGGAATCTTTGGAATTTTTGGAATCCTTGGAATCCTTGGAATCCTTGGAACTCTTAGAACACTTCGAATCCTTTTAGTTCTTGGAAACCTTGCAATCGTTGCTATCCTTGAAATCCCTAGAATACTTGGAATATTTGGAATCCTTGGAATTTTGGAATATTAGGAATCTTTGGAATCTTTAGAATCTTTGGAACCTTTGGAATCTTTGGAATCTTTGGAATCTTTGGAATCTTTGGAATCATTGGTATCCTTGGGTCTCCTTGGAATCCTTGGAACTCTTGGAATCCTTAGAATCCTTGGAATCCTTAGAATCCTTGGAATCTTTGGAATCTTTGAAACCTTTGTAATCTTCGATACCTTTGGAATTTTGGAATATTTAGAATCTTTAGAATATTTGGAATCTTTAGAATCCTTGGAATCCTCGGAGTTCTCGGAATCCTCGGAATGTTCAGAATTTTCGGAACCCTCGGGATCCTCGGAATCTTCAGAATCTTCGAAATCTTCGGAAACTTAGGAATCCATGGAATCCTTGAAACTCTTGGAATTCTTGGAACCCTTGGAACCCTGAAATCCTTTTAATCCTTGGACTCCTTGGTATCCTTAGAATTCTTGGAATCCTTGGAATACTTGGAATCCTTGGAATTTTTGGAATCTTTGGAATCTTTGGAATCCTTGGAATCCCTTTAATTTTTGGAATCTTTGGAATCTTTGGAATTTTTGGAATCTTTATAATCTTTGGAATTCTTGGAATTCATGGTATCCTTGGAATCCTTGGAATTTTTGGAATCCCTGGAATCCCTGGAATCCTTGGAATCATTGGAATCCTTGGAATTTTTGGAATCTTTGGAATTTTTGGAATCCTCGGAATCCTTGGAATCTTTGGAATATTTGGAATTCTTGGAATCTATGATATTCTTGGAATCCTTGGAATTTTTGGAATCCTTGGAATCCTTGGAAACCTTGGAACACTTAGAACACTTGAAATCCTTTTAGTTCTTGGAAACCTTGAAATCCTTGCTATCCTTGAAATCCTTGAAATCCTTGCTATCCTTGAAATCCTTGGAATACTTGGAATATTTGGAATCCTTGGAATTTTTGGAATATTAGGAATCTTTGGAATCTTTAGAATCTTTAGAATTTTTGGAACCTTTGGAATCTTTGGAATCTTTGGAATCTTTGGAATCTTTGGAATCTTTGGAATCTTTGGAATTTTTGGAATGATTGGAATCCTTGGGTCTCCTTGGAATTCTTGGAACTCTTGGAATCCTTGGAATCCCTGGAACCCTTGGAACACTTGGAATTCTTTTAAGCCTTGGACTGCTTGGAATCCTTAAAATCTTTGGAATACTTGGAATCCTTGGAATCCTTGGAATTTTTGAAATCTTTGGAATCCTCGGAATCCTTGGAATCTTTGTAATCTTTGGAATTTTTAGAATCTTTGGAATTATTGGAATCCTTAGTATACTTGAAATCCTTGGAATTCTGGGAATCCTTGGAATCCTTGGAATTTTTGGAATCGTTGGAATCGTTGGAATCTTTGGAATCCTTGGAATCTTTGGAATCTTTGGAATCCTTGGAATCCTTGGAATCTTTGGAATCTTTGCAATCTTGGGAATCTTTAGAATCCTTGGAATCCTCAGAGTCCCCGGAATCCTCGGGATCCTTCTAAACCTGGGAATCCTGGGAAGCCTTGGAAGCCTTGCAATCCTTATAATTCTTGAAATGTTTGAAATCCTTGGAATCCTTGAAATCCATGGAATTTTTGGAATCCTTGGAATGCTTAAAATCTTCAGAATCTTCGAAATCTTTGGAATCTTAGGAATCCTCGGTATCCTCCGAATCCTTGGAATCCCCTGAATATTCGGAATCTTTGGAATCTTCGGAATCCTCGGAATCCTCGGACCCCTCGAAATCCTCGAAATCCTTGGAACCCTTCAAACCCTTGCAATCCTTGGAATCCTAGAAATCCTTGGAATCTTTGGAATCTATGGATTCTGTGGAATGTTTAGAATATTTATCTTTAGTCTCTAGTGTCTTTAGAGTCTTTGGAGTCTTCAGAACCTTCAGAATCTTTAGAGTCTTTAAAGTTTTTATAGTCTTGAGAGTCTTTATAGCCTTTAGAGTCTTAAGAATCTTCAGAATCTTCAGAATCTTCAGAATCTTCAGAATCTTCAGAATCTTCAGAATCTTCAGAATCTTCAGAATCTTTAGAATCTTTAGAATCTTTAGAATCTTTAGAATCTTTAGAATCTTAAAATCTTTAGAATCTTTAGAAAATTTAGAATCTTTAGTATCTTTAGAATCTTTAGAAACTCTAAAATCACTAGAATCTCATCTTCAGAATTTGAATTAGTTTGAAACAATCTTGAGGATCCGTGGTGTTGTTTTTGAAGTAGTTTCAAAGAATTTGGTGATCACTTCTATTTTGTTTTTGAAGTAGTTTGAAAGAATCTTGGGGACCCCTTATATTTTGATTTTGTTTGAAAGAATCTCGGGGACCTCTCGTGTTGTGTTTATAGGGCAGTTTGAAGGAATTGCGGGTACATCTCGTGTCTGGTTTTTAAAGTAGTTTGAAAGGATCTCCGGGTCCCCTTGTATTTGGTTTTTGGGGTAGTTTGAAAGAATCTCGGGGACCCCTCGTGTATCATTTTTGAGGTAGTTTGAAAAAATCTCGGGGACTGCTTATATCTGGTTTTTAAAGTAGTTAAAAATATCTTAGGTATCCTCGGTCTTTCTTTTGATGTATGTAATTTGAAGAAATCTCGAGGATCTCTCGTGATTGACTGATTAATTCATACAAAGCTGAGATTAATACGAAGGGTTAATTTATGTAGAATATCAAGTGTGTGCTTATCACCCTAGCGTCGTAAGTTTAGATACACTGCGTCAGTCAGTCAATGTCCTCCCCATTCCACCTGTGTCGGTATTAGGTAAAAATAATCAAACAATGCACCCCTGGGGCTGGTAATGGTAACACGCTCTCATAGTTTCCAGTTTCGAGTTATCGATTTGGAATGTTTCTCACCACAGTCGGCATTATACGTCCTCATTATTAAACTGACTGTATTTGTTTCATTCATCATAATTTGTATGTGTGTCTGACATTCAATGGATCTGCAATCTCTTAGTTTTAAACAGATCTATATCAATTTATTAATGTTCCAGTTCCCCTTTCAAATGCTAATTTCATGGAGTCTATTTAATTTGAGCGGAGCGTGTTTTAAAATTTAATTAATGGTTTTTAACGACACACCTTTGATGTTATTCTCGTCTCTTACTTAATAATGCATGTTAGCGTATCCAACAATAAATTCTCGATATGTTCCTCATTGTTTCGCAAGCGTGCACATTTTCAATTTCGCGCACAACAAAAGAAGTGGAAACTCGATATTAACATGCGTGTACAACAAACAGATTTTATTTCAAATACCTACTTCCATTAAAATACGACACAATGTAACCCAGGCGATGTTTACCCGGCTTCGAATTCGAAGATAAAGAAATAAATTAGTATTTTAATGTTCTGGAATAAATGAAATTTTACCGCGAATGCGAAGTTTCGTGTGCGCCCAGAAAATGCAGAAATCAGTGTTCACACGAGTTTCCGGCACGTTTAGCATTCATTGGAACCAGATTAAAAACAAGGACAAAAAGTGGATTTGAACGTTCGTAGATAAATAACAGCAAAAAGATAAATCTTATCTGGCGTATCGTAGAGGTTTTGAGTTCACAGTTTTTCGAGTGAAATTACAAACCCTATCACGTCGTGAACCGAAACTAATAAATTTTCACTTCACACCCTTTGCAAGAATAAAAACGTTCCCTAGGGAGATGTAGCAAATATGGCAACATATTTACTATGATATGCACATCACGGAGCTCCCAATTCGTTGTGCACCGGAACGTTGTCAAAATATTACGTGTTGTATTTGATTGGGAGTCGCGGCAGGAAAAATTAAAAAAATACGGAAAGTGGCAAACGTGCGCCAAATGGCGAACCACTGAAAGAGTTCCAATTTGTTTACTTTAGTTTAAAAAATAATCGCTTTTAAATTGCCACCGAGGGCTACGGCTAACCGTGGTGTGGTTAAAGAGCTTGCTTACTTTTATCGATAAACTTGAAAGTTCCTGAAAAACCGCTAGCGTTAGCAGTGTAAGACCCAGTGTGAAATTCCAGGACGAGGCCGGAGCTTGACGAATAAAGTAAAGCTGGGATATCTCCAAGACTCCCACAAAGTAAAAGATCCCACGGAGTGTATTCATTCACTTCTCCTTTCTCTAAATGGAGGAAGATCTTCAAGTAGTCGCCACGGATGCAGCTGAAAAAAGAAAAAATAATCAGTTTGGTGACCACCTAAGAAATCCGAAAAAAGCGCGCGTGCCAATGCCTGCGTTGACAGCTTTCAGAGGACGATAAAATCGTCCGACAATATTGTGTCATTGATTCTGAATCTCTCTCAAGTTTCGCCACATGTGGATTAAAACTTCTCGAAACGGCTTTTCGTCGGATTCGGAAACGTTGGTATTAATTTTTTTTGTGTTGTGTAATTTTTTTGTGGCGATGTTCTATAATTAGGTCCGATATTGGATGAGGGATCGATAGCAGCTGTGTATTGTATGATGATATTTAATCTTATCGGATCGCATATTGTTTTCCTTAGACCGCATCCACTTAAGGAAACCATAACGGTGGATTTGCTTGCCAATATCGTGGTAATTCGTCGAAGGTGTGTTGTTTTTGTTGGTTATGGTGTTTGAGGTACTAAACACCTAAATTTAGAATTTTTTCTTAAATAAAAAAAATAACATATACGTATACTTATTTTTACTTTTCCAGAGTAAGATAATCAAGTATTGTAATATTTTTCCGAATTTTCATAAACAGTATGAAAACACTGGTTTCCCGTTTCCGTATGTCTGTCGTCTATCTGTGGTCTATTGGCGGTTTTATTACTTTTTTGAAACACGTTTGGAACGCCTGGTATTTTTTTTAAACATCCCTTTTGATTTTAATTTTTAATTTAAAATTTTTTTGGGAATCTGTGGTGTTTTTTTAATCAGTATGAAAAATCTTAGGGGGATCGTTTTTTTAATAAATGTAAAATACTCTCTTATACGCTCCTGGTGTTTCGTTTTTGAAAGAATTTGTAAGAGTCTTGGGAGATTATTTTTGAAAAAAATTCAAAGAATTTTCAAGATTCTTCCTGCTTCGATTTTGAAAGAAACTGCAAGAATCTTGGGGCACCTGGTCCCCTGTTTTTGAAAAAAATCTACGAATTTTTGGACTTTATAGCGTTTTTTAAGAATTTTGGAAGTTTCTAGTTTTTTTGTTTTAATTAAAAGGATCTTTGGAGGGCCTGATGCTTTATTCTTGACAGAATTTGGAAAAATGAGGGTGCTTCTAGTGTTTTGTTTCTGAAAGAATTTAAAGAAATCTTAGGAGCCTCTAGGATTTTGTTTAGAAGAAATCATACTGAGGCCTCTGTTCTTGTGTTTTCAAGAGAATTTTGAAGAAAGTTTGAAAGAATCTTACTGGTGCTCTCTTTTGAAAAAAATTGAAAGAATTTTATGCTCCGATTTTGAAAGAAGTTGAGAAAATCTTGGGTTTTTGAAAAAAATTATAATAAGAATTTTGAAGACTCCTGCTTTTTCGAACTCTTAGTGTTTTGATTTTGAAAGAATTAAAAAAATGTTGAAGACATCTGGTGTTGGTTTTAAAAAATTGAAACAATTTTCGAGACTCGTGATGGCCCAATTTCAAAAGAAATTGAAAAAATCATGGGCCTCGCAGTGTTTTGTTTTTGAAAAAAATTTAGAAGAATTTTGGGGGCTCCTACTGTTTTGTTTTTGAAAAAAATTTGGAAGAAACTTAGGAGCTCCTGGTATTTTAAAGAATCTTGGAAATTCCTGCTGTTTTTGAAAGAATTTGTAAGAATCCTGAGAACCAGCGGTGTTCTATTTTTGAATAAATTTGAAAGACTTTTGATGATCTTGGGGTTTAGATTTTAAAAGACTGAAATAATCTTATATTTTTTCTTTTTGAAGAATGTGAAGGAAATACCTGGTGTTTTTTTTTTTTAATTTGAAAAAATCTTATGTATTCCTGGTGTTTTGTTTTTCAAAAATTTTGTAAAAACCTCGGAAGCCTCTGATAATTTATTTTTAGAAAAATTTGAGAGAATGTTGGGGACTCTTGGGGTTTGATTTTTGTAAGAAAGCCTTTGTGTTCTATTTTTGAAAAAAATAAAAAGAAAATCGATCTTCAATTTTGTTTAAAAAAAACCTAAAAATTTCTAGGGTTTCTAGCGGTTTTTTTTTTAATAAAGAAATCTTGGTATTTTGTTTTTGAAAAAATTCGAAATTCTTTTGGGAGCTGTTGGTGTTTTGATTTTGAAAGAATTTAAAAAATTTTTGAGGATGTCTGGTGTTATTTTTTAAAAAATTGAAACAATTGTGGAGGCTCTTGGTGTTCCGATTTTGGAAGAAATTGAAAATAATTTTGGGGGCTCCTACCGTGTTGTTTTTGAAAAAAAATTTGGAACAATTTTGAAGGCCCTTAGTGTTTTTTTAATTAAAATACTCTTAGGGAATCCTGGTGTTCGTTTTTGAAAGAATTTGGAAGAAACTTAGGAGCTCCTAGTATTTTAAAGAATCTTGGAGATTCCTGCTGTTTTTGAAAGAATTTGTAAGAATCTTGGGAACCAGCGGTGTTCTATTTTTGGATAAATTTGAAAGACTTTTGATGATTTTCGCGTTTAGATTTTGAAAGACTTTCAAAGAATCTTGCATTTTTTCTTTTTGAAGAATCTGAAGGAAATTCCTGGTGTTTTTTAATTTGAAAAAATCTTATGTAGTCCTGGTGTTTTGTTTTTCGAAGATTTTGTAAGAACCTTGGAAGCCTCTGATAATTTATTTTTAGAAAAATTTGACAGAATGTTGGGGACTCTTGGGATTTTATTTTTGTCAGAAAGCTCTTGTGTTTTATTTTTGAAAAAAATAAAAAAACAAATCTGCAATTTTGTAAAAAAAATCTAAAAATTTCGAGGGCTTCTAGTATTTTTTTTTAATAAAGAAATCTTCGTGTTTTGCATTTAAAAAAATTGTAAGAATTTTGGAAGCTTCTGGTGTTTTATTTTTGAATAAATTCGAAAGTCTTTTGGGAGCAGTTCGTGTTTTGATTTTGACAGAATTTAAAAAAATGTTAAGGAAGTCTGGTGTTATGTTTTTTAAAAAATTGAAACAATTTTGGAGGCTCTTTGGAGAAACTTAGGAGCTCCTGCTGTTTTGAAAAATCTTGGAGACTCCTGTTGTTTTTAAAAGAATTTGTAAGTATAGTGGGAGTCAGCGGTGTTCTATTTTTGAATAAATTTGAAAGACTTTTGGGTGCTCTTGGCGTTTTGATTTAGAAAGGATTGAAAGAATCTTGAAGGTAACTAAAATTTTTTTCTGGAAAAATCTGAAGGGAATCCGGAGTTTTTTTATTTTGAAAAAATCTTGGGTGCTTCTAGTGTTTTGTTTTGGAAAGCTTTTGTAAAAAACTTGAAAACCTCAAATAATTTATTTTTGGAAAAATTTGAGAAAATGTTGGAAGCTCCTGAGATATTATTTTTGTAAGAATTTGTAAGAAACTCCTGGTGTTCTATTAAAAAAAATGGATCTAGAATTTTACTTAAAAAAAAGTTATAAATTCGACGGCTTCTGGTGTTTTTTTTATTAAAGATATCTTGGGAGCCCCTGGTGTTTTATTTTTAAATTAATTTGAAAGTCTTTTGGAAGTTCTTGCTGTTTTGATTTTGAAAGAATTTGAAAACATATTGTGTGTTATGTTTGTTCAAAAATTGAGACAATTTTGGAAGCTCTTGGTGTTGCGATTTTGAAAGAAATTGAAAGAATCTCGGGGGTTCTTGTGATTCTAATTTGTAAAAATTTGTAAGAAAGTTAAAAAGTTGAAGGCTTCTAGTGTTTTATTATTAAAGATATCTTGGGAACTCTTGGTGTTTAGTTTTTGAAAGAATTTATAAGAACCTTGGGAGCCTCTGGTGTTTTATTTTTAAATAAATTCGAAAGTCGTTTGGAAGCTCATGGTGTTTTGATTTTGAAAGAAATTGAAAGAATCTTGGGGGCTCGTCGTGTTTTGTTTTTAAAAAAAAGTTGGAAGAATTTTGAGGCTTCTAGTGTTTTTTTTAATTAAAATAATCTTGGGGAACCCTGGTGTTTTGTTTTTCAAAGAATTTGAAGAGCTGTTGGGAATCCTTAGTGCTTTTTTTAAATAAATTTGAAAGAATCCTCCTGTTTTTGAAAGAATTTGTAAGAATCGTGGGAGACAGTGGTGTTCTATTTCTGAATAAATTTTAAAGACTTTTGGGAGCTTTTGACGTTCTGGTTTTCAAGAATTTAAAAGAGTTTTGAGGATACCTAACATTTTTTTTACTGGAAAAATCTGAAAAATGCTTGGAAATCCCTAGCGTTTTGCTTCTGAAAGATTTTTTTAAAAACCTTGGAAGTCTTGGATAATTTATTTTTAGAAAAATTTGAGAGAATATTGGGGGCTCTTGGGATTTTATTTTTGTAAGAATTTGTAAGAAACTCCTGGCGGTCTAAAAAAAAAAACTAAAAAAAAGAAATCTGGAATTTTGATTTAAAGGAAAAACGTTAAAAATTCGAGGGCTTCTAGTGTTTTTTTTTTTTTTTGTTAAAGAAATCTTGGAGACCCTGGTGTTTTGTTTTTCAAAGAATTTGTTAAGAATCATGGGAGTCTCTGGTGTTTTATTTTTGAATAAATTCGAACGTTTTTTGGAAGCTCTTGGTGTTTTGATTTTGAAAGAATTAAAAAAAATGTTGAGGATACCGGGTGTTGTTTTTTATTTTTTAAATTGAAACAATTTTGGAAGAAATTGAAAGAATCATGAGGACTCCTAGTGTTTTTTTTTTTGAAAAAAATTTGGAAGAATTTTGAAGACTGCCAGTGTTTTTTTAATTAGAATAATCTGTGGTGTTTTGAAAAATCTTGGAGACTCCTGTTGTTTTTGAAAAATTTGTAAGAATATTGGAACCAGCGGTGTTCTAATTTTGAATTTGAAAGTCTTTTGGGTGCTCTTGGAAGAATCTGAAGGGAATCCGGGGTGTTTTTTTTATTTTGAAAAAATCTTGGGTGTTCTTGGTGTTTTGTTTATGAAAAATTTTGTAAGAACCTTGGAAGCCTCTGATAATTTATTTTTGTAAAACTTTTGTGATTTTAATTTGTAAAAATTTGTAAGAAACTCCTGGTGTTCTATTTTTGAAAAAAAAAATGTAATCTGGAATTTTGATTAAAAATAACGTTAAAAATTTGAGGGCTTCTAGCGTTTTTTTGCTAAAGATATCTTAGGAACTCTTGGTGTTTTGAATTTGAAACAACAAAAAAAAATGTTGAACATACAAGGTGGTAAAAATTCTAGAGCTTCCAGTGTTTTTTTTATTAAAGGAATCTTGAAGGACCCCGTTGTTTTGGTTAAAAAATTTGAAAGAATCTTAGAGACTTCAGGTGCCTTGAGTGTGGAAAAATTTGGTGTTTTGTTAAAAAAAAAAAGTGTTGTGGATTTTTAGTATTTTGTTCTTTAAAAAAATTTGAAAAATTTTGGGACTTCTGGTACTTTGTTTTTGAAAATATTTAAAATAATCCTGGGAGCTTCTGGTGTTTTTTGCATGAAAGAATGTAAAAGAAACTTTGGGGGCTTCTGGTGTTTTTGAAAGAATTTGAAAGAATATGGCGGGCTCTAGTGTTTAGTCCTAAAATTAAATTGTAAAGTGTCTAAAAATGCTTCTATAAAAGTAATGCAATATATATGCATTTACATTTCCTGGAAGCATTGGCTACCCACAACAGGCTCTATTGGGACATGATTCCTGAAGAAATTGTGCACCTATTAAAACCTGCATTCATCTTCGAAACAAAAAAAGTTACAAACCACGAAACTGTGCAAAAATTTTAACCAAGTTCAGAACTGAATTATGCCTTAAACATAAAGTATCAACTGCGGAACTTTCTTTTTGACACTTCTACTACATTATTAGCACGCAAGGAGCGAATATTTCGGATTTAAACCGTCACGACGGATGGAAATCCTGCAGTAGCCCAAGGATATGAAAAATCCATTGGAAACTAAATGAAATAGCCAACGGAATTTCCTAGGTTCTGGACCTTCGAATTTCAGTGCACTTCAGCGTCTTCGCCTCAATATCACATTATCGACGCAACACACTACAACCACTCTTAATTTAAACCTCGAACTCCTCAAACCCAATTTTTCTCCAACTTGTCACGAAACGCGTTTTTCCTCATTAACTTCAGACAAACAATGCTTCAGAAGTTTCAGGCGACCGATTACCACCTTAAAGTGTACATAAATTTCCTAGCCAACTTTTAAAGTTAATTAAATCGATTCCTGAATGCACAAAAAGATTTATCTTTCTCCATTAAGTTCTGCGTTAAAAGCTATGATAAAGACTTGCAAATGCTCTCGCTTCAAACGAACTCGGTCTAATTTTAGTTGCTAACCATCGCAAGTGACAGATGTTGATTAGTTTTTCTTGCGCTTGGATTTTTGTCGCAACGAATGATTGAAGAGATTTTTATTATTTGCTCAGGTCTGAATCAACGTCTTCTTTTTGTTTCCTCCACTCTCTTTTTCGAGGAGACACTCTAATGCGAGCACGGCTTTGACTTTTTAATAAATTAAAATGGATGGAGAAAAGTAGATGTGAACGTTTTATTAGCGGGAAGGTGAAAGAGCTATTTGCTTATTAAAGCCAAAAGTGAGGTATGTGTGTATTGTATTGGAACAAAGCAATTACAGGCGAGTTGTCTTTATGTATCCAAAATGTATAGAACGAATCATCCCCGTTATCAAAATTCGTTATTCGTTGTATAAATAATTAGAGCAAAACAGTTCTTCGGTGTTTATTTCATGGCACTGTGGGTCTAGTTCATTAAAATTAATTCACCTGGATCGCAATATTTACCCGGACTTCCTGCTATCTGAATATGGATGAATGCCAAACATGTCGTGCGGTCACGTCTCTTTTAAAAATGTGATGTAAAGTATTTTACCTGGAATAGGAGCTTTTCAACGACACGTGTGAAATCGATCATCCCCTTTGGAAATAAAGCTCCAATCCCGGGTCCCAGAGCTCTTTCCGCATTCAATCTTACAGACAAATGTCGCTTATATGGAAATATATCATGATAAATACACTAAAATTCGTTTCCTTCGAGCATACACGTTTGATTTAAAAAGAAAAGAAACGAACTATTGCGTGCAATAAAAGAGCTTTTGGCACGTAAGTTGCACTTTTGTCGTTGGTGTAATTTGGAGCTTGAAATATGCGCTAAGTTTTCCCGTAATATATGATAGGAGCTGAAACACTCGTAATTCAATATTTTACGTGGAAATCTGACAAAATTTAAAGCTGGAACATTCGCGCCTAAGACCACAAGTCTCAATTTTACTTCTTCCTTGTGCGTTTTTCTTGTGCATAAATCTCGCCGGTTGTCGCATTATACCTTTGTAGTTTCTCTGCGTCATTCACTCCGATTATATCCCTGTTTTCTAATTCCGTTAGTATATCATTCTTATTTTTCGCATTTCTACGTGGAGTCCGTGGGGACTTCGTTTCGATATTTTTTGTTACGTAAATGTTGCATTGGCTTCCCGTTTGTAGAGTCGGAGTCGCAACAGGTGATGGAGTGGTCAATAAATAAACTATTTCCGTTTCATATAACACACTTGAATTTTTTCAATGAAACTGTCTAAATTATAAATTTCGGTCACTGTATTTGGAGCCAGAAGTTCCAAGCACTTAAAATAGCGACAAAAATTAAAAACCACACATTTATAGAACATTGCAAGTGTAAACAAAATTAAGAAATAATTAAGCCATTTTTAAGTTTCCTGTGACGTCAGCAACTTTTAGAGGGGATAAGTAGGTCAATAATAATAACATTCTTTTAAAGTGACGCTTCATTCACATTCTTAAAAAAAGATAATGCAACTGCAAAAATAATAATCCCGAGTGTAATTTTTTTTTAATTTGAAAAAATCTTTTCGACTGATTTTTTTTAAGCTTGAAAAACTCTTAGGGGTTTCTAGTGCTTTTTCTAAAAATAAAAACGGTTTTATAGTGTCATTTTTTAAAGAATGTAGAAGAATAGTCGGGACCCGAGTGCCTTTTTCTCAATTTGAACACAATTTTGGAATTTCTGGTGTTTCTTCTTCGAAAAAGTTGTAAATATGCTAATGGATACGGGTGCCTTCTTTTTTAAGATGCTAAAGAACGCTCTTTTTAGAAAGAACCTGGAACAATCTGGACCACTCATGGTGTTTTATTTTTAGAAAACTTTGAAAAGATCTAGGGGACTCTTGCTGCTTATTTTTAAAGAGTTTGAAAGAAACTTAAGGGCCTCCAGTATCTTTTTTAAGAATTCGAAAGAACTTTCAAAGTCCGAAGTGTTTTTTTTAGAGAATTTCAAATAACCTTTTTAATTCTGAAAAAGTTTGAAAAGATCTAGGGAATCCCGCATGTCTTTTTAACAAAAGGTAGAAGAATCTTTGGAGTCACGAGATTTCTAGTGTGTTTTTTGTAAGGTGCCAAAAAATCTTAAAGGCCCCTAGCTTTTTTAAAGAATCTGAAACCATCTTGACGGTCTTTGTGTTTTATTTTTTTTAAATTTGAAAAGATCTGTGGCCCTGAGTGTTTTTTTAATCGTAAAGAGTCTCTAAGGGGCCCAATGTTCTTTTTAATCTGAAAACAGCATTGAGGACTTATGGTGCTTTTTTTAAAGCTTGAAAGAATCCTAGGGATTCCTAGTGTGTTTTTTGCAAGATACCAAAGAATCATTAGGGCCCCTAGCTTTTTCAAAGAATCTGAAGCAATCTTGACGGCCACTGGTGTTTCATTTATGAAAAAATTTCAAAAGATCTAGGGAGTCCTGAGTGTCCTTTTTAAATAACGTTGAAGAATCTTTGAGGCCCCGAGTGTTCTTTTTAGTTTGAAAAGAATTGAGGGCTTCTGGTGAATTTTTTAAGAGTTTGAAAGAATCTTAGGGATTCATACCGTGTTTTTTGTAAGATTGAAAGAATCTTAAGCGCTTCCAAGAGTTTTTAAAAAGAATCTGAACCAATCTTGACGACCTCTCGTGTTTTGTGTCTGAAAAAGTTTGAGAGTCCCGAATGTCTTTTTTTAAAGAACGTAGAAGAATCTGCCTTTTTGAAAGAGTCTGAAAGAATTTTAGGCGCCGCCAGATTCTTTTTAAAAATTGCGAAAGAACTTTAAAGGTCCGCAGTATCTTTTTTAAAGAATTTGAAACACTCTTGACGGCTCCTGGCGTTTTATTTTTGAAATAGTTTGAAAAGATCTAATTAGGCGCCCCTAGTGTTTCTTTCTTAAATTTGATATTGAAAACACTTGGGGTCTCCTGGTGCTTTTTGTTAAAGATTTTGAAAGAATCTTAGGGGCCTCTAGTGTTTTTTCTAAGAACTCGAAACAATCTTATAATTCCGAAATGTCATTGGTGTCCTGCATGTTTGTTTTTAATTTGAAAACAATCTCAAGGGCTTCTAGTGTTTTTTAAGTGTTTGAAAGAATCTCAGGGATTCCTAAAGTTTTCTTTTTTTAACATGCCAAAGAATTTAAAGATCCGTAATGCCTTTCTATAAAGAATCTGAAGCAATATTGACGCCGCCTTGTGTTTCATTTTTGAAAAAGTTTGAAAACATCTACGGAGTCCCGCATGTATTTTTTAAAATAAGTTGAAGAATCTTTGGAGTCGCGAGTGTTCTTTTTTAATTTGAAAATCATCTTGAGGGCTTCTAGTTCTTTTTTTCAAAATGTTGAAAGAATCCTAGGGATTTCTAGTGTGTTTTTTGTAAGATGCCAAAAAATCTTGTGGGCCCCTAGCTTTTTTGAAACAGTTTGAAAGAATCTTAGGTGCCTTCAGTGTCTTTTTAAAAATGCGAAAGAACTGTAAAGGTCCGAAGCACCTTTTCTTAAGAATTTGTAACAATTTTAACGACTCCTGGTGTTTTATTTTTGAAAAACTTTGAAAAGATCTAAGAAAGAATAAGCTTAAGGAACTCTAGTGTTTCTTTAATTTAATGTTAAAAATTCTTGAGGTCTCTTGGTGCTTTTTGTTAAAGATTTTGAAAGAATCTTAGGAGCCTCTACTGTCTTTTTTAAGAATTCGAAAGAATCTTAAAGTTCGGAAGTGTCAGTTTTTCAAGAAGTAGAAGAATTTTTGGGGCCCTGTATGTTCTTTTTAATTTGAAAACAATCTCAAGAGCTTCTGGTGTTTTTTTAAGACTTTGAAAGAATCTCAGGGATTCCTAAAGTGTTCTTTTTTTTTAAGATGTCAAAGAACTAAAATGTCCGTAATGCCTTTCCATAAAGAATCTGAAGCGACCTTGACAGCCCCTTGTGTTTCACTTTTGAAAAACTTTTAAAAAATCTACGGAGTCCCGCATGTCTTAAAAAAAAAACGTAGAAGAATCTTTGCAGTCCCGAGTGTTCTTTTTAATTAGAAAATCATCTTGGGGATTCTAGTTTTTTTTTCAAATGGTTGAAAGAATCTTAGGAATTTCTAGTGTGTTTTTATAAGACGCCAACAAATCTTGAAGGCCCCTAGCCTAGAATCTGAAACCATCTTAACGGTCTTTGGTGTTTTATTTTTTAAAAAGTTTGAAAAGATCTGGGACCCCAAGTGTTTTTTTTTAATTGTTAAGAGTCTTTGGGGGCCCCAATGTTCTTTTTAATTTGAAAACAACATTGAGAATTTATAGTGTTTTTTTCTTAAAGCTTGAAAAATCTTAGGGACTCCTAGTGTTTTTTTGCAAGATACCAAAAAATCATAAGGGACCCTAGCTTTTTTAAAGAATCTGAAGCAATCTTGACGGCCCCTTGTGTCTCATTTATGAAAATGTTTGAAAAGATCTAGGGAGTCCTGAGTGTTCGTTTTAAATAACGTAGAAGAATCTTTGAGGCCCCGAGTGTTTTTTTAGTTTGAAAAGAATTGAGGGTTCTGGTGATTTTTTTAAGAGTTTGAAAGAATCTTAGGGATTCATACAGTGTTTTTTGTAAGATTGAAAGAATCTTAAGGGGTTTCAAGAGTTTTTAAAAAGAATCTGAACCAATCTTGACGACCTCTCGTGTTTTGTGTCTGAAAAAGTTTGAGAGCTTCCTTCAGATTCTTTCAACTTCTTTCGGATTCTTACAAATTTCTTCAGAATCTCTTAAATTTTATGAAATTCTCTGAGATTCTCCGAAATACCCTCCGATACTATCAGATTTAGTCGGATTCTCTCAAATTCTTTTAAATTCTCTCAGACACGTTCAAATTCTTTCAGGTTACTTGATATTTTCTCAGATTCCCTCATATTCTTTACGATCCTTTCAGATTCCTTCTGATTCTCTTAAATTCCTTCAGATTCTCTCAGTCACTCGTGTATTTTTTTTAAACAACGTAAAAGATTCTTAGGGGCCTCTATTGTGTTTTTTAAGAATTTGAAAGAATCTTAAAAGTGTAAAGTGTCGTTTTCAAAGAATGTAGAAGAATCTTTGGAGCCCCGAGTGCTGTTTTTAATTTGAAAACAATCTTGAGTGTTCTGATGTTTTTTTTAAAGAGTCTGAAAGAATCTTAGGGATTCCTAGTGTGTTTTTTGCAAGATACCAAAAAATCTGAAGCAATCTTGAGGGCCCTTGAAAAAGTTTGAAAATATATAAGACTTTTTTAAAGAACATAAAAGAATCTCGTGGACTAATAATTTAATAATTTGATATTAAAAAATTGCGGGAGCTCCTGGTCCTTTTTTTCAAGAGTTTGAAAAAATCTTAGCGATCTCTAGTCTTTTTTAAGGATTATAAAAAATCTGAAAATTCCGAAGTCTCGTTTTTAAAGAACATAGAAAAAGCTTTAGAGCTCCGAGTGTTCATTTTAATTGAAATTCTGGTGTTGTTTTTAAAACGCTTGAAAAAATCTTAGGGATTCCTGATTTTTTTTTGTTAGATGTCAAAGAATGTTAAGGACTCCTTGCGTCTTTTTTGCAGAATTTTAAACAATCTTGACGGTTCTTTGTGTTATATTTTTGAAAAAGTTTGAGAAGAACTAGAGAGCTTCCAAGGTCTTTTTTTTAAAGAACGTAGAAGAATCTTGGCGGACACGAATGTTTCTTTAATTTAATGTTGAAAAATCTTAGGAGCACCTGGTAGTTGGTTTTAAAGAGTTTGAAACAATGTTATATTTTATGTTTTTAATTTGAAGACAATCTTTGGACTTCTGGTCCCTTTTTGAATCTTATTCTTGTTTCTTTTTTAAGAATTCGAAAAAATCTTACTGGTCCGAAGTGTCGGTTTTAAAAAACGAAGAAGAATCTTTGTGGCATTTTTAATGAGTTTGAAAGAATCTTAAGGATTCCTAGTGTGTTTTTTTGTAAAATGTTAATGATCTAGGGAGCCCCGAGGGTCTTTTTTTTAAAGAACATAGAAAAAATTTTGGGAGTCACGAATACTTCTTTTTAAAGAATTTGAAAAAATCTGTGGTGTCTCTAGTGTTTTTCCTTAAGAAAGTGAAAAAATTTGGATCTGTAAAAGTAAAATAAATAAAGAACAATTGTAATTGTAATTGTAACAGATTTTGTGAGATCCTTTCAGAATCGCTCATATTTTCCCAGAAGCTCTCAGATTCTTTAAGATTTCTATATATTCCTTCAGATTCTGTCAAATCCTTTCATATTTCTGAAGATTCCTCGTGGTTGTTGTAGAATCATTCGGAAACTTTCAGATTCTCTCAGAATTCCTCAGATTCTCTCAAATTCTCTCATCTTTTTTCAGATACTCTAAGTTCTCTCAGATTCCTTTAGACTCTTTCAAATTCTTTCAGATTTTTCAGTTTAGTTCATATTCTTTCGAGTTAGTTCAGATTCTCTCACATTCTCTAAAATTTTATCACATTCTATCAGATTCTGTAAGATATTTTCAGATTCGTTCAGATTCCTCTCGATTCCTTCAAATTCTTTCAACTTCTTTCAGATTCTTACAGATTTCTTCAGAATCTCTCAAATTTTATGAAATTCTCTGAGATTCTCCGAAATACCCTCCGATACTATCAGATTTAGTCGGATTTTCTCAAATTCTTTTAAATTCTCTCAGACACCTTCAAATTCTTTCAGATTACTTGATATTGTCTCAGATTCCCTCATATTCTTAACGATATTTTCAGATTCCTTCTGATTCTATTAAATTCCTTCAGACTCTCTCAGTCGCTCGTGTGTTTTTTAAACAACGTAAAAGATTCTTATGGGCCTCTAAGTTGTTTTTTAAGGATTTGAAAGAATCTTATAACTGTAAAGTGTCGTTTTCAAAGAACGTAGAAGAATTTTTGGGGCCTCGAGTGCTCTTTTTAATTTGAAAACAATCTTGAGTGTTCTGATTTTTTTTTAAGGGTTTGAAAAAATCTTAGGGATTCCTATTGTCTTCTTTTTTTTAAGATGCCAAAGAACTTAAAGGTCCGTAGTGCCTTTGTATAAAGAATCTGGCAGCCCCTGGTGTTTTATTTTCGAAAAACTTTGAAAGGGTCTAACGTAGAAGAATCTTGAAGGCTGCGAGTGTTTCTTTCTTTAATTTGGTGTTGAAAAATCTTGAGGGCTCCTGGTGTTTTTTTTTAAGATATAACAGAAATTAAAGATTGGAAGTGTCGTTTTTAAAGAAAATAGAGCCCCGAGTGTTCTTGTTAATCAGAAAATCATCTTGAGGGCTTCTAGTGGTTTTTAAAAGTTTGGATAAATCTTAAAGATTTGTATAGTATTTTTGTAAGATGCCAAAAAATCTTAAAGACCCCTAATTTTTTTGAAGAATCTAAAGCAATCTTGATGGTCTTTGCTGGAAAAAGTTTGAAAAGATCTAGGGTCCCGAGTGTTTTTTCTTTATTGTAAAGAACCTTTAGGTTTAAAGAGTCTGAAGCAATCTTGACCGCCGCTGGTGTTTTATTTTTGAAAAAGTTTTAAAAGATCGACGGGTCACTCGTGTATTTTTTTTAAACAACGTAAAAGATTCTTAGGGGCCTCCAGAGTGTTTTTTAAGAATTTGAAAGAATCTTAAAAGTGTCAAGTGTCGTTTTCAAAGAACGTAGAAGAATTTTTTGGCCCCGAGTGCTCTTTTTAATTTGAAAACAATCTTGAGTGTTCTGATGTTTTTTGTTAAGAGTTTGAAAGAATTTTAGGGATTCCTGATTCTTTTTTTGTTAATGTCAAAGAACCTTAAGGAGTCCTTGCGTCTTTTTTAAATAATTTGAAGCAATCTTGATGGTTCTTTGTATTATATATATTTTTGAAAAAGTTTGGGAAGAACTAGAGAGCTTCGAAGGTCTTTTTCTTAAAAAACGTAGAAGAATCTTGGCGAACACGAATGTTTCTTTAATTTGATGTAGGAAAATCTTAGGAGCTTCTGGTACTTGTTTTTAAAGAGTTTGAAAGAATGTTAAGGACCTCTAGCGTCTTTTTTAAGAATTCGAAAAAATCTTATTTTTTATGTTTTTATTTTGAAGACAATCTTCGGAGTTCTGGTGCTTTTTTTTAATCTTAGGGATCCCTTGTTTCTTTTTTAAGAATTCGAAAAAATCGAAGTCGGTTTTAGCAAACGAAGAAGAATCTTTGTGGCCTTTTTTGATGAGTTTGAAAGAATCTTAAGGATTCCTAGTGTGTTTTTTTGTAAAATGTCAATGATCTGGGGAGCCTCGAGGGTCTTTTTTTTTTAAACATAGAAAAAATTTTGGGGGTCACGAATACTTCTTTTTAAAGAATTTGAAAAAATCTGTGGTGTCTCTAGTGTTTTTCCTTAAGAAAGTGAAAAAATTTGGATCTCTAAAAGTAAAATAAATAAAGAACAATTTTAAGTCAACACTTCTATGAGCAATTAATAAAAATATTCAGACGAATGTAGCAACTGAGTTAATAAAACAAGCGACGGACACCTGGAAATGGAGAACCTACTGTTTCAAATTCTAGTATCCGCCCGAGAAATAAAATTTTAAATTTAAATTTAACAGTGAGGGAAATTTATCACAAAAAATAATAATTGTAAAACTCGCAAAGCAAAGCGTCAGTTTATGTTGAGTAAACTAATACATTTTTGTAATTTTGAGTCCTCAATTACTAATAATAGAAATTCGTAGATAGTCCCCGCATTAATCATAAAATTTCCAGGCGGATTTAGCCAGCTAGGTCAAAGTAATGCACTAACAGCCCTCTTAACTTTTTTCCTTGCCCTTTGTAGGCCACCAGCATTTGAAATAGTCCGACGTCTTGAACACTCTATTTCAGACTCTGTCAATTTATTTCAAATTCCCTCTAATTCATTCAGATTCTTTCAGATGCTCTCAGATTTTCTCACATTTTCGCAAAATCCTTCTGGTTCTCCCAAAATCGTTCATAATCTTTCAGATTCCCTCAGAATTCCACAGATTCACTCATATTTTTTCAGATACTCTAGGTACTTTCAGATTCTCTCAGATTCCTTAAGATTCCCTCAAATTCCTTCAGGTTCGTTCCGATTAGCTCAGATTCTTCCGCATTAGTTCAAATTCTCACATATTCACAAATATTCTCTCAAATTATGTCACATTCTATCAGATTCTGTAAGATTATTTCAGGTTAGTTCAGATTCATTCAAATTCCTTCAGATTCGTTAAGATTCTTTCTGACTCCTACAGATCCTTTCAAATTCCCTCAGACTCTTACATATTCCTTCAGATTCTCTCAGATACTCCTATAATCTCTCAGATTTTCCGAGATTCAAATTCAGATTCTTTCGGGTTATTTCATATTCTCTCATTTTCTTTACAATCCTTTCAGATTTCTCCAAGATTCTCTCAGATTTTGTCAGATTCTCTTAATATCCTTCAGATTCTCCCAGATTCTTTCAAATTCTCTCAGAATCTGTCACATTTTCTCAGATTGACTCAAAATCTCGGATTCCTTCAGATTTTCTCAGATTATTTCAGAATCTTTCAACTTATTTCAAATCCCCCAATTTTTGTTAGATCCTTTCAGAATCCCTTATATTTTCCCAGATTCTATCACATTCTATCAGATTCTGTAAGATTCTTTCAGATGTGTTCAGATTCTAACCGATTTCTTCAGATTCTTTCAAGTTCTCTCAGATTCTTACAGATTCCTTCAGATTCTCTCAAATACTCTTATAATCCCTCAGGTTTTATGAAATTCACTGAGATTTTCCGAAATACTCTCATATTCTCTCAGATTCTATCACATTTTCTGAGATTCTCTCATATTCCCACAGATTCTCCCAGATTCTCAGATTCTTTCAGGTTATCCCAAATTCTCTCACAATCTCTCAAATTGTTTCATACTGTCTCAGATTCCCTCAGATTATTTCGAGTCTTTCAAATTCTTTCAAATTTTTTCAAATTCTCAAAGATTCCCTTAAATTCCGTCACATTCTAACAGATTCTTGCTGATTCCTTCAAATTCTTAGAAGTTCTCTCAAATTTATACAGATTCCTTCAGATTCTCTCGCATTCTAAGAAAATCTCTGATATTCTCGAAAATGCTCACGATTACTCTCATACCCTCTCAGATTCTTTCAGATTTTCTGAAATATTTTCCGATTTTTGCCGATTCTATCAGATTCTCTCGAATTCTCCTAAATTTTCTCAAATTGCTTCAAATTCCCTCAGATTCTCTCAGAGTATTTCAGATTCTCTTAAATACCTTCAGATTCTTGCAAATTTTCTCAGATTGTCTCAGAATTTCTCAGATTCCTTCGGATTTTCTCAGATTATTTCAGAATCTTTCGATGAACTTCAAATTCTCCAGATTTTGTGAGATCCTTTCAGAATCTCTCTTATTTTCCCAGAAGCTCTCAGATTCTTTAAGATTTCTATATATTCCTTCAGATTCTGTCAAATCCTTTCATATTTCTGAAGATTTCTCGTGGTTGTTGTAGACTCATTCTGAAACTTTCGGATTCTCTCAGAGTTCCTCAGATTCTCTCAAATTCTCTCATCTTTTTTCAGATACTCTAAGTTCTCTCAGATTCCTTTAGATTCCTTCAAATTCTTTCAGATTTTTCAGTTTAGTTCATATTCTTTCGAGTTAGTTCAGATTCTCTCATATTCTCAAAGATTCTCTAAAATTTTATCACATTCTATCAGATTCTGTAAGATATTTTCAGATTCGTTCAGATTCCTCTCGATTCCTTCAGATTCTTTCAACTTCTTTCAGATTCTTACAGATTTCTTCAGAATCTCTCAAATTTTATGAAATTCTCTGAGAATCTCCGAAAAACCCTCCGATACTATCAGATTTAGTCGGATTCTCTCAAATTCTTTTAAATTCTCTCAGACACCTTCAAATTCTTTCAGGTTACTTAATATTTTCTCAGATTCCCTCATATTTTTTACGATCCTTTCAGATTCCTTCTGATTCTCTTAAATTCCTTCAAATTCTTATAGGCCTCTAAGTTGTTTTTTAAGAATTTTTTTTTTTGAAAGAATCTTAAAAGTGTAAAGTGTCGTTTTCAAAGAACGTAGAAGAATTTTTGGGGCCCCGAGTGCTCTTTTTAATTTGAAAACAATCTTGAGTGTTCTGATGTTTTTTGTTAAGAGTTTGAAAGAATTTTAGGGATTCCTGATTCTTTTTTTGTTAATTTCAAAGAATCTTAAGAACTCCTTGCGTCTTTTTTAGAGAATTTGAAGGAATCTTGATGGTTCTTTGTGTTATATTTTTGAAAAAGTTTGAGAAGAACTAGAGAGCTTCGAAGGTCATTTTTTTGAAGTACGTAGAAGAATCTTGGCAGACACGAATGTTTCTTTAATTTGATGTTGAAAAATCTTAGGAGCTCCTGGTACTTGTTTTTAAAGAGTTTGAAAGAATGTTAAGGGCCTCTAGCGTCTTTTTTAAGAATTCGAAGAAATCTTATTTTTTATGTTTTTAATTTAAAGACAATCTTTGGACTTCTGGTGCTTTTTTTTTAATCTTAGGGATCCCTTGTTTTTTTTTAAGAATTCGAAAAAATCGAAGTCGGTTTTAACAAACGAAGAAGAATCTTTGTGGCCTTTTTTGATGAGTTTGAAAGAATCTTAAGGATTCCTAGTGTGTTTTTTTGTAAAATGTCAATGATCTGGGGAGCCTCGAGGGTCTTTTTTTTTAAACATAGAAAAAATTTTGGGGGTCACGAATACTTCTTTTTAAAGAATTTGAAAAAATCTGTGGTGTCTCTAGTGTTTTTCCTTAAGAAAGTGAAAAAATTTGGATCTCTAAAAGTAAAATAAATAAAGAACAATTTTAAGTCAACACTTCTATGAGCAATTAATAAAAATATTCAGACGAATGTAGCAACTGAGTTAATAAAACAAGCGACGGACACCTGGAAATGGAGAACCTACTGTTTCAAATTCTAGTATCCGCCCGAGAAATAAAATTTTAAATTTAAATTTAACAGTGAGGGAAATTTATCACAAAAAATAATAATTGTAAAACTCGCAAAGCAAAGCGTCAGTTTATGTTGAGTAAACTAATACATTTTTGTAATTTTGAGTCCTCAATTACTAATAATAGAAATTCGTAGATAGTCCCCGCATTAATCATAAAATTTCCAGGCGGATTTAGCCAGCTAGGTCAAAGTAATGCACTAACAGCCCTCTTAACTTTTTTCCTTGCTCTTTGTACGCCACCAGCATTTGAAATAGTCCGACGTCTTGAACACTCTATTTCAAATTCTCTCTAATTCATTCAGATTCTTTCAGATGCTCTCAGTTTTTCTCACATTTTCGCAAAATCCTTCTGGTTCTCCCAAAATCGTTCATAATCTTTCAGATTCCCTCAGAATTCCACAGATTCACTCATATTTTTTCAGATACTCTAGGTACTTTCAGATTCTCTCAGATTCCTTAAGATTCCCTCAAAGTCCTTCAGGTTCGTTCCGATTAGCTCAGATTTTTCCGCATTAGTTCAAATTCTCACATATTCACAAATATTCTCTCAAATTATGTCAAATTTTATCAGATTCTGTAAGATTCTTTCAGGTTAGTTCAGATTCATTCAAATTCCTTCAGATTCGTTAAGATTCTTTCTGACTCCTACAGATTCTTTCAAGTTCCCTCAGACTCTTGCATATTCCTTCAGATTCTCTCAGATACTCCTATAATCTCTCAGATTTTCAGAGATTCAAATTCAGATTCTTTCGGGTTATTTCATATTCTCTCATGTTCTTTACAATCCTTTCAGATTTCTTCAAATTCCCTCAAATTCTTTTTAGTTCTATCATATTCTCCAAGATTCTCTCAGATTTTGTCAGATTCTCTTAATATCCTTCAGATTCTCCCAGATTCTTTCAAATTTTCTCAGAATCTGTCACATTTTCTCAGATTGACTCAAAATCTCGGATTCCTTCAGATTTTCTCAGATTATTTCAGAATCTTTCAACTTATTTCAAATCCCCCAATTTTTGTTAGATCCTTTCAGAATCCCTTATATTTTCCCAGATTCTATCACATTCTATCAGAATCTGTAAGATTCTTTCAGATGTGTTCAGATTCTACCCGATTTCTTCAGATTCTTTCAAGTTCTCTCAGATTCTTACAGATTCCTTCAGATTCTCTCAAATACTCTTATAATCCCTCAGGTTCTATGAAATTCACTGAGATTTTCTGAAATACTCTCATATTCTCTCAGATTCTATCACATTTTCTGAGATTCTCTCAGATTCCTTCAGATTCTCAGATTCTTTCAGGTTATCCCAAATTCTCTCACAATCTCTCAAATTGTTTCATACTGTCTCAGATTCCCTCAGATTACTTCGAGTATTTCAAATTCTTTCCAATTCTTTCAAATTTTTTCAAATTCTCAAAAATTTCCTTAAATTCCGTCACATTCTAACAGATTCTTGCTGATTCCTTCAGATTCTTAGAAGTTCTCTCAAATTCTTACAGATTCCTTCAGATTCTCTCGCATTTTAAGAAAATCTCTGATATTCTAGAAAATACTCACGATTTCTCTCATACCCTCTCAGATTCTTTCAGATTTTCTGAAATATTTTCCGATTTCTGCCGATTCTATCAGATTTTCTCGAATTTTCCTAAATTTTCTCAAATTGCTTCAAATTCCCTCAGATTCTCTCAGAGTATTTCAGATTCTCTTAAATACCTTCACATTCTTGCAAATTTTCTCAGATTGTCTCAGAATGTCCCAGATTCCTTCGGATTTTCTCAGATTATTTCAGAATCTTTCGATGAAGTTCAAATTCTCCAGATTTTGTGAGATCCTTTCAGAATCTCTCATATTTTCCCAGAAGCTCTCAGATTCTTTAAGATTTCTATCTATTCCTTCAGATTCTGTCAAATCCTTTCATATTTCTGAAGATTCCTCGTGGTTGTTGTAGAATCATTCGGAAACTTTCAGATTCTCTCAGAATTCCTCAGATTCTCTCAAATTCTCTCATTCCTTTAGATTCCTTCAAATTCTTTCAGATTTTTCAGTTTAGTTCATATTCTTTCGAGTTAGTTCAGATTCTCTCATATTCTCAAAGATTCTCTAAAATTTTATCACATTCTATCAGATTCTGTAAGATATTTTCAGATTCGTTCAGATTCCTCTCGATTTCTTCAGATTCTTTCAACTTCTTTCAGATTCTTACAGATTTCTTCAGAATCGCTCAAATTTTATGAAATTCTCTGAGATTCTCCGAAATACTCTCCGATACTATCAAATTTAGTCGGATTCTCTCAAATTCTTTTAAATTCTCTCAGACACCTTCAAATTCTTTCAGGTTACTTGATATTTTCTCAGATTCCCTCATATTCTTTACGATCCTTTCAGATTCCTTCTGATTCTATTAAATTCCTTCAGAATCTCTCAGTCGCCCGTGTGTTTTTTAAACAACGTAAAAGATTCTTATGGGCCTCTAAGTTGTTTTTTAAGGATTTGAAAGAATCTTAAAAGTGTAAAGTGTGGTTTTCAAAGAACGTAGAAGAATCTTTGGGGCCCTGAGTGCTCTTTTTAATTTGAAAACAATCTTGAGTGTTCTGATTTTTTTTTTAAGAGTTTGAAAGAATTTTAGGGATTCCTGATTCTTTTTTTGTTAATGTCAAAGAATCTTAAGGACTCCTTGCGTCTTTTTTAAAGAATTTGGAGCAATCTTGATGGTTCTTTGTGTTATATTTTTGAAAAAGTTTGAGAAGAACTAGAGAGCTTCGAAGGTCTTTTATTTAAAGAACGTAGAAGAATTTTGGCGAACACGAATGTTTCTTTAATTTGATGTTGGAAAATCTTAGGAGCTCCTGGTACTTGTTTTTAAAGAGTTTGAAAGAATGTTAAGGGTCTCTAGCGTCTTTTTTAAGAATTCGAAAAAATCTTATGGTTCCGAAGTGTCGGTTTTAAAAAACGAAGAAGAATCTTTGTGGCTTTTTTGATGAGTTTGAAAGAATCTTAAGGATTCCTATTGTGTTTTTTGGTAAAATGTCAATGATCTGGGGAGCACCGACTTGAAAAAAACCGTGGTGTCCCTAGTGTTTTTTCTTAAGAAAGTGAAACAATCTGGACCTCTAAAAGTAAAATAAATAAAGAATTGTAAGTGAACACTTCTATGGGTAATTAATCAAAACAGAGAATGGTAAAAAAATTCAGACGAATGTAGCAACTGAGTTAATAAAACAAGCGACGGACACCTGGAAATGGAGAACCTACTATTTCATATTCTAGTATCCGCTCGAGAAATAAAAATTTTAAATTTAAATTTAACAGCGAGGGAAAAGTTATCATAAAAAATAATAATTGGTTATGTTGAGTAAACTAATACATTTTTGTAATTTTTGGTCCTCAATTACTAATAATAGAAATTCGTAGATAGTCCCCGCAATAATCATAAAATTTCCAGGCGGATTTAGCCAGCTGGGTCAAAGTAATGCACTAACAGCCCTCTTAACTTTTTTCCCTGCTCTTTGTACGCCACCGGCATTTGAAATAGTCCGACGTCTTGAACACTCCCTAACTTCCAGTAACAATATCCAGCTTGAAATACACCCTCACACTTATTAACCATATGTAAACTACAACTTTAAACACAGTTTTGAAATCTATTTAACATAAATTAACTCCTTCGGCATTTGTTTGTTGCATATTCCCCCCGGCGGCCGACGCCTAACAACTCTTATTATGGACTTAGCAAAGTAAATTACTCTTAAAGCCGCTGAGGTTGAGATAGTGACTTTCTCCCTTAAACCATGTTAAAGGATTTGCAGTTAGTAATGTAGAACTTACACTTAGGGCTCCTGTTGGTGAAAATCCGGTCGAATCGGCTCAGACCCGTTTAGATACGTGTTGCCAGCGCCGGCTCTAATAGTATAAGGACTTTTCTAGAGTACAGGAAATTGAATACGCTTCTACTAAAAGCCTCCAACATTCGAGGGTATATTTATAAATAACGTTAGCCGAGGTTTAGATTAAACCTCGGTGTCATTAGCAGGCTATTATTCACCCTGCGTGGATGAATCAAAATGGACAGTTTTCATTTAGCGCTTTTACGGAGACGGTTAATTACGAAAACGTCGGGTCATTCGTCACGCGGTAGACGTCCAACAGTTACAGAAACCTCGCCCGTGATTGGTCTCTTCACCGCGTTTTTTCTATAATTTTAGAGCGGTTATATAGCGGGGCGTCTAGTTCACTCTATTATAATGAAAAATTTTTCTGAACAAACCGCACGGTCGGATGGAGATCGCGGTTTCAATATTTAAATCATGAAATGACTTTTTTAAAAACCTTTTACCAACTCCAACATTATTAACGAGTTCGAAGCAGGTACGAATTTCCAATCGATTCTCGGGGCGCTGCATACAACATTTAAGTCCCACTTTGAAAATCTGCGGCTAACTTCTTTCTTTATTGACTTAAGAAACAAAGTTATATGAGAACCGAGCTACAAAAAGTCCTACTTTGCACCCGAGGGGTCGGTTTAAGCGTTTCGTGGAAAGACTTATGACTGCGTGTATTGCCGAGAACAAGTAGTAGTTTCCGGTAGACCGCACTTTCGTTCAATCGATTCCATACGTAATCCTTGGCAACAAATTTCATAAGAACTTCGGCGGTAAACGAAATTAAACTTCTCATTTGCAGCAGGGTTGCCGAAAACTGCTTTCGGGGAATTAGACGCCGCCTCCCGAAAAGGAATATTTATGGGGAATAATCGATCTGTCAATATTGATGTTTTATACGTGCACGGGATTCTGGTGAGTGTTTTGCACGCAATATCTCACTTTCTGGGGACTGTTGTGCGATGGGAGTTGAAAAGTTAAACTGAAGCTTTTAAGTAAACTTCTAGATTGTTTTACGGTGTACTGGATGAAAGCGAGTTTCGTTGGACTGTGATAATTTTCGCAGTTTTTGTCATTGTGTTAGATAGAGTTTTAAGCAGAATGTGAAGAAAATTAAGACACTCACTCGAGGTTTGTTTTCCGCACATCGAAATCCAAAAAGCTGATTTCGATGATTTGGCCGACGTTTGCGATGAAGGTGTAAAGTAAACAGTCTATGTTGGCGTGGTAAGGCTGGGGGAAGTCCGGACTTTTGAAGATGCCTTCTTCTTTCCCAAACATGGCGGAAAATACGACACATTCACACCCTGAAAATTGTTGTATAAACAAATAAGGTTGCTATTTTTTTGTTGCACAAAATTACCTGGATGAACTGCTTGGCAAACTGTAGTAAACATTAACTGCAACATCAGCACCAAAATGGGCACCTGCAACAATAAATAGGACTTACTTAGCAGAATTTTGAGTGACGTCATCGAAGTTTCGGTGGGGATAAACAGTCATGTTTTAGTTAAAGCGCCAGGCTTAGTATATACTGTGTAAAAAAATTGTCAACTGACGACCTAAAATTACATCATCTGTAATATTTATATACTAATAAAAATGAAAAGCGCATTGAATTAAAAAAATATATCTAAAATTAATTAGATATAAATCAGCAGACATTATAATCACGCAATACGATTCTTTCAAATTCCCGGAGATTTTCTCAGACTCTTCAACATTCTCTCACATGCCTTCAGATGCTTTCGGATCCCCTCAGATTTTCTCGAATCTTTAATCAGATTCTCTTAAATTGTCCCAGATTATCTCAGAATCTCTCTGATTCTCGGATTCTCTCACACTCTCTCAAAATATGTCAGATTATTTCATATCTTTCAAATATTTTCAGATTCTTCCAATTTTTTTCAGATTCTTTCATAATCCTTCATATTCGTTCAGATTTTCTTAGACGCATTCAGATTTCTTCAGTTTTTTCATAGTTCTTCAGATGTCTTCAGATTCTTCCAAATTATACCATATTCTTTCAGATTCCCACAGATTCTTACAGCTGCACACAGATTCTCTCATTTTCCTTCAGATTCTTTTAGATTCCTTCAGATTTTTTCAGATTTTTTCAAATTCTCTCAGATACCTTCAAATCCTCTTAAAATCTCTCAATTTTTTCAGATTGTCTCAGAATCTCTCAGATTTCTACCGATTCTCTCAGATTTTCTCAGACCATTTCCGAATCTATCAATTTATTTCAAATTCTCTCAAATTCCTTCAGATTCCTTCAGATGCTCTCAGATTTTCTCACATTTTCGCAAATTCCTTCCGGTTCTCCCAAAATCGTTCAGAATCTTTCAGATTCCCTCAGAATTCCACAGATTCTTTCATATTTTTTCAGATACTCTTGGAACTTTCAGATTCTCTCAGATTCCTTAACACTCTTTCAAATTTCTTCAGGTTCGTTCAGATGAGCTCAGATTCTTCCGCATTAGTACAATTTTTTTCATATTCACAAATATTCTCTCAAATTATGTCACATTCTATCAAATTCTATAAGATTATTTCAGATTCGTTCAGATTCATTCAAATTCGTTCAGATTCGTTAAGATTCTTTCGGATTCCCACAGATTTTGTCAAGTTCCCTCAGACTCTTACATATTCCTTCAGATTCTTTCAGATATTCCTATAATCTCTCAGATTTTCAGAGATTCAAATTCAGATTCTTTCAGATTCCTTTAAATTCTTTCAGATACGTTCAGATTCTTTCGGGTTATTTCATCTTCTCTCAGATTCCCTCATATTCTTTACAGTCCTTTCAGATTCCTCCAAATGCTCTCAAATTGTTTTTGATTCTGTCAGATTCTCCAAGATTCTCTCAGATTTTTTCAGATTCTCTTTAATTCCTTCAGATTCTCCCAGATTCTTTCAAATTCTCTCAGAATCTGTCAAATTTTCTCAGATTGACAAAACATTTCTCGGATTCCTTCAGATTCTATCAGATTCTTTCAGGTTATCCCAAATTCTCCAACAATCTCTCAAATTGTTTCATACTGTCTCAGATTCTCTCAAATTCCTTCAGATTCTCTCAGATTTTCTTAAATTTCCTCAAATTTTCTCAGATTATCTCAAATTATTTCAGAGTCTTTCCAATTTTTTCAAATTCTCAAAGATTCCCTTAAATACCGTCACATTCTAGCAGATTCTTTCAAGTTCTCTTAAATTCTTACAGATTCCTTCAGATTTCTGCCTATTCTATCAAATTCTCTCGAATTCTCTGAAATTTTCTCAAATTGCTTCAGATTCCTTCAAATTCCTTCAGATTGTCCCAAACTCCAGCAGATTCTTTCAGATTTTTTTAAATTCTCAGATACCTTCAAATTCTTTCGGGTTACTTTATATATGTTCTCAGATTTCCTCATACTTTTTACGATTTTTTTTCAGATTCCTTCAGATTCTTTAAAATTCTCTTTGACTCTGTCAGATTCTCTAAGAAACTCTCAGATTATTTCAGATTCTCCTAAAAATCCTTCAAATTCACTGAAATTCCTTCAGATTCTCTGAAATTCCTTCCGATTTTTTCCGATTTTCTCAGATTTTTCCCTGTTTTCTCAGATTTTCTCTGGTTCTTTCAGATTCCTTAAGATTCCTTCCGATTCTCTCAGAATTCCTCAGATTTTCTAAATTCTATCACTTTCTTTCAAATTCTCTAGGTTCTCTCAGATTTTCTCAGATTTTTTGAAATTATTTCAGATTCTTTTATGATCTTCCAGGTTTCTTCAGACTCGTTCAGATTCTCTCAGAGTATTTCAGATTCTCTTAAATGCCTTCAGATTCTCTCAGAATCTTTCAATGTATTTCAAATTCACTAGATTGTGTGAGATCCTTTCAGAATCTCTCATATTTTCCTAGATTCTCTCAGATTCTTTAAGATTTCTATATCTTAATTCACATTCTGTCAAATTCTTTCAGATTCCTGAAGATTCTCTCAATTCTTTCATATTTCCGCAAATTCCTCGTAGTTCTTGCAGAATCATTAGGAAACTTTTAGATTCTCTCAGAATTCGTCAGATTCTCTCAAATTCTCTCATCTTGTTTCAGATACTCTAGGTTGTCTCAGATTCTCTCAGATTCCTTAAGATACCTTCAAATCCCTTCAGATTTTTTTCAGTTTAGTTCATATTCTTTCGAATTAGTTCAGATTCTCTCATATTCTCAAAGATTCCTTCAAATTCTATCACATTCTATCAGAGTCTGTAAGATACATTCAGATTCGTTCAAATTCCTCTCGATTCCTTCAGATTCATTCAACTTCTCTCAGATTCTTACAGATTTCTTCAGACTCTCTCAGAAATTCCTATTATCTCTCAGATTCTATGAAATTCTCTGAGATTCTCTGAAATATCCTCAGATTCTCTTAGATTTCCTCAGACTTCCAGATTCTATCAAAGTCCCTCGGATACTAGCAGATTTACTCGGATTCTCTGAGATTCTCTTAAATTTCTTCAAATTCCTTCAAATTCCTTCACATTCTCTCAAATTCTTTTAAATTCTCTCAGATACCTTCAAATTCTTTCGGGTTACTTGATATTTTCTCAGATTCCATCATATTCTTGACGATCCTTTCAGATTCCTTCCAATTCTCTTAAATTCTTTCAGATTTTCTCCTGTTCTTTCCAATTCTTTCAGAATCTCCCAAATTTTCTCAGATTGTCTCAGAATCTCTCAGATTCTCTCAGATTTTCTCATATTTTGCAAATTCCTTCTGATTCTTCCAGAATTATTCAGAATTTTTCAGATTCTCTAAGAATTCCCCAGATTCTCCCAAATTCTCTCACATTTTTTCAGATTATCTCGGTTCTTTCAGATTCTTTCATATTATTTTAGTTTAGTTTCGATTGTATCGGATTAGTTAATATTCTTTCACATTCTGAAAAATTCTGTGAAATTCTGTCACAAATTCTATCAGATTCTGTAAGATTCTTTCAGATTCGTTCAGATTCTTTCAAGTTCTATAAGATTCTCTTAGATACTCCTAGAATCTGTCAGATTCTATGAAATTCTCTTAGATTTTCCGAAATACTTTCAGATGCTCTCAAATTCTATCAGATTCGATTAGATTCTATCGGATTCTCTGAGATTATCTCAAATTTCTTCAGGTTCCTTCAACTTCCTTCAGATTCCTTCAGATTCTCTTAGATTTACTCAGATTCTCTCAAATTCCTTCAGATTCTTACGGATTAGTTCAGATTCTTTCGGATTAGTTTAGAATTTCTCATATTCTACAAGATTCTCTCAAATTTTATTACAATCTATCAGATTCGTTCAGATTACTCTCGATTCCTTCAGATTCTTTCAACTTCGTTCAGATTCTTACAGATTTCTTCAGACTCTCTCAGAAACTCCTATAATCTCTCAGATTCTATGAAATTCTCTGAGATTGTCCGAAATATCCTCAGATTCTCTTAGATTCCCTCAGATTTCCAGATTCTATCAAAGTCCCTCAGATACTATCAGATTTACTCGGATTCTCTGAAATTCTCTTAAATTTCGTCAGATTCCTTCAAATTCCTTCACATTCTCTCAAATTCTTTTAAATTATCTCAGATACCTTCAAATTCTTTCGGGTTACTTGATATTTTCTCAGATTCCCTCATGTTATCTTTACGATCCTTTCAGATTCCTTCCGATTCTGTTAAATTCCTTCAGATTCTCCCAGATTAGTTCCAATTCTCTCCGAATCTCTCAGATTCCTTCAGACCAGACTTTCCACTTATTTTAAGTTTTCCACATTTTGTCAGACCGTTTCAGAATCTCTCATATTTTCCAAGATTCTCTCAGATTCTTTAAGATTTATTCATATTCCTTCAGATTCTTTAAGATTCTCTCAGATTTTCTCATATTTTTGCAAATTCCTTCTGGTCCTTCCAGAATTATTCAGAATCTTTCAGATTCTCTCAGAATTCCCCAGATTCTTTCAAATTCTCTCACATTTTTTCAGATTACCTCGGTTCTTTCAGATTCTTTTAGTTTAGTTCCGATTCTTTCGAATTAGTTAAGATTCTTTCATATTCTCAAAAATTCTCTCAAATTTTGTCACATTCTTTTAGATTCGTTCAGATTCTTTCAAGTTCTATCAGATTCTCTTAGATACTCCTATAATCTGTCAGATTCTATTAAATTCTCTGAGATTTTTCGAAATACTCTCAGATGCTCTCAAATTCTCTCAGATTTTATGAGATTCCCTCAGATTCTCTCAGATTCGATTAGATTCTATCGGATTGTCTGAGATTATCTCAAATTTCTTCAGATTCCTTCAGATTCTCCCAATTTTTTTTTTCATACTTTTTCAGAGTCTTGCAAATTTCTTCAGATTCTTACGAATTAGTTCAGATTCTTTCGGACCAGTTTAGAATTTCTCATATTCTCAAAGATTCTCTCAAATTCCATCACATTCTATCAGATTGGTTCAGATTCTTTTCGATTCTTCAGTTTCTTTCATATTCTTTCAAGTTTTCTCAAATTTCAGATTCTTTCAGATACTCTCATAATTTCTCAGATTCTATGAGAATCTCTGAGGTTCTCTAAAATACTCTCGGATTCTCTCATTTTCTCCCAAGTTCTTTCAGATTCTCTGAGATTTTCTCAAATTGCTTTAGATTCCCTCTAATCTTGTCAGATTGCCTCAGATTTTCTCCGATTTTCCCAAATTTTCTCAGATTATTTCAGAGTCTTTCAAAATATTTTAAATGTTCCTTCAAATTCTTTCAAAGTCTTTTAAACTCCTCCAGATTTTGTCAGATTCTCTCAGAATCTCTCAGATTTTCTCAAATTCTCTAATATTCTCTCGGATTCTTTCAGATTCGCTTATATTAATTCAGATTCTCTAAAATTCCATCAAATTCTTTCCGATTCTCTCAGATTTTCCCCTGTTTTCTCAGATTCCCTCTAATTCTTTCATGTTCCTTTTAGATTCTTTCAGATTCTCTCAAATTATATCACATTCTTTCAAATTCTCTCAGATTTTTTCAGATTTTCTCAGATTCCTTGAATATCCTTCAGATTCATTTATGTTCCTTCAGGTTTCTTCGGACTCGTTCATCTTCTCTGAGATTATTTCATATTCTTAAGGAGTCTACAACATTATTTCAGAATCTTGTCTTTTAAATTACTTCAAAAACAAAACTCCATAATTCCTTTAATTTGTGTTATAACAAAACGACCAAAAGTCGCCAAAGTTCCCGTAATTTCTCTCAAAAATAAATCAGTAGGAAGGTTCTTTTCAAATAAAAAAAAATCACAAAAAAAGAAAGTCAACAATTTTTTTTTTACTCTAATAATGTTCACTACGTCATTCATTTATTATAGCAAAAAAAAACACTCTCATTATTATAATAAATGTAGTGGCAATTTTTAAGAAAAACTAAACGTTTTTCAAGATTTCAACAACAGAAGCATTTTATTTGATAAAATTCAAACACGATTTACCCCGAAAAATTTTGAGATGACGTCATCACACAGGCACCTAATATATTGCTGTCAAAAAACAAAAAAGGAATCATTTCGAATTACAGCAGCAACCGTAAAACGTCTAATTTAATCCCCACGTAGCTATAAATTTTAAGCCACCCTTCACCCTAGGCTCTAATAATACACTGGCCTGTATTTACAATAGTTGAGAGGAATTTTATTGTGTACATTAAAAGTAAAAATATGTCGACCACTGTGTACGCTCGACCTGTTTCACTGAAAAACACACACAATTCCGTGTGCTTACATTTATTTGACCAGTTTTATTTAAACATATTTGACTTTAGAAATATTGCCAGGTTTCCACCGTTCGGGGCAGATAAAAGCTCACAATGGCTCTTTGTGCATGAGTTTAGCTCACAGTCGGCGTACACAAATATGAACAAAATAAGTACACTGCAAAAATCATTTATTCATGTCGTATCTAAAACGTCACGATGGAGCGAGTGCTTACCTAGCAACAAAAAAACAAAGATAATTTCAACAACTTTATTACATTTATTGCATAAAATCAAACTCTCACTACACGCCATTACATTCCAACCGTAAAACCAACAGTAAATCCATTTTTAAACAGTCCGCCTCTGTTCAGCCTTCAAATAAATAAATAACAAAATCCCTTTCACTCTAACACAGATCACAGCTTATAAAGTCCTATCTCCTGTGCTGGAGCCGGCTGATGATTTTAAATATTTCCGATCGGGGAATCTTCTCGGCCTCGCGATGATGCACTGGAAATTCCTTGTTAGAAAACCAGGATTCTTTAGCCAGAGCTGCCGCGATTCCCGGATTCTTGTAAAAGGGGTTGAGCAATTCTTGAGGCAATTGCGATTCGGCGGCGGCGTTTTCAACAGCAGCTGGATGTGCTAATTGTTCCACAGGCTGGGATGTAGGAATTATTGCAGGATTCACGCCAGGATTGAGCAGCGGAGCGGCGAAAGTTGGCGTTTGGATTATGTTGTACTGGGACACGATGGGCAAGGCTGTGAGCGGGGCGACCAGCGCGGTCGCGAAGAGGAGTGCCGCGAACATGGTAACTAGAAAAATGAATATTTTTTATGGGGACGTTTCGTACTAGTTATTGCTTCCTCAAGGCACTGAGGACACTTAAAATTTAATGGGGTAATATAACGGTCACCATTAAGTCCCTAGAGGGATATTATGATGATCAAATCATAATTAGGGGAAGCCTTGCAACGTAATTAAATCTGCGAGGAAAGTAAAAATGTATTACGTTTCAAAACCTAACCTAACTTTTTACTTTCTTGGCTAAGAAAGATATCCTTGAAACGGATGAAAGTTCAAGGAAGTAATCAAATAAAGTCTTTAAAAAAATTTATAATAAACAAAAAATTTTACATAACTTTTAACCTTAGCATTGGAGTGAAGAATGTTGGCGACGAGGAACTACAAATTGAACTTGAACGGATGCGTAGCCTTGTGAAAGGATAAACAAGGTAAACGGGTTCTGACTCCTTTTCCAAAGTTACGTTGCATGTTCAAATAAGTTCAGGGTTTATCTAATTCAGTTTAATGATATTTGGTAACAAAATTTTATTGTTTAATTTGTTGAAAAGTTGCGGCTTTTGGTGCGTGAATTCAACAAAGACAACGGGAAATTAACACCTTATTAAATAAGTAATCAAGCAAGCGCCTGCGAGCAAATCGTGCTCTTTTACACCTTCTACATGCAACTTTTTTTCTCAGTCAAAGTCAAGAGCAGAAATATTTTTGTTCCAAAAATTTCACAAATTGAACAAAAATTGCACATCTACTCTCCGTCAAAAAAATAAAATGAAATTATAAATCGGGAATGACTATGACTTACTCTTGCTTGCACAAACTGAACACACACTGATAATTCACTCACTGTTACCGGTCTGGCCCGCACGTTTGGTTTTATAGGAAAACGCAAAGACGAGAAGAAAGCCTTGTTCGTTACGACAAAGCGGTCTTCAGCCTTGCCTTGGTCCAAACTAAGTCAAGGGTTTTTCGATTCTCATAACTCGGTACGGTCGTTTCCTGTTCCAGAAATGTGCATGTCCGACTTTCATTGATCCTAATGTTCCCAGTACTGTGGAAAAAACCTTGTTCTCCATGCGCTTCGTGCATAATTTTTGCTACGGCAGCCAGCTGGTATCGATGAAAACTTGCGGCTGCTCTAATTAAGTCAACCAGCGACTAATTAATCGGCGGAAGCGTCTTCGGATCCGGCGCCGTTTTTGCGTCGATGTCGTCAATTAATACCGAGTTTTCCGCTTTTTACCTCGCTGGAATGTCTGTTGGGTAATAGTTTTGTGGTTTGCAAGCTGAAACGTACGAATTTTAGCTTCATTAATTGACCTTAAAAGTGTGTACTTTTAATGGGGCGATCCGGTTTCACTTTTTTATTTATCATTTGTCCCACGCAATCTAACCGCTAATACATAATATATAGGTTACTTCGCCTTGACAAGTACTTGTTTGGGTTTTTTTTATCAAGAACATTTTTATCGAGCAAGTAAAAAAGTCGGTGGGAACCACCGATCCGAATTCGCTTTAAGATGAATCACTTAAATCCGTTTTAAGTGGCTTTTCTGTATAAAAAAAGATCAAACTTTTGCCTTTGGATAAAGTTACGTCATAATTAATTCGATGGAATTTTTGGCAACTTGGTTAACTTCGTTGCTTGACTTTAATGCGTTGATATTGAAAAATGAGCTAAGTTTCTGATTGTTATCCAAATAATATGTGGTGATCTAGAAAAAGAGCGGTTTTTAAGTGAAAATAGATATGTAATTATGCGGTATCGATTATCTCGAAAATTTGGCCAGACTCCAAGTTGTCGAAGTATTAGGTTCATAATATGTTAACATGCTGCCAGGTTCAAAAAGAGGACATGTCGTGTTTTTTAATTAAACGTTATTTTTCTTACGTATTTCGTACTATCAAGTAAATATTTAATTATTATTTATGGTGTTCGGCGAATTTTAAATATTTACATATATTAATTCTTGGTCTAACTATGGTCATAAATCTCTCACTACACATTCCAAGTTTATAAAAAATTGCCATTAGTAATTCAGCAGATCTAATAATTTTGTTCATTTTATGGGAGTTGTATTTTTATTGCTTCCGTTGCATAGATACTTTCATGTTTTTAGACGTTTTATGACCCCTAGAGTACAAAAATAGATCTCCCTTTTCTGTCTGTCGTCTTTCTGTCTGTCGTCTGTGTCACTTCTACGAGACAAACAATCTCCTTATCAACAAGTTCTGCGTAGTAAATACAATTTGAATTTTATAAAATATCATGTTCATATATTTGTGGTTTATGAGGCCGCCTTGAGTTTTTACCCTAGACATCCAGATTTTCCCAAAAACAGTTTCTCGTGCCACTTGACACAATCTGGATTAACCTGACTCGAACATGATTTAACTTAACCCGAATTTTCTTGCGTGGTAATTAACTTTAATTTTTCCTGTGATAAACTCAAACTACCGACATAACTTAAAGACAGAATGCTTCTTTTTGATGTCCTGACTTGTCTTGACCTGACCTGACCTGATCTTACCTCCCAAATTCTCCCAGATTCTAAAAAATTCAGAATCTTCCCGATTCTCTCAGATTATTTCAGATTCTTTCAGATTTTTTCAAGTTCTCTAAAATTCTTACAGATTCCTTCAGGTTCTCTGCGCTACTCTTACAATCTCTCGATTTCATGATATTTTCTGAGGTTCTCCAAAATACTTTCTGATTTTTTCGTATTCTCTCAGATTCCCTGGGTCTCTTTAAGAATTGCTTCTGATTCCTTCAAATTCCTTCAGATTTTCTCAGATTCTCTCAAATTTTCTCAGATTATTTCAGTCTTGCAAATCCTTTCAAATTTTCTAAGAATAGTTCAAATTCTTGCAGGTTCTTTCAGATTTGTTGAGATTTTCTCAGATTAGTTTAGATTCTCTCATATTCTCAAAAATTCTCCAAAATTCTGCCACATTCCGTACGATTCTATAAGATTTTTTTAAGTTCGTTCAGATTCTTTCCGATTCCTTCAGATTCTATCAAGTTCTCTCAAGTTGTTACAAATTCCTTCAGATTCTCTCAGATACACTTATAATCTCTCAGATTCTATGAGATTCCCTGAGATTCTCCAAAATATTTTCAGATTCTCTCATATTCTTTCAGATTTCTTCAGATTTTCTGAAATTTTCTGAGATTCTCCCAGATTTCCTCAAATTCCCTCAGATTCCCTCAGATTTTATCATATTTTCTCAGATTATATCAGATTGTCTCAGATTCACTGAGATTCTCTCAAATTCTTTTAGATTCTTTCAGGTTATACCAAATTCTCCCAGAATCTATAAAATTGTCTCAGGTTGTCTCAGATTGATTCAAATTCTCTCAGATTCTTTCATATTCCTTCATATTTTTCCGATTTTTTCAAGTTCTCGCAAATTATTTCAGTCTTACAGATTACTTCACATTCCTTCTAAATCTTTCAGAATTTTTTAGATTATTTCAGATTCCCTCAGTACCCTCGTATCTCTGAGATTTTCTCAATTCCTTCAGAGTCGCTCAGATCATTTCAGGTTATACCAAATTCTCTCAGAATCTCTCAAATTTTCTCATATTATCTCGGATTCCTTCATATTCTCCCAGATTTTCTCAAATTTTCTCAAATTGTCTTAGTTTACTTCAAATTCCTACAGATCCTTTCTGATCCTTTCCGATTCTTTCAGCTTTTTTGAAGTTTTGTCAAATTCTTACAGATTCTTTCAGATTCTCTCGGCTATCTTTACAATCTCTCGATTCTCTGAGATTCTCCAAAATACTCTCAGATCCTCTCATATTCTCTCAAATTCTTTCAGTTACTCTCAAATTACTTCAGTGTTACAGATTCCTTCATATACTTTCTAAATTTTTCATAATTTTTTAGATTCCGTCAGTTCTCCCGAATTCTCTGAGATTCTCTCAAATTCCTTCAGAATTGCTCAGATCCCTCCAGGTTGTACCATATACTCTCACAATTTCTCAAACTGTCTCAGATTATCTCAGTTTGTCTCAGATTTTCTCAGATTCCCTCAACTTTTCTCAGATTCCCTCAACTTTTCTCAGATTCCCTCAACTTTTCTCAGATTATTTCAGTCTTTCAAATCCTTTCAAATTCTCAGATTACTTCAAATTCATTCAGGTTCTGTCAGATTAGTTTAGATTCTCTCAAATTCTGTCTCATTCTATCAGATTCTGTCAGATTATTTCAGGTACGTTCAGATTCTTTCCGATTTCTTCAGGTTCTTTCAGATTATTTCAAGTTCTCTCAAATTCTCACAAATTCCTTCAGATTCTCGCAGAATACTCTTATAATCTCCCAGATTCTATAAGATTTTCTGTAGTTCTCCAAAATATTCTCAGATTCTCCAAAATATTCTCAGATTCTCTCATATTCTTTCAGGTTCTTTCAGATTTTCTGAGATTCTCTTAGGTAACCTCAGATTTTATCAGATTCTCTGTGATGCCCTGAGATTCTCCCAAACTCCTTCAGATCCGCTCAGATCCTTTCAAGTTATACTAAATTCTCTCAGAATCTCTCAAATTGTCTCAGATTTTCTCAGATTCCCTCAGATTTTCTCAGATTGTATTAAATTTTCTCAGATAATTTTAGAGTGTTCCAAATCCTCTCAAGTTATCCGAGATTACTTGAAATGCCTTAAGATGTTTTCTCATTTTTGAAGATTCTTTCAGATGTTTTTCAAGTTTTATCAAATCCTTACAGATTCTTTTCTCCCAGCTACACTTATAATCTCTCGATTCTATGATATTCTCTGAAATTTTCCAAAATACTCTCATATTCTGCCATATTCTCTCAGATTCTTTCAAATTTTATGAAATCCTCTCAGATTCCATCAGATTCTATCAGATTTTTTCGGATTCTCTGAGATTCTCTCAAATTGCTACAAATTTCTTCAGACTCGTTCAGACTCTTTCAGGTTATATCAAACTCTCTCAGAATCTCTAACATTGTCTCAAATTATCTCAGATTCCTTCGGATTCTCTCAGATTTTTACAGAGTAACCCACATTTTCTCAGATTATTTCAAAGTTTTTAAAATCCTATAAAATTTTCTCTGATTACATCAAATTCCTTCAGATTCTTTCTAATTCCTTTAAATTCTTTAAGATTTTTTCAAGTTGTCTCAAATTCTTACAGATTCTTTCAGATTCTCTCAGCTACTATTATAATCTCTCGATTCTCTGATATTTTCTGATATTCTCCAAAATACTTTCAGATTCTGCCATATTCTCTCAGATTCCATCAGATTCTTTCCGATTCTGTGAGATTCTCTCAAATTGCTTCAGATTTCTTCAAATTTCTTCAGATTGGCTCAGATTCTTTCAACTTACACCAGACTCTCTCAAAATCTCTCACATTGTATCTCAGATTCTCTCATATTCCTTTAGATTCTGTCAGTTGTCACAGATTCACTCAAATTTTCTCAAATTATTTCAAAGTCTTTCAAATCCTATAGAATTTTTTCAGATTACTTCATATTCTTTCTAATTCTCTCAGGTTCTTTCAGATTTTCTAAGATTCTCCCAGATTTTATCACATTCTATGAGATTTTTTCGGATTCTCTGAGATTCTCTCAAATTGCATCAAATCGCATTAGATTCCTTCAAATTCCTTCAGATTCTCTCAGATTGTTTCAAGTTATTAGTATATTAGTACTCTCAGAATCCCCCAAATTGTGTCAGATTATCTCAAATTCTCTCAGATTCCTTCAGATCTCTTTGATTTTCTCAGATTCAATCAAATATTCTCACATTATTTCAAATTCCTATAGATTCTTTCAGATTAGATCAGATTCTTTCAGATTAGTTTCAATTCTCTCATATTCTGTAATATTCTCTCAAATTCTGACACATTCCTTCAGATTCTGTCAGTTTCTTTCAAGTTCTCTCAAATTCTTACAAATTTCTTCAGATTCTCTCAATTACTTTGATAAACTCTTAGATTCTATGAGATTCTCTGAGATTCTCCAAAATACTCTCAGATTCTGCCATATTCTCTCAGATTCTTTCATATTACCTCAGATTCTTTCAGATTTTATGAGATTCTTTCAGATTCCATCAGATTCTACCAGATTCTTTCGGATTCTTTGTGATTCTTTTAAATTGCTTCAGATTCACTCAAATTTTCTCAAATTATTTCAAAGTCTTTCAAATCCTATAGAATTTTCTCAGATTACCTCAAATTCCTTCTAATTCCTTTAGATTCTTTCAGATTTTTTCAAGTTGTCTCAAATTCTTACAGAGTCTTTCAAATTCTCTCAGCTACTGTTATAATCTCTCGATTCTATGATATTTTCTGATATTTTCCAAAGTACTCTCAGATTCTGCCATATTCTCTCAGATTCTTTCATATTCCTTCAAATTCTTTCAGATGTTATGAGATTCTCTCAGATTCCATCAGATTCTATCAGATTCTTTCCCATTCTGTGAGATTCTCTCAAACTGCTTCAGATTTCTTCAAATTTCTTCAGGATGGCTCAGATTCTTTCAGCTTACACCAGACTCTCTCAAGATCTCTCACATTGTCTGAGATTATCTCAGATTCTCTCATATTCCTTCAGATTCTGTCAGTTGTCACAGATTCACTCAAATTTTCTCAAATTATTTCAAAGTCTTTCGAATCCTATAGAATTTTCTCATATTACTTCATATTCTTTCTAATTCCTTCAGATTCTTTCAGATTTTTTCAAGTTGTCTCAAATTCTTACAGATTCTTTCAGATTCTCTCAGCTACTTTTATAATCTCTCAATTTTGTGATATTTTGTGATATTCTCCAAAATACTCTCAGATTCTGCCATATTGTCTCAGATTCTCTCATATTCCTTCAAATTCTTTCAGATGTTATGAGATCCTCTCAGATTCCATCAGATTCTAACAGATTCTTTCGGATTCTTTGAGATTCTTTCAAATTGCTTCAGATTCACTCAAATTTTCTCAAATTATTTCAAAGTCTTTCAAATCCTATAGAATTTTCTCAGATTGCCTCAACTTCTTTAGAATTCCTTCAGATTCTTTCAGATTTCTTCATGTTGTCTCAAATTCTTAGAGATTTTTTCAGATTCTCTCAACTGGTCTTATAATCTCTCAATTCTATGATATTCTCTGAGATTCTCCAAAATACTCTCAAATTTTGCCATATTCTCTCAGACTCTCTCATATTCTCTCAGGTTCTTCCAGATTTTCTAAGATTCTCCCAGATTTTATCACATTCTATGATATTTTTTCGGATTCTCTGAGATTCTCTCAAATTGCATCAAATTGCATTAGATTCCTTCAAATTCCTTCAGATTTTCTCAGATTGTTTCAAGTTATTAGTATATTAGTACTCTCAGAATCCCCCAATTTGTGTCAGATTATCTCAAATTCTCTCAGATTCCTTCAGATCTGTTTGATTTTCTCAGATTCAATCGAATATTCTCACATTATTTCAAATTCCTTCAGATTCTTTCAGATCCGATCAGATTCTTTCAGATTAGTTTTGATTCTCTCATATTCTGTAAGATTCTCTCAAATTCTGACACATTCCTTCAGATTCTGTCAGTTTCTTTCAAGTTCGTTCAAATTCTTTCCGATTCCTTCAGATTCTTTCAAGTTCTCTCAAATTCTTACAAATTTCTTCAGATTCTCTCAGATACTTTGATAAACTCTTAGATTCTATGAGATTCTCTGAGATTCTCCAAGATATTCTCAAATTTTCTCATATTCTGTCAGATTCTTTCAGATTTTCTAAGATTCTCTCAGATTCGCTCAGATTCTCTCAAATTCCCTCAGATTCCATCAGATTCTCTCAAATCATTTTAGCCTTACAGATTCCTTCACATTCCTTCTAAATCTTTCAGAATTTTTTAGATTATTTAAAATTCCATCAGTTCCCTCAGATTCTCTGAAATTTTCTCAACTTCTCACGGAATCTCTCACATTCTCCCAACAAAAAAAAACAAACATTTTCAAGATTTATTGATTTCTTTCAAGAACAAAATTGAGAATCTCCATAATTCTTTTAATAAAAAAAATACACCCAAGAGTCCAAGTTTATTTCCATTTTATTCAAAAACGAAACACCAAGGCAAATAATACTGTCAAATTTTTTAATCCTTTCAGATTCTTTTCTTCATTTTCTTGCAAATTATTTCAAATTAATTTTCCAAGTTCCTTATATTTTTTCAAAAAACAAAAATCGAAGGTCTATCCAAAACTGATAAAAATAAATTTTTAATATTTCCTCTGATAATCTTGAAACTACTGACTTAACTTAGGAACAGAGAGATTGCCACTTGTCGATGTCCTGACCAGACCTGACTTAACCCGACTTATTCCGATCGGACTTAACCTAACCCGACTTTTCGCCTTGACATGACCTAAACTGACCTGACCTGTCCTCCTGTGACTAGATCTGACATGCCCTGACCTGATCTGACTTCACCTACCCCGACTTTTCTAATTCATCGCACACGTCTGATTTCTTCATAAAAAAAATAAAGACAATGAATTCACGAGTTAGTGTTTACATACCACTTCAAACTGCTTGCACTTAGTGAGAATTTTATTAACAATTACCTTGTCACTATTTTAAAAACAAATTCACACTCTGGATGTTATAAGGTCAGCTACATTGTTTTAACGACAACCTTATATTTGCAAACTGTTTTGAAATAGAAAAAAGCCAATGTTTTATAAACAACTCAACACAACCTTAAACAAACAGCAAATTAATGAGCTGCTATTTGTACCATTGTTCTGAGATAACAATTGGTTTAAACATAAACATAACAAGAGAAGTTATTTAAATACGTTTACAGCAAACACAACATTGAAATTCCGACAAAAATATAATAATCTAAAAACAGCTGGATGTTGTGGAGCAGCAATTAATTTTGTCAGGAGCGAATATTTTACATTTTTTGTTTTACTCGTTTTCATCGAACTAGCGACTGCGCCATTTTTGGATCACTCTCGACAAGGACTGAAATTATATGTCTCAGCGACAATTCAAACCACAAATACTATCACACCCCAGGACACGCTTTGAATTTCTCTAGAATTATGACAGTTTTTAAAGAACCGACCGCAAAATTAATAATAAAGGCAGCAGGAACGTGCCACCGACTTTATTAAAAGTGCCTGAACTCCTCCTGGGCGAATTCAATAAATAATCAAAAAAAAACTCCAGCCAAAAAACAGACCACAGCTCTCAGCTACTCTTATAATCTCTCGATCCTATGATATTCTCTGAAATTTTCGAAAATACTCTCATATCCTGCCATATTCTCTCAGACTTTCTCATATTCTCTCAGATTCTCTCAGATTCATTCAGATTTTAGGAGATCCTGTCATTTCCATCAGATTCTATCTGATTTTTTCGGATTCTCTGAGATTTTCTCAAATTGCTCCAAATTTCTTTAGACTCGCTCAGACTCTTTCAGGTTATATCAAACTCTCACAATCTCTCATACTGTGTCAGATTATCTCAGATTCTCTCAGAATCCTTCAGATTTTCACAGATTCAACAAATTTTCTCAGATTCAGATTTTTTCAAGTTGTCTCAAATTCTTCCAGATTCTTTCAGATTCTCTCAGCTACTCTTATAATCTCTCGATCCAATGATATTTTCTGATATTCTCCAAAATACTCTGAGAATCTACCATTTTCTCCCAGATTCTCTCATATTCCCTCAAATTCTTTCAGATTTTATGAGATTTTCTCAGATTCCATCAGATTCTATCAGATTGTTTCGGATTCTCTGAGATTCTCTCAAATTGCTTCAGATTTCTTCAGATTCCTTCAGACTGGCTCAGATTCTTTCAGTACACTAAAATCTCTCAGAATCTTTCAGATTCCTTCAGATTCTCTCAAGTTGTCACAGATTCACTCAAATTTTCTCAAATTATTTCAAACTCTTTCAAAACCAATAGAATTTTCTCAGATTACTTCAAATTCTTTCTAATTCCTTCAGATTCTTTCAGAATTTTTCAAGTTGTCTCAAATTATTTCAGTCTTACAGATTACTTCACATTCTCTCTAAATCTTTCAAAAGTCCTTCAGAATCGCTCAGATCATTTCAGGTTATACCAACTTCTCTTAGAATCTCTCAAATTTTCTCATATTATCTCAGATTCCTTCATATTCTCTCAGATTATTTCAGTCTTTCAAATCCTTTCAATTTTCTTATTTTACTTCAAATTCTTACAGATTCTTTCAGATTCTCTCGGCTATCTTTATAATCTCTTGATTCTCTGAGATTCTCCAAAATACTCTCAGATTCTCTCAAATTACTTCAGTCTGACAGATTCCTACATATTCTTTCTAGATCTTTCAGAATTTTTTAGATTCCCTCAGTTCTCCAGAATTCTCTGAGATTCTCTCAAATTCCTTCAGAATTGCTCAGATCCTTCCAGGTTGTGCCATATACACTCAAATTGTCTCAGATTATCTCAATTTGTCTCAGATTTTCTCAGATTCCCTCAACTTTTCTCAGATTATTTCAGTCTTTCAAATCCTTCCAAATTCTCAGATTACTTCAAATTCATTCAGATACTCTCAAATTAGTTTAGATTCTTTTGGATTAGTTTAGATTCTCTCAAATTCTGTCTCATTCTATCAGATTCTGTCAGATTATTTCAGGTACGTTCAGATTCTTTCCGATTTCTTCAGGTTCTTTCAGATTATTTCAAGTTTTCTCAAATTCTCGCAGATACTCTTATAATCCTCCAGATTTTATGAGACTCTCTGAGATTCTCCAAAATATCCTCCGATTCTCTCCTATTCTTTCAGATTCTTTCAGATTTTCTGATTTTCTCTCAGGTTCCATCAAATTCTCTGTGATTAACTGATATTCTCTCAAACTCCTTCAGACTCGATTAGATCCTTTCAGGCTATAACAAATTCTCTCAGAATCTCTCAAATTGTCTCAGATTTTCTCAGATTCCCTCAGATTTTCTCAAATTGTATCACATTTTCTCAGATTACTTTAGAGTCTTTCAAATCCTTTCAAATTATCTCAGATTACTTTAAATTCCTTCAGATCCTTTCTGATTTCTGTAGTTTTATCAAATTCTTACAGATTCTTTTCTCCCAGCTACTCATACAATCTCTCGAATCTATGATATTCTCTGAAATTTTCCAAAATACTCTCATATTCTGCCATATTCTCTCAGATTCTTTCAAATTTTATGAGATCCTCTCAGATTCCATCAGATTCTATCAGATTTTTTCGGATTCTCTGAAATTCTCTCAAATCGCTCCAAATTTCTTCAGACTCGTTCAAACTCTTTCAGGTTATATCAAACTCTCTCAGAATCTCTCACATTGTCTCAGATTATCTCAGATTCTCTCAGATTCCTTCAGATTCTCTCAAATTTTTAAAGATTAACCCACATATTCTCAGATTATTTTAAGGTCTTTAAAATCCTAGAAAATTTTCTCAGATTACTTCAAATTCCTTCAGATTCTTCCTAATTCCTTTAGATTCTTTCAGATTTTTTCCAGTCGTCTCAAATTTCTACAGATTCTTTCAGATTCTCTCAGCTACTCTTATAATCTCTCGATTTTATGATATTTTCTGATATTCTCCAAAATACTCTCAGATTCTGCCATATTCTCTTCGATTCTCTCAGATTCTTTCAGATTTAATGAGAATCACTCAGATTCCATTAGATTCTATCAGATTCTTTCGGATTCTCTGAGATTCCCTCAAATTGCTTCAAATTTCTTCAAATTCGTTCAGACTAGCTCAGGTTCTTTCAGGTTACACCACACTGTCCCAGCATTTCTCACGTCGTCTCAGATTATCTCAGATTTTCCCATGTTCCTTCAGATTCTCTCAGGTTGTCACAGATTCACTCAAATTTTCTCAAATCATTTCAAAGTCTTTCAAACCCTGTAGAATTTTCTCAGCTTACTTCAAATTCTTTCTAATTTCTTCAGATTCTTTCAGATTTTTTCAAGTTGTCTTAAATTTTTACAGATTCTTTCAGATTCTCTCAGCTGCTCTTATAATCTATCGATTCTATGATATTCTCTGAGATTCTCCAAAATACTCTCAAATTCTGCCATATTCTCTCAGATTCTATCACATTCTATCAGATTTTTTCGGATTCTCTGAGATCCTCTCAAATTGCATCAAATTGCATTACATACCTTCAAATTCCTTCAGATTCTCTCAGTTATTAGTATAACTTGAAACAATCTAGAGTACTCTCTATACTTATTAGTACTCTCAGAATCCCCCAAATTGTGTCAGATTATCTCAAATTCTCTCAGATTCCTTCAAATTCTCCTAGATTTTCTCAGATTCACTCAAATATTTTCAGATTATTTCAAATTCCTTCAGATTCTTTCAGATTAGTTCAGATTCTTTCGGATTAGTTTCCATTTTCTCAAATTCTGACACATTCTATCAGATTCTGTCAGTTTCTTTAAAAAAATCGTTCAAATTTTTTCCGATTCCTTCAGATTCTTTCAAGTTGTCTCAAGTTCTTACAAATTTCTCCAGATTCTCTCAGATACTTTGATAAACTCTTAGATTCTATGAGATTCTCTGAGATTCTCCAAAATATTTTCAGATTTTCTCACATTCTGTCCGATTCTTTCAGATTTTCTAAGATTCTCTCAGATTCCCTCAGATTCTCTCAATTTCCCTCACATTCTATCAGATTTTCTCAAATTCTATCACATTCTTTCGGGTTCTCTGAGATTCTCTCAAATTGCTTCAGATTTCTTCAAATTCCTTCAGACTGGCTCAGATTCTTTCAGCGAACACCAAACCCTATCAGAATCTCTCACATTGTCTCAGATTATCTCAGATTCTCTTAGGTTGTCACAGATTCACACAAATTTTCTCAAATTATTTCAAAGTCTTTCAAATCCTATAGAATTTTCTCAGATTACTTCAAATTCTTTCTAATTCCTTCAGATTCTTTCAGATTTTTTCAGATTCTCTCAGCTGCCCTTATAATCTCTTGATTCTATGATATTCTCTGAGATTCTCCAAAATACTCTCAAATTCTGCAATATTCTCTCAGATTCTCTCATATTCTCTCAGATTCTTTCAGATTTTCTAAGATTCTCCCAGATTCTATCACATTCTATCAGATTTTTTTGGATTTTCTGAGATTCTCTCAAATTACATCAAATTGCATTAGATTCCTTCAAATTCCTTCAGATTCTCTCAGATTGATTCAAGTTATATTAATATAATCTCAGAATCCCCCAAATTGTGTCAGATTATCTCAAATTCTCTCAGATTCCTTCAGATTGTCTTTGATTTTCTCAGATTCACTCAAATATTCTCAGATTATTTCAAATTCCTTCAGATTCTTTCAGATTAGTTCAGATTATTTCGGATTAGTTTCGATTCTCTCATATTCTGTAGGATTCTCTCAAATTCTGACACATTCCATCAGATTCTATCAGTTTCTTTTATGTACGTTCAAATTCTTTCCGATTCCTTCAGATTCTGTCAAGTTCTCTCAAATTCTTACAAATTTCTTCAGATTCTCTCAGATACTTTGATAAACTCTTAGATTCTATGAGATTTTCCAAAATATTCTCAGATTTTTTCAGATTTTCTAAGATTCTCTCAGATTCCCTCAGATTCACAGCAAATTAATGAGCTGCTATTTGTACCATTGTTCTGAGATAACAATTGGTTTAAACATAAACATAACAAGAGAAGTTATTTAAATACGTTTACAGCAAACACAACATTCAAGTTTCGGCAAAAATATAAATAGCTGAAGACAGCTGGATGTTGTGGAGCAACAATTAATTTTGTCATTTTTTGTTTTACTCGTTTTCATCGAACTAGCGACTGCGCCATTTTTGGATCACTCTCGACAACGACTGAAATTATATGTCTCAGCGTCAATTCAAACCACAAATACTATCACACCCCACGACACGCTTTGAATTTCTCTAGAATTATGACAGTTTTTAAAGAACCGACCGCAAAATTAATAACAAAGGCAGCAGGAACGTGCCACCGACTTTATTAAAAGTGCCCGAACTCCTCCTGGGCGAATTCAATAAATAAGCAAAAAAAACCTCGAGCCAAAAAACAGACCACAACTCTCAACTACTCTTACAATCTCTCGATTCTATGATATTCTGTGAAATTTTCGAAAATACTCTCATATTCTGCCATATTCTCTCAGACTCTCTCACGTTCTCTCAGATTCTCTCAGATTCTTTCAGATTTTAGGAGAGAGGATCCATCAGATTCTATCTGATTTTTTCGGATTCTTTGAGATTCTCTCAAACTCTCACAATCTCTCATATTGTGTCAGATTATCTCAGATTCTCTCAGAATCCTTCAGATTCTCTCATATTTTTACAGATTCACCCAAATTTTCTCAGATTCAGATTTTTTCAAGTTGTCTCAAATTCTTACAGATTCCTTCAGATTCTCTTAGCTACTCTTATGATCTCTCGATCCAATGCTATTTTCTGATATTCTCCAAAATACTCTCAGATTCTGCCATATTCTCCCAGATTCTCTCATATTCCCTCAAATTTTTTCAGATTTTATGAGATTCTCTCAGATTCCATCAGATTCTATCAGATTCTTTCGGATTCCCAGAGATTCTCTCAAATTGCTTCAGATTTATTCAAACTCTCTCAGAATCTCTCACATTGTCTTAGATTATCTCAGATTCTCTCAGATTCCTTCAGATTCTCCCAGGTTGTCACAGATTCACTCAAATTTTCTCAAATTATTTCAAACTCTTTCAAATTCTATAGAATTTTCTCAGATTACTTCAAATTCTTTCTAATTCCTTCAGATTCTTCCAGATCTTTTCAAGTTGTCTCAAATTATTTCAGTCTTAAAGATTACTTCACATTCTTTCTAAATCTTTCAGAAGTCCTTCAGAGTCGCTCAGATCATTTCAGGCGATATCAAATCCTCTTAGAATCTCTCAAATTTTCTCATTATCTCAGATTCCTTCATATTCTCTCAAATTTTCTCAAATTTTCTCAGATTATTTCAGTCTTTCAAATCCTTTCAAATTTTTTTAGTTTACTTCAAATTCCTACAGATCTTTTCTGATTCTTTCCAATTCTTTCAGATTTTTTGAAGTTTTGTCAAATTCTTACAGATTCTTTCAGATTCTCTCGGCTACCCTTATAATCTCTTCATTCTCTGGGATTCACCAAAATAATTTCAGATTCTCTCATATTCTCTCAAAATCTTTCAGTTACTCTCAAATTACTTCAATTTTACAGATTCCTTCATACTCTTTCTAAATCTTTCAGAATTTTTTACATTCCTTTAGTTTTCCCGAATTCTCTGAGATTCTCTCAAATTCCTTCAGAATTGCTCAGATCCTTCCAGGTTGTACCATATACTCTCACTATCTCTCAAACCGTCTCAGATTATCTCAGGTTGTCTCAGATTTTTTCAGAGTCCCTCAACTTTTCTCAGAATATATCAGTCTTTCAAATCCTTTCAAATAAATTCTCAGATTACTTCAAATTCATTCAGATTCTCTCAGATTAGTTTAGATTCTCTAAAATTCTGTCTCATTCTATCAGATTCTGTCAGATTATTTCAGGTACGTTCAGATTCTTTCCGATTTTTTCAGGTTCTTTCAGATTATTTCATGTTCTCTCAAATTCTCACAAATTCCTTCAGATTCTCGCAGAATACTCTTATAATCTTCCAGTTTCTATAAGATTTTCTGAGATTCTCCAAAATATTCTCAGATTCTCTCATTTTCTTTCAGGTTCTTTCAGATTTTCTGAGATTCTCTCAGGTAACCTCAGATTTTATCAGATTCTCTGTGATTCCCTGAGATTCTCCCAAACTCCTTCAGACTCGCTCAGATCCTTTCAAGTTATACCAAATTCTCTCAGAATCTCTCAAATTGTCTCAGATTTTCTCAGATTGTATCACATTTTCTCAGATTATTATTTATTATTATATTTCAAATCCTTTCAAATTATCTCAGATTACTTTAAATTCATTCAGATCCTTTCTGATTTCTTCAGATGTTTTCAGACTTTTTCAAGTTCTATCAAATTCTTACAGATTATTTCCTCTCAGCTACTCTTATAATCTCTCGATTCTATGATATTCTCTGAAATTTTCGAAAATACTCTTAGATTCTCTCATATTCTCTCAGATTCTATCTGATTTTTTCGGATTCTCTGAGACTCTCTCAAATTGCTCCAAATTTCTTTAGACTCGCTCACACTCTTTCAGGATATATCAAACTCTTTCACAATCTCTCACATTGTCTCAGATTCTCTCAGATTTTCACAGATTCACACAAATTTTCTCAGATTCAGATTTTTTCAAATTGTCTCAAATTCTTCCAGATTCTATCAGATTCTCTAAGCTACTCTTATAATCTCTCGATCCAATGATATTTTCTGATATTCTCCAAAATACTCTCAGATTCTGCCATATTCTCCCTGATTCTCTCATATTCCCTCAAATTCTTTCAGATTTTATCAGATTCTTTTGGATTCTCTGAGATTCTCTCAAATTGCTTCAGATTTCTTCAAATTCCTTCAGACTGGCTCAGATTCTTTCAGTACACCAAAATCTCTCAGAATCTCAGAAAATTTCTTCAGAATCGTTCAGATCATTTCAGGTTATACCAACTTCTCTTAGAATCTCTCAAATTTTCTCATATTCTCTCAGATTTTCTCAAATTTTCTCAGATTATTTCAGTCTTTCAAATCCTTTCAATTTTCTTAGTTTACTCTTATGAGATTCTCTGAGATTCTCCAAAATATTCTCCGATTCTCTTCTATTCTTTCAGATTCTTTCAGATTTTCTGATTTTCGCTCAGGTTCCATCAGATTCTCTGTGATTACCTGATATTCTCTCAAACTCCTTCGGACTCGCTCAGATCCTTTCAGGCTATACCAAATTCTCTCAGAATCTCTCAAATTGTCTCAGATTTTCTCAGATTCCCTAAGATTTTCTCAAATTGTATCACATTTTCTCAGATTACTTTAGAGTCTTTCAAATCCTTTCAAATTATCTCAGATTACTTCAAAGTCCTTCAGATCCTTTCTGATTTCTGTAGATCCTTTCAGATTTTTTCAAGTTTTATCAAATTCTTACAGATTCTTTTCTCCCAGCTACTCATATAATCTCTCGAATCTATGATATTCTCTGAAATTTTCCAAAATACTCTCATATTCTGCCATATTCTCTCAGATTCTTTCAAATTTTATGAGATCCTCTCAGATTCCATCAGATTCTATCAGATTTTTTCGAATTCTCTGAAATTCTCTCAAATCGCTCCAAATTTTTTCAGACTCGTTCAGACTCTTTCAGGTTATATCAAACTCTCTCAGAATCTCTCACATTGTCTCAGATTATCTCAGATTCTCTCAGATTCCTTCAGATTAACCCACATTTTCTCAGATTATTTTAAGGTCTTTAAAATCCTAGAAAATTTCCTCAGATTACTTCAAATTCCTTCAGATTCTTCCTAATTCCTTTAGATTTTTTCCAGTCGTCTCAAATTTCTACAGATTCTTTCAGATTCTCTCAGCTACTCTTATAATCTCTCGATTTTATGATATTTTTTGATATTCTTCAAAATACTCTCAGATTCTGCCATATTCTCTTCGATTCTCTCAAATTCTTTCAGATTCAATGAGAATCACTCAGATTCCATTAGATTCTATCAGATTCTTTCGGATTCTCTGAGATTCTCTCAAATTGCTTCAGATTTCTTCAAATTCCTTCAGACTAGCTCAGATTCTTTCAACTTACACCAAACTCTCCCAGCATTTCTCACGTTGTCTCAGATTATCTCAGATTTTCTCATGTTCCTTCAGATTCTATCAGGTTGTCACAGATTCACTCAAATTTTCTCAAATCATTTCAAAGTCTTTCAAACCCTGTAGAATTTTCTCAGCTTACTTCAAATTCTTTCACATTTCTTCAGATTCTTTCAGATTTTTTCAAGTTGTCTTAAATTCTTACAGATTCTTTCAGATTCTCTCAGCTGCTCTTATAATCTATCGATTCTATGATATTCTCTGAGATTCTCCAAAATACTCTCAAATTCTGCCATATTCTCTCAGATTCTCTCATATTCTCTCAGAATCGTTCAGATTTTCTAAGATTCTATCACATTCTATCAGATTTTTTCGGATTCTCTGAGATTCTCTCAAATTGCATCAAATTGCATTAGATACCTTCAAATTCCTTCAGATTCTCTCAGTTATTAGTATAACTTGAAACAATCTAGAGTACTCTCTATACTTATTAGTACTCTCAGAATCCCCCAAATTGTGTCAGATTATCTCAAATTCTCTCAGATTCCTTCAAATTCTCTTAGATTTTCTCAGATTCACTCAAATATTTTCAGATTATTTCAAATTCCTTCAGATTCTTTCAGATTAGTTCAGATACTTTCGGATTAGTTTCCATTTTCTCAAATTCTGACACATTCCATCAGATTCTGTCAGTTTCTTTAAAAAAATCGTTCAAATTCTTTCCGATTCCTTCAGATTCTTTCAAGTTGTCTTAAGTTCTTACAAATTTCTTCAGATTCTCTCAGATACTTTGATAAACTCTTAGATTCTATGAGATTCTCTGAGATTCTCCAAAATATTTTCAGATTTTCTCACATTCTGCCCGATTCTTTCAGATTTTCTAAGATTCTCTCAGATTCCCTCAGATTCTCTCAATTTCCCTCAGATTCTCTCAATTTCCCTCACATTCTATCAGATTTTCTCAAATTCTAGCAGATTCTTTCGGGTTCTCTGAGATTCTCTCAAATTGCTTCAGATTTCTTCAAATTCCTTCAGACTGACTCAAATTCTTTCAGCGAACACCAAACTCTATCAGAAACTCTCACATTGTCGCAGATTATTTCAGATTCTCTTAGGTTGTCACAGATTCACACAAATTTTCTCAAATTACTTCAAATTCTTTCTAATTCTTTCAGATTCTTTCAGATTTTTTCAGATTCTCTCAGCTGCCCTTATAATCTCTCGATTCTATGATATTCTCTGAGATTCTCCAAAATACTCTCAAATTCTGCAATATTCTCTCAGATTCTCTCATATTCTCTCAGATTCTTTCAGATTTTCTAAGATTCTGCCAGATTCTATCACATTCTATCAGATTTTTTTGGATTTTCTGAGATTCTCTCAAATTACATCAAATTGCATTAGATTCCTTCAAATTCCTTCAGATTCTCTCAGATTGATTCAAGTTATACTAATATAATCTCAGAATCCCCCAAATTGTGTCAGATTATCTCAAATTCTCTCAGATTCTTTCAGATTGTCTTTGATTTTCTCAGATTCACTCAAATATTCTCAGATTATTTCAAATTCCTTCAGATTCTTTCAGATTAGTTTAGATTATTTCGGATTAGTTTCGACTCTCTCATATTCTGTAGGATTCTCTCAAATTCTGACACATTCCATCAGATTCTCTGAGATTCTATGAGATTTTCCAAAATATTCTCAGATTTTCTCACATTCTGTCAGATTCTTTCAGATTTTCTAAGATTCTCTCAGATTCCCTCAGATTCACAGCAAATTAATGAGCTGCTATTTGTACCATTGTTCTGAGATAACAATTGGTTTAAACATAAACATAACAAGAGAAGTTATTTAAATACGTTTACAGCAAACACAACATTCAAGTTTCGGCAAAAATATAAATAGCTGAAAACAGCTGGATGTTGTGGAGCAACAATTAATTTTGTCATTTTTTGTTTTACTCGTTTTCATCGAACCAGCGACTGCGCCATTTTTGGATCACTCTCGACAAGGACTGAAATTATATGTCTCAGCGGCAATTCAAACCACAAATACTATCACACCCCACGACACGCTTTGAATTTCTCTAGAATTATGACAGTTTTTAAAGAACGGACCGCAAAATTAATAATAAAGGCAGCAGGAACGTGCCACCGACTTTATTAAAAGTGCCCGAACTCCTCCTGGGCGAATTCAATAAATAGGCAAAAAAACGTCGAGCCAAAAAACAGACCACACCGTCTGTAATTGTCACGTAAACGCAAAAACATCTGGTAGAATACCACATATGGGAAATTTTGAGCCACAAAGAGTTTCGCCATTAAAATCATTCACTGTCTCTATTTTCTCTTTTTTTACAACAGCGTCGATGATTTCTCCAGCCATTGACCGTTATTACGTTATTGCAGCCTTGTCGAACCAGAACCAACCGCTCCGCGTCGGCGAAACCAGAACTAAAGAAACGCTGATAGGAGATTTACCTCGCACTCTTTTATGCCACTTTTTACGCTTCAGGCGTAAAAATACAAAATTACTTTTGTTCTATCTCTTTGAATCGAATCGAATAATAGCGATAATTTTGCGAGGGCGTAAAGCTTGCATGTGAAACAGATTGTCCGGACTAAATGAAATGGAGATAACGTCCAGGTTAAATGAAAGCTCTGCCAAGTTTAGGTCGCACGCTCGTCTAAGGGTATATAAATTTTTTCGTTGATGAGAGGGGTGAGAAGAAAAGTAATTTCCTTACCTCCATTACATTATCTTCTTGCATTATTTTGCATCATGATTTGTTTTTTGTTCGGTCATGATACGTCCAAACAGTAACCGGCCATTGTGCGATCTGCAACAATAGGATCAATAAGTAGATTATCAAAGTGTGTTGTGTGTCTTTGTTGGAACATAATGGTTAAAGTACACATCGGACTATAACTCAGATAAACACAATTGCTGGTGGAAGTTGAATTTTAACGCAGGGCAAGGGTATGAACTTGGGACGAAGCTGGGCTGGGAATTACGCATCTACGATATCTACGTTAAGTAAAAATAATTATTGGCCACTTCGGACTACAAAGTTTTTTCAGAAAGTGACGGTTAAATATACTGAGTCAATTTTTCTGCACCGGTGAAGACTTCAGTGTTTTCCTTGGAAAGTCACTTAACTGAAAATACGAGACTTCAACCAATATTTGCAATAAACAAAGCGGATGAGCAAATGGATTTTCAGAAGGGATTTAAATATACTTAATAAAAATCCAAAGACAGGATGAAAGAATATACATAAAAGCACAGAACAGATCAAACTTGGTACGCGAAGGTAATATTAAAGCTCTGTGTTCCTTTAAAAGCGGAAAGCAAGAAAAAAAACTGTCTGCAATATTTTACTTACAAAATTATTGTTAACATTTGTTCAACGAAGTACGACTTTTAATATTATTGGGTTTATATTTAAAGATAAGCAAAACCAACACAAAAACGTTTTAAATTAAACCCTCATTATTTTAGGTGATATATACTATATATATTTTATTGTTATATACTAAATATGTACATTTATAGGGATTGATGAACTTCAGAGTCCGGATGGAATTGTGCGTCGTGTTGGCGTCACGGGTGGTATCGAATTGCAGCTCTCTGCGTGATTCGCTCGTCATAAGAGGAATTGCGTCATCTGGAAATCGAGATTTTTCCAGTGGAACCCAAATTTTACACACGTGCTCCTCGAAATTGTTTCAAACTACCCCAAAACAAAGCAAGAAATTCTTTCAAATTATGTCAAAAACAAGACAAGGGATGGTCGATATTCTCCCAAAATAATTCAAAAATACAACCCAAGGAGCCCCCGAGATTCTTTCAAATTATTTCAAACACAGGAAATGGGTCCCCGAAATTTCTTCAAACTACTTCAAAAACAAAACAAAAGGCATTTCCAAGATTTTTTCAAACTACGTCAAAAACCGCGGCGTCCCGAGATTCTTTCAAACTACTTCAAAAACACAACAAAATAAGTTCTCTAGATTCTTTCAAACTACCTACTTCAAAAAAATTCAGTAGGTTCGCGAAATTCTTTCAAACTACGTATTTCCAACAAAAGACCGACAGTGAGTTCACGAGATTCTTTTAAACTAGATTCTTCAAAAAAAAACATAAGAGGTCTCCGAAATTATTTCAAATTACTGAAAAAATAGGAAATGGGTGCCCGAAATTATTTCAAACTACTTTAAAAACAAAATAAGACGTTTCCAATATTCTTTCGAATTACTTCAAAAACAAGACGATAGATCCCCGAGATTCTTTCAAACTAGTTCAAAAACCGAGGGGTCCCGAGATTCTTTCAAATTACATACCTCAAATATAAAATATAAGGGGTACACAATGATCTTTCAAACTACTTCAAAAACGTAACAATTTAGGTATCGAGATTCTTTCAAACTACCTACTTCGAAAGAATTCAAAGGGTTCGCGAAATTCTTTCTAATTACGTACTTCCAACAAAAGACCAACGAGATTTTTTCGAACTACATTTTTCAAAAAAAAAAACATAAAAGGTCTCCGAGATTATTTCAAAATACTTCAAAAACAGGAAAAAGGTCGCAGAAATTCTTTCAAACTACTTCAAAAACAAAACGAGCGGTTTCTGTGATGCTTTCAAACTACTTCAAAAACCGAGGGGTCCCGAGATTCTTTCAAATTACATACTTCAAATATAAAACATAAGGGCTTCCCGATGATCTTTTAAACTACTTCAAAAACACAACAAAATAATTTCTCGAGATTCTTTCAAACTACCTACTTCAAAAGAATTCAATGGGTCCGCGAAATTCTTTCAAATTACGTACTTCTAACAAAAGACCAACAGTGAGTTCACGAAATTCTTTCAAACTAGATTCTACAAAAAAAAAAAAAACAGAAGAGGTCTCCAAGATTATTTCAAATTACTAAAAAATATGAAATGGGTGCCCGAAATTCTTTCAAACTACTTCAAAAACAAAACAAGATGTTCCCGAAAATTCTTTCAAACTACTTCAAAAACACAACTAAAGAGGTTCTCGAGATTCTTTCAAACTACTTATTTCAAAAAAAATAAAAGGCTTTGCGAAATTATCTCAAAATACTTCAAAAATAGGAAATGCGTCCCCGAAATTATTTCAAACTACTTTAAAAACAACATCAGGAATTCTCAAAATTCTTTCAAGCTCCTTAAGAAACAAAACACGAAAGGTCCCCGATATCCTTTTAAATTATTTCAAAAACAACACCAGGGATCTCCAAGATTTTTTAAAATTATTTCAAATCCTAAAGATCCTAGAGACCTTGGAAATACTAGAGATTCTACAGGTGTTAGAGATTCTAAAAATTCTAAAGATCAAAAGATTCTAAAGAGTCTAAAGAGTCTAAGGGTCCTAAAGGTCCTAAAGTTCTGTCAAACTCTGTCAAATTCTGTCGAATTATGTCAAATTGTGTCAAGTTTTTTCAAATTCTGTCAAGTTCTTATAAATTGTGTAAGAAATTCTTACAATTTCTTTCACATTTACTCAGATTCTCACCTCTCCCTCACAGAATCTCTCAAATTTCTTCAGATTCCTTCAGATTCCTTCAGATTGCTTCAGATTATTTCAGATTATTTCAAATTTTATAGATTCTTTCAGATTATTTCACATTCTAATAGATTATTTTGGACTCTTTCAGATTCTTCAGAATCTCTCACATTCTTTCAGATTCTTTCAGATTCTTTCAGATTCTTTCGGATTCTTCCAGGTTCTTTCAGATTCTTTTAGATTCTTTTAGATTCTTTCAGATTCTTTCAGATTCTTTCAGATTCTTTCAGATTCTTTCAGATTCTTTCAGATTCTTTCAGATTCTTTCAGATTCTTTCAGATTCTTTCAGATTCTTTCAGATTCTTTCAGATTCTTTCAGATTCTTTCAGATTCTTTCAGATTCTTTCAGATTATTTTAGAATCGTTCAGATTCTTTCAGATTCTTTCAGATTCTTTCAGATTCTTTCAGATTCTTTCAGATTCTTTCAGTGTCTTATAGATTCTTATAGATTCTTTCAGATTCTTTCAAATTCTTTCAGATTCTTTCAAATTCTTTCAGATTCTTTCAATTTTTTTCAAAAATTACGTACTTCCAACAAAAGACCACCAAAGGGTTCAATAGATTCTTTCAAACTACATTCTTCAAAAAGAAAACATAACAGGTCTCCGAGATTATTTCAAATTACTTCAAAAACAAGATCAGGGATCCCTAAGATTTTTTAAAATTATTTCAAATCCTAAAGATCCTAGAGACATTGGAAATCCTAGAAAATCTACAGGTTTTAGAAATTCTAAAGATTCAAAAATTCTAAAGATTCCAAAGATCAAAAGATTTTAAAGAGTCTAAAGGTCCTAAAGTCCTAAAGTTCTGTCAAACTCTGTCATATTCTGTCAAATTTTTTCAAATTCTGTCAAATTCTTATAAATTGTGTAAGAAATTCTTACAGTTTCCTCCACATTTGCTCCAATTCTCACGTCTCTCTCACAGAGTCTCTCAAGTTTCTTCAGATTCCTTCAGATTCCTTCAGATTGCTTCCGATTCTTTCAGATTATTTCCAATTCTAATAGATTCTTTTAACCTCTTTCAAATTCCTTCAAATTCTTTCAGATTCTATCAAATTATTTCAGATTATTTTCGATTCTTTCAGATTCCTTCAGATTCTGTCAGATTTTTCCAGATTCTTTCAATTTTTTTACAAATTACGTACTTCCAACAAAAGGCCACCAGAAGGTTCATGAGATTCTTTCAAACTACATTCTTCAAAAAGAAAACATAAGAGGTCTTCAAAATTCTTTCAAACTACTTCAAAAACAAGATCAGGGATCCCCAAGATTTATTAAAATTATTTCAAATCCTAAAGATCCTACAGACATTGGAAATCCTAGAAATTGTACAGGTTTCAGAGATTCTAAAGATTCTAAAAATTCTAAAAATTCCAAAGATCAAAAGATTCTAAAGAGTCTAAAGGTCCTAAAGGTCCTAAAGTTTTGTCAAACTCTGTCAAATTTTGTCAAATTATGTCAATTTTTTTCAAATTCTGTGAAATTCTTATAAATTGTGTAAGAAATTCTTCCAGTTTCTTCCACATTTGCTCCGATTCTCACGTCTCTCTCACAGAGTCTCTCAAGTTTCTTCAGATTCTTTCAGATTCCTTCAGATTGCTTCAGATTCGTTCAGATTATTTCCAATTCTAATAGATTCTTTTAAACTCTTTCAGATTCATTCAAATTCTTTCAGATTCTCTCAGATTATTTTAGATTCTTTCAGATTATTTTAGAATCGTTCAGATTCTTTCAGATTCTTTCAGATTCTTTCAGATTCTTTCAGATTCTTTCAGATTCTTTCAGATTATTTCAGATTCTTTCAGATTCTTTCAGATTATTTCAGATTCTTTCAGATTCTTTCAGATTCTTTCTAAAGATTCTAAAGATTCTAAAGATTCTAAAGATTCTAAAGATTCTAAAGATTCTAAAGATTCTAAAGATTCTAAAGATTCTAAAGATTCTAAAGATTCTAAAGATTCTAAAGATTCTAAAGATTCTAAAGATTCTAAAGATTCTAAAGATTCTAAAGATTCTAAAGATTCTAAAGATTCTAAAGATTCTAAAGGTTCTAAAGATTCTAAAGATTCTAAAGATTCTAAAGATTCTAAAGATTGTAAAGATTGTAAAGATTGTAAAGATTGTAAAGATTCTAAAGATTCTAAAGATTCTAAAGATTCTAAAGATTCTAAAGATTCTAAAGATTCTAAAGATTCTAAAGATTCTAAAGATTCTAAAGATTCTAAAGATTCTAAAGATTCTAAAGATTCTAAAGATTCTAAAGATTCTAAAGATTCTAAAGATTCTAAAGATTCTAAAGATTCTAAAGATTCCAAAGATCAAGGGATTCTAAAGAGTCCAAAGAGTCTAAAGGTCCTAAAGGTCCTAAAGTTCTGTCAAATTCTGTAAAATTATGTCAAATTTTACTTACTTACTTACTTGCTTTATTGACGGAAAAATATCCTTAAACAACACAAAGAAAAAAATAATAAAATCACATGAGAATGTTACAATATTTTTAAAATAAGATTTGCCTTAACTTAAATTAAATTTTGTCAAATTATGTCAAATTTTTTCAAATTCTATCAAATTCTTATAAATTGTGTATGAAATTCTGACAGTTTCTTTCACATTTGCTCAGATTCTCACGTCTCTCTCACAGAATCTCTCAAATTTCTTCAGATTGCTTCAGACTCTTTAAGATTATTTCAAATTCTAATAAATTCTCTTAGATTCTTTCATATTCTTTCAGATTCTTTCAGAATCTTTCAGATTCTTTCAGAATCTTTCAGACCCTTTCAGATTCTTTCAGATTCTTTCAGATTATTTCAGATTCTTTCAGATTCTTTCAGATTCTCCCAGATTCTTTTTAATTTTTTAACAAATTACGTACTTCCATCAAAATACCACCAGAGGGTTCACGAGATTCTTTCAAACTACATTCTTCAAAAAGACAACATAAGAGGTCTCCGAGATTATTTCAAATTACTTCAAAAACAGAAAATGGGTTTCCGAAATTCTTTCAAACTACTTCAAAAACAAGACACAAGGAATCCCCGAAATTCTTTCAAACTACTTCAAAAACATAACAAATGAGGTTCTCGAGATTCTTTCAAACTACCTACTTCAAAAGAATTCAAGGGGTTCGCGAAATTCTTTCAAATTACGTATTTCCAACAAAAGACCAACGAGATTCTTTCGAACTACATAAAAAAAAAACAGGTGTCGAGATTATTTCAAAATATTTCAAAAACAGGAAAAAGGTCCCAGAAATTCTTTCAAACAACTTCAAAAACAAAACGAGAAATTTCTCAAATTCTTTCAAATTACTTCAAAAACAAGATAAGGGATTCCGGAGGTTCTTTCAAACTATTTCAAAAATAAAAAATGGGTATTCCCAAGATTCTATCAAAGTACTTCAAAAACGAGACACAAAGGTTTCCCGAGAGTCTTTCGAACCACTTGAAAAACCAGATACAAGGGTTCCCCGAGATTCTTTCGAATTACATACTTCAAATATAAAACATAAGGGATCCCCGATATTCTTTCAAACTACTTCAAACACACAACAAAACAGGTCTTTCAAACTATCTGCTTCAAACGAATTCCGAGGGTTCGCGAAATTGTTTAAAACTACGTACTTGCATTAAATGACCTGTAACAATGGGTTCAGGAGACTCTTTCAACTACATACTTCAATAAAACATAAGAGCTCTCCGAAATTATTTCAAATTACTTCAAAAACAGAAACTATGTCCCTGAAATACTTTCAAACTATGTACTTCAAGAACAAAACAAGAGGTTTCCAACATTCTTTCAAATTACTTCAAAAACAAGACCAGGGATTCAAAAGATTCTTTAAATTACTTCAAAAACAAAACAAAAGGCGTCTCCGAGATTCTTTCAAACTATTTTAAAAACAAGGCCAGGGATCTTCAAGATTTTTTCAAGTTACTTCAAAAACAAAACACAAAGGTTCCCAGATATTCTTTCAAATGATTTCAAAAACAAAACCAGGCATCCGCAAAATTCTTTTAAATTACTTCAAGTCCTAAAGATGCCAAACACTCTGGAGATCCTAGAGATTCTAGACATTCTAGAGATTCTAAAAGTTCTAAAGATTCGAAAGAATCCCACAATTTCAAAATTCTAAAGATTCCAAAGTATCCAAAAATTCTAGACGGTCTAAAAGGTATAAAGGTCCTAGAGTTCCAAAAGTTCTGTGAAATTCTGTCAAAATCTGTCAAATTCTGTCAAATTTTGTCAAATTCCGTTAAATTCTTATAAATTGTTTAAGAAATTCTTACAGTTTCTTTCAGATTCGGTCAGATTCTCACGGCTCTCTCACAGAATCTCCCAAATTCTCTTAGATTCTGTCAGAAACTCTCAGAGTCTCTCAGATTTTTTCAGATTTAACTTAAATAACCCAAAAATAGTTACAATTGCTGTTTTTTTATTTTCTTCATAGTCTAGGTTCTATTACCTAGTTCGCACTCTCACTCTAAAGAAGAATATAGTTATAATTAACACCGCCCACCCACCCCATCTCTATTTCACTGATTAAAATTAAGAAAAGGGCGGGTGGGCGGGGTTACCACTTGCTAAGATAACACTGATTTTGGCAAATGATCAACTTGCTGAGAAAATGAGGGCGAGGGGGGTACTAGTACTTGATAAGATAAGACTGATCTTGGCAAATGATTCTATCACATTTTTTTAGATTCTTTCAGATTCTTTCAGATTCTTTCAGATTCTTTCAGATTCCTTCAGATTCTTTCAGATTATTTCCGATTCTTTCATATTCTTTCAGATTCTCTCAGATTCTTTCAGATTTTTTCCGCGATTTAGGTTCCATCCGCCCCTGCTAAATGGAAATAAAAAAGGATATAAAGTTGGAAAACGGACATGGGTAGAAAAGTCAGTAACACATTTTAAAATAGAAGAACGAACTAAGTTGGACCATATGTCATTAGAAGTTACACTCAAATGAGAAATAGAATTACGAGAAGAGAAATAGGAAGTAGTCGAAAAGTTAGATCAGAACGCGGTTTTTAAAGTCGGTTGGGTAAAACAATAACTAGAAGAACTAGGATACTAGTTATTTAAATGGGACAATAATATAGAAATGAATGACCAACGAATAGACGGGGAAGCACAAGAAAGAGAACAATCGATCAATTGGGAGAAGTGGGAGTATAGGAAAGAAAAAACAAGAAGGAGTGAATAAAGAGTAGTAAAGTATGAAGAGAAAATGAGAAAGCCACTTTGTAAACATTGTAATTCTCTCACTCACAACCCCTATCTTTTGATCAAGGGCTAACCCGCCCGGATCAGTTTCCAGTCGTCAATAATTCCGTCCAAATCCCCACAAACGCGTCATAAAAATTTAGCCTGGTGAAAACACAAAAACAACCCCTGAAATTCTCTCCCGGACAAAATCTACAATACTGACCTGCCCCTGCACCAATAAAATACACCAATCTCCCTTCGGACCCGAAATCGACCCCCAGCCTCCAAAAATTTCGAACAATATTAATTCCAGACGCACCTGATAATTTACATCCGGAGCCATTTCGGCCCAAAATTATTGAACGACACTAATGGATTGAGATTTAACCCCGCTTCCGTACAAATTTAAAAACCCAAAAACAATATAAATCGCTTCATTCCGCAACAATTTAGCAATAAATTTCAGCTTGACTGATTCGCATATGTGGTACAAATGTCGCCTTGTTTAAATAAAGCCCGAAACATCCTCTTTAAACATAAAAAATATGAAACGCGGACAAGTACGTAGATCAAATTTGTGACCGCTTTGTTTCGTAATAAACATTCTGTCGTAAGGTGTGCTGAGTGGAGGATATAAATTTCCCCCGGTATTTTAAAACGCACTAAAGCAAACTTTATAGATCCAAATAATAACCGGGGTCGGATGCAGAGAATGGAGTATCGCAGTGGTGTATGGGAGCATCTGGAGAACACACATTGCTTCCGTTGTTGGCAAATTTCACAGAAAATGGTCAAACGGTGGGACGTAAAGCTCGTCCATAAGCTGTTGTCATACTGTATTTTGTAGCAACCCATTCGTGATGTCAGTTCCACTACTACTACTACTCTAGCAAATACGCGAATTTGACGTTTCTGCATTTTACCGCCATTAACCGATGAATGATTCACTTGAATGTTACATAATTTCAGAGGGTGATGAGACGATTTTAAATATTAACGGCTTCAATTAACAAAGCATTTAATACAAAATAGGAGTTAATGTCTCGTCGCTTAGGAAATTAATGACTAATTCAGCATCCATCTGTCAGATTAACTTTGTCAGCTGGCGTTTAATGTAATATTAACGCCGTGGTCCTACTTTTGCCAATTATAGTTTTCTTGTATCAGGCTTGAAATATTTAACAACGTAAAACGTGGAAGGAAGGTCAAATTTACAAGCTACTTGTTTTGTGGTGGACGTTATGTCGTAAAGATGAGTGTAGGTTATAAATTTTCCGGGATATTTTAAAACGCATAAAGGCAAAGTTTATAGATGAAAATAATATTCAGAGTGCGTAGACGCACGTAGAAGCTAGATTGCGGTCACTGCCGTTAATTTTGACAAAAAATCTCGATAAACAATGAAAAAACGTAATGTCACGTTTTAGGTCTGAAATTTGTGACAAAAAATAAATAATCACGACTGGTAATTTTGCATTTCCATTTTAATTTAAATGCCTTCACAGTGCACGTCATCCATTATAAATACGAAATGTTGGGAATTAAATTTAAAATGTGCAACTAAATTCATTTTTCTCGACACTATAAAGCGTTTAAATTTTAACGCTGAAGTCTCAAACGACTTTTAACACAGATTTTGTCTTTTTTTTTCTTAACATGTGTAGTCATCTTTTCGCAACAAGAAACTAAAAACATGTTTAAAATGGTAAATTTGTAAAGGAAAATAACGATTTTGCAATTACGCTCCGCCCCTCGGTCTAACAACGAATGAAAAATTCATCACGATTGAAATCGAGACGGATGGGTGGGGCTTCTCTTTTTTAATTAATAGAGTTAATTCTCTTTGTATAACACGATTACTTAAGAACATATTCCCCATGGTAATTTCTCGTAGAAAAATAAGGATTTTACAATTGAGCTCCGCCCCTCGGATTACGACGAATAAAAAAATCATCAGAATTGAGATGGGGCGGGTGGGCGGGGCTTATATTTTGCTCTTTTTTCTTAATAAACCTAGTCATCTTTTTAAACAAGGAATTTAAAACATGGTTAAAATGGTACACTTTCACAAAATCGATATTTCCTCATACAAAGTTTCCATTTTAAACATGATTTAAGTTTCATGTAGTGAAAAAAGTGTACACATATTAAAAAAAAGAGACCAAATTTAAGCCCGCCCACCCACCCTATGTTAATTGTGATGATCTTTTTCTATTCGCCGTGAACCAAGGGGCTGGAGCTTAACTGCAAAATACTTATTTATTTAAACGAAACTAAAAACATGTTTTTGAATATCGTGTTGTTCAAAGGATACTATGTATATTAAGAAAAAAAAAGCAAATTATAAACCCCGCCCACCCACCCCGTCTAAATTGTGATGATTTTTTTTATTCTTACAAACCTAAAACATGTTTAAAATGGTAAATTCTTGTAGACAAATATGGATCTTCGAATTAAGCACCGCCCCTCGATCTGATAACGAATAAAAATTCATCACAATTGAGAATTGAGACCTGGGCGGGTATGGGTGGGGCCTAATATTTATCTTCATTTTTTTTTTAATATACACAGTATTCTTTGAATAACACGATACTCAAAAACATGTTTCTAATTTCTTGTAGAAAAATAAGGACTCTGCAGTTATGCTCCAGCCCCTTGGTTCATGTTAAGATAAAACTAATTTTGGAAAATCACATACCCTCTCCTCAAATAGAGGGTGGGTGGGCGGGGCTAGTGCTTGTCAAGATAAGATTGAATAATATTAGGAGTAGTCGTTGGAATAAAGAGGTAGTCGGTGGGCGGGGTTAATGCTTGCTTATAAAACTCTTTAAAAAACCTAAACTCAGCTCCGCCCACCTCTTGTCTCCATTTCACTTATTTTATTTACTGTAAAATGTGAATTGAATTCTATTTTAACAAGTGCTAGAATCTAAAATTTAAAACAAAGTAAAAAGGGACCCCTCCCACCCACCCTTATTCCGTTTTCAACATTCCTTCTCATTGCCTCTGAAGAAAGAATTTACCAGTTTTCAATTTAATTTCTCAGTTTTTGGATTTTTCAATTTTTCGATTTGCAATTTTTCAATTTTTCATTTTTCAAATTTTCAGTTTTTCGATTTTCCAATTTCTGGATGTTTCAGTTTTCAGATTTTGCAGTTTTTCTATTTGCAATTTCTCGACTTTTCAATTTTTAATTTTTTAAATTTTTCGTTTCTTCAATTTTTCGATTTGCAAGTTTTCATCTTTTTTTAAAGTTTCTTCATTTTTTAGAAATGCGACTCTATTTTCTTAGAGGGTATGTGATTTGCCAAATTTAGTTTTATCTTAGCATGTTCTAGGCCCGCCCGCCCGCTATCTATCTTCTTAAAGGCTGTATTATCTGCCAAAATCAGTCGTATCTTAGGAAGAATACTAGCCCCGCCCACCCACCCTCTATTTTCTTAAAGGGTACATGAGCTGCTAAAGTGAGTCTTATCTTAGCAAGTACTGACAAAAAAAAATGGAAATCGAAAAGAAGTGAGAAAACGAAGCATTGAAAAAACAAAAGAAATTAAAAACTGAAACATCCAAAAATTGGAAAATCGAAAACTGAAAAATCAAAAATGGTTCGAGTTTTCATTTTTTAATATTTCAGTTTTTCTGAAGACTAATTTTAACAAATCACATATCCTCTAAGAAAATAGAGGGTGGGTGGGCGGGGCTAGTACTTGCCAAGTTAAGACTGAATAATGTTAAGAGTAGTCACTGGAATAAAGAGGGGGTCGGTGGGCGGAGCTACTGCTTGTTTATAAAACTCTTTAGAAAAAACTAAACTCAGCTCCGCCCACCTCTTGTCTCCATTTCACTGACTTATTTTAATTACTGTAAAATGTGAATTGAATTCGATTTTAACGAGCAATAGAATCTGATTTAAAACAAAGTAAAAGGAAGCCCCTCCCACCCATCCTTATTCCGTTTTCATCATTCATTCTTATTGGCTCTGAAGAAAGAATTTCTCCAGTTTTCAATTTTTATTTTCTCACTTTTTGGATTTTTAAATTTTTCAGTTCGGTTTTCCAATTTTTGGATGTGTCAGTTTTCAGATTTTGCAATTTTTCTATTTGCAATTTCTCGACTTTTCAATTTTTAATTTTTAAAATTCTTCGTTCCTTCAATTTTTCGATTTCCAATTTTTCAACTTTTAAATTTGTTTGTTAGTACTTGCTCAGATAAAACTGATTTTAGCAAATCACATACCATCTAGGAGAACAGAGGGTGGGCTATATTTCTCTTTTTTCTTCTGAATATGTGTAGTCTTATTTCGACAACAAGAAGCTTAAAACATGTCTAAAATCGTAAATTTTGGTAGGAAAGTATCGATTTTGAAATTACGCTCCCCCCTCGATCTGTCAACGAATGGAAAATTCATCTCAATTGAGGTTGGGATGAATATGGGTGGGACTTAATTTTTGGTTAATTTTTTTCTTAATATAAACAGTATTCTTTCAACAACACGATACTCAAGAACATGTTTTTTATTTCTTGTACGGAAATAAGGATTTTGCAATTAATCTCCGCCCCCTTGGCTCACGACGAATAAAAAAATCATCAGAATTGAGATAGGGCGGGTGGGCGGGGCTTATATTTCGCTTTTGTTTCTTAACATGTGTAGCCATCCTTTCGAAATAAGAAACTTAAAACATGTTTAAAATGGTAAATATGTATAGGGAAATATCGATTTTGCAATTACGCTCCGCCTCTCGGTCTGACAACGAATGAAAAATTCGTCACGATTGAAATCGAGACGGATGGGTGGGACTTCTCTTTTGGATTTATTTTTTAATTAACACATTTAATTTTCTTTGTATAACACGATTGCTTAAGAACATATTCCCCATGGTGATTTTTCGTAGAAAAATAAGGATTTTACAATTGAGCTCCGCCCCTCGGATTACGACGAATAAAAAAAATCATCAGAATTGAGATAGGGCGGGTGGGCGGCGCTTATATTTTGCTCTTTTTTCTTAATAAACGTAGTCATCTTTTTGAACAAGAAATTTAAAACATGGTTAAAATGGTACACTTTTACAAAATCGCTATTTCCTCATACAAAGTTTCCATTTTAAACATGATTTAAGTTTCATGTGATGAAAAATGTGTATACATATTAAAACAAAAAGACCAAACGTAAGCCCGCCCACCCACCCTATTTTAATTCTGATGATCTTTTTTTATTCGCCGTGAACCAAGAGGCTGGAGGTTAACTGCAAAATACTTATTTCTTTAAACGAAACTAAAAGTATGTTTTTGAATATCGTGTTGTTCAAATAATACTATGTATATTAAGAAAAAAAGGCAAAATATAAACCCCACCCACCCACCTCATCCCCATTGTGATGATCTTTTTTATTCTTACAAAGCCAAAACATGTTTAAAATGGTAAATTCTTGTAGACAAATATGGATCTTCGAATTAAGCACCGCCCCTCGATCTGACAACGAATAAAAATTCATCACAATTGAGAATTGAGATCAGGGTGGGTATGGGTGGGGCCTAATATTTATCTTCATTTTTTTTTAATATACACAGTATTCTTTGAATAACACGAAACTTAAAACATGTCTAAAATCTTAAATTTTTGTAGGAAAGTATAGATTTTACAATAGGCTCCCCCCTCTCGGTCTGTCAACGAATGAAAAGTTCATCACAATTGAGCTTGGGATGGATATGGGTGGGACTTAATTTTTGGTTAATTTTTTTCTTAATGTACACAGTATTTTTTCAACAACACGATACTCAAGAACATGTTTTTTATTTCTTGTACGGAAATAAGGGTTTTGCAATTAATCTCCGCCCCCTTGGCTCACGACGAATAAAAAAATCATCAGAATTGAGATAGGGCGGGTGGGCGGGGCTTATATTTTGCTCTTTTTTCTTAATAAACGTAGTCATCTTTTTGAAAAAGAAATTTAAAACATGGTTAAAATGGTACACTTTTACAAAATCGATATTTCCTCATACAAAGTTTCCATTTTAAACAAGATTTAAGTTGCATGTGGTGAAAAAAGTGTACACATATTGTGACAAAAAGACCAAATGTAAGCCCGCCCACCCACCCTATCTTAATTGTGATGACCTTTTTTTATTCGCCTTGAACCAAAGGGCTGGAACTTAACTGCAAAATACTTATTTCTTTAAACGAAACTAAAAACACGTTTTTGAGTATCGTGTTGTTCAAAGGATACTATGTATATCAAGAAAAAAAGGGCAAAATATAAACCCCACCCACACACCCCATCTCAATTCTGATGATTTTTTTTATTCTTACAAACCTAAAACATGTTTAAAATGGTAAATTCTTGTAGACAAATATGGAACTCCGAATTAAGCACCGCCCCTCGATCTAACAACTAAAGAAAAATTCATCACAATTGAGAATTGAGATCAGGGCGGGTATGGGTGGAGCCTAATATTTATCTTCATTTTTTTTTTAATATACACAGTATTCTTTGAATAACACGATACTCAAAAACATGTTTCTAATTTCTTGTAGGAAAATAAGGATTCTGCAGTTATGCTCCAGCCCCTTGGTTCATGTTAAGATAAAACTAATTTTGGCAAATCACATACCCTCTCGGCAAATAGAGGGTGGGTGGGAGGGGCTAGTACTTGTCAAGATAAGATTGAATAATATTAAGAGTAGTCGTCGGAATAAAGAGGTAGTCGGTGGGCGGGGTTAATGCTTGCTTATAAAACTCTTTAGAAAAACCTAAACTCAGCTCCGCCCACTTCTTGTCTCCATTTCACTGACTTATTTTATTTACTGTAAAATGTAAATTGAATTCTATTTTAAATATATAAAATAAGTCAGTGAAATGGAGACAAAGTGCTAGAATCTAAGATTTAAAACAAAGTAAAAAGGGACCCCTCCCACCCTTCCTTATTCCGTTTTCAACATTCCTTCTCATTGGCTCTGAACAAAGAATTTACCAGTTTTCAATTTTTAATTTCTCAGTTTTTGGATTTTTCAATTTTTCGATTTGCAATTTTTCAATTTTTTATTTTTAAAATGTTCAGTTTTTCGATTTTCCAATTTTTGGATGTTTCAGTTATCAGATTTTGGAGCTTTTCTATTTGCACTTTCTCGACTTTTCAATTTTTAATTTTTTTAATTTTTCGTTTCTTCAATTTTTTGATTTGCAAGTTTTCATCTGTTTTTTGTTTTCTCATTTCTTAGAAATGCGACTCTATTTACTTAGAGGGTATGTGATTTGCCAAAATCAGTTTTATCTTAACAAGTACTAGCCCCGCCCACCCACCCTATATTTTCTTAAAGGGTACATTATCTGCAAAAGTCAGTCTTATCTTGGCAAGTACTGACAAAAAAAAAATTGAAAATCGAAAAGAAGTGAAAAAACGAAACATTGAAAGAACCAAAAGAAATTAAAAATTGAAAACTATAGAAATTGCAAATAGTAAAATTGCTAAATCTAAAAACTGAAACATCCAAAAATTGGAAAATCGAAAACTGAAAAATCAAAAATGTTTCGAGTTTTCATTTTTTAATTTTCCAAGTTTTTCTGAAGACTAATTTTAGCAAATCACATATCCTCTAAGAAAATAGAAGGTGGGTGGGCGGGGCTAGTACTTGTCAAGATAAGATTGAATAATATTAAGAGTAGTCGTTGGAATAAAGAGGCAGTCGGTGGGCGGAGTTAATCCTTGCGTATAAAACTCTTTAGAAAAACCTAAACTCAGCTCCGCCCACCTCTTGTCTCCACCCTCTATTTTCTTAAAGGGTACGTTATCTGCTAAAGTGAGTCTTATCTTAGCAAGTACTGACAAAAAAATTGGAAATCGAAAAGAAGTGAAAAAACGAAACATTGAAAGAACCAAAAGAAATTAAAAACTGAAACATCCAAAAATTGGAAAATCGAAAACTGGAAAATCAAAAATGGTTCGAGTTTTCATTTTTTAATTTTCCAATTTTTCTGAAGACTAATTTTAGCAAATCACATATCCTCTAATAAAATAGAGGGTGGGTGGGCGGGGCTAATACTTGTCAAGATAAGGCTGAATGATATTAAGAGTAGTCACTGGAATAAAGAGGGGGTCGGTGGGCGGGGCTACTGCTTGTTTATAAAACTCTTTAGAAAAAACTAAACTCAGCTCCGCCCACCTCTTGTCTCCATTTCACTGACTTATTTTAATTACTGTAAAATGTGAATTGAATTCGATTAACAAGCGATAGAATCTGATTTAAAACAAAGTAAAAAGAAGCCCCTCCCACCCATCCTTATTCCGTTTTCATCATTCATTCTTATTGGCTCTGAAGAAAGAATTTCTCCAGTTTTCAATTTTTATTTTCTCTCTTTTTGGATTTTTCAATTTTTCGATTTGCAATTTTTCAATTTTTCATTTTTCATTTTTTCAGTTTTTTGATTTTCCAATTTTTGGATGTTTCAGTTATCAGATTTTGCAAATTTTCTATTTGCAATTAAGCACCGCCCCTCGATCTGACAACGAATGAAAAATTCATCACAATTGAGAATTGAGATCGAGGCGGGTATGGGTGGGGCCTAATATTTGTCTTTATTTTTGTCTTAATATACATAGTATTCTTTGAATAACACGATACTCAAAAACATGTTTCTAATATCTTGTAGAAAAATAAGGATTCTGCAGTTAAGCTCCGCCCCCTTGGCTCACGACGATTAAAAAAAAATCATCACAAATGAGATAGGGCGGGTGGGCGGGGCTTATATTTCGCTTCGTTTTCTTAACATGTGTAATCATCTTTCCGCAACAAGAAACTTAAAATATGTTTAAAATGGCAAATTTGTAAAGGAAAATATCGATTTTGAAATTACGCTCCGCCCCCCGGCCTATCAACGAATGAAAAATTCATCCCGAGTGAGATCGAAATGGATGGGTGGGGCTTCTCCTTTGGTTTTCTTTTTTAATTAATACATTTAGTTTCCTTTGTATAACACGATTTCTTAAGAACACATTTCACACGGCAATTTCTCGTAGAAAAACAAGGATTTTACAATTAAGCACCGCCCCTCGGCTTACGACGAATAAAAAAAATCGTCAGAATTGAGATAGGACGGGTGAGCGGGGCTTATATTTTGCTTTTTTTTCTTAATATAGGTAGCCATCTTTTCCCACAAAAAATTTAAAACATGCTTAAAATGATAAATCACTTCATACAAATTTTCCATTTTAAACATGTTTTAAGTTTCATATTGTGAAAAAAGTGCACACATATTAAAACAAAAAGACAAAATGTAAGCCCGCCCACCCGCCCTATCTCAATTGCGAAGATCTTTTTTTATTCGCTTTGAATTAAGGGGGTGGAGCTTAACTGCAAATACATATTTCTTTAAAAGGAATTAAAAACATGTATTTGTGTATCGTGTTATTCAAAGAATTCTATGTATATTAAGAAAAAAAGGCAAAATATACAGCCCGCCCACCCACCCCGTCTCAATTGTGGTGATTTTTTTTATTCTTACAGACTTAAAACATGCTAAATTTGTGTAAGGAAATATGGATTTTGGATTTAATTTTTTCTTAATGTACAGAGTATTCTTTGAATAACACGATACTCAAAAATATGTCTTACATAGTAATTTCTTCTAGAGAAATAATAAATACTTTGCAATTAAATTCCGCTGCTTTGACTCTCGACGACTAAAAAAAATCATCAGAATTGAGATAGGGCGGGTGGGCGGGGCTTATATTTTGCCGTCTTTTCAGAACAAGAAACTTAAAACATGTTTAAAATGGTAAATTCTTGTAAACAAATATGGATCTTGCAATTAAGCCCCACTCCTTAATCTCACAGCGAATGAAAAACTCGTCACAATTGAGAATTGAGATCGGGTTTATTTTTGTCTTAATATGGCATAGTATTCTTTGAACAACACGATCCTCAAAAACATGTTTCTAATTTCTCGTAGAGAAATAAGTATTTTGCTGTTAAGCTCCGCCCTCTTGGCTCACGCCGAATACAAAAAATCATCACAATTGAGATAGGGTGGGTGGGCGGGGCTACATTTTCCCTGTTTTTTAAGATGTGTACACTTATTTCGACAACAAGAAACTTAAAACATATCTAAGATGTCCACTTTTCTTCTACAACCCTTTTAAATAGGTAACGTCAGCGGTAGCAGCAAATGCAACGGGAACTTCAACGTCAACAGCAAGTTTATTATTCCCTCATTCATAAATAATGTTTTCATTTTTTATGCAAATTTGGGCAAAAAAAAATGTCTTCTACTTATATCGTATTAAATATTCTGTCGTAAAAGCTGAGTGAAGACATAAATTTCCTCGAATGTTTTAAAGCTCATGGAAGCAAACTTTATAGAGGCCAATAATAACTGAAGTCGGATACAGAAATGGCATATAGCAATAATGCATACCATCTGAAAACATATTACTTTCGTTGTCTTTAAACATCACAAAATTTGCCGTCTTGTCAACATTTCTCTTATACTAAGAGTTGGTTAAAACTTAAAACATAAATTATTCTGTTGCACAATTGTACAACAACGTTCTTGCAGAACAATTTTACTTAATGTTGGAAGTTGCGCATAAAATATACAGAGTGAAATCACTGCGAAAACAAAAAATCGTCGGGCTTTAATCTCGTGTGGGTGTAGAAAGCTGCAGCAATTTATTCCAGAAATTTACTTCCGGGTTGCGTTTCCTTGTTTGGTAATAGTTGCAAAATAGTAATTCAGTGCATTGGAGGAAGTGGGCACCGCTAATAAACTGTCGCTTGTAAAGCACCAACCACATCGGTTAACCTCTAATTCCAACCCAGCAAAATTTCAGCTCTTAATGAAACATTTCGCTGAACTCTTTATTATCTCAACAAAGTGAACTTAAGGACCGCACACATAATTAATTGTTAATAAATAATTTGGCTCCGTGTTTAATTGCCGGCAAGTTAATAACGAAACATTTTTGAAAAAAATTATAAACAAAGTATACATTTCATCTACCTAATTAACTACGGCCGGGGGCGCAACATTTCGGAATAAAATTAGGGAACATTGCTAATGGATCGCAATTTCCCTGTTACAATTTAAAACAACAACATTAATGTATTTTTATTTTTAAATTAGCGAGCGATTCGTTTCATAATGAAGCAGAAACACATCAGCAAAAAACGTGTTTTATTTTTATTGAATTTGTGCTATGTAATATGAAAACGTCAAAACAAAATTTGTTTGTAAATTTAACAGACAGATGTTTATTAAAATATTGAAATATTCGAAACACAAACATACAAATTGTCGTCTACGTGTTTTGTATCGAACATTATGTCGCTGAAGATAAAAATGGGTAAAAATTTTCTGCGACATTTTAAACCGCTTGGAACTTTATAGAGCCAAATAATAACCCAGGTCGGATGCAAAAATGGAACGCTGGACAGATTAGAGAACACATTGCTTTTATTGTCGATAAAAACATAGCCGACATTTATCAGTTGTCACTTTTAAAAAGCAACCAGTAATACACTTAGCCGGTATTTCAACAAGACAGTTTCGCATAAACCGTACTAACTGCGAAGTCTGGATAATTAAATATGGAATGAATAGTCAATGTAAATCCACTTTGCTTCAAAGTTTGTCCCGACATTTTAAAGCATTTAACCTTTAACACTCAAGAACACTCTGAAATGTCTTTCTACACAAAAAGACAACGAGAATGTCACGACTTTAATCTAGCGAGGGTGCTGAATTGCACCTTATATGCAAAAGTTAATTGCTTTCAGTAAACTTAGTACTAATTATTACAAAATGGTTAACCTCCACAAGTCCACAATCAACAAACAATAAATCCCAAATCGTGTCTCTCATATTTTATTAAACCGCGTTCATCCACCTCCAATCACATTTACCTCACCGCGGAATTCTAATGACACCACCTACATATAATTTTTTTTCTACAAAAATCAGAATCTGGCGCCACTACGAAATTAGCGACATTATGTGAACAATGCGGTCTGAAACACTTACAATGTGAATCAAATTATTCACACAAGTGTGGTAATCCTCGAGTAAACACAGAGATTTGTACGTGTTTACACGTAAAAACGTACACCTCGAACACTGGGACAGTGATCGAGCTCGCGTTCACCGGCAAACTGAAGTAGGCGTCGCGACGCTCTCACTTGTGGTCGAAACCCATCTAACTCATAAACGGGCGCACGCTCGACCTCCTAGAAGACAAACAAATGTTTTCGTCGTGCGTCTAAATAGACGAAAGTCCCATAATTGGGATTTGCTACCTTGACTGGGATCGAGTGAGGGGTGTTACGTGCTGGTACGTGGCGAAGTGGCGACTTGTGGTAGTTTATTTGGACGAAAATCTACGTGCTATCCCGGCGCATCCACCATACTCCACTTGTGTCGTTTTAAACTATACTGGAACTACAGTTGAACTTGAAAATTACTTGTTTCATTCATGGCTTTATCTGTATATAGAAAAACGTAGATCTGTTGGTGTGAATAATTAAAGCAGATGGATTAAATTAACATTTTCCACTTTAACGAGAAACGAACGTGTTTTAAACTGGTAATTTTATTCGCCCTTTATTTTTCTATAATTAATGCTTCTAGAGGGAAATTTATTTTAAACTAAAAAAAGTCGTTTGAAAGTTTGTTTATTATTTTACTCTCTGTCCAATTTTGGTAGATATTTTTATTCAACAAGGTGCAATTTTCGAACCCTTGCTATTCACTTTATATCTAAACGACACGAAATATTTCAAAATTTAACGACAACTAGGTCGCAGGAACACATGCTCGTGCTCCAAACGCGCCGGAAATTTCCTCGGAATAAGAAATAATTTCGTTCAGACATAAGCATACCGAATTATTTCAGCTTCTCTTAGTATCCTTGCCATCACTGTATTATCCTCTGATGAAACTTTCTCAACGACAATAAACTTTTACGAGACTGACGGCAATTCTGATTTTTATTTCGCTGTTTGTTTCGAACGAAACTACATAATCTGGACGTGATAGCCACAATAACAAATTATAAAAATAAGCGCTAACTGTACTTGTAATTTTTTCGACGGACTGTTTACCAGCAAGCTCACACATGCGGAAATTTTCCGGAGAGCAATATGTTAAGTGGGGAAAAATTCAGTTGGTGCCCGGAAAGTAAATGAATTCAATTTCATCGTAATTTAACGCATTAAAATTCCGGCAGAAGTGAAGATTTTTTTAGATTAATAAAGTGTACCGAAAAAACTTGCGTACTCTGATCCACCCGCTTGGAGTTGGAGTTGTAGCGCTATCCAATTACTCTCAACAAAATTAATTTTGGACAGACAATCAGAATTTGAACACACTTGTTCGGGCGTAAAGGAACCCAATTCCCTTTAATCCGTTTGAAATAAAAGGACGAAGAATACTATAGATTCTACGAGTTTTATTATAACAGCTTAATTAAGCTTTCGTTTTCTAAATGAAATAATTTTAGACGACGTTATCAATTTTTTGGAACACAAAAAATTACTATAGTAGATTAAATCAAATGAATGCGTGGTTGCATAACTCCCAGTTATATTAAATTTAGTGACTTGCACGCCACCTATGAGAAACACACCGAACCGCAGATTGACAGGTACAGTGTCCTGCGATGTCACCAAAAAAATCGAGCCCCCACAAGAAGTTCCCCATTTACGTAAATATTTAACCCATAGAGACAAGCACACAACATAAACCAACCGAAAAAATGCCTCAAATCAGTCTTCCAGTAATCACATGTGCGTCTTTCATACATCGCACCTAAAAGTATGTCATTCTTATTTTAGTCGACAGTTAAATTTTTTGTGTGCAATTTTTTTTCAGAACAACGTAATCCAAGTGCAATGTCGCTCCCTTCGATCACCAATTTGACCCTAATGCAATCCTTCTTTGGTTTTTTTCTCAAAACTGAAGTCACGTTTATACCGGGGCTTTTGGATAAGTATATAGGAAATTACTACAATAATACTCTATGTAATGGAGCCACTTGGATGTTTCTGGGGTGGTTTCTTCTGCACGCCATTTTCGACTCAGTGCTCAACGTATGTGTCCGCATAAATAGTGATTTTATTAAACTAAGTTGTTCCAGGGTTTGCTTCGAAAAATGAAGTGTCAAAAGTACGTCCGTACTCGCCTACAAAAGTCCCTGTGGTACCTAGGTTTTTACGTAACGGCCTGTATTTACTGTCTCGCGACGTTGTTCCGAAACCAGCTGCAAATAATCAAAATGAAGGAACCCTTCGATAGTACAAATTTACCTTCTGGTCATTTAATTTTAGGATTTATTATGATGTTGACGTTTTATTTACACAGCGCCTTCTGGGAGGGGGTTAAGTACGAAGACGCGACGCTCTTTTTGAGTTACTTAAGTTTGTTTTTATTTTTGTGTTTTTCGTATTTCTTCAGGTAAATGTGTGTTGTTGTGGGGTTTAAATTCAACCATGCTTTCTAGATTTGTGGAAGGAAGCTTTAGGTTGAATATCGTGATTTGTGTGACTCATATTATGCTAGAGTTGACACGTTGCACGGCCTTATTGGAGCGGAGTAAAAGCAGAGATCGTGTGATTGGCGGAAATTTCGCGCTCAGTATTTTGGTTTTGTAAGCAACAATATCCCGATTTCTCGGTATTATTATTAAAATTCGTGTTAATTGTAGTGTGGTTAACTACGCAATCGTGATTCCGGTGCTCTTCGGCTATCCATTAATCAAAGGAAACTCGACGTCCGTCGCCATCTTGCTTTCAGTTTTACTCGTGTGGCTACTTTTCGAAACCTACTCATCTGTACGTTCCACCCACTTTTTTCCCATTGTCTCACACTTCTCTTCAAGGTTTGCTTCAAAGCTTTGTGTCACTGGATGAACCACACCGCTTCCGAACAATGCGGCAAAGACATCTTCGAGTGCTCGCTTTTCCCGCCGAGGAGTGACGCAACCTATACTTTCTTACGTCTACAAAAAGAAATGAAAGAAAGACAAGAGAAGTAATGTTGTTGTTATTTTTACGCTTTAATGAACTTTGGCTTTGTAGGGGTATGGCGGCTAAAAGACCAAAGAATAGAAATATGGTGTTTCAGACTTTGAAATGTGCGTTATCACTTTTGTGGGGTTTATTTTTCTGAAGTGGAGTTTCAGGTATGGTGGCGATGAAGAGGAAGATTAAGGAACGGCGGAAAAGTATCGATGAAACGAAACAGTCGCTGAATGACGAAAATAGGGAGAAAGACGAAAACGGGATTATGTTTGAAACGTATGACGATGTAGATTCTCAAATTGTGGATGGTAAAATCGCTTTTAATATTAACGGGAAGAGTAAGCAGGAGTGAGTGTGGGACCGGCCTCGATGAGTTTTTTGTGTTCAATAAATGCCAAGCTGCTTTTTTGTTTGAATTTATCCTTCCTGTCTTAGTATTGAGATCGACTATCGAGTGGTTGCGAATTTAGCTGTTAGGCAACACATATTACAGGGGTGAGGTAATATCACAGAAGCATATTTTTGTTGATGACGTAATGATTTCTTGTTCTGAAACAAGTGTAATTGTTGTCGTCGAATTACTAACGGAAACGGTTTTAGTACAGGTTTATTTACAATACCAACTACAAAAATGATAACAAGGCCCAAGGTTGTATGTGTATGTCCACGTGGAGGTCTTGAAGAGAGGAGGACGTCTGTACACGGTGAGTGGTCGGAGAAGAAGAGAGTCTGTTTTACGTTTCCACCGTGGCGTTTCCTCTTTGGGCTTGCGTGGTGACTGCCAATCCGGTGGCTGCATTATGTATGTATAACTGGTTGCCTACTTCCAGGCGGCCACAGTAGTCCCCTCCCAGTGACTACGTTTCGTAGTCGCGGAATTTCACTGGTGGCCTGGCTGTTCTTCCTGACCTTGTAGTGGTGCTCGTCGACGCAGGTGTTGTCGGGACCTGTTGCGTTGGGGGCTGTACATGAGGCGGAGTGCAGGACTCTGCCGATATGAAAGCCGGTTTTACTCGGTCCAGGCTCACTGTGGTTTCTCTTCCATTCTTGCTTATCACTATCACCTTGTCTGTACGTCGTAATACGTGGTGTGGTCCGGTGTATGGTGGTTGTAGTGGCTTCCTGACTGAGTCATCTCTGAGGAAGATGTGGGAACAGTCAGACAGCTCTGGGTGGACAAAAGTCTTGTGGTGGCCATGGTGGGTTGCTGGTCTTGGTCGGACGTTGCGCATGTGGAGCCTCAACTTGTCGACGAAATTGCTGGGGTCGACTTCTGGCTCGTCGTTTGCGAAGAAAAATTCCCCCGGGATTCGTAGTTGCGTGCCGTAAGTCAGCTCGGCTGGGGAACACTGAAGGTCGTCCTTGATTGTTGTCCTTAAACCTAACAGCACCGTAGGGAGGATGTCGTACCAGTCACTGGTCTCGTGGCACATGATGGCGGCTTTGATCGTTCTGTGCCACCTCTCGATCATCCCGTTGCACTGTGGTCGGTATGGCGTGGTTCGGCAACGTTTAGTGCCCAAAAGGTCTGTGAGGGCAGACATCAGTGTGGCCTCGAACTGCCGGCCTTGGTCAGTTGTAATACGGTGGGGGCAACCAAACCGCGCAACCCAGGTTGCGTAAAAGGTTTTCGCCACCGTCTCCGCCGTCATGTCCGTCATGGGAATTACTTCTGGCCATCGGGTGAACCTGTCTGTCATCGTGAGGCAGTACCGGTGTCCCTGTGATGGTGGTAATGGCCCAACGATGTCCATGTGTACATGTTCGAATCGGCATTCTGTAAGTTCAAAATGTTTTAGGGGTGTTCTAGTGTGCCTACTCACCTTTGACCGCTGGCAAGGAAGGCATTCGCGCGCCCATTTTTTTATGTTGCGTTCCATGTATGGCCACACGAAACTTTTATGTACCGCCTTGAATGTGGCTTTGCCGCCTGGGTGTGATTTGGAATGTACCATGTCAAATACCCTTTTTCGTAAGTGGAGGGGTATGTAGGGGCGAATTCTCCCTGTGGCCGTGTCGCACCAGATCGCCGTATCCGAATTCATGGGTGTGAGATTCTGTAGCTTCAAACTGGTACTGGAGTTCAGCAGGTTTCTCAACTCCAGGTCTTGTTCTTGGGCGGAGGCGAGTTCGTCTGGGTCGATCACCGCTGCCGTGTGAACTTCGCTGATTCGGGATAATGTGTCCGCCACCATGTTGTTTTCGCCCGGTATGTGTTCTATCTCCGTAGTGAACTGACTGATGAAGTCGAGTTGGCGTAGCTGCCTCGGGGAAGCTTTCTCTGAGTTCTGTTTGAACACGTAAATCAAAGGCTTGTGGTCCGTTCTAACCGTGAAGACTCTCGCTTCTACCATGTAGCGAAAGAATTTGATGGCTTCGTATATCGCGAGCAGTTCGCGGTCGTACGTGCTGTACCTTCGTTGGGTGTTGGTCAACTTTTTTGAGAAAAATCCCAGGGGTTGCCAGTCGCCTTTAACCTCCTGCTCCAACACAGCCCCCATGGCTGTATCCGAAGCATCGGTGGTCAATCTTAATGAGGCGTTCTCGGAAGGGTGTGCTAGCAGCGCAGCATTGGACAACTCGCTCTTGCACTGGCTGAATGCTTCTTCCGCCTCGTTGGTCCAGCTGATTGGCGTCTTGTCATTTTTTTTCGAATTTCGCAGATACACATGTAGAGGTGCTTGGATAGATGCGGCATTTTTGACGAAGCGACGATAAAAGTTGATCATGCCGAGAAACTTTCGCAAGTCCTTCACAGTTTGCGGCTTAGGAAAATCACTTATCGCCGTCACTTTCGCGGTTGCTGGACGGGTCCCGTGAGTCGAAATGCTATATCCTAGGTACTCCACTTCACTTGCCCCGAACACGCACTTTGCTGCATTAACCACGATTTGGTGTTGCTTCAGTCTTTCAAACAGCGTTTTTAAATGTCGCACGTGCTCCTCTGGGTTCGCGGAAAAAACTAAAATATCGTCTATATATGCGAAACAAAAGTCTAAATCGTTGAGCACATTATTGAGGTGTCTTTGAAAAGTTTGCGCGGCATTGCGTAGGCCAAAAGTCATCACTGTGAACTCAAATAAACCGAATGGCGTACACACTGCAGTTTTTGGGATGTCCTCGTCGGCCACTCGAATTTGGTGGTAAGCACGTACCAAATCTATCGTGGAGAACACCGTTTTTCCCTCTAGTCTGGCCGAGAAGTCCTGGATGTGTGGTATGGGGTATCTGTCTGGGATTGTTACCCCGTTCAGCCTCCGATAATCCCCACAAGGACGCCATTCCCCAGGATTCTTCTTCTGTACGAGGTGCAGTGGGCTGGCCCATGGACTGCTGGAGGGGCGACACCACCCTTGCTCCAACATGTACTGGATCTCAGCTTTGGCGGCCTTGAGTTTCTCCGGTGGTAGTCTGCGTGGTGTTTCAGCTACAGGAGGGCCTGTTGTGTATATGTGGTGCACTACGGAGCTGGATATTTGACTTCCCGGACGTGGTGCTTTCGTCAATTCCGGGTATTCCGCCAGCAGGTTGTGGTAGCTGGAGGTTTTTGCCACCGTCGTAATGCGTGGTACGGAGCAGGCCAATACGAAACCAGGGGAAGAGAGATGTGTCAAGGGGTCTACCAGCTTCCGGTTTCTCAGGTCCGGTAGGAGGTGGTAGTACTCGAGAAAATCGGCCCCTATTATTGGTTTCTCGACGTCCGCGAGGATGAAAACCCATTTAAAAGTTCTGCGTAGCTTCAAGTCAACCACCATGAATTTCTGGCCGAACGTGCGGATGGGTGTGTTGTTCGCTGCAAATAGGGCGGGTGTATCTTGTGTCTGTGACTGAGCCTTACCTGAAAACGTTTTCGGCAGGACTGAGACCTCTGCTCCGGTATCAACTAGGTACCTGATACCGGATTTGGGATCCGTGACGAAGAGACGATGATGGCGCGCGTCGTCGTGTACCGCCTCGATACCCGACGGCGCCTCTAGTTTTCCGGCTGTACAAACGTGCAGGGTTTGAAACACTTTCGGGCGTTTACACCGAACTTCGCGTGGTAATAACAAACGCCATTTTGATCCGTGCGTTGCCTGCTGTGTGTCCTTGACCGATTTCGACGGTCATTTTGCCGTGCTTGTGGACTGCGCCCTCTCGTGTTGCTTAGATGAGTTACGGCTACCGATAAGGCCGCCATCTGTTTCTGGAGGTCTGCAATTACCGTAATGAGGTTAGTTTCCTGCGTTGGTACGATGGTGTTCTGCCGCGTCGTGTCGCTGGTGGCGCCTATCGCGTTGATACTGGAAGCCATAGCGTTGCTTCTGTGTATTTCCGCCAATTTGTCCGCGATTTCTGCCATCTTTTCCAGCGGTACTCCCTCGCTCGCAGACAGCACGAGTTGGACATGTGGTGGAAGTCGCTGTAGCCAGAGCGTTTTTATGACTTCGCTATTCATCTGCTGCCCCGCGAGTGCCTTCATTTCGCGGAATAACTGGGATGGTTGTCGGTCCCCTAGCTCATCTCGTTTATCAGCTTTCGTAGCTGCTTCTCCTGTGAGTCGGTGTAGGCGGCTATCAGTTTCTTCTTAATTGTGTCGTACCTCTCTTTGTCTGGTGGGTTCGCTACGATGTCTGTGACTGGCTGGAGTGTGCTCTAGCTTCCGGATGGCTTCTTGCTGTTTTTCGAGTTGCTGTTGCAGTTCTTCGGCAGTCGGCATGTTCGTACCCGTAGTTCTTCGATCACGTCGGGATGTTCGTACCCGTAGTTCAACTACAAAAATGATAACACGGCCCAAGGTTGTATGTGTATGTCCACGTGGAGGTCTTGAAGAGGAGAGGACGTCTGCACACGGTGAGTGGTCGGAGAAGAAGAGGAGTCTGTTTTACGTTTCCACCGTGGCGTTTACTGGTTGCATACTTCCAGGCGGCCACACAAGTAAGACGATAAAACCCACTAGACTGTAAAGACATCCAGAAGCTAGTCACAACTTGTTAACAAAAGAGTGAAATTTGAATAAGTGAATTATTAACACATAGTTTACATAAACAATCTCATGACTGTCAAATTGCCTTAAAACCAGGAACAACAATTAATCTTAACATGAACTGTGAATTTACAAACAATAAACAAAAATTAACACCACGTGTTTACATCTGCGAAATTTTACATTTCAATATACATTAATAGTCAATTACGCTAGAGGAGGGGAGGGGGAGTGTGGCAACGGTTTAGCATATTCTTTGTTGGTTTTCGTGGATGTGTTGGTCCCTTGGTATTTCTTTTGAACGGGGGTACAATTAAGTGTGTAAAAGATAAGAAAGAAAATTGGAGAGAACAGATGAGACATAAAAAAACATAAAGAATCCAGAACTAGTAAAGAAATTAATTAAAGAACAAAAGGAAAAAACGTGGATGCAGAGAATTTGAGGAAAGGAAAAACCCAAAGAAATAACATCTTAGACAAGAACAAACGAGTTATAACAAAGCCCAAAGGGTATCCAGATTCTTTCAAACTACTACTTCAAAAACAAGACACAAGGGATGCCGGAGATTTTTTTCAAACTATTTCAAGAACAAAACAAAAAGCGTTCCCGAGATTCTTTCAAATTACTTCAAAAAACACACACAAAAGGAGTCTCCGAGATTCTTTCAAATTACAAACTCCAAATATAAAACATACGGAATCCCTGTTATTTTTTCAAACTATCTGGTTCACAAGAATTCAAGGGATTTGCGAAATTCCTTCAAATGACGTGCTTCCAACAAAATCAGAAGCTTAGAGAATATGACAAAATCCGGCATCCCAGATTCTCACTGGAAATATCTGAAAAGAGAATTCAAAGGAATTTGGAAGAACACGAAAGAATCCGAGAGAATTCGAAAATTATCTCAGTGAATATAAGAGAATCCGGCTAAATCCCGAGAGGATAAGAGAATCCAAAGAATCCGAGAGAATCCAAGAGAATATAAAAGAATCCGGATGAGTCCGAAAGAATGTGGGAAAATCCGGGAGAATGCAAGAGAATTCAATATAATTTGAAACAATCCGTATGAATGCGAATGAATCCGAAAGAATTCGTGAAAATCTAACAAAACCCGGAAAAATTCGAGTGAATCAAAGAGAATCCGAAAGGATAATGCGAACGAATTCAACAGAATTTGAAATAATACGCAAAGAATCCGAAAGAATACGAGGAAATACGATATTCTAGAAAATTCGAAAGAATAGGTACAAGAGACCAACAGTGGATTCACGAGATTCTTTCAAACTACATTCTTCAAAAAAAAACATAAGTATAGTCTCCGAGATTATTTCAAATTACTTTAAATATACAACAAAAGAATTCAAGGGGTCCCCTAAATTGTTTCAAACAATTAAAAAACTAACAGTATTCCCATGATTCTTTCAAACTACTTCAAAAACAAACAAAAGAAGTTCCCGATATTCTTTCAAACTACCTGCTTCACAAAAATTCAAGGGATTTGCGAAATTCCTTCAAATTGCGTACTTCTAACAAACTTAGAAGCTTAGAGAATATGACAAAATCCGACATCCCAGATTCTCACTAGAAATATCCTAGTGAGAATCTGAAAACAACTGGAGATAATTTGAGACTTAAATAACACGCAAAGAATCCGAATGAAAACGAGAGAATCCGAAGAAATTTGTGATGCGAGAAAACTAAAGAATCCGGAGGATATGAGAGAAACCGTCCAAATTTAGAAAGGATCGGAGAGAATCCGAAAGAATTCGTGTGAATCAAACAATTAGAAAATAATCTGAAAAAATCCGAGTTCCGAGAGATTTCGAAAGAATACGAAGAGAAATCGAAAAAAAAAATTAAGAGAATTCGACAAATTTCGAGAGTATCGGATAGAATTCAGAAGAATCCTTAAGAATCTGCGAATATACAAGAGAATTCAAAGGAATTTGGAAGAATACGAAAGAATCCGAGAGTTATATCAGTAAGACAATCCGGCTAAATCCCGGGAGGATAAGAGACAGTCCCAAAGAATCTTAAAGAATCCGAGAGAATCCAAGAGAACATAAAAGAATCCGGATGAGTCTGAAAGAATCCGAGAAAATCCGGGAGAACGCAAAAGAATTCAATAGAATTTGAAACAATCCGTATGAATGCGAATGAATCCGAAACAATTCGTGAAAATCCAACAAAACCTGGAAAAATTCGAATGAATCAAAGAGAATCCGAAAAGATAATGTGAAAGAATTCAACAGAATCTGAAATAATACGCAAAGAATCCGATAGAATCCGAGGAAATACGAGATTCTAGAGAATTCGAAAGAGTACAAGAGACCAACAGTGGATTCACGAGATTCTTTCGAACTACATTCTTCAAAAAAAAACATAAGAGGTCTTCGAGATTATTTCAAATTACTTTAAATATACAACAAAAGAATTCAAGGTGTCCACTAAATTGTTTCAAACTATTACAAAAACAAACGTTATTCCCATGATTCTTTCAAATTACTTCAAAAACCAGACACGACAAGGGGTCCTCAAGAGTCTTTCAAATTAAATACATCAAATATAAGACATAAGGGGTCGCCGATATTCTTTCAAACTACTTCAAAAACACAACAAAAGAAGTTCCCGATATTCTTTCAAACTACCCGCTTCACAAAAATTCAAGGGATTTGCGAAATTCCTTCAAATTGCGTACTTCTAACAAACTTAGAAGCTTAGAGAATATGACAACATCCGACATCCCAGATTCTCACTAGAAATATCCCAGTGAGAATCTGAAAACAATTGGAGATAATTTGAGACTTAAATAATACGCAAAGAATCCGAATGAAAACGAGAGAATCCGAAGAAATTTGTGATGCGAGAATACTAAAGAATCCGGAGGATATGAAAGAAACCGTCCAAATTTAGAAAGGATCGGAGAGAATCCGAAAGAATTCGTGTGAATCAAACAATTAGAAAGTAATCTGAAAAAATCCGAGTTCCGAGAGATTTCGAAAGAATACGAAGAGAAACCGAAAAAAAATTTAAGAGAATTCGACAAATTTAGAGAGTATCGGATAGAATTCAGAAGAATCCTTAAGAATCTGCGGATATACAAGGAAATTCAAAGGAATTTGGAAGAATACGAAAGAATCCAAGAGTTATATCAGTGAATATAAGACAATCCGGCTAAATCCCGAGAGGATAAGAGACAGTGCCAACGAATCTTAAAGAATCCGAGGGAATCCAAGAGAACATAAAAGAATCAGGATGAGTTCGAAAGATTCCGAGAAAATTCGGGAGAACGCAAGAGAACAATAGAATTTGAAACAATCCGTATGAATGCGAATGAATCCGAAAGAATTCGTGAAAATCTAACAAAACCCGGAAAAATTCGAGTGAATCAAAGAGAATCCGAAAAGATAATGTGAAAGAATTCAACAGAATCTGAAATAATACGCAAAAAATCCGATAGAATCCGAGGAAATACGAGATTCTAGAGAATTCGAAAGAGGACAAGAGACCAACAGTGGATTCACGAGATTCTAACTACATTCTTCAAAAAAAAAAAAACATAAGAGGTCTCCGAGATTATTTCAAATTACTTTAAATACAGGACAAAAGAATTCAAGGGGGTCCCCTAAATTCTTTCAAACTATTTCAAAAACCAGACGCAAGGGGTCCTCGAGATTCTTTCAAATTAAATACTTCAAATATAAAACATAAGGGGTCCCCGATATTCTTTCAAACTACCTGCTTCACAAAAACTCAAGGGATTTGCGAAATTCCTTCAAATTGCGTACTTCTAACAAAATTAGAAGCTTAGAGAGAATATGACAAAATCCGACATCCCAGATTCTCACTAGAAATATCCCAGTGAGAATCTGAAAACAATTGGATATAATTTGAGACTTAAATAATACGCAAAGAATCCGAATGAAAACGAGAGAATCCGAAAAAAATTGTGATGCGAGAATACTAATGAATCCGAGAGGACATGAGAGAAACCGTCCAAATTTAGAAAGGATCGGAAAGAATCCGAAAGAATTCGTGTGAATCAAACAATTAGAAAAAAATCCGAGTTCCGAGAGATTTCGAAAGAATACGAAGAGAAACCGAAAAAAATTTAAGAGAATTCGACAAATCTCGAGAGTATCGGATAGAATTCAGAAGAATCCTTAAGAATCTGCGAATATACAAGAGAATTCAAAGGAATTTGGAAGAATACGAAAGAATCCAAGAGTTATATCAGTGAATATAAGACAATCCGGCTAAATCCCGAGAGGATAAGAGACAGTGCCAAAGAATCTTAAAGAATCCGAGGGAATCCAAGAGAACATAAAAGAATCAGGATGAGTCCGAAAGATTCCGAGAAAATTCGGGAGAACGCAAGAGAATTCAATAGAATTTGAAACAATCCGTATGAATGCGAATGAATCCGAAAGAATTCGTGAAAATCTAACAAAACCTGGAAAAATTCGAGTGAATCAAAGAGAATCCGAAAAGATAATGTGAAGGAATTCAACAGAATCTGAAATAATACGCAAAAAATCCGATAGAATCCGAGGAAATACGAGATTCTAGAGAATTCGAAAGAGGACAAGAGACCAAGAGTGGATTCACGAGATTCTTTCAAACTACATTCTTTATAAAAACATAAGAGGTCTCCGAGATTATTTCAAATTACTTTAAATATACAACAAAAGAATTCAAGGTGTCCACTAAATTGTTTCAAACTATTACAAAAACAAACGTTATTCCTATGATTCTTTCAAATTACTTCAAAAACCAGACACGACAAGGGGTCCTCAAGAGTCTTTCAAATTAAATACTTCAAATATAAGGGGTCCCCGATATTCTTTCAAACTACTTCAAAAACACAACAAAAGAAGTTCCCGATATTCTTTCAAACTACCCGCTTCACAAAAATTCAAGGGATTTGCGAAATTCTTTCAAATTGCGTACTTCTAACAAACTTAGAAGCTTAGAGAATATGACAAAATCCGACATCCCAGATTCTCACTAGAAATATCCCAGTGAGAATCTGAAAACAATTGGAGATAATTTGAGACTTAAATAATACGCAAAGAATCCGAATGAAAACGAGAGAATCCGAAGAAATTTGTGATGAGAGAATACTAAAGAATCCGGAGGATATGAGACAAACCGTCCAAATTTAGAAAGGATCGGAGAGAATCCGAAAGAATTCGTGTGAATCAAACAATTAGAAAGTAATCTGAAAAAATCCGAGTTCCCAGAGATTTCGAAAGAATACGAAGAGAAACCGAAAAAAAAATTAAGAGAATTCGACAAATTTCGAGAGTATCGGATAGAATTCAGAAGAATCCTTAAGAATCTGCGAATATACAAGAGAATTCAAAGGAATTTGGAAGAATACGAAAGAATCCAAGAGTTATATCAGTGAATATAAGACAATCCGGCTAAATCCCGAGAGGATAAGAGACAGTGCCAAAGAATCTTAAAGAATCCGAGGGAATCCAAGAGAACATAAAAGAACCCGGATGAGTCTGAAATAATCCGAGAAAATCCGGGAGAACGCAAAAGAATTCAATAGAATTTGAAACAATCCGTATGAATGCGAATGAATCCGAAAGAATTCGTGAAAATCTAACAAAACCCGGAAAAATTCGAGTGAATCAAAGAGAATCCGAAAAGATAATGTGAAAGAATTCAACAGAATCTGAAATAATACGCAAAAAATCCGATAGAATCCGAGGAATTACGAGATTCTAGAGAATTCGAAAGAGGACAAGAGACCAAGAGTGGATTCACGAGATTCTTTCAAACTACATTCTTCATAAAAACATAAGAGGTCTCCGAGATTATTTCAAATTACTTTAAATATACAACAAAAGAATTCAAGGTGTCCACTAAATTGTTTCAAACTATTACAAAAACAAACGTTATTCCTATGATTCTTTCAAATTACTTCAAAAACCAGACACGACAAGGGGTCCTCAAGAGTCTTTCAAATTAAATACTTCAAATATAAGGGGTCCCCGATATTCTTTCAAACTACTTCAAAAACACAACAAAAGAAGTTCCCGATATTCTTTCAAACTACCTGCTTCACAAAAATTCAAGGGAATTGCGAAATTCCTTCAAATTGCGTACTTCTAACAAACTTAGAAGCTTAGAGAATATGACAAAATCCGACATCCCAGATTCTCACTAGAAATATCCCAGTGAGAATCTGAAAACAATTGGAGATAATTTGAGATTTAAATAATACGCAAAGAATCCGAATGAAAACGAGAGAATCCGAAGAAATTTGTGATGCGAGAATACTAAAGAATCCGGAGGATATGAGAGAAACCATCCAAATTTAGAAAGGATCGGAGAGAATCCGAAAGAATTCGTGTGAATCAAACAATCAAAGAAACTAATCTGAAAAATTCCGAGTTCCAAGAGATTTCGAAAGAATACGAAGAGAAACCGAAAAAAAATTTAAGAGAATTCGACAAATCTCGAGAGTATCGGATAGTATTCAGAAGAATCCTTAAGAATCTGCGAATATACAAGGGAATTCAAAGGAATTTGGAAGAATACGAAAGAATCCAAGAGTTATATCAGTGAATATAAGACAATCCGGCTAAATCCCGAGAGGATAAGAGACAGTGCCAAAGAATCTTAAAGAATCCGAGAGAATCCAAGAGAACATAAAAGAATCCGGATGAGTCTGAAAGAATCCGAGAAAATCCGGGAGAACGCAAAAGAATTCAATAGAATTTGAAACAATCCGTATGAATGCGAATGAATCCGAAACAATTCGTGAAAATCTAACAAAACCTGGAAAAATTCGAGTGAATCAAAGAGAATCCGAAAAGATAATGTGAAAGAATTCAACAGAATCTGAAATAATACGCAAAAAATCCGATAGAATCCGAGGAAATACGAGATTCTAGAGAATTCGAAAGAGGACAAGAGACCAACAGTGGATTCACGAGATTCTTTCAAACTACATTCTTCATAAAAACATAAGAGGTCTCCGAGATTATTTCAAATTACTTTAAATATACAACAAAAGAATTCAAGGTGTCCACTAAATTGTTTCAAACTATTACAAAAACAAACGGTATTCCCATGATTCTTTGAAATTACTTCAAAAACCAGACACGACAAGGGGTCCTCAAGATTCTTTCAAATTAAATACTTCAAATATAAGACATAAGGGGTCCCCGATATTCTTCCAAACTACTTCAAAAACACAACAAAAGAAGTTCCCGATATTCTTTCAAACTACTTGCTTCACAAAAATTCAAGGGATTTGCGAAATTCCTTCAAATTGCGTACTTCTAACAAACTTAGAAGCTTAGAGAATATGACAAAATCCGACATCCCAGATTCTCACTAGAAATATCCCAGTGAGAATCTGAAAACAATTGGAGATAATTTGAGACTTAAATAATACGCAAAGAATCCGAATGAAAACGAGAGAATCCGAAGAAATTTGTGATGCGAGAATACTAAAGAATCCGGAGGATATGAGAGAAACCGTCCAAATTTAGAAAGGATAGGAGAGAATCCGAAAGAATTCGTGTGAATCAAACAATTAGAAAGTAATCTGAAAAAATCCGAGTTCCGAGAGATTTCGAAAGAATACGAAGAGAAACCGAAAAAAATTTAAGAGAATTCGACAAATCTCGAGAGTATCGGATAGAATTCAGAAGAATCCTTAAGAATCTGCGAATATACAAGAGAATTCAAAGGAATTTGGAAGAATACGAAAGAATCCAAGAGTTATATCAGTGAATATAAGACAATCCGGCTAAATCCCGAGAGGATAAGAGACAGTGCCAAAGAATCTTAAAGAATCCGAGGGAATCCAAGAGAACATAAAAGAATCAGGATGAGTCCGAAAGATTCCGAGAAAATTCGGGAGAACGCAAGAGAATTCAATAGAATTTGAAACAATCCGTATGAATGCGAATGAATCCGAAAGAATTCGTGAAAATCTAACAAAACCCGGAAAAATTCGAGTGAATCCGAAAAGATAATGCGAAAGAATTCAACAGAATCTGAAATAATACACAAAGAATCCGATAGAATACGAGAGAATCCGAGGAAATATGAGATTCTAGAGAATTCGAAAGAATACAAGAAACCAAGAGTGGATTCACGAGATTCTTTCAAACTACATTCTTCAAAAAAAAAAACAACAGGTTTCCGAGATTATTTCAAACTAATTTAAATACACAACAAAAGAATTCAAGGGGTCCGCGAAATTCTTTGAAATTACGTACTTTCAACAAAATCAGAATCTTAGAGAATATGAAAGAATCAGAGCGAATCCGACAGAATCTGGAAATATCCTAGTGAGAATCTGAAAACAATTGGAGAGAATTTGAGACTTACATAATACGCAAAGAATCCGAATGAAAACGAGAGAATCCGAAGAAATTTGTGATGCGAAAATACTAATAATCGGAGAGGATATGAGAGAAACCGTCCAAATTTAGAGACGATCGGAGAAAATCAGAGAGTATACAACAGAATCCGCAAGAATCCGAGTGAATCAAACAATTCGAAAGAATTCAACAGAATCCCAAATAATACACAAAACCGAATCTGAAAAAATCCGAGTTCCGGGAGATTCCGAAAGAATACGAAGAGAATCCGAAAAAAATATACCTAAGAGAATTCGACAAATTTAGAGAGGATAGAATTCGCAGGAATCCTTCAGAATCTGCGAATATACAAGAGAATTCAAGGGAATTTGGAAGAATCCGAAAGAATTCGATAAAATCTGACAGAAACCGAAGTAATACGCAAAAAATCAGAGCGAACCCGAAACTTATCTCAGTGAATTTAAGAGAATCCGTCTAATCCCGAGAGGATACGAGAGAATCCAAGAGAATATAAAAGAATCCGGATGAGCCTGAAAGAATCCGAGAAATTCCAACAGAATCTGGAAGTATCCGAGTGAATCATAGAAAATCTGAAAACAATTGGAGAGAAATCGACACAATCTTAAATAATACACAAAGAACCCGAAAGAATATAAGAGAATCCAAAAGAATACAAGAGAATGCGAGAAAATGCTACAAAATTACAAGAGTATAAAAGTGAATTCGGAGGAATCCTGAAAAATACGGGAGAATATGGAAGAATTCGAGAAAATCCGACAGAATCTGGAAGTATACAAGTGAATCAGGGAGAATCCGAAAGCAATTGGAGAGAATTCGATACAATCCTAAATAATACACAAAGGATCCGAAAGAATACAAGAGAATCTGAAAAGATCCTAGATCTGAGAGTATCTGAAAGAATACTAAAAGAATCAGCATACAATCTCAAAGAATATAAGAGAATCCGAAAGAATATAGAGGAACATGAGTAAATCCTACCAAATTACAAGAGGATAAGAGAGAATTCGAAGGAAGCCTGAAGAATACGAGAAAATATGGAAGAATTCAAGAAAATTTGAGAGAATCTGGAAGTATTCAAGTGAATCAGGGAGAATCCGCAAACAATTGGAAGGAATCGATAGAATTCATAATAATAATACACAAAGAATCCGAAAAAAACTTAGATTCGAGGGAATAAAAAAAGAATCCCAAAATAATTCTACAGAATACAAGAGAATATGTAGAATCCGAGACAATATGACGGAATCCTGACGAACCTGAATATGCAAAGAATCCGAACGAAAACGAGAGAATCCGAAGAAATTTGTAATCAGAGAATACGAAAGAATCCGTGAGGACACGGTAGAAACCGTCCAAATTTAGAGACGATCGGAGAGAATCCGAGAGTATGCAACAGAATCCGCAAGAATCCGTGTGAATCAAACAATTCGTAAGAATTCAACAGAATCCGAAATAATACACAAAATAGAATTTGAAAAAATCCGAGTTCCGGGACATTCCGAAAGAATACGAAGGAAATCCGAAAAAAATTATACCTAAGTGAATTCGACAAATTTCAAGAGGATCGGAGAGATTTCGGAAGAATCCTTCAGAATCTGCGAATATACAAGAGAATTCAAGGGAATTTGGAAGAATCCGAAAGAATTCGAGAAAATCTGACAGAAACCGAATTAATACGCAAAAAATCAGAAAGAATCCGAGGAAATCCGAAAATTATCTCAGTGAATATAAGAGAATCCGTCTAATCCCGAGAGGATACGAGAGAATCCAAGAGAATATAAAAGAATCCGGTTAAGTCTGAAAGAATCCGAGTAAATCCGGCAGAATCTGGGAGTATCCGAATGAATCAGGGAAAATCTGAAAACAAGTGGAGAGAAATCGACACAATCCTAAATAATATACAAAGAACCCGAAAGAATATAAGAGAATCCAAAAGAATACAAGAGAATGTGAGAAAATGCTACCAAATTACAAGAGGATTAAAGATAATTCGGAAGAATCCTGAAGAATACGGGAGAATATGGAAGAATTCGAGAAAATCCGAGAGAATCTGGAAGAATCCGAAAGCAACTGGAGAGAATCGATAGAATTCTAAATAATACGCAAAGAATCCGAAACAAATCTTAGATTCGACAGAATCCGAAAGAATACTAAAAGAATCCCAAAATAATACTAAAGGATACAAGGGAATTCGAAGAAATGCAAGAGAATATGCGAGAATCCGATAGAATATGACGGAATCCTGATGGACCTGAAAGAGTCCGAAAGAACCCGAGAAAATCTGTTAGAATTTTAAATTACATGCAAAGGATACGAGAGAATCCAAAAATTCCAAATTCAAGAGAATTGATAGAATACAAGAAACCGGCCAAATTCAGACAGGATCAGGGAGACTACGGCAGAAACGGAAAGAATACGATATACTACGACAGATTCCAAGAAAATCCGGAAGAAACCGGGTGCATTAGAGAGAATCCTAAAATAATTCGAATGAAGTCGCCAGAATCTGAAATAATACACGAAGAATCCGAAAGAATACGAGATACGATAGATTTCGAAAAAACACGAAGAGAATCCGAGACAATACGAGAGGAACAGGTCAAACACAGATAGGATCAGAGAGAATCCGTAAGAATCCTTAAAAATCCGGGGGAATGCAAGAGAATTCAAGAGAATTTCAAAAAATCCGAATGAATGCGAATGAATAGAATACGAAAGAATCCGATGACCAATAGTGGATTGACGTGATTCTTCAAAAAAAACATAAGAGGTCTTCGAGATTATTTCAAATAACTACTTCAAAAGAATTCAAGGGGTTTGCGAAATTCTTTCAAATTACGTACTCCCAACAAAATCAGAATCTTAGAGAGTGTGAAAGAATTCGAAAAAATCCGATAGAATCTGGAAATATGCCAGTCACAATCTGAAATCAATTAAAGAGAATTTGAGATTTAAATAATATCCAAAGACTCAAACAATTCTAAAATAATTCGAAAGGATTCGGCAGAATCCGAAACAATACACAAAGAATCCGCAAAAATAAGAGTTCCGGGAAATTCCGAAAGAAAACGAAGAGAATCCGAAATAAAAAGAGAATTCGACAAATTTCGAGATGAAATCTATTATTACCATTATTATAGGATCGGATAGAATTCGGAAGAATCCTTAAGAATCTGTCAATATACAAGAGAAGTCAAGGAAATTTGGGAGAATCCGGATGAATCAAAAAGAATTCGAGAAAATCTGACAAAAAGCGAAATTTAATATACAAATAATTCGAAAGAACCAGAGAAAATCCGACAGAATCCAAAAATTATCTCAGTGAATATAAGAGAATCCGGCTAAATCCCGAGAGGATAATAGACAGTCCCAAAAAATCTTAAAGAATCCAAGAGAATATAACAGAATCCGGATGAGTCTGAAAGAATCCAAGAAAATCCGACAGAATCTAGAAGTATCCGAGTGAATAAGGGAGAATCCGAAAACAATTGGAAATAATTCTTATACAATCCTAAATAATACACAAATAATCCGAAAGAATACAAGAGAATCTGAAAAGATCCTAGATCTGAGAGAATCTGAAAGAATACTAAAAAATCCGGAAACAATCTCAAAGAATATAAGAGAGTCCGAAAGAATATAGAGGAACATGAGTAAATCCTACTAAATTACAAGAGGATAAGAGAGAATTCGGAAGAACCTGAAGAATACGAGAGAATATGGAAGAATTCAAGAAAATTTGAGGGAATCTGGAAGTATACAAGTGAATCAGGGAGAATCCGAAAACAATTGGAAGGAATCGATAGAATTCATAATAATAATACTACACAAAGAATCCGAAAAAAACTTAGATTCGAGGGAATAAGAAGAGAATCCCAAAATAATTCTACAGAATACAAGAGAATATGTGACAATCCAAGACAATATGACGGAATCCTGACGAACCTGAATATGCAAAGAATCCGAACGAAAACGAGAGAATCCGAAGAAATTTGTAATCAGAGAATACGAAAGAATCCGAGAGGATACGGGAGAAACCGTCCAAATTTAGAGACGATCGGGGAGAATCGGGGAGTATGCAACAGAATCGGCAAGAATCCGAGCGAATCAAACAATTCGTAAGAATTCAACAGAATCCGAAATAATACACAAAATAGAATTTGAAAAAATCCGAGTTCCGGGAGATTTCGAAAGAATACGAAGAAAATCCGAAAAAAATTATACCTAAGAAAATTCGACGAATTTCGAGAGGATCGGGTAGAATCCGGAAAAATCCTTCATAATGTTTAATAATATTATTAATAATAATAATAATGATAATGTTTATTGACATCCAGCAGACCATTGGTCCAAATAGGACATAATATAATATAATGTATATAATCTGCGAATATACAAGAGAATTCAAGGGAATTTGGAAGAATCCGAAAGAATTCGAGAAAGTCTGACAGAAACCGAATTAATACGCAAAAAATCAGAAAGAATCCGAGGAAATCCGAAAATTATCTCAGTGAATATAAGAGAATCCGTCTAATCCCGAGAGGATACGAGAGAATCCAAGAGAATATAAAAGAATCCGAATGAGTCTGAAAGAATCCGAGAAAATCCCACAGAATCTTTAAGTATCCGAGTGAATCAGGGAAAATCTGAAAACAATTGGAGAGAAATCGACACAATCCTAAATAATACACAAAGAACCCGAAAGAAAATAAGAGAATCCAAAAGAATACAAGAGAATGTGAGAAAATGCTACCAAATTACAAGAGGATAAAAGAGAATTCGGAGGAATCCTGAAGAATACGGGAGAATATGGAAGAATTCGAGAAAATCCGAGAGAATCTGGAAGAATCCGAAAGCAATTGGAGAGAATCGATAGAATTCTAAATAATACGCAAAGAATTCGAAACAAATCTTAGATTCGACAGAATCCGAAAGAATACAAAAAGAATCCCAAAATAATTCTAAAGAATACAAGGGAATTCGAAGGAATGCAAGAGAATATGCGAGAATCCGATGGAAATTGACGGAATCCTGATGGACCTGAAAGAGTCCGAAAGAACCCGAGAAAATCTGTTAGGATTTTAAATAACATGCAAAGGATACGAGAGAATCCAAAAATTACAAATTCAAGAGAATCCGATAGAATACAAAAAACCGGCCAAATTCAGACAGGATCAGGGAGACTATGGGAGAAACGGAAAGAATGGGATATACTACGATAGATTCCAAGAAAATCTGGAAGAAACCGGGTCCATCAGAGAGAATCCTAAAATAATTCGAATGAAGTCGGGAGAATCTGAAATAATACACGAAGAATCCGAAAGAATACGAGATACGAGAGATTTCGAAAAAACACGAAGAGAATCCGAGACAATACGAGAGGAACAGGTCAAACACAGATAGGATCAGAGAATGAATAGAATATGAAAGAATACGAAAGAATCCGATGACCAATAGTGGATTCACGAGATTCTTTCAAACTACATTCTTCAAAAAATACATAAGAGGTCTCCGAGATTATTTCAAATTACTGCTTCAAAAGAATTCAAGGCAAGAATCCGGATAAAGTTGAAAGAATCCGAAAAAAACCGATATAATCTAGAAATATCCCAGTGAGAATCAGAAATCAATTAGAGAAAATTTGAGATTTAAATAATACGGAAAGACTCCGAACTAAAACGAGAGAATCCAAAGAAATTTGTGATCCGAGAATACGAAAGAATCCGAGAAGATACGAGAGAAACCGTCCAAATTTAGAGACGATCGGAAAGAATCAAACAACTCGAAAATAATTCGAAAGAATTCGGCAGAATCCGAAATAATCCGAGTTCCAGGAGATTCCGAAAGAAAACTACAAGAATCCGAAAAAAAAAGAGAATTCGAGAAAACAGAAACCGAAATTTAATTCGAAAGAATCAGAGGAAGACAGAAACCGAAAATTATCTCAGTGTATTAAGAGATTCCGGCTAAATCCCGAGAGGATAAGAGACAGTCCCAGAGGATCTTAAAGAATCCGAGAGAATACGAGAGAATCCAAGAGAATATAAAAGAATCCGGATGAGTTTGAAAGAATCCAAGAAAATCTGTTAGAATCTCAAATACTTAATATGCAAAGAATCCGAAAGAATACAAGAAACTATAAGAGAATCGACCAAATTCCGGGAGGATCGGGGAAAATCCGGAAGAATACGAAAGAATCCGAGAGGATGATAGAGAAACCGGCCAAATTCAGACAGAATCGGGGAGAATACGGAAGAAACGGAAAGAATGCGAGATACTAAGAGAGAATCTAGCAGAATCCGATACAATTCGAAACAGTCCAAGAAAATCCGAGAGAATGCGAGAGAAACAGATCAAATTCAGATAGGACCGGAGAGAATCCTTTAGAATCCTTAAAAATCCGGGAGAATGCAAGAGAATTTTAAACAATCCGATGAATGCGAATGGAGATCCGAAATCAAACTACTTCAAAAACTAAACAAAAAGCATTACCAAGATTTTTTCAAACTACTTCAAAAACCAGACACAATATTGTTTCAAATTAAATACTTAAAATATAAAATGCTTCAAAAACACAACAAAAAAGGTTCTCGAAATATGTAGCGACTTTCAAAACCATCTACTTCAAAACAGAGGGTGTGTTTAAATTCACATCATTCAAATACGGATTTTTCTCAGCGCGAAATTTTAATTCAAACTGGGACGTGAAAATTATTCTTTGAAAAACACCCTGTACAACTGCAAGGAAAGTCCCCTTTCACAATACTTCGTTACTAATTTCCGTACATCATTATTCATTGCAATAAAATACAGGTCAGTGTTCAGTGGGTTTACTACACCAGTGGTTTTGTTTTTATAGCATCAAATGCGATTCCAGCGACCATCAAACAAACCAACCACACTTAAAATTAGGCACCTTTTTTCTCCACTAGTTCAGATACTCTCATCAAACCGACATTAATGTCGCAATGTGTACATCTACAAAAGTAAAAGTAACTTTTGATTTCGCCAAGCCACGTTCTTAAATAATCTCTACAGCAAGTGTCGTTCATTGTTGAGAGTCGCTTTGTATACCTATTTCGCCACCGCATATTAATAAAATGTATTGTTTACCAACAATAAACTAACAAAACTGCTTACATTTATTATATAGTTGCGAATAAATTAAATTGCTTTTGATAATTGTGTTTGCTTAACTGCTTATGTTTGCAACCACAAATTATTTTTGAATTATCATCTCCGTATTTTAATAAATGTTTCCTGATTTATATCTGTTCGCGATGGAAATGAAACTTGTCATGGTAATGGGTACATGTTTCACAACCATGGTTGCGCAACCAATATAGTAACAAATACTTTAAAGTGATGAGTGTCAAAATGCGAAATAAATCGATGAATCGTTACATAATTTTTACTACGGATTCAAATGAGAAGGGACTAAGTAGGTCATTTTGGCTCGAAACAACAATAAATTTTATTTAAGAAAATTTTGTTACGGTAGTAAGAAGTCAAAAATATCAAGTTTTTGTAAATATGGTTATGCAAGCCCTGTAAACACCTATTAATATGTTTGTAAAGCCGCATGTGTTATTTGTTATTTCACAATGTTAACATCTTGAGTGACTGAAGTAACAAATTATTGTAATACTTTTTGTTATTGGTGGTGGCATGTTTAGTCTGAAATTAGAAACAAAGCAGTTACAACAGCCACACAGTTGTATTATTAGTGTTAGAACCAGGTAAGTTTTGAACAATTTTTGTGCCCTATTTTATTATTTTTTAAGAATTTGAAATGACGGCTCTGGACCGAGTGTCAACCAAGCTTGCCGAAACGTTGCCACACGCTCCAAAAACCACCCCAACACAACCCACTACTCAATTTTTCTGGAAAACTTATAAAACACCCCTTATTTGGATCAACGTCATCGGCATATTTTTAATCCACCTGACCGCTTTAATCGGATTCATCACATTCCCCTATTTATATCACAAGAAAACCTTCGTTTGGTGTAAACTCACCACCCTTATTTACGTTTTTTACTCTTGGTAAATTTCAGGTTTCTTTGTTGGTTGGGCCGGAGGTTTTGGGGTCACAGCCGGAGCTCACAGACTCTGGAGCCACAAATCGTACAAAGCCAAACTCCCTCTGAGGATAATACTAATCCTAACTTATGCAACAGCGGGACAAGTGGGTATTTTTTTTGTGAACCATGGACAATTTTTTTTGTGGTATTTTAGAACAGATTACGTGAATGGGTAAGGGACCACCGAGGCCACCACAAATTCAGTGAAACCGACGCTGACCCACATAACGCCAACAGAGGGTTCTTTTTTGCTCACGTGGGGTGGTTAATGATGAAAAAGCACCCTGAAGTTTTAAAAAAAGGGAAACAGATTGACTGTAGTGACTTGTTCGAAGATTCCGTTGTAGTATTTTTTGAAAAGTGAGTAGGTAAAGTACGAAAAACACAAAATAGTTGTTCGTGTTTTAGGTACTTCTGGCCTTTGAAGCTGTTCTTTTGCTTTATTTTTCCAACTGCAGTGCCGTATTTAGTGTGGAATGAGAGTCTTTATTGGTCTGTCATGAGCACGATCGCTAGATATGTGTCTGGGTTAAATTTCACGTGGCTGGTTAACTCTGCAGCTCATATGTTTGGCAACAAACCGTATAATAGGTAGGCGGAAATAAAACACGACAAAAGGGCCAGCATCTGCGTTGAACATTCTACCTTAATATAATTATTTTAGAAAAATTCAACCAGCAGAGAATTTACTGGTATCCTTGTTGGCGATGGGGGAAGGGTGGCACAATTACCACCACACGTTCCCGTGGGACTATAAGGCGGCCGAACTGGGAAACTATCGCGTAAATGGGACAACTCTCCTCCTGGACGCATTCGCCAAAATTGGGTGGGCCTACGACCTAAAAAGCCCATCCAGAGAATTAGTACAAAAGGTCATATTAAATAATGGTGATGGTAGCCATAGATAAGTTCCTATAAAAAAAAGACAACAAATTTTGTTTAGCTAGAACTTATTTTTGTTATTCATGTTAATCAGTTTTTTACCTTATTTAGATAATAAATAAAAAGTAGTTTATATTCACGTACTTGCACGACGTGCATACTAAAAACAGCGTTAGTTTATCAAAGTTATAATTGGCAAAAAACTTATCACTCAGTTTGTTTTCTAAAATGTTGTTCAAGTCATTTGTATACAAAACCTGCTTTATTAATTTTTATACACAAAAGGCACTACATTGTATGCAAAAAAAAACCTTTGCATACCCAAATGTACATAATTTCGTAAAAAAATTTAAGAATTGCAAATACTATACAATAAAAAATGATTAAAGCCGCTTTTTTTTGTTGTTTAGGTACTTATTTACATTATTAAAGTATTCAGGGGCCATCGAATAATGAACTCAAAATTAAAATTGTGTGGAAATTATGTGTCTGGCTTTTAAAAAGTTGGGCTACCTTGAACCGTTTCATTTCATTGTGATGAAAAACAACGTGACCTTCTCTAAGCAAAGGGTAAGTATAAGTTTGAAATTACAATTTATTTACTTATCTAGACGGGTAACGAACAATGAAAACTAAAAATCATAGAAAGTACAAAAACTATAAGTATCTATCGAGATTAAAAAATCCGAAGTATGTATAAGTTCAAGGTTGTAAGCTTTATCGGAATTTTGTTAATAATAATGAGCTGAAGTGGCACTTGAACATTTAAAATACCCTGCACACATCTCAAAGTGCGCCAATATTACGGAAGTACGAGTCACTTTTTCGGTAAATTTATTAAATAATAACAACATTCCAGCGGAAATGGCCTATTCAAGTACCCTTTGTTGCGATTATTGATGAAATTTGTATTTGTCGCGTGTTTTCAGTGGTGAAACTATCAGCTGGACTTTGGAATTATCACGAGTATTATTTTTGGCCATATCTGCAAGCACATGGACGAGATTTGATCGATTGTTGTGATTAAACACTTGATGTAAGTGTCGGGGGCAAAGTCCACGTTAAGATAGGTCCGAAAGCTTCCAAAAGTGGTTTCTCTGTTGCGTTTTTAGAACTGGAGCAGGATCACGACATGAGTTACACTAAAAGTATTGATTAATGGTCTCATTCTTTCTCTGATTTAATTTCCTTTATCTTTTGTGGATCTTCCTTCATTACACTTTTTTAGTATTTGCATTTATATACATTTCTTGACGAAGTGGCTCAAAAAAATTAATGAATGAGTCAATTTATTTTATTGATTAAATCAGGAACGGCTCACTCCATTTTCCCAGAAAATTTTGGAAATACAATACTGTTATTTCCCAATTTCCATTTTACACTAAAAATATAAGTCAGTAATGGAGAAAGGAGGTGGGGGCCCCGCCCACCCACCCTTTTTTTTAGAGGATATATCATTTACCAAATTCAGTCGAATTCGAAAGGAATCCAAAAAAAAACGTAAATAATACGAGAGAATGCAACACCATCCGAAAGAATTTGAAAAAATCCAAAATTATCCTAAAGAATTAGACAGAATCCGAAATAATACCTAAGGAATTCTAAAGAACACGAAAGAATCCGAAAAAATCCAAAATCAGAGAGAGATTCCGATCAAATTCCGAGAAAATCTGAGAGAATTTTTGGAAAAAAATCAAAATTATGAAACATTTTCCAATTTAAATTTAAATCTGCAAAACGGAATGCTTTGAAATCTTGCAGATATTTTAAGCTTTTCGTAAGTATGGTAAATTTTTTATCAAAATGTATTTGCTCATCCCCCCCAAAAAAATGATGACGTCACCTCAAAATTTCGGTCCCAGCAACTCCATGAAATATTTTTTCCATTTCTGTATACCAATTTTTTCGCTTAAGTTTTGTCTAGTTTTATTAATGTAATATCACACCCCTTTCTCTGATTTAATTTCCTTTATCTTTTGTCGGTCTTCCTTCCTTACACTTTTTTAGTATTTGCATTTATTTCTATATATTTCTTGACGAAGTGGCTCAAAAAAATTAATGAATGAGTCAATTTATTTTATTGATTAAATCAGGAACGGCTCACTCCATTTTCCCAGAAAATTTTGGAAATACAATACTGTTAATTCTCAATTTCCATTTTACACTAAAAAAATAAGTCAGTGAAGTGGAGAAAGGAGGTGGGCGGGGCTAAATTTAGCTTTTTTCTAGTTTTATGTACAGTCCTATATTAGCAAGGTTAGCCCCGCCCACCCACCCTTTTTTTTTTAGAGGATATATCATTTACCAAATTCAGTCGAGTTCGAAAGGAATCCAAAAAAAAAACTGAAATAATACGAGAGAATGCAACACCATCCGAAAGAATTTGAAAAAATCCGAAATTATCCTAAAGAATTAGACAGAATCCGAAATAATACATAAGGAATTCTAGAGAACACAAAAGAATCCGAAAAAATCCAAAATCAGAGAGAGATTCCGATCAAATTCCGAGAAAATCTGAGAGAATTTTTGGAAAAAAAAATCTAAATTATGAAATATTTTCCAATTTAAATTTAAATCTGCAAAACGGAATGCTTTGAAATCTTGCAGATATTTTAAACTTTTCATAAGTATGGTAATTTTTTTATCAAAATGTATTTGCTCATCCCCCCAAAAAAATTTATGACGTCACCTCAAAATTTCGGTCTCAGCAACTCCATGAAATATTTTTTCCATCTCTGTATCCCAATTTTTTCGCTTAAGGTTTGTTTAGTTTTATTAATGTAATATCACACTTCTTTTTCTGATTTAATTTCCTTTATCTTTTGTGGGTCTTCCTTCATTACACTTTTTTAGTATTTGCATATATTTCTATATATTTCTTGACGAAATGGCTCAAAAAAATTAATGGATGAGTCAATTTATTTTATTGATTAAATCAGGAACGGCTCACTCCATTTTCACAGAAAATTTGGAAATACAATACTGTTATTTCTCAATTTCCATTTTACACTAAAAAAATAAGTCAGTGAAATGGAGAAAGGAGGTGGGCGGGGCTAAATTTAGCTTTTTTCTAGTTTTATGTACAGTCCTATATTAGCAAGGTTAGCCCCGCCCACCCACCCTTTTTTTTTTAGAGGATATATCATTTACCAAATTCAGTCGAGTTCGAAAGGAATCCAAAAAAAAAACTGAAATAATACGAGAGAATGCAACACCATCCGAAAGAATTTGAAAAAATCCGAAATTATCCTAAAGAATTAGACAGAATCCGAAATAATACATAAGGAATTCTAGAGAACACAAAAGAATCCGAAAAAATCCAAAATCAGAGAGAGATTCCGATCAAATTCCGAGAAAATCTGAGAGAATTTTTGGAAAAAAAAATCTAAATTATGAAATATTTTCCAATTTAAATTTAAATCTGCAAAACGGAATGCTTTGAAATCTTGCAGATATTTTAAACTTTTCATAAGTATGGTAATTTTTTTATCAAAATGTATTTGCTCATCCCCCCAAAAAAATTTATGACGTCACCTCAAAATTTCGGTCTCAGCAACTCCATGAAATATTTTTTCCATCTCTGTATCCCAATTTTTTCGCTTAAGGTTTGTTTAGTTTTATTAATGTAATATCACACTTCTTTTTCTGATTTAATTTCCTTTATCTTTTGTGGGTCTTTCTTCATTACACTTTTTTAGTACAGTATAACTTCTATAATCCGAACCCACGATTATCCGAACATCCAGTAATCCGAACAGAGACTAGTTGAAGTCGATGTCTGTTTAATCCAAACAAAACTCTGCAATCCGAACTAAACTTGAAAACATGCACCTATTGAATTTTCTGAAATTTTAAAAAATTGCGATATTTCAAATGCACTGAATTAATTAACTAATTTTGGAAAAAAGGTTGAATTTATCGAAGAAATGAGGCTGGAAATGGCTTCTACGGCCCGAAATCTACAAGAAAAAGTGTTTAGTTAAATTTCGAAAATCGTCATAAATGGGTCGAAATTTGTATGAGGAAAAATTTCATTTTTGAAATGGTGATCTAAAAATTCTGAAAAACTTCAGGGTTATGTATCCCAAGCTGCTGATTCCAAAAATATAGCGAGTTTATGGTCACGGAGCAACATTTTCGGAAGAATCGCTATTATTTGCGAATTTTTGATAATTTCAAAAAATTTCGATATTCCAACGTTCGGTTCTGGAAAAACGGTTACACTTATCAAAGAAACGATGCCAGAAGTCAGTTCTAGAGCTCGAAATCTACAAGAGAATGTATTTAGTTAAGTTTCGAAAATGTCAAAATTTGGCCGAAATTTGAAGAAGGGTGACCACTGAAAAAATTTCACTTTTAAAAAAGTTGCGAAAAAATTCAGAGACGTGGATATCGACATGCTGATTTTAAAAATGTAGAATGTTGATGGTCACGGCGCAACATTTTCGGAAGAATCGCTATTATTTGCGAATTTTTGAAAATTTCAAAAAATTTCGATATTCCAACGTTCGGTTCTGGAAAAACGGTTACACTTATCAAAGAAACGATGCCAGAAGTCAGTTCTAGAGCTCGAAATCTACAAGAGAATGTATTTAGTTAAGTTTCGAAAATGTCAAAATTTGGCCGAAATTTGAAGAAGTGGGACCACTGAAAGAATTTCACTTTTAAAAAAGTTGCGAAAAAATTCAGAGACGTGGATATAGACATGCATTAAATCGGATTATCGAGGTTCTACTGTATTTGCATTTAATGCATTTAAAATGTCAAAATTTGACTGAATTTTGAAGAAGGGGGGACCATTGAAAGAAATTTCACTTTAAAAAAAGTTGTCTAAAAATTGCGAAAAAATTCAGAGACGTAGATCTCGATATGCTGATTCCAAAAGTATAGTGTGTTTATGGTCACGGAGCAACATTTTTGACAGAATCGGTACGAAATGTGAATTTTTGAAAATTTCTGAAAATTTCGATCGAAGTCAGTTCTAGAGCTTGAAATCTACAAGAGAATGTATTTTCCCCAATTAAATCGGATTATCGAGGTTCTACTCTATTTGCATTTAAATATTTCTATATATTTCTTGACGAAATGGCTCAAAAAAATTAATGAATGAGTCAATTTATTTTATTGATTAAATGAGGAACGGTTCACTCCACTTTCCCAGAAAATTTTGAAAATACAATACCGTTATTTTTTAATATCCATTTTACACTAAATAAAATAAGTCAGTAAAATGGAGAAAGGAGGTGGGCGGGGCTAAATTTAGCGTTTTTCTAGTTTTATGTTCAGTCCTATATTAGCAAGTTTTAGCCCCGCCCACCACCCTTTTTTTCTTAGAGGATATGTCATTTACCAAAATCAGTCTTGTCTTAGCAGATACTAGCCCCGCCCTCACACGCTGTTCTCATTCTAAAGATTTTATTTCTCTTCAATTGAGATCCACCTTTCATTCACTAGACAAATTCAGAGAGGATAGGGGAGAATCCGAAAAAATACAAAAGAATCCGAGAAGAATACGAGAGAATGCAACACAATCCGAAAGAATTTGAAAAATCCGAAATTATCCGAAAGAATTAGACAGAATCCGAAAAACCCTAAAATCAGAAAAAGATTCCAATCAAATTCCGAGAAAATCTGAGAAAATCCGGAAGAATACGACGAATCTAAGAGGATACGAAAGGAACCGGCCAAATTCGTATAGGATCGGAAAGAATCCGGAATAATCTTACGAATTTAGGAGGCATATAAAAAAGCCCGAAAGAATTTGAAAAAATCTGGATGAATGCGAAGAATCCAAGGAAATCTTACAAGAATCAGAGAGAATTCGAAAGTAATTCTGAAGAATTCAACAGAATCCGAAAAAATACGCAAACAATCAGAAAGAATACGAAGAGAGTCCTAAAAGAATCCCAAAGAATGTAAGAGAATCCGGAAGAATACAAGAGAATTTGAAAGAATCCGACAGATTCTGTAAGTTACCGAGCAAGAATGCGACAATTGGAGAGAATTTGACACTTAAATAATATGCAAAGTATGTGAACGAATACGACAAAATCCGAATAAATTCGTGATCCGAGAGAATTCGAAAGAATGGAAGAAAATATAAAAGACTTCACCAAATTTCGAGAGAGTCGGGAAGAATCCGAAAGAAATGGAAAAAGTGTGCAGAAGTATTCGAAAGAGTCTGAGTGAATCTGAGAATTCGGAAATAATTCGAAAGAATTCCACATAATGATATATTATAATATACAAAGAGTTCAAAATAATACGAGAGAATCCGAAAAAATCCAAGTCCCGAGAGTTTCCGAAAGAATATTAAGATAATCTAAAAAGAATCTCAAAGAATACACGATAATATGAGACAATTAGACCAAATTCTGAAAGGATTAGAAAGAATCCGGAAGAATCCTAAAGAATCAGCGAATATACAAAAGAATCCGAAACAGTTTGGAAGAATCCGGATGAATCCGAAAGAATCCAAGAAAATTGACAGAATCCGGAAGAAGTTTAACTTTAATAAAGAATCTTTTAAAAGCACGCAATTGAGATCCACCTTTCATTCGAACTAGATAAAATGAATCACCGAAATGGAGGCGGGGTGGGTGGGCGGGGTGAATTATATGTTCTTTTGTAAAGTAAGAATGGGAAGTAATAGAACGAAGGGTGCTAAAACAAGCGTTAATCATAACTTATTTACTACATTTATTTCTTATTTCAGAAGAAAAAAATGAGATAACGGGTGGGTGGGCGGTACTAAGTGTAACTTTTTCCTACAGAACCTTTAAGAAGCAAGCATTATCCCCGCCCACCCACCCACTCTCCATTCCAATGATTACCCTTAATATTGTTCAGTCATTTACCAAAAGCAGACTTATTTTAACAAATACTAGCTTATGACCACCCGCCCCCTATATTCTTATGGGGTATGTAACTTGCCACAAACAGTCTTATCTTAGCAAGTACTAGACTGCACCAATCCAAATTCATATACGTCCTTGCAAAAACATTGATGAGGTCATCACAAAATTTTGTATTGGAAAAACTCACTTGAAACAAACGCATAGCACGTTTCATTATATTTACTTCAATATTACATACATATCTTTATTTTAACTTATAAGGGTTATCATAAAAAAATTAAATTCGCAAAATCAAAAAGGGCGAGCCAAGTTCCGTCGAAGTAACTTTAAACCATTTTTTTTTAGAACTGGAATAGGATCACGACATAGGTCGCCACGGCAGCTACCATCTGAAAGCACCCATTTTTACAAATCTCGCAAAAGACGTACGTACCAAATGGCAGAAGGTTTCGTCGAGTTTGAAAAAATTTCTGGCTGTGAAATGTAACTTGTGGTTGAGCAACCTGAGCGAAATAAGTTCGAGGCTACGCACTGTTTTCAAGTCCACGTTCATTGTTTTGTGATATCGATTCCAGACGTCGTGTACGAACTCAGCTGTTTGGTTTGCCTAGAAAAAAATCTAAAAAAGTGACAATAAAAAAATGTTTAGATATACTTCGTTCTGTGTGCTGCTATACATTCGAACCATCAACGAAAACCATAAGAAATAAATGAGTGTATTGACGGCAGTAAACACTAGTGCTGTTATTGTGATTGTAGTCTCCACCCATAAATTATGCATCAAGACGTAGACAGCGTCGATGACAGACACTAGCCAAGTTATCATTGAACTAATAGTAACAATGTCGAAAAGTTTGTTAAAGTCGGTGGCCAAAGAAACTAAGTCACCGTGGTGAAGAGTCAGTTCGTCAGTTCTACACAACATGCTGTATATTTCTTGTTGATTCAAATTTACCAGATCTCTGACAGCGCGTCTTTCTAGTTCCTTGTTAATTTTGATAAACTCCAAACGAATGGATTTCAAAATCTCGTCTAAAAATAAGTGAGCACAGAGGCCTATTGTGGATGGCATAAAATAATATACACTAGAAACCAAAAAATCAGGAAAAATTATAACATAGACAAAGTGTAGAACTGCTATTACGAAAATGCAAATTTTCGACAGTTGTTTTCATTATTTTGTGCCTCATACGATTTTGTTTTGACTGCATTTAATTTTAAAAGTAAAATTTGGAGCTTATTGCTTCGTAGTGTTAAGATCAGCAGTGATGCTAAAGTTAACGGAATATCTATGATAGATATTATGGCATCTACTTTGTCTGGTGTTGAATCAGCTGTACTGATATAAAGGGACAACCATGAGTAACAACAGTAGCTATAAAGAACTAGAACTGGTGTACAGTAAAGACGATAAACATAGGAATAGAAGGATTTTGGGGGAACATTACACGAAAACTGAATAACACCATACAGACGAAAGAATGTTCTCAGCAACAGTGGAATATCTTCTACCAGACACATCAATAATACATATAATTAGAGTGAGAGTATCTGTGTCGTATGAGTTAGAGTAAAAGTATTGATTAATTGTCTCATACTGAATTAGGTTACTTTATGAAAGGTACTTTAATTATTAATGTTAGATGTTTACGGTCGTTGAAGCTTAATGTAGGAGAAATGATTACACTCTCATATTACTTCAATCAATCAAGTTTTATTTGTGTTCCTTAGATATTTATCGTTGTGCCTAGAATTTCTTATTTCTCCTCTACCATCCTGCTTCTGTGTATCAAAGTCTCTACAGAGCTCCTGCCACATCTGTTTTCCTTGACTTTACTCAGCTCCACTTTGTAATTTTCGTATTTTTGTTTTATTTCAGTCGTTTCTTGGTTTCTTATACCTTTTATCCATTTTTTGCTCGTTCCCAGCAACTCCACGAAATATTTTTTCCATTTCTGTATCCCAATTTTTTCGCTTAAGGTTTCTCTAGTTTTATTAATGTAATATCACACTTCTTTCTCTGACTTAATTTCCTTTATCTTTTGTGGGTCCTCCTTCATTAGTTCATTACACTTTTTTAGTATTTGCATTTATTTCTATACATTTCTTGACGAAGTGGCTCAAAAAAATTAATGAATGAGTCAATTTATTTTACTGATTAAATCAGGATCGGCTCCCATTTTCCCAGAAAATTTTGGAAATACAATACTGTTATTTCTCAATTTCCATTTTACACAAAAAAAATAAGTCAGTGAAATGGAGAAATGAGGTGGGCGGAGCTAAATTTAGCTTTTTTCTAGTTTTATGTACAGTCCTATATTAGCAAGGTTAGCCCCGCCCACCCACCCTTTTTTTTTTAGAGGATATATCGTTTACCAAATTCAGTCGAGTTCGAAAGAAATAAAAAAAAAAACCGAAATAATACGAGAAAATGCAACACCATCCGAAAGAATTTGAAAAAATCCGAAATTATCCTAAAGAATTAGACAGAATCCGAAATAATACATAAGGAGTTCTAAAGAACACAAAAGAATCCGAAAAAATCCAAAATCAGAGAGAGATTCCGATCAAATTCCGAGAAAATCTGAGAGAATTTTTGGAAAAAAAATCTAAATTATGAAACATTTTCCAATTTAAATTTAAATCTGCAAAACGGAATGCTTTGAAATTTTGCAGATATTTTAAACTTTTCATAAGTATGGTAAATTTTTTATCAAAATGTATTTGCTCATCCCCCCAAAAAAATTGATGACGTCACCTCAAAATTTCCGTCCCAGCAACTCCATGAAATATTTTTTCCATTTCTGTATCGCAATTTTTTCGCTTAAGATTTGTCTAGTTTTATTAATGTAATATCACACTTCTTTCTCTGATTTAATTTCCTTTATCTTTTGTGGGTCTTCCTTCATTACAATTTTTTGTATTTGCATTTATTTCTATATATTTCTTGACGAAATGGATCATAAAAATTAATGAATGAGTCAATTTATTTTATTGATTAAATCAGGAACGGCTCACTCCATTTTCCCAGAAAATTTTGGAAATACAATACTGTTATTTCTCAATTTCCATTTTACACTAAAAAAATAAGTCAATGAAATGGAGAAAGGAGGTGGGAGGACTAAATTTAGCTTTTTTCTAGTTTTATGTACAGTCCTATATTAGCAAGGATAGCCCCGCTCACCCACCCTTTTTTTTTTTAGAGAACATATCATTTACCAAATTCAGTCAAGTTCGAAAGGAATCCAAAAAAAAAAACGTAAATAATACGAGAGAATGCAACACCATCCGAAAGAATTCGAAAAAATCCAAAATTATCCTAAAGAATTAGACAGAATCCGAAATAATACATGAGGAATTCTAAAGAACACAAAAGAATCCGAAAAGATCCAAAATCACAAAGAGATTCCGATCAAATTCCGAGAAAATCTGAGAGAATTTTTGGAAAAAAAATCAAAATTATGAAACATTTTCCAATTTAAATTTAAATCTGCAAAGCGGAATGCTTTGAAATCTTTCAGATATTTTAAACTTTTCATAAGTATGGTAAATTTTTTATCAAAATGTATTTGCTCATCCCCCAAAAAAATTGATGACGTCAGCTCAAAATTTCGGTCCCAGCAACTCCATGAAATATTTTTTCCATTTCTGTGTCCCAATTTTTCCGTTTAAGGTTTGTCTAGTTTTATTAATGTAATATCACACTTCTTTCTCTGATTTAATTTCCTTTATCTTTTGTGGGTCTTCCTTCATTACACTTTTTTAGTATTTGCATTTATTTCTATATATTTCTTGACGAAGTGGCTCAAAAAAATTAATGAATGAGTCAATTTATTTTATTGATTAAATCAGGAACGGCTCACTCCATTTTTCCAGAAAATTTTGGAAATACAATACTGTTATTTCTCAATTTCCATTTTACACTAAAAAAATAAGTCAGTGAAATGAAGAAACGAGGTGGGCGGGGATAAATTTAACTTTTTCCTAGTTTTATGTGCAGTCCTATATTAGCAAGGTTAGCCCCGCCCACCCACCCTTTTTTTTTAGAGGATATATCATATACCAAATTCAGTCGAATTCGAAAGAAACCCAAAAAAAAAAATGGAAATAATGCGAGAGAATGCAACACCATCCGAAAGAATTTGAAAAAATCCGAAATTGTCCTAAAGAATTAGACAGAATCCGAAATAATACACAAGGAATTCTAAAGAACACAAAAGAATCCGAAAAAATCCAAAATCAGAAAGAGATTCCGATCAAATTCCGAGAAAATGTGAGAGAACATTTGGAAAAAAAATTAAAATTATGAAACATTTTCCAATTTAAATTTAAATCTGCAAAACGGAATGCTTTGAAATCTTGCAGATATTTTAAACTTTTCATAAGTATGGTAAATTTTTTATCAAAATGTATTTGCTCATCCCCCCAAAAAAATTGATGACGTCACATCAAAATTTCAGTCCCAGCAAATCCATGAAATATTTTTTCCATTTCTGTATCCCAATTTTTTCGCTTAAGGTTTCTCTAGTTTTATTAATGTAATATCACTCTTCTTTCTCTGATTTAATTTCCTTTATCTATTGTGGATCTTCCTTCATTACACTTTTTTAGTATTTGCATTTATATACATTTCTTGACGAAGTGGCTCAAAAAAATTAATGAATGAGACAATTTATTTTATTGATTAAATCAGGAACGGCTCACTCCATTTTCCTAGAAAATTTTGGAAATACAATACTGTTATTTCTCAATTTCCATTTTACACTAAATAAAATAAGTCAGTGAAATAGAGAAAGCAGGTGGGCGGGGCTAAATTTAGCTTTTTTCTAGTTTTATGTACAGTCCTATATTAGCAAGGTTAGCCCCGCCCACCCACCCTTTTTTTTAGAAAATATATCGTTTACCAAATTCAGTCGAGTTCGAAAGGAATAAAAAAAAAACGGAAATAATACGAGAAAATGCAACACCATCCGAAAGAATTTGAAAAAATCCGAAATTATCCTAAAGAATTAGACAGAATCCGAAATAATACATAAGGGATTCTAAAGAACACAAAAGAATCCGAAAAAATTAAAAATCAGAAAGAGATTCCGATCAAATTCCGAGAAAATCTGAGAGAATTTTTGGAAAAAAAATCAAAATTATGAAACATTTTCCAATTTAAATTTAAATCTGCAAAACGGAATGCTTTGAAATCTTGCAGATATTTTAAACTTTTCATAAGTATGATAATTTTTTTATCAAAATGTATTTGCTCATCCTCCCAAAAAAATGGATGACGTCAACTCAAAATTTCGGTCCCAGCAACTCCATGAAATATTTTTTCCATCTCTGTATCCCAATTTTTTCGCTTAAGGTTTGTCTAGTTTTATTAATGTAATATCACACTTCTTTCTCTGATTTAATTTCCTTTATCTTTTGTGGGTCTTCGTTCATTACACTTTTTTAGTATTTGCATTTATTTCTATATATTTCTTGACGAAATGTCTCAAAAAAATTATTGAATGAGTCAGTTTATTTTATTGATTAAATCAGGAACGGCTCACTCCATTTTCCCAGAAAATTTTGAAAATACAATACTGTTATTTCTCAATTTCCATTTTACACTAAAAAAAGTAAGTCAGTGAAATGGAGAAAGAAGGTGGGCGGGGCTAAATTTATCTTTTTCTAGTTTTATGTACAGCCTTATATTAGCAAGGTTAGCCCCGCCCACCCACCCTTTTTTTTAGAGGATATATCATTTACCAAGTTCAGTCGAGTTCGAAAGAAATAAAAAAAAAACGGAAATAATACGAGAGAATGCAACACCATCCGAAAGAATTTGAAAAAATCCGAAATTATCCTAAAGAATTAGACAGAATCCGAAATAATACATAAGGGATTCTAAAGAACACAAAAGAATCCGAAAAAATCCAAAATCAGAGAGAGATTCCGATCAAATTCCGAGAAAATCTGAGAGAATTTTTGGAAAAAAAATCTAAATTATGAAACATTTTCCAATTTAAATTTAAATCTGCAAAACGGAATGCTTTGAAATCTTGCAGATATTTTAAACTTTTCATAAGTATGGTAAATTTTTTATCAAAATGTATTTGCTCATCCCCCAAAAAAATAGATGACGTCACCTCAAAATTTCGGTCCCAGCAACTCCATGAAATATTTTTTCCATCTCTGTATCCCAATTTTTTCGCTTAAGGTTTCTCTAGTTTTATTAATGTAATATCACGCTTCTTTCTCTGATTTAATTTCCTTTATCTTTTGTGGGTCTTCCTTCATTACACTTTTTTAGGACAGTATAACCTCTATAATCCGAACCCACGATTATCCGAACATCCAGTAATCCGAACAGAGACTAGTTGGAGTCGATGTCTGTTTAATCCGAACAAAACTCTGCAATCCGAACTAAACTTGAAAACATGCACCTATTGAATTTTCTGAAATTTTTAAAAATTGCGAAATTTCAAATGCACTGAATTAATTAACTAATTCTGGAAAAAAGTTTGAAGTTATCGAAGAAATGAGGCTGGAAGTGGCTTCTACGGCCCGAAATCTACAAGAAAAAGTGTTTAGTTAAATTTCGAAAATCGTCATAAATGGGTCGAAATTTGTATGAGGAAAAATTTCATTTTTGAAATGGTTATCTAAATATTCTGAAAAACTTCAGGGTTATGTATCCCAAGCTGCTGATTCCAAAACTATAGCGAGTTTATGGTCACGGAGCAACATTTTCGAAAGAATCGGTACGAAACGCGAATTTTTGAAAATTTTGATATTTTTGAACGTTCGATTCCGGAAAAACGGTTGCAGTTATCAAAGAAACGATGCCAGAAGTGAGTTCTAGTGCTCAAAATCTACAAGAAAATGTGTTTAGTTATGTTTCGAAAATGTCAAAATTTGACCGAATTTTGAAGAAGGGGGGACCATTGAAAAAAATTTCACTTTAAAAAAAGTTGTCTAAAAATTGCGAAAAAATTCAGAGACGTAGATCTCGATATGCTGATTCCAAAAATATAGTGTGTTTATGGTCACGGAGCAACATTTTCAACAGAATCGGTACGAAATGTGAATTTTTGAAAATTTCTGAAAATTTCGATATTTCAACGGTCGATTCTGGAAAAACGGTTGCACTAATCAATGAAACGAGGCCGGAAGTGAGTTCTAGAGCTCGAAATCTACAAGAAAATGTGTTTAGTTAAGTTTCGAAAATGTCAAATTTTGGCCGAAATTTGAAGAAGGAAAATTTTCACTTTAAAAAAAAGTTGTCTAAAAATTGAGAAAAAATTCAGAGACGTAGACCTCGAATTGCTGATTCCACAAATATAGTGTGTTTATGGTCACGGAGCAACATTTTCGAAAGAATCGATACAAAATGCGAATGTTTGAATATTTCTGAAAATTTCGTTATTTTAACGTTCGATTCTGGAAAAACGGTTGCATTAATCAATTAAACGAAGCCGGAAGTGAGTTCTAGAGCTCGAAATCTACAAGAAAATGTGTTTCGTTAAGTTTCGAAAATGTGAAAATTTGGCCGAAATTTGAAGAATCCCAAAGAATGTAAGAGAATCCGGAAGAATACAAGAGAATTTGAAAGAATCCACAAATTATGTAAGTTACCGAGCAAGAATGCGACAATAATTGGAGAGAATTTGACACTTAAATAATATGCAAAGAATGTGAACGAATACGACAAAATTCGAATAAATTCGTGATCCGAGAGAATTCGAAAGAATGGAAGAAAATATAAAAGACTCGACCGAATTTCGAGAGAGTCGGGGAGAATCCGAAAGAAGTGGAAAAAGTGTGCAGCAGTATTCGAAAGAGTCTGAGTGAATCTGAGAATTCGAAAATAATTTGAAAAAATTCGACATAATGATATAATATAATATACAAAGAGTTCAAAATAATACGAGAGAATTCGAAAAAATCCAAGTCCCAAGAGTTTCCGAAAGAATATGAAGAAAATCTGAAAAGAATCTCAAAGAATACACGATAATATGAGACAATTAGACCAAATTCTGAAAGGATCCGGGAGAATCCTAACAAATCAGCGAATATACAAAAGAATCCAGGACAGTTTGGAAGAATCCGGATGAATCCGAAAGAATCCAAGAAAATTGACAGAATCCGGAAAAAGTTTCACTTTAATACAGAATCTTTTAAAAGCACCCAATTGAGATCCACCTTTCATTCGAACTAGACAAAATGAATCACCGAAATTGAGGCGGGGCGGGTGGGCGGGGTGAATTATATGTTCTTTTGTAAAGTAAGAATGGGAAGTAATAGAACGAAGGGTGCTAAAACAAGCGTTAATCATAACTTATTTACTACATTTATTTCTTATTTCTGAAGAAAAAAATGAGACAACGGGTGGGTGGGCGGTACTAAGTGTAACTTTTTCCTACAGAATCTTTAAGAAGCAAGAATTATCCCCGCCCACCCACCCACTCTACATTCCAATGATTACTCTTAATTTTGTTCAGCCATTTACCAAAAGCAGATTTATTTTAACAAATACTAGCTTATGACCACCCGCCCTCTATATTCTTATGGGGTATGTAATTTGCCACAAACAGTCTTATCTTAGCAAGTACTACACTGCACCAATCCAAATTCATATACGTCCTTGCAAAAATATTGATGGGCTCAACACAAAATTCTATATTGGAAAAACTCACTTGAAACAAACGCATAACACGTTTCTTTATATTTACTTCAATATTACATACATATCTTTATTTTAACTTATAAGGGTTATCATAAAAAAATTAAATTCGCAAAATCAAAAAGGGCGAGCCAAGTTTCGTCGAAGTAAACTTTGAACCATTTTTTTTTTAGAACTGGAATAGGATCACGACGTAGGTCGCCACGGCAGCTACCATCTGAAAGCACCCATTTTTACAAATCTCGAAAAAGACGTACGTACCAAATGGCAGAAAGTTTCGTCGAGTTTGAAAAAATTTCTGGCTGTGAAATGTAACTTGTGGTTGAGCAACCTGAGCGAAATAAGTTCGAGGCTACGCACTGTTTTCAAGTCCACGTTTATTTTTTTGTGATATCGATTCCAGACGTCGTGTACGAACTCAGCTGTTTGGTTTGCCTAGAAAAAAAATCTTACAAAAGTGACAATAAAAAAATGTTTAGAGGTACTTCGTTCTGTGTGCTGCTGTACATTCGAACCATCAACGAAAACCACAAGAAACAAATAATTATATTTACAGCTGTAAACACTAGTGATGTTATTGTGGTTGTAGTTTCCACCCATAAATTATGCATGAGGAAGTAGACAGCGTCGATGACAGAAACTAGCCAAATTATCATTGAATTAATAGTAATAATGTCGAAAAGTTTGTTAAAGTCGGTGACCAAAGAAACTAAATCATTGTGGTGAAGAGTGAGTTGGTCAGTTCTACACAACATGCTGTATATTTCTTGTTGATTTACATTTACTAGATCTTGGACAGCGCGTCTTCCTAGTTCTTTGTTAATTTTGGTAAATTCCAAACGAATGGATTTCAAAATCTCGTCTAGAAATAAGTGATCACAGAGACCGATTATAGATGGCATGAAATAATATACACTAGCAACAAAAAAATCAGGAAAACATATAATATAGAGGATGTGTAGAAATGCTGTTACAGAAATGCACATTTTTAGCCAATTTTTTTCGTCATCTTGTGCTTCATACGACTTTGCTTTAGTTGTATTTAATTTTAAAAGTAAAATTTGCAGCTGATTGCTTCGTAGTGTCAAGATCAGCAGTGATGCTAAAGTTAACGGGATATCTATGATAGATATTATAACATCTACTTTGTCTGGTGTTGAATCAGCTTTACTGATATACGAGGACAACCATGAGTAACAGCTATAACTATAAAGAACTAGAACTGGTGTACAGTAAAGACGATAAACATAGGAAAAAAAGGATTTTGGGGGAACATTACACGAAAACTGAATCACACCATACAGACGAAATATTGTTCTCAGCCAGAGTGGAATATCTTCTACAAGACACATCGATAATATAATTAGAGTGAGAGTAAACGTGTCGTATGAACAACAGTAAAGTATTGATTAACTGTCTTTTACTGAATTAGGTTGCTTTATGGAAAGTACTAGTTATTAATTTAGATGTTTACTATCGTTGTCAATTAATGTACTTTTATTACGTCTAATTATACAACTTTTAAAATAATCATTTATAGATATTTCGTGCTACAATAATCTGTGTACCATACAACAAAATTTTAGAAACATTCACACAGTCTTCTAGAACTGGAACAGAATCACGACATAGGTCGCTATTGCAGCTATCATCTGAAACCACACACATCGTTACAAATCTTGACGAAGGCATACCTACCATATGGCAGAAAGTCTCATCGAGTTTGAAAAAATTTCTAGCTGTAAAATATATCTTGTGGTTGAGCAACCTAAGAGAAATCTGTTCGAGACTGCTCATTATTTTCTTCTGTGCGTTCAAATTTTTGCAATATTGATTCCACGCATCGTGTACGAACTCCGCTCCTTGGTTTGCCTACAAAAAAAAATTAGCAACAAAACAAACAACATCAACATTTTTGGTTACTTCATTTTGTGTGCGGCTGTACATCCGAACCATCATCGAAAACCACAAAAGCATCAGAAAGGCATCTGAAATCCCAAATGCCAGTACTGTTATTCTTGTGTTCTCTACCAATAAGCTGTGTATTAAGTAGTAAAAAAAGTCAATGGCATAAACCAGCCAAGCTATCATTGAACTAATGGTGACGATGTCGAAAAGTTTATTGATGTCGATGGTCACAGAAACTAAGTCGCAATGACGAAGACTAAATTCGTCGATTCTACACATTTCCTGATAATTTAGAGCTACATTTTCAATGCAATATCTTTCTAGTTCTTTGTTAATATTGGTGAACTCCCAACGAATATATTGCAAAATTTCGTCTAAAAACAGGTGGTCGGAGAGACCTATTGCAGTTGGCATGAAATAGTAAACGCAAGAATCAGAAAAAGCCGGAAAAACTAGCATAAAAACGAAGTGCGTTATTACTGTCGATAGAATGCCAATTTTCATCCAGTTTGTTTCTGGCTTTTGTGCTTCAGGAGACTTTGTTTTGATTGCGTTTAACTCTAAAAGTAGTATTTTGAGTTTGTTGCTTCTTACCACGAAGGTTATCAACGATACTATAGACGACGCTATACCTATACCAGATATTATAAGATCGACTTTTGTTGGTGATGTATCAGCTATATTGATATAAAAATCTAGCCATGAATAGCAGCAGTAGCCGTAAACAAGGAGTACTGGTAGACAATAAAGACGATAAAAATAGGTTAAAAATGATTTTGGGGGCGTATTGCACGAAAACTGGATAACACCATGCAGACGATAAATTGTTAGCATCAAAAATGGAATATCCTCTACCAGACACATATTGATAATAATTATGACTGGGAGTGTGTGTGATTTATGGGTTGTAGTAGAAGTATTGATTGATTGTCTTCAATTGAATTATGTTGCTTTACGAAAAGTGCTCTAGTTATTAACGTTAGATGTTTACTACCATTGTCGCTTAATGTAAGAGAAATAATTAGACTGTTACTTCAATCAGTCAATCAATCAATAAATTTTATTTGTGCCCCTGGGTTTTAATTATTACACTAAATATTATTAAATATTAATCATAAATAAAAATCATTACAGTTCATCTTTAATTCTGTTCTTTCTAGTTTTATCTCCCTTCTTCTATCATTATACTATTTCTATTATTTTCTTCTATTAATTTATCTATTTGTCTGTTAAGATTCTTCATTTGTTTGTAGTACACTGTAAATATATTCCATATTTCTTCTGAAATGTCTACTTGTACTCCTACTATAATATCCCTATAGCTCTCCTCCTTTTTAATTTACAAGTTTAATATAGGCAAAATCAGTCTTATCTCAGCAAGTGCTAGCCCCGCCCACCCACCCTCTATTTTTCTTGTTATGATAAAACTGATTTTGCCCCTATTAATCTTGTAAGAACTTGTGAAACTTAAAGGTGTTAAATTGCAAATTTCCATAGTAACGAGTTAAATTTCTAAATCTACCCGAAATGTGCAAAATATCATAAGTTTTTACTTATACTTTTTCAATTTGCTTATTCAGGTGACCCAAAAATTGAATGTATCAATTTATTCTATTAATGTAATCAGACACGGCCCACTCCATTTTCCCAGAAAATTTGGGGAATACAATACTGTGCGAGGGAAGTTCTGTCGAAACAGCTCTCGACCAATTTTTTTTTAATTGTAAAATCTCGGTGGCGCCAAATGTCTTTTTTTTAATGTGAAAGTCTCTAGCCACGTCCAACTGTCTTTTTTAAAAATGTAAAACCTTCTCAGGGGCACCAAATGTCTTTTCTTATGTGAAACCATCTCGAGGGTCCTAATTGTGTTTTTTAAAAATGTAAAACTTTCTCGAAACCATCAAATGTCTTTTTTTTATTGTGAAACCTTCTCGGGGGTTCCAACTCTCTTTTTTAAAAATGTAAACCCTTCTTGGGAGTTCAAACTCTCTTTTTTAAAAATGTAAAACCTTCTCGGAACCCTCTAATATTTCTTTTAATGTGAGTCCCAAATGTTTTTTTATGTGAAACCTTCTCAGGGGTCCCAACTGTCTTTTTATAAAATGTAAAACCTTCTCAGGGGCAACAATTATCTTTTTTTTTAAGAATGTAAAACCTTTTCGGGGGAACCAGCTGTCTTTTTTAAAATTCTAAAAGCTTCTCATGGGCCTCAAAGGTATTTTTTTAAGAATATGAAACCTTCTTTTTTTTATTAACAATGTGAAACCTTCTCCGGAGTCCCAACTCTCTTTTTACTTCCCGAGCGTAAGCAAAGGAAGTATTGTAATCGAGTCCGTCGGCCGACTCTCTACTTTTATGTTTTCTCGATCTTTCATGACCCCTAGAAGACGAAGAAATAGGTCTCCCATTTCCGTCTGTCTGTCCGTCTGTCCGTCTGTCCGTCTGTCCGTCCGTCTGTCCGTCTGTCCGTCTGTCCGTCTGTCCGTCTGTCCGTCTGTTGTCACGGATTTTTATTAGACAGATAATCTCCGAAAGTACTCGACCGATTGTTGTGAAATTTTGTACTTATATTAAGAATATCATGTAGATGGTAAAACGCTAACCAAAATTTGTCGAATCATCCCCACCACTAAAGCGATGACGTCACTTCAAAATTGTACATAGTAAATGGGTTTTCAATTGTATAAAATAACATAGTCCTACACATGTAGTTTACAACTCTGAATCGACTTTTCACCCGAAACGTCCAGATTTTTGGAAAAAAAATCAAAATTATAAAACAACATTTTGAAATTTAATTTTTAATCTGCTAACCAGAATACTTTGAAATGTTGCAGATGTTTTAAGGCTATAAAGAGCATCATAAATCTTTAGTCAAAAAATATTTGCTTATCCCCTCCAAAAACTTGATGACGTCAGCTCAAAAGTTTGTGGAATAAATCATATCTAAAATGTACAAAATATGATGAGTCTGTACTTGTGAACTATCACTCCATTAATATTTTTTGGATTTGCATATACAGGGTGACTCAAAAAAATTAATGAATGCGTAAATATATTTTATTGATTTAATCAGGAACTACAAAACCGAATGCTCTGAAATCTTGCAGATGTTTTAAGGTCGTAAAGAGCATAATAAATGTTTAGTCAAAATATATTTGCTTATCCCCTCCAAAAACTTGATGACGTCAGCTCGAAAGTTTGCCGAATAAATCATATCTAAAATGTACAAAATATGATGAGCCTGTACTTGTCATTTATCACTCCATTCATATTCTTTGGATTTGCATATACAGAGTGACTCAAAAAAATTAATGAATGCGTAAATTTATTTTATTGATTTAATCAGGAACTACAAAACCGAATGCTTTGAAATCTTGCAGATGTTTTAAGGTTATAAAGAGCATAATAAATTTTTAGTCAAAATATATTTGGTTATCTTCTACAAAAAACTGATGACGTCAGCTCAAAAGTTTTCCGAATAAATCGTATCTAAAATGTACAAAATATGATGAGTCTGTACTTGTGATTTATCATTCCATTCATATTTTTGGATTTGCATATGCAGGGTGACTCAAAAAAATTAATGAAGGCGTGAATTTATTTTATCGATTTAATCAGGAATTACAAAACCGAATGCTTTGAAATCTTGGGAATATTTTAAAGTTATTATAAGCATGGTAAACTTTTGTTCAAAATGTATTTGTTCATCCCTCCTAAAAAAATTGATGACGTCACCCTTAAATTTTGCTGAATAAATCCTATCTAAAATGCAAAAAATATGATGAGTTTGCACTTGTGATTTATCATTCCATTCATATTTTTTAGATTTTCTTAAGAGGTGGTTCAAAAAAATTAATGAAGTCAATTTATTTTATTGATTAAATTAAAGGCAACACTTATTATTAGTATTACACCCCAACCAACCCAATTTGGTAGACACAAAATTTGTTAAAGGAAAAACTCGGTTGAAACATAAGGGTAGCACGCTTATTTACATCGACTTTAACATTACAGACCTGCATTTGTTTTATGCGTTCACTTGATTCCGCGAATGTGAAATAGACATGTTTATAATCAACCAATTGTGAATTTCACCGTCAAGAATTAAAATAAAACCCAATGTTTTATATAATAAGCGGAAGTCGAAGCAATAAAACCGACGGTCGTTTTGTTTACAGTTTCTGTGTTTGGCTCTCACGTATGCTGTTACGCCTGTCATCTTAAATTAAGAATGTTTATACATACACGATTTTCAGTTGCCTCTGATACGTAGGTATACGTGAGTAAATTGTTTCGTTATTTTATTGATTATTACAAATCAATATTCAAACGACCCAATTCATTTTCCCGAAAATTTGAGAATATAATAATTTTATTCTTAGTATTACACTACATCTATCCCAACTGATATACGTGTCCTTGCAAAAATGTTGATGACGTCATCGCATTTTTTTTTTAAATTCCCACTACAAAAATGTAATGAGAAAAAAAACACAATAGGCATGCAGTCGTCAAGTTTCCGACAGCGAGGGAAGTACTGTCTAAACTCTTTAGACCAATTTTTTAAAAACGTAAAACCTTCTCGGGACCCTCCAATGTTTCTTTTAATGTGAGACCCCATTTGTTTTTTTGTTATGTGAAACCATCTCAGGGGTCCCAACTGTCTTTTTCTAAAATGTAAAACCTTCTCAGGGGCACCAAATGTCTTTTTTAAAAAATGTAAAACCTTCTCGGGACCCTCTAATGTTCCTTTTAATGTGAGTCCCAAATGTTTTTTTTTTATGTGAGACCTTCTCAGGGTTCCCACCTGTCTTTTTTTTAATGTAAAACCTTCTCAAGGGCACCAAATGTCTTTTTTTTAAGAATGTAAAACCTTCTCGGGGGCCCCAGCGGTCTTTTTTAAAATTCTAAAAGCTTCTCATGAGCCCCAAATGTATTTTTTTAAGAATATGAAACCTTCTCGGGGGTCTCAACTGTCTTTTTAAAAATGTAAAACCTTCTCAGGAGTCCCAAATGTCTACTGTAAGTGAAACTTTCTCAGGTTCCAACTGTCTTTTTGAAAATTGTAAAACCTTCTCAGGGGCACCAGATGCCTTTTTTAAGAATGTGAAACCTGCTCAGGGGTCCCAACTGTCTTTTTTTTAATGTAAAACCTTCTTAGGACTCCCAAATGTCTGTTCTAAGGAAAAGCTTCTCAGGGGTCCCAACTATCTTTTGTAAAAATGTAAAACCTTCTCAGGGACCCCAAATGTCATTTGTAAGAATGTGAAAATATCTCGGGGGTCCCAACTGTGTTTTTTAAAAATGTAAATCTTTTTCAGGACCCCCAAATGTCTTCTTTTTAATGTGAAACCTTCTCAGGGGTCCAAACTATTTTTTTTTTTAAATGTAAAACCTTCTCAGGGGCACCAAATGTCTTTTTTTTAAGAATGTGAAACCTTGTCGGGGGTCCCAGCTGTCTTTTTAAAAATTCTAGAAGCTTCTCATGGGCCCCAAATGTATTTTTTTGAGAATATGAAACCTTCTCGGGGGTCCCTACTGTCTTTTTTAAAATGTAAAACCTTCTCAGGAGTCCCAAATGTCTACTTTAAGTGAAATCTTCTCAGGGGTCCCAACTGTCTTTTTTAAAATGCTAAACCTTCTCAGGGGTAACAAATGTCTTTTTTTAAGAATGTAAAACCTTCTCGGGGGTCCCAGCTGTCTTTTTTAAAATTCTAAAAGCTTCTCATGGGCCCCAAATGTATTTTTTAAGAATATGAAACCTTCTCGGGGGTCCCAGTTGTCTTTTTCAAAAATATGAAACCTTTTGTTTTTATTACCAATGTGAAACCTTCTTGGGGGTCCCAACTCTCTTTTTTAAATATGTAAAACCTTCTCGGGACCCTCTAATGTTTCTTTTAATGTGAGTCCCAGATGTTTTTTTTTATGTGAAACCTTCTCAGGGGTCTCAACTCTCTTTTTTTGTAAAATGTGAAACCTTCTCAGGGGCACCAAATGTATTTTTTTCAGAATGTAAAACCTTCTCGGGAGTCCCAGCTGTCTTTTTTAAAATTCTAAAATCTTCTCATGGGCCCCAAATGTATTTTTTTTAAAATATGAAACTTTCTCAGGGGTTTCAACTGTCTTTTAAAAAACGTAAAACCTTCTCAGGGGCACCAAATGTTTTTTTTTAAGAATGTAAAACCTTCTCAGGGTCGCAGTTGTCGTTCTTAAAATTCTAAAACCTTCTCATGGGCCGCAAATGTACTTTTTAAGAAAAAAAGGAGAGTCCCAAATTTCTTTTTTTATGTGTAACCTTCTCGGGGGTCCCAATTGTCTTTTTCAAAAATATGAAACCTTCTTCTATTTTTTATTAACAATGTGAAACCTTCTCGGGAGTCCCAAATCTCTTTTTTAAAAATGTAAAACCTTCTCGGGACCCTCTAATATTTCTTTTAATGTGAGTTCCAAATGTTTTTTTTATGTGAAACCTTCTCAGGGGTCCCACCTGTCTTTTTTTTAATGTAAAACCTTCTCAAGGGCACCAAATGTCTTTTTTTTAAGAATGTAAAACCTTCTCGGGGGTCCCAGCTGACTTTTTTAAAATTCTAAAAGCTTCTCATGGGCCCCGATTGTATTTTTTTAAGAATATGAAACTTTGTCAGGGGTTTCAACTGTCTTTTAAAAAATGTAAAACCTTCTCAGAGGCACCAAATGTCTTTTTTTTAAGAATGTAAAACCTTCTCAGGGTCCCAATTGTCTATTTTAAAATTCTAAAACCTTCTCATGGGCCCCAAATGTATTTTTTTAAGAAAAAAAATGGAAGTCCTAAATGTCTTTTTTTTAATGTAAAACCTTCTCAGGGGCACCAAATGTCTTTTTTTTTAAGAATGTAAAACCTTCTCGGGGGCCCCAGCGGTCTTTTTTAAAATTCTAAAAGCTTCTCATGAGCCCCAAATGTATTTTTTTAAGAATATGAAACCTTCTCGGGGGTCTCAACTGTCTTTTTAAAAATGTAAAACCTTCTCAGGAGTCCCAAATGTCTACTTTAAGTGAAACTTTCTCAGGTTCCAACTGTCTTTTTGAAAATTGTAAAACCTTCTCAGGGGCACCAGATGCCTTTTTTAAGAATGTGAAACCTGCTCAGGGGTTCCAACTGTCTTTTTTTTAATGTAAAACCTTCTTAGGAGTCCCAAATGTCTGTTCTAAGGAAAAGCTTCTCAGGGGTCGCAACTATCTTTTGTAAAAATGTAAAACCTTCTCAGGGACCCCAAATGTCATTTGTAAGAATGTGAAAATATCTCGGGGGTCCCAACTGTGTTTTTTAAAAATGTAAATCTTTTTCATTACTCCCAAATGTCTTCTTTTTAATGTGAAACCTTCTCAGGGATCCCAACTGTCTTTTTTAAAAATGTGAAACCATCTCGGAGGTCCCAACTGTGTTTTTTAAAAATGTAAATCTTTTTCAGGACCCCCAAATGTCTTCTTTTTAATGTGAAACCTTCTCAGGGATCCCAACTGTCTTTTTTAAAAATGTGAAACCTTCTCAGGGGCACCAAATGTCTTGTTTTTTAGAATGTAAAATCTTCTCGGGGGTCCCAACTGTCTTTTCGTAAATTTGTAAAACCTTCTCGGGGGCCCCAAATGTTTTTTAATGTGAAAGCTTCTCAGGGGTCCCAACTGTCTTTTTTATGTGAAACCTTCTCAGGAGCCCCCAATGTCTTTTTTAAGAATGTGAAACCTTCTCGGGGGCCCTAGATGTTTTTTCTTTAAGAATATGAAACTTTCTCGGGGGTCCCAACTGTCTTTTTTTAAAAAGGTGAGACGTTCTTGTTCTGTCCCATTTGTACTCTCTTGTGGCCTACCCACACCAAATTCCTTTTTTTCTTCTTGAAGATTGTGCCTAGTGACGCGATTTCTTCTAGGACGAGCGAATCACACAGAGAGCCGCAATTTCACTCTACGTCTTGGATTAAGAAGATTACAGGGGCTTACGGCTACTGATCTTTAAATTTTCAATTTCAACGCTATTTTTAAGCCAATTAAAGCGGCAGCTCCAGTTAAAACATAAGCAATGAAAAAAAAACAGAAACACTTTTGAAACTTTTTTATTTACAATTTATCAACAACTCAATGCTATATATATGCTAGAACTCAAAATACCACTTTGACTTATTTCTAGAACTGGAACAGGATCACCACATAGGTCGCCACGGCACCCACCATCTAAAAACCCACCCATTTTTACAACTCTTGAAAAGACATACCTACCATATGACAGAAGGTTTCATCGAGTTTGAAAAAATTTCCAGCTGTGAAAAATAACTTGTGGTTGAACAACCTAACCGAAGTCAGTTCTAGACCAAGCACTATTTTCTTGTCCCCATTGATTTTTTTGTAACATCGATTCCATACATCGTGTACCAACTCCGCTGTTCGATTGGCCTACGAAAAAATAACAACGAAACGAACCACATAAACAATGTTTTACTTCACGCTGTGTACGACTGTACATCCGAACCATCATCGAAAGCCACAAGACAAACAAAAGTCCGTCTAAAGCAGTAAACGTTATCAGTACTACTTTCCCTGAGTTAGTGTTCTCCACCACCAAACTATGTACGAGGAAGTAAACACAGTCGACAGCATAAACCAACCAAGTACTCATTGAACTAATGGTGACGATATCGAAAAGTTTGTTGATATCTATGGCCAAAGTGACTAAGTCGGAATGACGAAGGGTGAGTTGGTCGATTGCACACATTTCGGGGTAATACAACTGCTCGGTGGCAAGTTTGTTTAGTTCTTGGTTAATTCGGCTGAACTCCATACTAATCGATTGTAGAATATCGTCTAAAAATAGGTGGTCACAGAGCCCTATTGCCGTTGGCATGAAATAATATACACTAGCCACTGAAAAAACTGGAAAAATTGGAAAATACACGAAGTGCAGAACTACTGTCACTAAAACTAAAATTTTCAGCCAGTTTTTGTGTCGTTTTTGTGATTTTGGTGTCATTGTCTGTAACTTTAAAAGCAATATTTGGAGTTGGTTGCTTCTTAGTACAAAGATCAGCAGTGATGTTAAAGCCGACGGAATACCTATAATCGATATTATCAGATCAACTTGTGCTGGGTTTGTATCAGCTTCACTGATAAAAAAAGGCAACCACGAATAACAGCAGTAGCCATAAATTACAACTACTGGTGTACAGTAAAGACGATAAAGATATGGTAAAAACGAGTTAGAAGTAATTTTACACGAAAATTGAATAACACCATAAAGACGATAAATTGTTCGCATTATAAGTGGAATATCTTCTACAAGACACATACCGATACAAACACGTGTACACGTTTTACTACTCTAATACTTTTCTCATTAACGATAGATGTTTATTATTGTTGTTGACTTATTAATGGAACAAAATAATAAATACAATGTTTTGATAGCTAGAACTGGAATAATATCACCAAATACGTCACAACTGTGGCAATCATCTACAACAACACCCATTTTTACAAATTCCAAACTATCCACTACCCACCAAGTGACAGAAACTCTCATCCAAACTAAAAAACTGCCTTGCGTTAAAATATAGCTTATTGTTGAGTAATCGCACAGAAACTAACTCCAGGTGGTGCACTCTTCTATCAACTCTCTTATTTTTGCACAAATGATTCCACAGATCATGAACAAACCCAACCGTTTTCTTTGCCTGCCAAAAAAAACGTATAACGGCAGTGGAATAAAACGTGCTTTTACCTCTTGTTGGGTCCGACTATAGGCTCGAACCATGATGAGAAGCCATAAGATCATGAAGGTTAAATTTATCCCTACAAACATAACTAAATCCGCTCTCACTGTCACACGTCTTAGTACGTCCACGAATACATAGATAACATCGACAAAATAGGCGAACCAAGTCAACATAGATGATAGTGTTATTAAATCAAAAAGTTTATTAATATCAAGAACCAAAGTTACTAAGTCACAGTGACGCAAAGTCAATTCTTCGACTAGATGATACATAGATTGTGTTTCTTTATTTTTGACGTGTGGGTTTGCTCTAATTCGTGTTCGTAGACTCAGCACTTGCTGATTAATAACAACAAACTCAGAACGAACACATTCTAAAATTTTGTCCAGAAACAGATGGTCGCAGAAACCGATTGTTGGCGGCATGTAATAGTAAACTGAAGAAATCAACCACTGGCGTAAAGTAGGAACGAAAGCAAGATGTAGCATCGTAATTATCCACATGCTGATTTTAAACCAATCTCTTTTGGCGTTCTGGGTCACCACACAAGAATGTCTTTTGATTTCGTCTAGTTTCAACAACAACGATCTGAGATTGTTGCTTCTGTACACCAAAATTAACATAGATGTTGTAGTTGTCAAAACACCTACAAAAGAAACCGTCGTGTCTATTTTCACGCTTTTTCGGTCAAAAATGTTTAGCACAAAACTTAGCCATGAAAAGCAAGAGTAACCATAGAGAAGAAAAACTGGAACGCAATGGAGACGATATAAGAATGACAAAAATTGACTCTTTTGTGTACACGAAAATTGAATGATACCGAGTAGACGGTAGATTGTTCGTAGCCATAACGAGATATCTTCGACGATACACATGAGTGCTTCGACAACTGGAATTAGTGACTAGTAAACATTATTGGATAATCAGTTGATTGCTTCCATGTTTTGATTATAACAAACATTCTAATAAATTACTAAATACAGTGTTTGGTTATAAATTTTAAATGTCAAATTGAACCAATATAACGACGTAAGTAGTAACGGCAGCAACCATCTAGAACCAACATCATCAACATCGTCACCCATCAAACACAGTTCTTACCGTATGACAAAACGTCCAATTCAAGTCAAACGTTCCTCTTGCCCTAAATCGGAGTTTGTTATTCAACAACCCAACCGAAACCAACTGCAATGGACGCATTCTTTTAACCAAACCCTTCCGAGTGTGTTTACGCCACATGTCGTGAACAAGTTCCGACGTCCCATTCGCTTCACTTTGCACCCGGGCAAAAATTTTGACCACCACGTACAACCAAAAAAAATAGTACATTACGTTTATACCATTACAGACGTAAGTCAAAACCCAGGTGCTTCCACGCGCCATCAGAACCACCATAAAGTAAACTGTTTCGATAGTAGTTTCCAACCACAGCACCAAAAACGCGATCAACGTAACCTCAAAGTTTTCGCAAATTTTCATAGCTAAGGTCACTAAAGTGAAATGGATGCTTGACAAGTCTTGGACACGTTGCAGAGATTTTTTCTCGAATTGCACGTTCATGGTTTTGATCTCCTCATTGATTGCTTGAAAGCTACGCAAAAATTTTTCTAGGATGTCGTGCAAGAAGAAGATTTCGAAGCAATTCAGTGTCATCGGAAACGTGGGATAAATCATCATAATTAATGGTGAATGGAAGAATGGAATGAAGATGAAAGGTGACAAAAGTAATGTAATAAGGAGGGTTTTTGAGCACCAATCCGAGTCATATTTTTTGCCAAAGGTTAAGGTCCTTTCTATGGTGTCAATCTGGATTAGTACGTCGCTTAAACTGGATCTTCTTTTGTGAAAACAGATGATACAAATTATAATAAAGGCAACGTTTTGAATTGTGGTAAAAATGTCTAGAATGATGAACGTTGGGTTGTAACCGCGAGGAGTGGTGCTATAGACGTAGCAAAGGTATGCATAGATGACATAGAATGGCAGGTAGCACAAAAAGGGCCGCTTTTGCGAAGTCAGCTGAAATATTCCGGTTATAACATAGATGTATTTGAGCAAAATTGGCGTGTTTTGTAATAAACGCATTGTAGTAGGTATCGAAAGTAACTAATTTCCTTAATGGAATCTAAGGACTATACATAAAATGATGAGCATTTGTTCGATTAGCAACACTATCACCCCAAGTCATCTTAAAAATACATTCCACAAGTAATAGATTTTTTGTCACCTTTAATTAAATAAAACATTTTAAATGTCAAATTGTACCAATATAACAACGTATGTAGTAACAGCAGCCACCATCTAGAATCAACAATATCAACATTGTCACCAACTAAACACCGTTCCTACCGTATGGCAAAACGTCCAGTTCAAGTCAAAAATCCCTCGTACAGTAAACCGTAGTTTGTTGTTTAAAAACCCCACAGAAACCAACTGTAGGTGACATATCTTCTTATCAGTCAAACCCTTCTGGATGTACTTTTCCCACACATCGTGAACAAATTCCGACGTTTGATTCGCTTCAGCTTCCACTCGAGCAAAAATTTTGACCACCACGAACAACCAAACGAAGTAATAGATTACCCAAGTGACATTACACGCGTAATCTAGACCATCACGTCCTCCATGTGCTATCAAAACCACTACATAGTACACTGTTTCTACGGCCATGTCAAACCACAGCAAGAACGCCGCGATCAACGTAACCTCAAAATTCTTGCAAATTGTGCTAGCTAAAGTCACTAGTGTAAAATGGGTGCTTGACAAGTCTTGGATAAGTTGAACATTCATGGTTTTGATGTTGTCATTGATCGCTTTGAAGCTGTGCAGAAATTTTGCTAGAACGTCATTCAAAAACAAGATGTCGAAACAATTCAACACTAGAGGAAACACAGGGAAGAATAACATAATTGCTGGTGAATTCATGAATGGAACGTAGAAGAAAAACGACACGAGTAGCGCTGGAAGGATTCGCGGACACCAATCAGGGTCATACTTTCTGCCAAAAGTCAGTTTTGCTTCTATGGTGTCAAGCTGGGTTAGCACGTCGTTTAAACTGTGACTTCTTCTGTGAAAAGAAATCACACAGATTGTGACGAAAGCGACATTCTGTGTGGTTGCGTATACGTCTAGAATGACAAAAGTTGGGTTGTAGTCATTGGGAGTGTGGTAGTAGAGGTAGAAAAGGTATCCATAGAAGGTATAACATGGGAGATACCACAAAAAGGGCCACTTTTTCAAAGTTAACTGGAAAATTCCGGTTAAAATATAGATGTGTTTGAGCAAAATTGGCGTGTTTTGTAATAAACACATTGTAGTAGGTATCGAACGTAACTAATTTCCTTAATGGAATCTAATGACTACACATAAAGTGATGACTCATCACATTGATGGTGGGGATGACTAGACACGTTTAGTTAGCGTTTTACCATATATAGTTTTGGAAATTTCATTCTACCGTATATAATTTTATTGACGAATTTATCTGAGAACATTTGGCAACTACCTGCCAAAGACACTCAGGTCTCTCGAGATTCTTAAGCAAGTAAGCAAAAGGCACTCTCAGCTCCCGAGATTCTTAAGCAATTAAGCAAAAGACAGTCAGGGCTTCCGAGATTCTTAAGCAACTAAGCAAAATACACTGCGGGCTCCCAAGATTCTTGTACAACTAAGCAAAAGACACCCAGGGCTTCCGAGATTCTTATGCACCTAAGCAAAAGATACTCAGGGCTGCCAAAATCCTAAAGCAACTAAGCAAAAGACACTCAGGGCTCCAAAAATTCTAAAGCCACTAAGCAAAAGACACTCAGGGCTCCCGAGATTCATAAACAACTAAGCAAAAGACACTCTGGGCTCCCAAGGCTCTTAATCAACTAAGCAAAAGACACTCAGGGCTCCAAAGATTCTTAAACAACTAAGCAAAATGCACGCAGGGCTTCCGAGATTCTATAGCAACTAAGCAAAAGACACTCAGGGCTCCCAAAATTCTAAAGCAACTAAGCAAAAGACACTCTGGGCTCCCGAGATTCGTATGCAACTAAGAAAAAGACAAGCAAGGCTCCCGAGATTCTATAGCAACTAAGCAAAAGACAGTCTGGGCTCCCGAGATTCTTATACAACTAAGCAAAAGACACCCAGGACTTCGGAAATTCTTATGCTTAATAATATTCCCAGTAGAGGTACAAATTAACTTAATCTACCTCAGATAAATCCATAACAATAAAAATAAATAAAATAAAATAAAAATTCGAGTGTTATTTAATAAATATTCTATTCTTTCTGCTTGTCCACCCGTTGCCATAGTTCCCTTATCTTCCATACTTCTTTCATCCAGTCCAGTCCTCTTCCATCCTCGTTTAGCACGTCTTCCATACTTTCCTCCGATTCTCTCAATCCTTCACATCCTTCCAGCATATGCTCTATTGTTTCTCCCTCTCTTCAACATATCCTACACCTTCTGTCAGTTTCATCCATCCAAAAATTATTCTCTTTCTCTTCATTTCCACACCTAAATCTCGCCATCATTCTTTTCTCCTTTATACTCTCTCTCTGTGTGTGTACTTTGGTACTTCATCCTTTACTATTTTTCTATACTCTGCATTATATCTAGAGTCCGATATTCTCGATCTACGTTCTTGCTTATCTATATCCTTATCTCTTACACTCAGTTCTTCTTTCACACTCCTTCCCATTTCTCTCATTCTCTCTATTTCTTCACATGCATATCCTTTTCCTTCATAATACTTGTCCCTTTCGTTCCAAATATGTTTTCCCCCTTCCTTTCTTATTTCTTTCCAACATTCTTGCAATATCTTGCAATCACCTCTCTCACTGAACTTCTCTTCAAATCCAACCGCCCTTTTACCCGCTTCCACTCTCATTTTCTCCCTTTTTGTTTCTTCTCTCACTATATACCCTGGCGTATACTTTTCCAATCCCAATGTCCATTTCAAGTATTTTTCTTGCACTCTCTCTATTTCTTCATATTCCCTCCATCCCCAAATCTCAGCTCCGTACATGAATATACTTTTGACCAAACTATCAAACATCATTATTCTTCTTTTATAATCATGTCCAAATTTTCTCTCTCCTATTCCCCATACTATTCCTACCACTTTGTTCGCTTTTTGGACCATTTCTTGAATATGCGCTCTATCTGAGTTATTGCTCTTTAATGTATATCCTAAGTACTGGAATTCTTTCACCTGTTCAATCTTCTTCCCTCTCCATGCCCACTCTTCCTTCTCCTTTCTTACTTTCTTCCCAAACACCACCATTTTTGTTTTTTCCACATTCACGTCCAATTCCTTTTTTTGCATAGTTCTCCAAACTTTTAATCATTGCTTTCATTTCTTCTCTTTTCTTTGCCACAATCACCAAATCATCTGCGTACGCCAACGAGCACACTTTCTCTTTGCCGACTACCACCCATCCTGTCTGTGCTTTTCTGAACATTTCATCTATATCTCCTAGATAAGCTGCAAACAATGCGGGGCTGAGTGGGCATCCTTGTCTCACTCCTCTATTTGTATAAAAACTCTCACTCTCTATTCCATTCACTCTCACCGTATTTACTGTTTCTTCAAATATTTCTTCCATTTTCGTTACCAAGTATGCATCTACTCCCTTTCTCCTCAAATACTCCCACATTTTCTCTCTATTCACGCTATCAAACGCTGCTTTGAAATCTATGAACAATGCGTACATTCGTCCACCCTCTTTCCTTATTTCTCTTCCCACTAAATGCCGCAGGATGTACACATTATCCATAGTACCTCTTCCTTTCCTAAACCCTGCCTGACCGTCTGGTAACATACCCCTTGCTTCCATCTCCTTTCGTAACCTCTCATCGAGTATCATTGCGTATATCTTGTACGCCGTATTGAGCAAGGTAATCCCTCGGTAGTTCTTCACATCATTTTTTTGCCCCTTTTTAAATAATGGGATTATTATACCTTCTCTCCACTGCCGAGGAAACCCTTTTCCCTTCCAAACTCCATTTACCACTTCCCATTTCTTTTCTTTCACTTCTTCTCCACGCTTCGTTCTGGATTCCATCCCCTCCCGGTGCGTTTCCTCTTTTCAGTCTTCCAATCTGTCTTTCTATTTCATCTTTTGTTATTTCCGAACCTCTCCACATTTTCTTCCGTCGTTTTGATTCCTTTAGTTATTTTGCAGCATTTTTCCTCACAACCTCCCAATAATTCCATGAAGTGTGTTTTCCATTCATGTATTTTGATTTTCCCGCTGATTTCAGTCTTCCTTCTCCGTTCCTTGTTTATATATCTCCATACTTGCTCTTCTGTTTTCAGGGACTTTATTGTCTTCTCTTCTTCTTCTCGTTTTTCTCTTTTTCTTTCTTCCCATTTTCTCCTATAATTCTCTCTTGCTTTTAGGTACTCTTCTTTCCTTCCCTTGTTATTCTTCCATTTTCTTAATTTTTCCCTTGCTTTTCTCTTCAACTCACTACATTCTCCGTTCCATCCATTATCCCTCCCTTGCCATATGTATATCTTTCTTTTTTCCGTAGCTTCTACAATTAGGTTGCTCAGTTCCACCATCATAGCTTCTATATCTTCTTTTACTTCGAATTTCTTTTTTTGTAGTCTACTTCTGTATCTTTGCATTCCCTCTTCATCCCATATTCTTTTTTCTAATTCTTTTCTTTCGTGTCTTCTCTCTTGTTTTTCGTACTCTTGCTCTTTTCCTTTGATTTTTATTTCTAGAGGCATGTGGTCTGATTCTATCCTTTCCCCCACTTTGAAACTCTCTATTTCTTCCCACGCCTCTTCGTTGACAATCCCATAATCTATAATTGATTCTCCCCTCGCCCCTACGTACGTCCATTCTCCTTCTTCATCTCCTTCCTTGTTTCCATTCAAAATTTCCCATCCCATTTCTTCTATTATCTGCCACAATATTTTCCCTTCTTTGTTATTTGCTTTATCTTTTGATCCTCTTTTCTCTCCCTTTTCTTTATCTATTATTCTTGTCCCCTTATCGCCCAATCTTACGTTAAAATCCCCTCCTATAAGTATTTTTTCATCTCCTTTTTCTTTTGTTTCCATTTCTATGTTTATCTTGGTTTTCTCCATTTTCTTGCTATAGACGGTTATTATTTCCCATTGATTGTTATCCAGCTGTATTACTTTCTTCATTAATCCGTTTTTATTATTACTTCCCTTTTCCAATTCTTGTAGTTCTTTTCGAATTCCCATTACTATTCCCCCGCTTGCTCTCCCCTTTTTCCTTTCCTTTGTCGCCCCTTGACACTCCCACACATATTCTTGTGGTAGTGTCTCTTCCAATTTCTCCCAGTTTTCTCTTTGCACCCAAGTCTCTACTAGCCCCACAACATCAAATTTTCCCACGTAGTCCCAGAACTCCTTTTCCTTTTTTTCGCAACCCTTGGACATTTCAAAACAGTACCTTCACCCCTTTTTCTCCTAATTTTGTACCAGCTTCCCTTTTTCCGATTTCCCTATCTGTGTCCCTTATTTCTTTTCCTTTTCCTTTGCCTTGTTTGCTTCCCTTTTTCCTCGTTTTCTTCCTTCTTAAGTCTGCCCTCTTCTTCATTCCATTTAAAATGTCTGCCGTCTATAGTTAACTTTTTATATCCCATTCTAACCATTTTTCCTTTATTTCTCTCTTTTGTTGCCTCTTCTTTTATCTTGTTTTGAATTTTTCTTTCCGTTTTCGTCAGATCATCATTTATGTAAATTGACGACCCTTTTAAGTTCTTCTTGCTTTTCATTACATTTATTTTTTCTTCTCTGTTTTCGAATTCCACTACATAAACTTTCTCTGCAATTTTGTACGCGCTTTTAACTTTACACTCTACTTTGACTTTCTCTTCTAAAAATTTTGTCACTTTTCCAATTATCTGCTTCTGCTCTCCTGTTTCTATGTCCAATCCCATCATCACTACTTTATTTCTTCTCTTTTCTCTCTTCATTCGATCTAGTTGACTTTCTACTTCACCCACTCTCTTTCCCATTTCTTCCTTAGCTCTCTTCCATTCTTCATACTTATCTCTAATTTCTTGATTTTGCTCCTGTAGTTGATCTCTTGTTTGCTTTAATTCTTCTCTTATTGTTTTAAGCTCCTCTTTAAGCTGTGTATTCCATTCGTTCAATAGTTGTTTATTACTTTCTCTCATATCATCACTGATTTCTGTCACAAGTTCGCTGATCATCTTCTTGACCTCCTCCATCTCTATATCTTCTTGATTTTCCTTCTCTCTCGATTGCAGAGGTGATCTTACTGTTATTTTGCTTCTTTGGAAGACCTGCTCGTTCTCTTTCGGTGACTCTACTTCTCTATCCCTTTTCTTTCTTTCTGTCCCTTTACTACTCATTACCTCTTTGTCTTTGACTTCCTTCACGGCGGAATCTTCCGAAATTCTTATGCAACTAAGCAAAAGATACCCAGGGCTTCCAGAATCCTAAAGCAACTAAGCAAAAGACACTCAAGGCTCCCGACATTCTTAAGCAACTAAGCAAAAGAGACTCAGGGCTCCCAAAATCGTAAAGCAACTAAGCAAAAACACTCAGGGCTCCCAAAATTCTAAAGCAACTAAGCAAAAGACACTCAGGGCTCCCGAGATTCTTAAACAACTAAGCAAAAGACACTCAGGACTCCCGAGATTCTTAAGCAACTAAGCAAAGGACACTCAGGACTCCCAAATTCTAAAGCAACTAAGCAAAAGACACTCAGGGCTCCCAAAATTCTAAAGGAACTAAGCAAAAGACACTCAGGGCTCCCAAAATCCTAAAGCAACTGAGCAAAAGACACTCAGAGCTTCCAAAATTCTAAAGCAACTAAGTAAAAGACACTCAGGTCTCCCGAGATTCTTATGCAACTAAGCAAAAGATACTCAGGGCGCCCGAGATTCTATAGCAACTAAGCAAAAGACACTCAGGTCTCCCGAGATTCTTAAGCAACTAAGCAAGAGACACTCAGGGCTCCCAAAATTCTAAAGCAACTAAGCAAAAGACACTCAAGGCTCCCAAGATTCTTATGCAACTAGCAAAAGACACTCAGCTGCAAAATTCCGGTGAAAACATAGACGTATTTGAGCAAAAATAAACACATTATAGTAGGTATCGAACGTAACTAATTTCCTTAATGGAATTTAAGGACTAAACATAAAGTGTTTGTTCGATTGATCGGTATTCATTCGATTTAATAAGAAGCGTTAATCACTTAGCAACATTATCAGCTCAAGCCATTTTAAAACATAATTTAGCATTCAGTCATAAGATATCGCATACCAAACTAGATAAAACGTTTATGTGCTTTTATAAAACAACCACGAGGATAAAACGGACAAAAATACAGAGGCTTTTATGTGACGGTTAACAGGGTTTATGTATTAGCAATTTTTGTGGAACCGTACGACGATTAGTATAATTAAGGCAGCGGGACAAATAAATATGAAAATTATCGTTAACTGTGGCGAGTCGTGTATGTAAAAGCGATAACTTAAAAAGTTTTGTATGTTTAAAGCCCAAGTACGGAAAGTTCGAGGCGAAGGCTAAAATTAATTTGCGATAACAGTTAAAACTGTAGCATTTTTGCGCAATACGATAAATTATAACGTAGGTGGGTATTTTAGGCTTCATTTTGTATTAATGACTATTGATTGTTTAGGAACGCATTACTAAAAACTGTAATAGGGGTTCTGTTTATTGAGAGAGTTTGCTCGATTGAAGATTACGTGTTTGTAGTTACATACAAAACTCAATTGAATCGGGTAATTTACTAACAGATAAAGATAATCAAGTTTTTAGAAATAAATAAACATAATAAATAAACACCTTATAAATGTGGTTATCTTTAGCGCGTTCTCAAGTATCGATCGTCAAGGAAATACGTGCAGAACATCATCGATTTGAAGATAATTCTGAACGCGTAAATATTACCAAGTTCAATTTTTTAAATACTGAAGAACTCAATCTAAAAATGTTACAGTCGATTTCGAGAATACTTCAACGCATTCGTACGATAACCCAAAATATAAAACCGACGTTTACTGACGACTAGTCGACAAAACAAAGGAAAAATTTACATTCACTTTGCGTCCACCTTGCGTAATTGTTTCAGAATCAATTATGTAAACACTTATTATGCATAATTAAATTTAATCTCAATAGTGCATATTTTAATAATCAGTGCGCTTCAATGGAACCAACTTTCATGATTTTGTGTTTTCTACTCGTAATTGTCAAAACTCGTCCACTTTTTTAGTCCTTAATTCATTAATTATAAGTCTGTGTTTTAAAAAATTCTCGTTTCAACACGCCATCAATTTTCCTAACTTACACGCCTATTTGAGAATTAAAAATTGTGACAGTGGTGTGTCGGCGGCGCTCACGTGTATGCTGATACAAGAGAATGCATTGTTAGAGAATTACGTAAACCTCCTACGATTTTTGCAATAATGACACTAAATGTGCATTTAATAAGATTTTGCAGTTTATCAAACTACAGAAACCGTTTTTCTTCGTCGCATTGACACAAAGACTTTTTTCTACTTACACACAGAATCACTCGCAACAATTTTTACTTTCGGGATTTTGTATCGTAAACTATATTCAGCAAAAAGGTACTTTGAAACGTCTAGGAACATGACATGACATTTTTTATAAAGTAGGTAATGTGTTCTGGAGATACTGCAAAACAAAATAAGAAGTCGAAAAAATTAACATAAAACCAAATTTATAATAAAAATGAAAAAATAGCACAATTTTTAGAAACTATAAACTAGGTTAGTATTCTGTTTGAGTTAAATTGACTGCAATCTTGATCTAAAATAAGTTATTGGTAGCTTTCGCTAATTTAAATTTAAGCATTTATCAAATTTTAATGAATAATAAATACCTAAAAAACCCATCCTATGCGTAATGGAATTCATTTTTGCAAAAACTGCAACCTACTTTCCTCTCCAACTATTCCTTTAATCTTTTTATAATTTTGTACAAAATGATAATTACTGAAGCAAAAAAATTATATGCCAAATCGCTGACATATGTTGAAAATATTAACGGACCTAATATCAACCCCTGAAAGTACACGCAGACGTCGGAAACGCAATAATTTAACTTGACTCGGTCTATCAAGTCACTTCTAAACCATTTTGAGAAAGAACCTTGAATTCCATATGGGGATAATTTTTCAATCAATACACTGCGATGCACGTTGGTGTGTGTTTCCAGTCTCGGACAAATAGGTTGTTCATGATGAACCTTTGCTAAAAATCCATGCTGATTTGATTTCCTGAGTGATAATCTTATTAAATGTCGACGTACGTAAGCAAACACAATAGATTGGGAGATTTTACTGGGGTCAGATTAGATTGATATCGATCTATAATTGCCTACTTCAGTCCCTGCTAGATTTATGACCCGGTACAACATCAGCTGTTTTCCACATTTGGAAAAGTCACCAAAAAGGACTATTTTTATTTTTTCTGGCACATTGACGAAACTTGGGTATAAATGACTTTTCAGTAGAGTAAGTTAAGTAAGGTCAAATCAAAAATTTTATTTTAGGCGGATCAGTTTACATCAAGTCAGAAATTTTATTAATTTCGATTAAGTCAGGTTAGGTCTCAGTTTAGTCAGATCGGAGATTTTATTACTTTTTATTTTTTTTTTTTAGATTAGGTTAAAGGTTTTGTTTGCATTAATTTATATCAGATTTTCATTCAAGTTAGATGGTATCAGTTCAGGGATTTTTTAAATCATTTAAAGTCAATATAGGTCTGGTGAGATCAGTGATTTTACTACAGACGGGAAAAGTCAGATCAAATCAGACGGATCAGTTCAAGCCAAACTGGAGGTTGTGTTTAATTCAAGTCAGGTTACGTCAATTCAGAGGTTTTATTTAAGTCACTTTAGACCACGTTGATCAGGTCATGTCGGAAATTTTACTTTGGCCAATCAGGTTAATTCAGATCAGAGGTTTTATTTGATTCATTTCAGGTTCTGTCAATTCAGAGACTTTTTAACTCATTTTGATTTGATTTTCCAAATTTTTATTTATGATAAACTCTATATATTGAAACAAATATAGACAATACCAGTAAGAAACTAAATAACAGCCTATAAATGAGTTTTGACACTCTATAGATTTTTTTTGTGTGTTAATCTATAACTGAGAAGTTGAAAAAGTGAGAAATTTGGAGACTGGGATAATCTAAAAATTTCCAGATCGAAGAATTGAAAAATGAAGAACAAAAAATTGGAAAATCTGATAGCTCAAAAATCAAAAATTGAAAATTGAAAAAGGATTCATTAACAACCGGATTTTGAGAAATCGAAATATTGTAAAATATAACACTGAAAAATAAAAGAATTGCAACATTACCAAATTGAAAACTTGGATAATTATAAACTTCAAAAATTATTAAACTGAAAAACTGAAAAATTGCAAAAACATAAAATTGAAAATCGAATAATTTTAAAGTCGAAAAACTTTAAAAACAAAAAACTGGATAAATGTAAAACAAAAAAAAATAAAAATTAAAAATCGAAAAACTGCAAAACTATGAAACTTGAAAAAAATGGAAAATCAAAACAATGAAATTTAATTAAGTGAAAACACGAAAAATTTTTAAAACGAGGAATTATAAAATTGAAAATTTTACCTTTAAAATTGAAAAATTGTAAAATAATGAAACGGAAAGATCAAAAATTTGAAATTAAAATTTTGAACAATTAAAAACAAAAAAAAAATAAACTTGTAAATATACAAAATAGAAAAATTAGATAATTGTAACCTTGAAAATTGATGAAACTGTAAAATTGAAAAATTACAAAATTATTTCATTAAAAATCGAACAGTTAAAACATGAAAAATCGAATAATAAAAAATTGAAAATTGAGCAAATCGACATTGAAAAATCAGAAAATCGATATCAAAAATTAAAACTGATTCATTAACAACTAAAAATGAAAAATCGAAAAATTGCAAAATTGTGAAATCGAAAAATCAAAAGCTTCGAAAATTGGAAATCTAAATTTTGAGATATTAAAAATAAAAATATTATAAAAATTCGAACAATAAATTTCGGATAATTGAAAAATCGAAAATAAGAAAATAACTTTAAACAATAACAATAACAATAAGTGAACCGAAAAATGACAAATCTGAAACATTACAACTGAAATTTTGAATAATTAAAAATCAAAAAACCAAAAATTCCAAAATTACAAAATTGAAGAATTGGATAATTGTAATAATTTTAAAATAAAAAAAATAAATATAAGCGAAAAACTGGAAAATCAGATCATGTATAACAAAAAAAATCAAAATTTAAAAATCGATGAGCTGCAAAATAATGAAATCGAAAAATTAGAGACTTGAAAAATTGACTATAAAACTTTTGAAAAATTAAGAATAAAAAAATTATAAAATCAACACAATTAAATTTGGATAAATGAAAAATCAAAAATTGAATAACTGCAAACATTACAAATTTCTAAAAACAAGAATTATAAAATTGAAAACTGATTATTTAATACCCAAATATTTAAGACATCCAAAAATTGTTAAAATGAAAAATTGATTAACAAAATGTAGCATCGAAAAACTGAAAAATCCAAAAATAGTAAAATAATTAATTTGAAAATCAGAAACTTAAATTTGAAATTTGAAACAATTAAAATTAAAAAAAAATAAAAATTTAGAATTACGTAGAAAAATTGAATCATTGGAAACTTGAATATTTATTAAACTGTAAAAATCAAAAATTGTAAAATTAAAAAGAAAAACTGCAAAAACAAAATTAAAATTCGAATAATTTTTAAAACGAAGAACTGCAAAATCAAATAAATGTAAAACAAAAAAAAATACAACATTTAAAAATCGAAAAACTGAAAATTATGAAATCGAACAATCAGAAACTTGAAAAATTTAAGATAGAAGTTTTGAAAAATTGTCAAAAAATTGTAAAATTAAAGCAATGAAATTGAGATCAGTGAGAAATCAAAAATTGAATAACTATAAATACGAAAAATTTTAAAAACGGAGAATTATAAAATTCAAAACTAATTAATTAAAACCCCAATATTTAACACATCAAAAATTGTTAAAATGTAGAATTGATCAAGTAAAGTGTAGAATTGAAAAACTGAAAAATCGGATTCCTTTAAAATCTAAAAATTGCAAACCTATAAAACTGAAAACTGAAAAACTTGAACAATTGAAAATCGGAATTTTGAAAAATTAAAATTCGGAAAATGGGAAAATCGAAATAATGAAATTCTGATCTCAAAACTGTAAAAAATTTTAAAATGAAGAATCATGAAGGCAAAAATTGAAAAATTTATCATTAAAAACCAAGAAATCGAAATTTCGTAAAAAATAACACAGAAAAATACAAAAATTGCAGCATTACCAAATGGAAAAATTGGATAATTATAAAATCCAAAAATTATTAAACTTAAAAGACTGGAAAATAAGATAAATATAAAACACAACAAAAATTAAAATTAAAAATCGAAAAACTGCAAAATTATGAAATTGAAAAATCAGAAATTTGAAAAAATTGGAAAATGAAAACGATGAAATTTAATTAAGTAAAAAATCAAAAATTGAATAACTACAAACAAGAATAATTTTTAAAGCGAAGAATTATTATAAAATTGAAAATTTCACTTTTAAAATTGAAAAATTGTAAAATAATCAAACGGATATATCAAAAACTTGAAACTAAAATTTTGAACAATTAAAAACAAAAAAATAAAAACTGCAAAATTGAAATATTGCAAAATTATTTCATTAAAAAATCGAAAATTGAAAAAAGCAACAATGGAAAATCAGATAATCGAAATTAAAAAACTGATTCATTAAAAACTAACCAACTGAGAAATAAAATTGTGAAAATATAAATCTCAGAAATCAAAAAATTGCAAAATTAGGAAACTGAAAAGTAGTATAATTTTAAAATTGAAAAATTGAAAAATACGACAATAGTAAAATAGAAAAATTACAAAATTGAAAAATCGAAAAATTGCAAAATTATGAAATCGAAAGATGAAAAACTTGGAAAAATTACAAAATTGAAAAATTGCTGTAAAACCGAAAAATTATTAAACTCTAAAACTGAAAAATTGCAAAAACAAAATTAAAATTCTAATAATTTTTAAAACGAAAAACTGGAAAATTAACAAAAATGAAAAATTGTAAACTTACAAAATAGAAAAATTGGATAATTGTAAACTTGAATTTTTATTAAGCTGTAAAAATGAAAAATTGCAAAATTATTACATTTAAAAACCGAAAAAATCTAAAAATTGAAAAATCAATACATTGGAAAATCTGATAATCGAAAAATCAAAAAGTAAAAAACTGCCCCATTAAAAACCGGACAACTGAGAAATCAAAAAATTGTAAAAATATTAAAGCAAAAATCAAAAATTTGCTAAATTATAAAACCGAGAAGTTGTATAATTTTAAAATTGAAAAAGTGAAAATTCAAACAAAAAATAGTAAATTAAAAAAATTAGAAAATTGAAAAATCGAAAAATCTCAAAACAGTGAAATCGAAAAATCAAAAACTTGGAAAATTGGAAATCTAAATTTTGAGATATTTCAAATCGAAAAATTCAAAAAATCCACACAATAAATTTCGGATAATTAAAAAATCGAAAATTAAAATATGGAATAACTTTAAAAATGAAAAAGTGTACAATAATTGAACCCAAAAATCAAAAACCTGAAATATTAAAATCGAAATTTTGAACAATTAAAAATCAAAAAATTGCAAAATTACACAACTGAAACATTAGCTAAATGTGAAAACGAAAACTTATTAAAGCGTAAAACTGAAAAACTCCAAAAACAAAATTTAAAAATATAAAAACTGCAAAATTATGAAATCCAAAGACATAAAATTAACACAATTAAATTTGGATAAATGAAAAATCAAAAATTGCAAACATAAAAAATTTTAAAAACAAAAAATTATAAAATTGAAAACTGATTACTTAAAACCCAAATATTTAAGACATCCACAAATTGTTGAAATGTAAAATTGATTAACAAAATGTAGCATCGAAAAACTGAGAAATCCAAAAATTGTAAAATAATAATTAAACTCAAAATTAGAAACTTAAATTTGAAATTTGAAACAATTAAAAACAAAAAAATCAAAAATTTAGAAATTATGTACATAGAAAAATTGAATCATTGGAAACCTGAATATTTTTTAAACTGTGAAAATCAAAAATTGTAAAATTAGAAAATCGAAAAAACTCAGGAATTGAAAAATCCATACATTGGAAAATCTTATAATTGTTAAATAAAAAATTAAAAAACCGATTCATCAAAAACTGGGAACTGAAAAATAGAAAAATTGTAAAAATTTAAATGCCAAAATTCAAAAAATTTCAAAATTACTAAACTGAAAATTCGTATAATTTTAAAATTGAAAGACTGAAAATTCAGACAACCGAAAAATCAAAAACTTGGAAAATTGGAACTTTAAATTTTGAGATACATATTAAAAATCAAAAAATTTAAAAATCGGTAAAATAAAATTCCAATAATTGAAAAATCGAAAATTCAAAAATAGGATAATTTAGAAACGAACAATTGTAGAATAATTGAACCGAAAAATTCAAAAACACTAAAATTGAAATTTTGAACAATTAAAAATAAAACAATTGGAAAATTACAAAATTAAAAAATTGCATAATTGTAAAACCGAAAAATTATTAAACTCTAAAACTTAAAAATTGCAAAAATAAAACTAAATTCGAATAATTTTTAAAACGAAGAACTGGAAAATCAAATAAATGTAAAACAAAAAAATTACAAAAGTTAAAAATATAAAAATTGCAAAATTATGAAATCGAACAATTAGAAACTTGAAAAATGTAAAATAGAAGTTTTGAAAAATTAAAAGTCAAAAAATTGGAAAATTAAAATAATGAAAGTGGGATGAGTGAAAAATCAAAAATTGAATAACTGCAAATACGAAAAATTTTAAAAACGGAGAATTATAAAATTGAAAACTAATTAATTAAAACCCAAATATTTAACACAAAATGTAAAATTGATCAAGTAAAGTGTAGAATCGAACAACTGAAAAATCGGATTCCTTTAAAATCGAAAAATTGTAAAATAATTAACCTGAAAATCGGAAACTTAAAATTGAAATTTTAAAAATTAAAAATTTAAAATTTTAAAAATTAAAAATTTAAAATTTTAAAATTACATAGAAAAATTAGATTTCTTAAATTGTAACAATAAAAAATGCAAGATTATAAAATCGAAAAGTCAAAAACTTAGAAAATTGGAAATTTAAATTTTGAAATATTAAAAATCAAAAAATCGAAATGTAAAAGTCAAAAACCTGAAACAAGAAAATAGCAATTTTAAAAAATGAAAAATCAAAAAGTCAAAAATTCCAAAATTACAAAATTGAAAAATTGGATAATTGTAAAATCGAAAAATTATTAAACTGTAAAACTGAAATTTGAAAAAACAAAATTATAAATCGAATAATTTGTAAAACGAAAAACTGGAAAATTAGCAAAAATGAAAAAATGTAAAATTACAAAATAGAAAAATTGGATAATTGTAAACTTGAATTTTTAATAACCTGTAAAAATGAAAAATTGCAAAATTATTACATTTAAAAACCGAAAAAATCGAAAATTTGAAAAATCCATACATTGGAAAATCTGATAATTCAAAAATCAAAAAATGAAAAACTGCCCCATTAAAAACCGGACAACAAACTGAGAAATCAAAAAATTGTAAAATTATAAAAGTAAAAATCAAAAATTTGCAAAATTATAAAACCGAGAAATCGTATAATTTTAAAATTAAAAAGTGAAAACTCAAACAAAAAATAGAAAATAAAAAAATTAGAAAATTGAAAAGTCGAAGAATCGCAAAACTATGAAATCGAAAAATCAAAAACTTGGAAAATTGGAAATCTAAATTTTGAGATATTTCAAATCGAAAAATTCAAAAAATCCACACAATAAATTTCGGATAATTGAAAAATCGAAAATTAAAATATGGAATAACTTTAAAAATGAAAAAGTGTACAATAATTGAACCCAAAAATCAAAAACCTGAAATATTAAAATCGAAATTTTGAACAATTAAAAATCAAAAAATTGCAAAATTACACAACTGAAACATTAGCTAAATGTGAAGACGAAAACTTATTAAAGCGTAAAACTGAAAAACTCAAAAAAACCAAAATTACAAATCGAATAATATTTAAAATCGAAAAATTGGAAAACCAGATAAATTGTAAAATAAAAAAATTACAAAAGTTAAAAATATAAAAACTGCAAAATTATGAAATCCAAAAACTTATAAAATTAACACAATTAAATTTGGATAAATGAAAAATCAAAAATTGCAAACAAAAAATTTTAAAAACAAAGAATTATAAAATTGAAAACTGATTACTTAAAACCCAAATATTTAAGACATCCACAAATTGTTGAAATGTAAAATTGATTAACAAAATGTAGCATCGAAAAACTGAGAAATCCAAAAATTGTAAAATAATAATTCAACTCAAAATTAGAAACTTAAATTTGAAATTTGAAACAATTAAAAATAAAAAAATCAAAAATTTTGAAATTATGTACATAGAAAAATTGAATCATTGGAAACCTGAATATTTTTTAAACTGTGAAAATCAAAAATTGTAAAATTAAAAAATCGAAAAAACTCAGGAATTGGAAAATCTTATAATTGTTAAATAAAAAATTAAAAAACTGATTCATTAAAAACTGGGAACTGAAAAATACAAAAAATGTAAAAATTTAAATGCCAAAATTCAAAAAATTGCAAAATTACTAAACTGAAAATTCGTATAATTTTAAAATTGAAAGACTGAAAATTCAGACAATCGAAAAATCAAAAACTTGGAAAATTGGAACTTTAAATTTTGAGATATTAAAAATCAAAAAATTTAAAAATCGGTAAAATAAAATTCCAATAATTGAAAAATTGAAAATTCAAAAATAGGGTAAGTTAGAAACGAACAATTGTAGAATAATTGAACCGAAAAATTCAAAAACACTAAAATTGAAATTTTGAACAATGAAAAATAAAACAATTGGAAAATTACAAAATTAAAAAATTGCATAATTGTAAAACCGAAAAATTATTAAACTGTAAAACTTAAAAATTGCAAAAATAAAATTAAAATTCGAATAATTTTTAAAACGAAGAACTGGAAAATCAAATAAATGTGAAACAAAAAAATTACAAAAGTTAAAAATATAAATATTGCAAAATTATGAAATCGAATAATTAGAAACTTGAAAAATTTAAAATAGAAGTTTTGAAAAATTAAAAGTCAAAAAATTGGAAAATTAAAATAATGAAAGTGGGATGAGTGAAAAATCAAAAATTAAATAACTGCAAATACGAAAAATTTTAAAAACGGAGAATTATAAAATTGAAAACTAATTAATTAAAACCCAAATATTTAACACAAAATGTAAAATTGATCAAGTAAAGTGTAGAATCGAACAACTGAAAAATCGGATTCCTTTAAAATCGAAAAATTGTAAAATAATTAACCTGAAAATCGGAAACTTAAAATTGAAATTTTAAAAATTAAAAAAATTAAAATTTTAAAATTACATAGAAAAATTAGATTTCTTAAATTGTAACAATAAAAAATGCAAGATTATAAAATCGAAAAGTCAAAAACTTAGAAAATTGGGAATTTAAATTTTGAAATATTAAAAATCAAAAAATCGAAATCAAAATCCCTTTAAAAAATGTAAAGGTCAAAAACCTGAAACAAGAAAATAGCAATTTTAAAAAATGAAAAATCAAAAAATCAAAAATTCCAAAATTACAAAATTGAAAAATTGGATAATTGTAAAATCGAAAAATTATTAAATTGTAAAACTGAAATTTGAAAAAACAAAATTATAAATCGAATAATTTGTAAAACGAAAAACTGGAAAATTAACAAAAATGAAAAAATGTAAAATTACAAAATAGAAAAATTGGATAATTGTAAACTTGAATTTTTAATAATAACCTGTAAAAATGAAAAATTGCAAAATTATTACATTTAAAAACCGAAAAAATCGAAAATTTTAAAAATCTATACATTGGAAAATCTGATAATTCAAAAATCAAAAAATGAAAAACTGCCCCATTAAAAACCGAACAACAAACTGAGAAATCAAAAAATTGTAAAAATATAAAAGTAAAAATCAAAAATTTGCAAAATTATAAAACCGAGAAGTCGTATAATTTTAAAATTAAAAAGTGAAAACTCTAACAATAAATAGAAAATAAAAAAATTAGAAAATTGAAAAGTCGAAGAATCGCAAAACTATGAAATCGAAAAATCAAAAACTTGGAAAATTGGAAATCTAAATTTTGAGATATTTCAAATCGAAAAATTCAAAAAATCCACACAATAAATTTCGGATAATTGAAAAATCGAAAATTAAAATATGGAATAACTTTAAAAATGAAAAAGTGTACAATAATTGAACCCAAAAATCAAAAACCTGAAATATTAAAATCGAAATTTTGAACAATTAAAAATACAAAAATTGCAAAATTACACAACTGAAACATTAGCTAAATGTGAAAACGAAAAACTGAAAAACTCCAAAAATTGTAAAATAATAATTAAACTCAAAATTAGAAACTTAAATTTGAAATTTGAAACAATTAAAAACAAAAAAATCAAAAATTTAGAAATTATGTACATAGAAAAATTGAATCATTGGAAACCTGAATATTTTTTAAACTGTGAAAATCAAAAATTGTAAAATTAAAAAATCGAAAAAACTCAGGAATTGAAAAATCCATACATTGGAAAATCTTATAATTGTTAAATAAAAAATTAAAAAACTGATTCATTAAAAACTGGGAACTGAAAAATACAGAAATTGTAAAAATTTAAATGCCAAAATTCAAAAAATTGCAAAATTACTAAACTGAAAATTCGTATAATTTTAAAACTGAAAGACTAAAAATTCAGACAATAGTAAAATTAAAAAAATTACAAATTGAAAAATCGAAAAATTGCAGAATTATAACATCGAAAAATGAAAAAATTGGAAAATTAAAACAATTAAATTGGGATCAGCGAAAAATCAAAAATTGAATAACTGCAAATACGAAAAATTTTAAAAACGGAGAATTATAAGATTGAAAACTGATTAATTAAAACCCAAATATTTAACACAAAATGTAAAATTGATCAAGTAAAGTATAGAATCGAATAACTGAAAAATCGGATGCCTTTAAAATCGAAAAATTGTAAAATAATTAACCTAAAAAATCAGAAACTTAAAATTGAAATTTTTAGCAATTAAAAATAAAAAAAAATACAAATTTAAAATTACATAGAAAAGTTGGATTTATTAAACTGTAACAATAAAAAATTGCAAGATTATAAAATCGAAGAGCCGAAAATTGAAATATCCTGACATTGGAACGTTTTATAATTGAAAAATAAAAAAGAAAAACTAATTCATTAAAAACTGAAAAATCTCAAAATTGCAAAATTATGAAATCGAAAAGTCAAAAACCTGGAAAATTGGGAATTTTAATTTTGAAGTATTAAAAATCGAAAATTTAAAAATCTGATATCTTTAAAACGAAAAATTGTAGAATAATTGAACCGAAAAATCGAAAACTTGCAACACTAAAATTGAATTTTGGAACAATCAGAAAATTGAAAAATTGTTAAATTAGCAATACTAAACTGTAAAAATAAAAAATTACATAATGATAAAATCAAAAAATTATAAAATCGACCACACTCAGTTTTTTTCCTGAAAACAGTAATAAATCTGTAAAATGACGGAAAAATTTTGATTGACGATTTACCATGCTTCCAATAACCTTTAAAAGTTGTAAAATACTGTTATAAAATTTTAATTTTTTTCCAAAAACCTGTCTGTCAAGACGGATTCATGGACCACGTAATATCGCCGAATGACTTGATACAGGTCAGTCAGTCATTCTAGCCAAAAAAAAGAAAAAGGCATGACCCACTCAGGTCCAAAAACATCGTGGATAAACTCTATCAATGTCACAGTGACACAAAATAGCTTCCCATTTTTTAGTATTCATTATTAATGTTATCAATAAAAAATGGGTGAACATTCAAATAAAACCCACTTTTTTCGGGCCTCCAACTTTCCCGATTCCCCAAAAAAGCTCCAACACCTGTTCAATTATATCGTCTCATCGTTATCGCCTGAAACCGCCGGTCTCCCGACGGGCCAAAGTCCGCCGTGTTCCCCGGTGTCATCATAATACCAAACATTACACATTTTGTCAAAACAAACTCGCAAACATAAATATCTGGCGTCTCCTCGTGGGCAACTCCACCGGAACGAGCATGACAGATCTCGTGTGGCGGTCGAGAGAGGGGGCAGGATCACGCCACCGAACCGCCAAATCACCATTGCCCGCGAACTACAAAGGTATCGCGTGATATCGGAACCAGCAAGACCATGCGTTGCACCGGTGCCACCGGACTCAGTATCGACGATGCTTTAGTTGCGATCTTTGGACTTTGCCTGCGCTTACCGCAAATTTTTCCTTCTAATCGGAACATCCATCAAACTTGAACGTCGTATAAAAGCCGACGCCGGCTAATCGAAAGCAGTTGGAAAACGACCGCGAACTTGAACAATATTGTTTAATAATTGTCGCGTGGCATTCGTTTAAATTTGTGATTACGTGTTTCGGACCGGTTAAAGTGACGGTGCCTAGAAAATCTGGGAAAGTTCAGAGCGTGAGGCAAGGATATTATGTAAGTGTTTTTGCAATATTGCACAGCGATCGCAACATTTTTTTTTGGTCTAATTTTCACTTTTTTTTTGTTGTTCGTGGAAAGTTCAAACGATCTTCATAAACAATGGGAACATTTCACGCTTTGTCAAAAATCGATTATTTTCGCGACATTATTTGATTGCGGAAATTTGGAATTCATTTGATGGTAAACTATTCAAAAAATTCAAACATTGACTGCATTAAAATTTGTTCAAAATAATAATAAAATAAATACGCTTTGTTCGGCCTTCAGAATTGTTAAACATTACTTTCGCACATTTTTGAAAAATGTTTCATTACTTGAAACAATAAAATTTTGTGCCGTAAAACTGCCCATCAACCAATGAAGTTAGTCCACACCACATTCGACATTTTTTTTATTACCAATAATGCATTTTTAAACTCCGGATAAGAAAATTTTATGGGTCAAAAATTCAAATACACACCATTTCCAGATAACGAAACAGTCTATATAAACCTGTTTGTGCTACTGACAACTTATTCGGTAGAAACAGTTTGTAAAATTCACACTGTGGTAAAAGAAAAGTTTAATCACTCGGGTTAAAACTGGCCAAAATTACTTTCATTTGAAGACATATTACACTTATACAGGGTGAGTTACTAAACGCACGTTCCTCGATATATTTTTATATATTTTGATTGACCTCTTCTTAGACTTTACAACCACAATTGTCGATTTATAATAATTAATTGAAACAAGCATTGTGCGTCCGTAGTATCCTGTTGTGAACGACAATTTGTTACTAAAAATAAATAAACAAATAAAACTGAGTGTGAAACTATAATTTACTACTCGATACAAAAATACCGCGATAAATCAATCATATTTATTCACAATCGATTCAAATGAATAGTTAATGATTCAATTACCTGTTAGATAACTAGTGCAGTTTCAAGGTTTCAAGTACCATCACTTCCACGTCTTGGTACAATTCCACTTTGCAACTTAAGTTAGCATACGTCAGCTGTCACTAATCTGACACTCCTTTCCAGAACTTCGAACCATGGCCCCTAACATTTCCATCCCAACTGGAGTTCTCCACGAAACCGATGACGAAATCTCTGCGAGAAACATCCCTCAAGACATCAGCAAACCCGACGATCGCAAACTGAAGCTAGTTTGGCGAAACATCATTCTGTTTGCTTATCTTCACTTAGCTGCGTTGTACGGAATATGGCTTATGTTTACTTCTGCTAAACTAGTGACCAGTATTGTTGGTAAGATTGTCACAATTCCATTTGGTTTGACGCTTTAATAACTGTGTTATGTCTTTAGCGATTTTGCTGTACCAACTGGGAGGCTTTGGTATCACCGCCGGCGCCCACCGCCTCTGGGCCCACCGCTCCTACAAAGCCAAGTGGCCCCTGCGTCTCATCCTCACCATCTGCAACACTCTCGCTTTTGAGGACTCCGTCATCGACTGGGCGCGAGACCACCGAGTCCACCACAAGTTCAGCGAGACCGACGCCGACCCTCACAACGCCAAACGCGGCTTCTTCTTCTCGCACGTCGGGTGGTTGCTGTGCCGCAAGCACCCCCAGGTCCGGGAAAAGGGCAAGCAAATCGACCTGTCGGACCTGTATGCTGACCCGATTTTGCGCTACCAGAAGAAGTACTACAAGATCGTGATGCCTCTGGTGTCCTTCGTGCTACCTACCGTCATCCCGATGTACTTCTGGGGTGAGACGTTCAAGAACGCCTTCTTCGTCAATCTGTTCCGGTACTGCCTCACTCTCAACGCTACGTGGCTGGTGAACTCGGCGGCCCATATGTGGGGCGACAAACCCTATGATAAGTTCATCAACCCGGCTGAGAATCTGGCGGTGGCGGTGTTGGCGCTGGGTGAGGGCTGGCACAACTACCATCACACGTTCCCGTGGGACTACAAGACGGCGGAGTTGGGGAAATACAGCGTGAATTTCTCGGCGGCGTTTATCGACTTCTTTGCCAAGATTGGGTGGGCGTATGATTTGAAGACGGTGTCGAATGAGATGGTGAAGAAGAGGGTGGAGAGGACGGGGGATGGGTCCCACGAGATTTGGGGGTGGGGGGATAAGGATCAGTCGAAGGAGGATTATGAAGATGTTATCATTAAGTATAGGAAGGACTTGTAAGTGAAGAATTGATTGTTCTTGGTTGTGGGGGTGACTTATGAGACTGATTACCTTTGTAAGTAATTTATTACCGATTGTTGCAGTGATTGAATTGTTTTTGTATATTTATAGGTAGGTCATGTTTGATAATAACATGTAAAGTAGGTTCTAGTTATTCGTACTAAGTGGTATATGGGTTTTAGTACCGGTAACTAGATACACAATCAGGTGATATAGATTTGTGAATCTATTAACATAGATATTTTTTAACTTAATTCGTTTGCTTAGACTTAAGTTTTTTATAACAGTGTGACAGTGAAGCATATAATTAATAAACGATGAAGTTCAACACTACATTCTCGTCTAAATGTTTACCCTATTCCTAGAAGATACAAAGTAGATCTGACTTGAGTTGTGTTTTGTACAACATGGACATAAGGTTCCAAAGTTGGTACACAAAAATAAGATTTAGCTCCCAACAAACAGACTAAAGTTTTTTCTATTTTTGGTCAAGGACTACGAATTAGCTTATTAGGCATTCGTTCACGATTTGTACAATTGCGTGCATATCAGTTGTAAATTCTAATTTAACCTCTGATTTCAAAATGTATTAATGTTGTGTTGCAGCGCTGACACTATTGCATTTTTTAAAACAGAAAGACCATGAACTAAAAAAATATCAAACGCGATTATTACATTTTTAAAAAATATACGATCAAATTATTTCGTGTTGGTTTTACAAAAACTATTGAAACTAAATCAATCCAAAATTTTGATTGAATCAGTAACTATTTTGATAAGGATTGTTTTTATTAAGTTCCACCAACACTGTACTTACCAGAAAAATACAAATAACAACGTTACAAAGGTAAAATAAATAAAACTGAACTGAAAATTATTATTATAGGATTGTATATGCAACCAGTTATACATCTCGGTCCAGACAAATACAGCTTCATTCGATGAATGTCAAATAGATAAATGTTATACTCGCACAAGAGATGTAGTGATTTTACGACTTTGACTCCTTCGCTACTCTTGTCAACGAATAATGCAGCTTATTATGTGCAATTATCACAACCTCCTAAGCTTCCAAACAGTCTCTTTCATGGATTTGGCTGACACGCTTCTTCTAAACGCCACCGGCTTATGAGTTTAATATGCTTTTTGTTCATAGACGATGGGGTTAAAATAGTCAAAATCATCAAATCACTATATCTCTTGTGCCAGTATACTTGCAATCGAGCACTAGATTCATTATAGACCCTTAAAAAAAGTGTCTGACCAAGAAAGCCATTTTATATCACGCGCGTGATTTGCGTGAGATAAGGTGACTTGGCAACAGCATTCGTTTTTTAGAAGGTATGTCATTTGCCAAAATCAATCTTATCTTATCAGATATTAGCCCCGCCCACCCACCCTCTATTTTATTAGAGCAGAATATGTCATTTGCCAAAATCAGTCTTATCTTAGCAAGTACTAGCCCCGCCCACCCACCCTCTGTTTTCTTAGAGGGTATGTCATTTGCCTAAATTAGTCTTATCTTATCAAATAGAAGCCCGCCCACCTACCCAAAATTTTGTAGAATTCTTAAAAAGGCACCATGGGCCATCGAAATTCTGTGGAATTCTTTAAAACAAACACTAGGCGTCAGTGAAATGACAAAAGTTACCAAGGGCCCTCGAAATTCTGCAGAATCCTTAAAAATTCACTTGATTCTTCGCAATTCTGTAGAATTCGTTAAAAAAGATACTGGGGGCCCTCAGATTTTGCAGAATTCTTAGAAAGTTATTGATATAAAAAAGTCACGAAGGGCCCTCGAAGCTCTATAAAATCCCTAAAACTCCACTAGATTTTTCGAAATTCTGTAGAATTCGTTAAAAAAACACTAGGGGCCCCCGAGATTTTGCAAAATCCTTAGAAAGATACTAGAAGCCCTGGAGATTCTGTAGAATTCTTTAAAAAAATACTAGGGCCGCTGAAATAAAAAAAGTCTCCAAGGGCCCTCGAAATTCTGCAGAACAATTCACTAGATTCTTCTAAACTCCATAGAATTCGTTAAAAAAAACACAAGGGGTCCTCAAGATTTTGTAGAATTCTTAGAAAGATGCTAGGGGCCCTGCAAATTTTGTAGAATTCTTTAAAAAGATATTAGATGCCTCTGACATAAAAAAAGTTACCAAGGGTCTTCAAAATTCTGTAGAATTCTTAAAAAAAACTAGGGCCGTACGGTATTCTGTATAATTCTTATAAAGCACACTAGGAGCCTTTGAAAATCTGTAGAATTCTTTCAAATAGACACTCTAGCGACCAGTGAAATTAAAAGTCACTAAGAGTGCTAGAAATTTTGTAGAATCCCTAAAAATTCACTGGATTCTTCGAAATTCTGTAGAATTTGTTAAAAAAACACTAGGGGCCCTGTATATTTTGCAGAATTCTTAGAAAGATACACTAGGTGCCCTGTAAATTCTGTAGAATTCTTTCAAAATATACTAGGGGCCACTGAAAAAAAAAGATTACCAAGGACCCTCGAAATTCTGTAGCATCCCTAAAAATTCACTGGATTCTTCCAACTTCTGTAGAATTCTTTAAAAAGTCTCTAGCCCCTTCCTTCTCAAATCTGTAAACTTTTAAAAACACTAAGTGCCTCCGAAAATCTGTAGAATTCTTTGAAACAGAAACTAGGGGCCTTAGAGATTCTGCAGAATGATTAAAAAAGACAAAAAGAGCCGCCAAAACTTCAAAATTCTGTAGAATTCCTTTAAAAAGATCCTGAGCGTCCTGGAGACTTTGCAGAATTCTTAGAAAGATACTAGGGGCCATTGTAATTAAAAAGTCACCAAGGGCCCTCAAAATTCTATAAAATCCCTAAAAATTCACTATATTTTTCGAAATTTTGTAGAATTCGTTAAAAAGACACTTGGGACCCTCGAGATTTTGCAGAACCCTTAAAAAGATACTAAAAGCCCTGGAAATTCTGTAGAATTCTTAAAAAAAAAATACTAGGGCCGCTGAAATAAAAAAAAGTCTCCAAGGGTCCTCGAAATTCTGCAGAATCCGTAAAAATTCACCACATTCTTCGAAATTCTATAGAATTCGTTATAAAAGACAAAAGGTGTCCTCGAGATTTTGTAGACTTCTTATAAAGATACTAGGGGCCCTGCAAATTTTGCAGAATTCTTTAAAAAGATATTAGGGGCCTCTGAAATAAAAAAAGTCACCAAGGGTCTTCGAAATTCTGTAGAATTCTAAAAAAAGCCACCAACCCCTCCCTTCTCAAATCTGTAAATTTTTAAATACGCAAAGTGCTTCCGAAATTCGGTAGAAAAAGAAATTAGTGCCCTCCGATATTCTGTATAATTCTTAAAAAGGACACTAGGGGCCCTTGAAAATCTGTAGAATTCTTTAAAACAGACACTAGGGACCAGTGAAATTAAAAACGTCACTAAGGGTCCTCGAAATTCTGTAGAATCCCTAAAAATTCACTGGACTCTTTGAAATTCTGTAGAATTTGTTAAAAAAGACACTAGGGACCCTCTATATTTTGCAGAATTCTTAGAAAGGTACACTAGGTGCCCTGTAAATTCTGTAAAATTCTTTCAAAAGCTAAAAAAAAGATTACCAAGAACCCTCGAAATTCTGTAGCATCCCTAAAAATTCACTGGATTCTTCCAAGTTCTGTAGAATTCTTAAAAAAGTCTCTAGCCCCTTCCTTCTCAAATCTGTAAATCTTTAAAGACACTATGTGACTCTGAAAATCTGTAGAATTCTTTAAAACAGATACTAGGGGCCTTAGAGATTTTGCAGAATGATTAAAAAAGACAAAAAGAGCCGCCAAAATTTTGTAGAATTCTTAAAACCGAAATTCTGTAGAATTAAAAAATGCACTAGGGATCCTTGAGAGTTTGCAGAATTCTTAGAAATTCAATTATCAAAGAAAATTCTGTAGAATTCTTTAAAACAGACACTACTGGCCAGTGAAATTAAAAAAGTCACTAACGGTCCTCGAAATTTTATAGAATCCCTAAAAATTCACAGAAATCTTCGAAATTCTATAGAATTCGTTAAAAAAGACACTAGGGCCCTCCAGATTTTGCAGAATTCTTAGAAAGATACTAGGGGCCCTAGGAATTCTGTAGAATTCTTTAAAAAGATACTAGGGGCCACTAAAATGAAAAAAGTCACCAAAGCCCCTCGAAATTCTGTAGAATCCCTAAAAATTTACTGGATTCTTCGAAATTCTGTAGAATTCTTAAAAAGAGAGAGTAACTCCTCCCCTCTCAAATCTGTAAATATTTAAAGTCACTAAGTGCCTCCGAAAATCTGTAGAATTCTATAAAAAAAGAAACTAAGGTCCCCCAAAATTGTGTATAATTCTTAAAAAAGACTCTAGGGGCCCTAAAATTCTGTGGAATTCTTTCAAAAAGAGACTAGGGGCCCTCGAGATTTTGCAGAATCCTTAGAAGTATACTAAAAGCCCTGGAAATTCTGTAGAATTCTTAAAAAAAATACTAGGGCCGCTGAAATAAAAAAAAGTCTCCAAGGCTCCTCGAACTTCTGCAGAATCCGAAAAAATTCACTAGATTCTTCTAAATTCCATTGAATATAGAATTCGTTAAAAAAGACACAAGGGGTCCTCGAGATTTTGTAGAATTCTCAGAAAGATACTAGACGGGCCCTGCAAATTTTGTAGAATTCTTTAAAAAGATATTAGAGGCCTCTGAAATAAAAAAAGTCACCAAGGCTCTTCGAAATTTTGTAGAATTCTTAAAAACCCACTAACGGCTTCCTTTTCAAATCTTTAAATTTTTAAAGACGCTAAGTGCTTTCGAAATTCTGTAGAATTCTTTAAACAAAGAAGCTCGGCCCTCCGGTATTCTGTATAATTCTTAAAATTTGGGACCCTTGAAAATCTGTATAATTCTTTAAAACAGACATTAGGGACCAGTGAAATTAAAAAAGTCACTAAGGGTCCTCGAAATTTTGAAAACTGGAAAATCAGATAAATGTAAAACAAAAAAAAAATTAAAATTAAAAATTGAAAAACTACAAAACTATGAAACTTGAACAAATTGGAAAGTCAAAACAATGAAATTTAATTAAGTGAAAAATCAAAAATTCAGTAACTGCAAACACGAAAAATTTTTAAAACGAAGAATTATAAAATTGAAAATTTTACCTTTAAAATTGAAAAATTGTAAAATAATTAAACGGAAAGATCAAAAATTTTAAATTAAAATTTTGAACAATTAAAAACAAAAAAAAATTAAACTTGTAAAATTACAAAATAGAAAAATTAGATAATTGTAAACTTGAAAATTGATGAAACTGTAAAATTGAAAAATTACAAAATTATTTCATTAAAAAATCGAACAGTTAAAACATGAAAAAACGAATAATAAAAAATTGAAAATTGAACAAATCGACATTGAAAAATCAGAAAATCGATCAAAAATTAAAAGTGATTCATTAACAACTAAAAATGAAAAATCGAAAAATTGCAAAATTGTGAAATCGAAAAATCAAAAACTTCGAAAATTGGAAATCTAAATTTTGAGATATTAAAAATAAAAAAATTATAAAAATTCGAACAATAAATTTCGGATAATTGAAAAATCGAAAATAAGAAAATAACTTTAAACAATAAAAATGACAAATCTGAAACATTACAACTAAAATTTTGAATAATTAAAAATCAAAAAATCAAAAATTCCAAAATTACAAAATTGAAGAATTGGATAATTGTAAACTTGAATTTTTATTAAGCTGTAAAAATGAAAAATTGCAAAATTATTACATTTAAAAACCGAAAAAATCGAAAAATTGAAAAATCAATACATTGGAAAGTATGATAATCGAAAAATCAAAAAGTGAAAAACTGCCCCATTAAAAACCGGACAATTGAGAAATCAAAAAATTGTAAAAATATAAAAGTAAAAATAAAAAATTTGCAAAATTATAAAGTTGAAAAAGTGAAAACTCAAACAAAAAATAATAAAAAAAAATCTAAAAATCACAAAACAATGAAATCGAAAAATCAAAAACTTGGAAAATTGGAAATCTAAATTTTGAGATATTTAAAATCGAAAAATTAAAAAAATCCAAACAATAAATTTCGGATAATTGAAAAACCTAAAATTAAAATATTGAATACCTTTAAAAATTAAAAATTCTACAATAATTGAACCCAAAAACCAAAAACCTGAAATATTAAAATCGAAATTTTGAACAATTAAAAATCAAAAAATAAAAAAATTGCAAAATTACAAAATTGAAACATAAGCTAAATGTAAAAACGAAAACTCATTAAAGCGTAAAACTGAAAAACTACAAAAACAATTAAAAATCGAATAATTTTAAAATCGAAAAATTGGAAAACCAGATAAATTGTAAAATAAAAAAATTACAAAATTTAAAAATATAAAAACTGCAAAATTATGAAATCGAAAGTTTAGAGACTTGAGAAATTGCGTATAAAACTTTTGAAAAATTAAAAATCAAAAAATTATAAAATCAACACAATTAAATTTGGATAAATGAAAAATCAAAAATTGAATTACTGCAAACATAAAAAATTTTAAAAACGAAGAATTATAAAATTGAAAACTGATTACTTAAAACCCAATTATTTATGACATCCAAGATTTGTTAAAATGTAAAATTGATTGACAAAATGTAGCATCGAAAAACTGAAAAATCCAAAAATTGTAAAATTATTAAACCGAAAATCGGAAACTTAAATTTGAAATTGAAACAATTAAAAATTAAAAAAAATGAAAAATTTAGAATTACATAGAAAAATTTAATCATTGGAAACTTGAATATTTATTAAACTGTAAAAATCAAAAATTGTAAAATTAAAAAATCGAAAAAACCGAAGAATTGAAAAATCTATACATTGGAAAATCTTATAATTGCTAAATAAAAAATTGAAAAACTGATTATTGAAAACTGGAAAAATTGTAAAAATATAAATGGCAAAAATCAAAAAATTGCAAAATTACTAAACTGAAAATTCGTATAATTTTAAAATTGAAAGACTGAAAATTCAGACAATAGTAAAATAAAAAAATTACAAAATTGAAAAATCGAAAAATTGCAGAACTATGACATCGAAAAATCAAAAACTTGGAAAATTAGAACTTTAAATTTTGAGATATTAAAAATCAAAAAATTTAAAAACCGGAAAAATAAAATTCCGATAATTGAAAAATTGAAAATTCAAAAATCGGATAATTTTACAACCGAAAAATTGCAGAATAATTGAACCGCAAAATCAAAAACCTGAAACACTAAAATTGAAATTTTGAACAATTAAAAATCAAAAAATTGGAAAATTACAAAGTTGAAAAATTGCATAATTGTAAAACAGAAAAATTATTATTAAACTGTAAAACTGAAAAATTGCAAAAACAAAATCAAAATTCCAATAATTTTTAAAACGAAGAACTGGAAAATAAAAAAAAATACAACACTAAAAAATCGAGAAACTGAAAAATTATGAAATCGAACAATTAGAAACTTGAAAAATTTAAAAATAGGAGTTTTGAAAAATTAAAAGTAAAAAAATTGGAAAATTAAAACAATGAAATTTGGATCGGTGAAAAAGCAAAAATTGTAAAATAATTAAACTGAAAATCAGAAACTTAAATTTGAAATTTGAAACAATTAAAAATAAAAAAAATGAAAAATTTAGAATTACATAGAAAAATTGAATAATTGGAAACTTGAATATTTATTAAACTGTAAAAATCAAAAATTGTAAAATTAAAAAATCGAAAAAACCGAAGAACTGATAAACCTATACATTGGAAAATCTTATAATTGCTAAATAAAAAATTGAAAAACTGATTCATTAAAAACGGGACAACTGAAAAATCGAAAAATTGTAAAAATATAAACGCCAAAAATCAAAAAATTACAAAATTACTAAACTGAAAATTCGTATAATTTTAAAATTGAAAGATTGAAAATTCAGACAATAGTAAAATAAAAAAATTACAAAATTGAAAAATCGAAAAATTGCAAAATTATGACATCGAAAATTCAAAAACTTGGAAAATTGGAACTTTAAATTTTTGAGATATTAAAAATCAAAAAATTTAAAAACCGGAAAAATAAAATTCCGATAATTGAAAAATTGAAAATTCAAAAATCGAATAATTTACAAACGAAAAATTGTAGAATAATTGAACCGAAAAATCAAAAACCTGAAACACTAAAATTGAAATTTTGAACAATTAAAAATCAAAAAATTGGAAAATTACAAAGTTGAAAAATTGCATAATTGTAAAACAGAAAAATTATTATTAAACTGTAAAACTGAAAAATTGCAAAAACAAAATCAAAATTCCAATAATTTTTAAAACGAAGAACTGGAAAATCAAATAAATGTAAAACAAAAAAATTACAAAATTTAAAAATATAAAAATTGCAAAATTATGAAATCGAACAATTAGTAACTTGAATAATTGAAAATAGAAGTTTTGAAAAATTAAAAGTCAAAAAATTGAAAAATAACAATAAATGCCAAAAATCAAAAAATTGCAAAATTACTAAAACGAAAATTCGTATAATTTTCAAATTGAAAGACTGAAAATTCAGACAATAGTAAAATAAAAAATTACAAAATTGAAAGATCGAAAAATTGCAGAATTATGACATCGAAAAATCAAAAACTTGGAAAATTAGAACTTTAAATTATGAGATATTAAAAATTAAAGAATTTGAAAACCGGAAAAATAAAATTCCGATACTTGAAAAATCGAAAATTCAAAAATCCGATAATTTAGAAACGAAAAATCAAAAACCTGAAACACTAAATTGAAATTTTGAACACTTAAAAATCAAAAAATTGGAAAATTACAAAATTGGAAAATTGCATAATTGTAAAACCGAAAAATTATTATTAAACTGTAAAACTGAAAAATTGCAAAAACAAAATTGTACAAATATAAATGCCAAAAATCAAAAAATTGCAAAATTACTTCACCGAAAATTCGTATAATTTTAAAATTGAAAGACTGAAAATTCAGACAATATTAAAATAAAAAAATTACAAAATTGAAAAATCGAAAAATTGCAGAATTATGACATCGAAAAATCAAAAACTTGGAAAATTGGAACTTTAAATTTTGAGATATTAAAAATTAAAGACTTTAAAAACCGGAAAATAAAATTCCGATAATTGAAAAATCCAAAATTCAAACGAAAAATCAAAAACCTGCAACACTAAATTGAAATTTTGAACAATTAAAAGTCAAAAAATTGGAAAATTACAAAGTTGAAAAATTGCATAATTGTAAAACCGAAAAATTATTATTAAACTGTAAAACTGAAAAATTGCAAAAACAAATTAAAATTCGAATATAGTCTTTGCCATTTCTATTGAAACACCACTTGTTGATCGTAAATTTGGTAACGTTCATGTTCAGACCATTTTCTAACTAAAAGCCGTTGTCAATCAAACCAAAGCTGTCACCAATTGCTAAATTTTAAGCAAAATCAACCGGTGGTGTTTCAATAGAAATGGCAAAGACAGTATTTTTTAAAACGGCGAACTGGAAAATCAAATAAATGTGAAACAAAAAAATTACAACACTTAAAAATCGAAAAACTGCAAAATTATGAAATCAGAAAATCAAAACCTTGTAAAATTAGGAATCTAAATTTTGAAATATTAAAAATCGAAAAATTAAAAGATCAAAAAACAAATTTCGGATAATTGAAAAATCGAAAATTTAAAAATCGGATATCTTTGAAAACGAAAAATTGTAGAATAATTGAACCGAAAAATCAAAAACTTACGACACTAAAATTAAATTTTTGAACAATCAGAAAATTGAAAAATTGTTAAATTAACAACATTAAACTGTAAAAATGAAAAATTACATAATTATAAAATGAAAAAATTACAAAAACCTAAAATTGAAATATCATTACTTCGAATTCGACTAATAGCACGATCAGATTACAAGCATCAGCGGTTAAAAGAAAATGGAATTTGATTGAATAATTAATTCACCACACTCAGCTTTTTTCCTAAGAACAGTAATAAATCTGTAAGATCACGGAAAAATTTTGATTGACGATTTACCATTCTTCCTTGAAACGTTTGCAAGATTTCACAGCATTCAGTTTTCCGAGTTTCAAAGTTAAGTTGTAAAATACTGTTATAAATTTTTTTTTTTTCCAAAAACCTGTCTGTCAAGGCGGATTCATGGACCACGTAATATTGCCGAATGAGTTGATGCAGGTCAATCAGTCATTCTAGCCAACAAAAAGAAAAAGGTATGACCCACTCAGGTCCAAAAACATCGTGAATAAACTCATCAATGTCACAGTGACACAAAATAGTTTCCCATTTTTTATTATTCATTATCAATGTTATCAATAAAAAATGGGTGAACATTCAAATAAAACCCACTCTTTTCGGGTCACCTAAACGAAAAAATCGTCTCCAACTTTCCCGATTCTCCAAAAAAGCTCCAACACCTGTTCAATTATCGTCTCATCGTTATCGCCTGAAACCGCCGTGTTCCCCGACCGCCCCATCGGTGTCATCATAATACCAAACATTACATATTTTGTCAAAACAAACTCGCAAACATAAATATCTGGCGTCTCCTCGTGGGCAACTCCACCGGAACGAGCATGACAGATCTCGTGTGGCGGTCGAGAGAGGGGGCAGGATCACGCCTCCGAACCGCCAATCACCATTGCCCGCGAACTACAAAGGTATCGCGTGATATCGGACCAGCACGACATGCGTTGCACCGGTGCCACCGGACTCAGTATCGACGATGCTTTAGTTGCGATCTTTGGACTTTGCCTGCGCTTACCGCAAATTTTTCCTTCTAATCGGAACATCCATCAAACTTGAACGTCGTATAAAAGCCGACGCCGGCTAATCCAAAGCAGTTGGAAAACGACCGCGAACTTGAACAATATTGTTTGATAATTGTCGCGTGGCATTCGTTTAAATTTGTGATTACCTGTTTCGGACCGGTTAAAGTGACGGTGGCTAGAAAATCTGGGAAAGTTCAGAGCGTGAGGCAAGGATATTATGTAAGTGTTTTTGCAATATTGCACAGCGATCGCAACATTTTTTTTTGGTCTAATTTTCACTTTTTTTTTTGTTGTTCGTGGAAAGTTCAAACGATCTTCATAAACAATGGGAACATTTCACGCTTTGTCAAAAATCGATTATTTTCGCGACATTACTTGATTGCGGAAATTTGGAATTCATTTGATGGTAAACTATTCAAAAAATTCAAACATTGACTGCATTAAAATTTGTTCAAAATAATAATAAAATAAATACGCTTTGTTCGGCCTTCAGAATTGTTAAACATTACTTTCGCACATTTTTGAAAAATGTTTCATGACTTGAAACAATAAAATTTTGTGCCGTAAAACTGCCCATCAACCAATGAAGTTAGTCCACACCACATTCGACATTTTTTTTATTACCAATAATGCATTTTTAAACTCCGGATAAGAAAATTTTATGGGCCAAAAATTCAAATACACACCATTTCCAGATAACGAAACAGTCTATATAAACTTGTTTGTGCTACTGACAACTTATTCGGTAGAAACAGTTTGTAAAATTCACACTGTGGTAAAAGAAAAGTTTAATCACTCGGGTTAAAACTGGCCAAAATTACTTTCATTTGAAGACATATTACACTTATACAGGGTGAGTTACTAAACGCACGTTCCTCGATATATTTTTATATATTTTGATTGACCTCTTCTTAGACTTTACAACCACAATTGTCGATTTATAATAATTAATTGAAACAAGCATTGTGCGTCCGCAGTATCCTGTTGTGAACGACAATTTGTTACTAAAAATAAATAAACAAATAAAACTGAGTGTGAAACTATAATTTACTACTCGATACAAAAATACCGCGATAAATCAATCATATTTATTCACAATCGATTCAAATGAATAGTTAATGATTCAATTACCTGTTAGATAACTAGTGCAGTTTCAAGGTTTCAAGTACCATCACTTCCACGTCTTGGTACAATTCCACTTTGCAACTTAAGTTAGCATACGTCAGCTGTCACTAATCTGACACTCTTTTCCAGAACTTCGAACCATGGCCCCTAACATTTCCATCCCAACTGGAGTTCTCCACGAAACCGATGACGAAATCTCTGCGAGAAACATCCCTCAAGACATCAGCAAACCCGACGATCGCAAACTGAAGCTAGTTTGGCGAAACATCATTCTGTTTGCTTATCTTCACTTAGCTGCGTTGTACGGAATATGGCTTATGTTTACTTCTGCTAAACTAGTGACCAGTATTGTTGGTAAGATTGTCACAATTCCATTTGGTTTGACGCTTTAATAACTGTGTTATGTCTTTAGCGATTTTGCTGTACCAACTGGGAGGCTTTGGTATCACCGCCGGCGCCCACCGCCTCTGGGCCCACCGCTCCTACAAAGCCAAGTGGCCCCTGCGTCTCATCCTCACCATCTGCAACACTCTCGCTTTTGAGGACTCCGTCATCGACTGGGCGCGAGACCACCGAGTCCACCACAAGTTCAGCGAGACCGACGCGGATCCTCATAACGCCAAACGCGGCTTCTTCTTCTCGCACGTCGGGTGGTTGCTGTGCCGCAAGCACCCCCAGGTCCGGGAAAAGGGCAAGCAAATCGACCTGTCGGACCTGTATGCTGACCCGATTTTGCGCTACCAGAAGAAGTACTACAAGATCGTGATGCCTCTGGTGTCGTTCGTGCTACCTACCGTCATCCCGATGTACTTCTGGGGTGAGACGTTCAAGAACGCCTTCTTCGTCAATCTGTTCCGGTACTGCCTCACTCTCAACGCTACGTGGCTGGTGAACTCGGCGGCCCATATGTGGGGCGACAAACCCTATGATAAGTTCATCAACCCGGCTGAGAATCTGGCGGTGGCGGTGTTGGCGCTGGGTGAGGGCTGGCACAACTACCATCACACGTTCCCGTGGGACTACAAGACGGCGGAGTTGGGGAAATACAGCGTGAATTTCTCGGCGGCGTTTATCGACTTCTTTGCCAAGATTGGGTGGGCGTATGATTTGAAGACGGTTTCGAATGAGATGGTGAAGAAGAGGGTGGAGAGGACGGGGGATGGGTCGCACGAGATTTGGGGGTGGGGGGATAAGGATCAGTCGAAGGAGGATTATGAGGATGTTATCATTAAATATAGGAAGGACTTGTAAGTGAAGAATTGATTGTTCTTGGTTGTGGGGGTGACTTATGAGACTGATTACCTTTGTAAGTAATTTATTACCGATTGTTGCAGTGATTGAATTGTTTTTATATATTTGTAGGTAGGTCATGTTTGATAATAACATGTAAAGTAGGTTCTAGTTATTCGTACTAAGTGGTATATGGGTTTTAGTACCGGTAACTAGATACACAATCAGGTGATATAGATTTGTGAATCTATTAACATAGATATTTTTTAACTTAATTCGTTTGCTTAGACTTAAGTTTTTTATAACAGTGTGACAGTGAAACATATAATTAATAAACGATGAAGTTCAACACTACATTCTCGTCTAAATGTTTACCCTATTCCTAGAAGATACAAAGTAGATCTGACCTGAGTTGTGTTTTGTACAACATGGACATGAGGTTCCAAAGTTGGTACACAAAAATAAGATTTAGCTCCCAACAAACAGACTAAAGTTTTTTCTATTTTTGGTCAAGGACTACTAATTAGCTTATTAGGCATTCGTTCACGATTTGTACAATAGCGTGCATATCAGTTGTAAATTCTAATTTAAACTCTGATTTCAAAATGTATTAATGTTGTGTTGCACCGCTGACACTATTGCATTTTTTAAAACAGAAAGACCATGAACTAAAAAAATATAAAACGCGATTATTACATTTTTAAAAAATATACGATCAAATTATTTCGTGTCGTTTTTACAAAAACTATTGAAACTAAATCAATCCAAAATTTTCATTGAACCAGTAACTATTTTGATAAGGATTGTATTTATTAAGTTCCACCAACACTGTACTTACCAGAAAAAAACAAATAACAACTTTACAAATGTAAATTAAGTAAAACTGAACTGAAATTTTTTATTATAGGATTGTGTATGCAACCAGTTATACATCTCGTCTAGACAAAAGATGGCTTCATTCGATGAATGTCAAATAGATAAATGTTATACTCGCACAAGAGATGTAGTGGTTTTACGACTTTGACTCCTTCGCTACTCTTGTCAAAGAATAGTCAAAATCATCAAACCACTATATCTCTTGTGTATTCTTACAACTGAGCACTAGATTCATTAAAGACCCCTAAAAATAGTGTCTGACCAACAAAACCATCGTATATCACAAAAAAGGTGCGTGATTTACATGAGGTAAAGTGACTTGGCAACAGCATTCGTTTTTAGAAGGTATATCATTTGCCAAAATCAATCTTATCTTATCAAATATTAGGCCCGCCCACCCACGCTCTATTTTCTTAGAGGGTATGTCATTTGCCAAAATTAGTCTTACCTTATCAAATAGAAGCCCGCCCACCCACCCAAAATTTTGTAGAATTCTTAAAACCGAAATTCTGTCGAATTAAAAAATACACTAGAGATCCTCGAGAGTTTTGCAGAATTCTTAGAAATTCAATTATTAAAAACGACAAAAAGGGTCGCCGAAATTTTGTAGTATTTTTAAAAAAGCACCATGGGCCACCGAAATTCTGTAGAATTCTTTAAAAGAAGAAACTATAGTCCCCTAAAATTCTGTATGATTCTTAAAAAAGAGACTAGGGGAGCTAAATATTTTGTAGAATTCTTTAAAACAGATAGTATGGGCCAGTGAAATTAAAGTCACCAAGGGTCCACGAAATTCTGTAGAATTCCTAAAAATTCACTGGATTCTTCGAAATTCTGTAGAATTTGTTAAAAAAAACACTAGGGGCCCTCTATATTTTGCAGAATTCTACACACACACACACACATTCACAATTCTAAAAAAGCAGCATGGTCCACCGAAATTCTGTAGAATTAAAAAATACACTAGGGATCCTCGAGAGTTTGCAGAATTCTTAGAAAATCAATTTTTAAAGAAGACAAAAAGCGTCGCCGAAATTTTATAGAATTTTTAAAAAAACACCATGGGCCACCGAAATGCTGTATAATTCTTTAAAAAGATACTAGGGGCCACTAAAATGAAAAAAGTCACCAAAGCCCCTCGAAATTCTGTAGAATCTCTTAAAATTTACTGGATTCTTCGAAATTCTGTAGAATTCTTAAAAAAAGCCCCTAACCCCTTCCTTCTCAAATCTGTAAATTTTTTAAGACGCTAAGTGCTTCCGAAATTCTGTAGAATTCTTTAAAAAAAGAAACTAGGACCCTCCGGTACTCTGTATTATCCTTAAAAGGGACACTTGGGGCCCTTGAAAATCTGTAGAATTCTTTAAAACAGACACCAGTGAAATTAAAAAAGTCACTAAGGGTCCTAGAAATTTTGTAGGATCTCTAAAAATTCACTGGATTCTTCAGAATTCTGCTGAATTCGTTAAAAAAAATCCTGGGCGCCCTCGAGATTTTGTAGAATTCTTAGAAAGATACTGGGCGCCACTGTAATAAAAAAAGTCACCAAGACCCCCGAAATTCTGTAAAACCCCTAAATATTCAATAGATTTTTCGAAATTCTGTAGAATTCGTTAAAAAAGGACACTGGGGGCCCTCGAGATTTTGCAGAATTCTTAGAAAGATACTAAAAGCCCTGGAAATTCTGTAGAATTCTTAAAAAAAATACTAGGGCAGCTGAAATAAAAAAAAGTCTCCTAGGGTCCTCGAAATTCTGCAGAATCCGTAAAAATTCACAAGATTCTTCTAAATTCCATAGAATAGAATTCGTTAAAAAAGACACAAGGGGTCCTCGAGATTTTGTGGAATCCTTAAAAAGATACTAGGGGCCTTGTAAATTTTGCAGAATTCTTTAAAAAGATATTAGGGGCCTTCGAAATAAAAAAAGTCACCAAGGATCTTCGAAATTCTGTAGAATTCTTAGAAAAAGCCACTAACCCCTTCCTTCTCAAATCTGTAAATTTTTAAAAACGCTAAGTGTTTCCAAAATTCTGTAGAATTCTTAAAAAAAATGAAACTAGGGCTCTCCGATATTCTGTATAATTCTTAAAAAAAGACACTTGGGGCCCTTGAAAATCTGTAGGATTCTTTAAAACAGACACTAGGGACCAGTGAAATTAAAAAAGTCACTAAGGGTCCTCGAAATTTTGTAGAATTCCAAAAAATTAGAATTAGAATTCGTTAAAAAAGACACAAGGGGTCCTCGAGATTTTGTAGAATTCTCAGAAAGATACTAGACAGGCCCTGCAAATTTTGTAGAATTCTTTAAAAAGATATTAGAGGCCTCTGAAATAAAAAAAGTCACCAAGGCTCTTCGAAATTTTGTAAAATTCTTAAAAAAGCCACTAACCGCTTCCTTCTCAAATCTTTAAATTTTTAAAGACGCTAAGTGCTTTCGAAATTCGGTAGAATTCTTTAAACAAAGAAACTCGGCCCTCCGGTATCCTGTATAATTCTTAAAAAGGGCACTTGGGACCCTTGAAAATCTGTATAATTCTTTAAAACAGACACTAGGGACCAGTGAAATTAAAAAAGTCACTAAGGGTCCTAGAAATTTTGTAGAATTCCGAAAAATTCACTGGATTCTTCGAAATTCTGTAGAATTCGTTACAAAAGACACTAGCCCTCTATATTTTGCACAATTCTTAGAAAGATATACTAGGTGCCTTGTAAATTCTGTAGAATTCTTAGAAAGATACTAGGGGCCCTGCAAATTTTGTAGAATTCTTTAAAAGTTATTAGGGGCTTCTGAAATTAAAAAAGTCACCAAGGGTCTTCGAAATTCTGTAGAATTCTTTAAAACAGAAACTAGGGCCCTCCTATATTCTGTATAATTCTTAAAAAAGAGACTAGGGGCGCTGAAAATTCTGTAGAATTGTTTGAAACAGACACTATGGGACAGTGAAATTAAAAAAGTCACTAACGGTCCTCAAAATTTTATAGAATCCCTAAAAATTCATTGGAATCTTCGAAATTCTGTAGAATTCGTTAAGAAATATACTAGAGATCCTCGAGAGTTTGCAGAATTCTTAGAAAGATACTAGGGTCCCTAGAAATTCTGTAGAATTCTTTAAAAAAGATGCTAGGGACCACTGAAAAGAAAAAAGTCACCAAAGGCCCTCGAAATTCTATAAAATTCTTAAGAAAAGACAGTAGCTCCTCTCCTCTCAAATCTGTGAATTTTTAAAGTTATTAGGTGCCTCCGAAAATCTGTAGAATTCTTAAAAAAAGACATAGAGACCTTAGAGATTCTGCAGAATTATTAAAAAAAAAACAATAAGGACCGCCGAAATTTTGTGGTATTCTTAAAAAAGCACCATGGGCTACCGAAATTCTGTATAATTCTTTAAAAAAAGAAACTATGGTCCCCCAAAATTCTGTATAATTCTTAAAAAAGACACTAAATCTTCGAAATTCTGTACAATTCGTTAAGAAATATACTAGAGAACCTCGAGAGTTTTGTAGAATTCTTAAAAAGATACTAGGGGCCCTAGAAATTCTGTAGAATCCCTAAAAATTCACTGCATTCTTCGAAATTCTGTAAAATTCTTAAAAAAGACACTAGCCCCTCCCCTCTCAAATCTGTAAATTTTTAATGACACCAACTGCCTCCGAAAATCTGTAGAATTCTTATAAAAACACACTAGGGGCCTTTGAGATTCTGCAGAATTTAAAAAAAAAAACAAAAAGGACCGCCGAAATTTTGTGGTATTCTTAAAAAAGCACCATGGGCTACCGAAATTCTGTATAATTCTTTAAAAAAAGAAACTATGGTCCCCCAAAATTCTGTATAATTCTTAAAAAAGACACTAAATCTTCGAAATTCTGTACAATTCGTTAAGAAATATACTAGAGAACCTCGAGAGTTTTGTAGAATTCTTAGAAAGATACTAGGGGCCCTAGAAATTCTGTAGAATCCCTAAAAATTCACTGCATTCTTCGAAATTCTGTAAAATTCTTAAAAAAGACACTAGCCCCTCCCCTCTCAAATCTGTAAATTTTTAATGACACCAAGTGCCTCCGAAAATCTGTAGAATTCTTATAAAAACACACTAGGGGCCTTTGAGATTCTGCAGAATTATTAAAAAAAAAAAAAAAACAAAAAGGGCAGCCGAAATTTTGTTGAATTCTTAAAAATACACCATGAGTCACCGCAATTCTGTAGAATTCCTTAAAAAAAGAAACTAGGGCCCCCCGAAACTATGTATAAGGTTAATGAATTAATAGTCTTCAATAAATATTCTTTAACACAGAGATTATCAAAAGTTTGCAATCTCCTTCAAGGTTTGAACTCCAAGAAAGGTCCGTCTGTAAACGCTAACCAAAATTTGTCTAATCATCCCCACCAATAATGTAACGACGTCACGTCAAAATTGTACATCGTTAAAGGGTTTTAAATTGTACAAAATAACATAGTGCTATAGATGTAGTTTATGAGGCCGTGTTGAGTTTTTACCCGAAACGTCCAAATTCTTGAAAAAAAATCAAAATTATAAAACAACACTTCACAATAAATGAAAAGGTGACTAAGTTGTTTTTTGTATATTTGTAGCTAGGTCATATTTGATAATATGTAAAGTAAGTTCTGTTTATTCGTACTAAGTGGCACGTGTGTTTTTAGTACCAATAACTAGATACACAATCAAGTGATATACATGTATGAATCTATTAACATAGATATAAGTTATAGTTTTTACTTAATTCGTTTGCTTAGACTTAAGTTTTTTATTTTGTCTTAGACAACATGAACATGAGGTTCCAAAATTGGTACACAAAACTAAGATTCAGCTCTCAACAAACAGATTAAAGTTTTTTCTATTTTGGTCAAGGACTACAGAAAAGCATACCACAATTAGCTTACTTGGTCAATTTATCAAAAACCAAGCCATTCATTCACGATTTGTACAATTGCGTGCATATCAGTTGTAAATAGTAATTTAACCTGATTTCAAAATGCATTAATGTTGTGTTGCACCGCTGACACTATTGCATTTTTTAAAACAGAAAGACCATGAACTAAAAAAATATACGATCAAATTATTTCGTCTCGTTTTTGCAGAAACTAAATGAAAATTTTGCTTCTATCAAGAAAAACTCATCAAGTAACAATGCATAGTTTTCAATGAATCACCAACTATTTTGATAAGGATTGTTTTATTAAGTTCCACCAACACTGTAGTTACCATAAAAATGCAAATAACAGTCAGTAACAACGCTACAACTGTGAAATAATTAAAACTGAAGTGAAAATTTTGATTATAGGATTGGTTATGCAACCAGTTATACATCTCTGTCTATACAAAAAATGGCTTCATTCGATGAATGTTAAATAGAGAAATGTTATACTGGCACAAGAAATGTGGTGGTTTGCTCGCTGCGCTCGCTTGCAGTTCTTCCTATTCTTTAGCTTCTTTTCTAATCTCAGTTTTTCTTAAATCGACTTCCATCTTCCCTTGTATCCAGCATGTTATCAGTTTTGTAAGGTTTTCCTTCTCTCTTCTCTTTATATTACCATACTATCTATGGAAAAACTTCCAAGCATTTCATAAACACATGCATTTATTTTTTTAGCTTTAACTTCGGTTTGTTTACCGAAATAAGTTATCGCCTTCAATATTTTTAGTACACAAAATTAGCAAACCAAAAGTCTGCGAAAACAACGGCATTAACATTTACGACCATATGTTAGAGTACATTTGTAAATAAATCGATCTATGACAGGCATCTAATACTTATTTTTAAAAAATCTAAAAACGATTTATAAAAAAAATCATTTATTTATTAATAAGATCAGCCGAACTATGTCAGCAACCGGTTTAATTCCAACTGACGTCTTCCTTGAACCAGACGACGAAATATCTACAAGCGATATTCTAGAAGCTGCGAAAAAACCAAGTGACCGCAAACTGAGCTTGGTTTGGACTGGAATCATCGGGTTTTCGTTCCTTCAGGCGGGTGGATTATATGGACTATGGCTTATGTTTACTTCTGCCAAATTGGCCTCCACGTTATTAGGTACATTAGTAGTAAATAATACCAACAATAATAAGTCCCTTTTCTTCCAGCCGTTGTCCTGCACCTCCTGGGACTCCTCGGCATCACCGCCGGCGCCCACCGCCTGTGGTCCCACCACTCCTACAAAGCCAACTGGCCCCTCCGTCTCTTCCTGGTGGTCTGCAACAGCCTCGCTTTCCAAAAGTCCGTGATCAGATGGGCCCGAGACCACCGCCTCCACCACAAGTTTGGCGAAACCGACGCGGACCCCCACAACATCAAAAGGGGTTTGTTCTTCGCTCACATCGGCTGGCTCCTCTGCCGCAAGCATCCCATGATCAAAGAAAAAGGTCAACAATTGGACATGTCCGACTTACGCGCTGACCCACTCTTGTACTACCAGGACAAGTACTACAAGATCGTGATGCCTGTGGTGTGCTTCGTCGTACCAACTGTAATTCCGGTGTACTTTTGGGGTGAAAGTTTCGAGAACGCTTGCTTCGTGAACTTCTTCAGATATTGCTTTTCGCTCAACGTCATTTTCTTAATTAACTCTTTCGCTCATAGGTGGGGCTATAAACCCTACGATAAAAGCGGTCCTGGTTGCGAGGTGCAGAGTTTGAGCGTACTGGCGCTGGGAGAGGGATAGCACAATTACCATCACACGTTCCCAAGGGACTACAGGACGTCCGAATTGGGAAAGTACGGAATGAACTTGACAACGACGTTTATAGAGTTTTTTGGCAAAATTGGGTGGGCGTACGACTTGAAGACGATGTCGAATGAGAGGATCAGGAACAGGGTGGAGAAAATGGGGGATGGGAGTCCTGAGATTTGGGGGATAAAAACCAAGACCGCCAGACCAGTCACCAAGATTAACCATCAAACTAAAAATCTTACTGCTGTTCAGGACTATAATAAATAAATATAACCTCCCAGAAATGAAATTTTATTATTGTGTATTGTTTAATGCAACCTCGACGCTAACAAATAATTCTTATGCAGCACGTCTTCGCCCACATTTTTTAATTTATCAATATTTTCCACAAGCGATTCTTTTTCGTCAACAGACGACTTCAAAACCTCTCGAATCGCGTGTCCATTTACAGTTTTCAAATCACTAGCTATATCTAAAGCCACACATACACGAATAAACTTGGTCGTGCAGTCAGTACCGTATTTGCCGTATTCACTAGTTTGGTAGTCCCAAGGTACCAAATAGTGATAAGACAACCAATACGACCTGTTCACGAAGAACAACTGGTTGCTATCAAACGCATTCCTGCAAAATACAAATCAAGATAACCCGCAATCGAGCGCTCTAATTATTTACCTGTCTAGGAAATTAAAATCGAACACGTTTAGGCCACTGTGAATCAAAAGTGACAGGTGATAGGTCACAGCGAAGCGCAGCCACCCTACAACAAACGCGGAAGACAAGATGGTGTCGCCCCAGTACTCAACGGGGGCGTTAATGGGTAAGAGTAGCGTGAAAATAGCGAAAAGTATCCAATAGTACTTTTTTTGGAACATGACGACTTTATCGTTTTCCAGGTCTGACATGTCGATTTCGTCTAGAAGTTTTTCTTGGGCTGGACTGAGCTTCAAACTGTTGCAAATAAAATGGGAGTAGAGGAAGCCCTTGCGAGGGTTGAATGGGTCCAAGTCGGTTTGGAAGTGTTTGTGGTGTAGTCTGTGCAGACGCACCCAGTTGTAAATCGAAGTCTGAAGAAATACTATTTATTTTTATTTTTCGGAGTTGGGGGTACTTACATGTCCTGCAAGGGTCTGACACAACATCAGAAAAATTCTTAAAGAAGTGGTGGCTTCATAGGAGTGGTGTGCCCATAGTCGATGCGCCCCAGCAGTTACCCCAATCAAGGTCAACAAGACCAAAACCAACGCTAAACCACAAATTAATCATGACCTATTTTTTGTAAAATTTAAACTTACTATAAATCGTTGTCAGGAGCTTGGCTTCGTAAAACACAAAGTGTAAACTACAAATAAACGATACAGATACTTGTAAGTTGAAAAGAATGCACAGCCAGTTCACTTCTCTTCTCTGCGATAATTTGTCGTCCGAATCGGGCACCATTTTTCTTAAAATGACACTGTCGTGTGATGACCGAACGCTTTCTGGCTCTGTCCAGAAATGAACAAGCACTCTATTGTGCGTTACGCTTTCGTACACAATGCTGAATTAATAATAACCATCTACATATGCATTTGCTTTGTTTCAGTTCAAACGAATTCACTAACGAAAATTTAATGATCGAGAAGTTTGTGACAAAAATAAAGAAATTAATGATCTGTGGAACTATAATTCGGGTCAACGTGTTTTCCACGTTGTGACAATTTTTTCTCTAGGAAATTGGAAAATTTCACACTAAGTCTAAGTAATCAAGTGCGATACTTCGCTTGTAATGATGAGGTTGCTTTTCAGTAATAAATGCGGCTGCTTTAACTTTTGACCCTTTTGTATTGTATGATAATCGACAATCATGTTCATTTAACAAAAATGAGTGTGTACAACTGTAAAGTGAAGTCGACAAGTATTACTCAATACAGATTTTCAATGTAATCAGTGACTATGCATTTTAACATCTATACTCACTGATCTAATCATTCATTTATTTCGCATTTTCTTGACGTTTCCTTGCCCTTAGAGTATGAAAAATAGTTCTGCAGTCTGGACTGTCAGCATTGTGATCCAGTTATTGCAGTTCGTAGGAAATATCTTATAGTTCAGTTTCTCTTTCACTCTCCCGTCTACAGGCTGATCAGCATTATCGCTATTTGTCTTTAATTACGAGTACCGTAACTGGTTTTCAGTTCAGTCTTCAAGCGCACCTCTCCCGTTATTACGTTTCGTTATTTTATTGATTATAAATCACTATTCAAGAATAACAGTAATACAATACTTCTACTATTAGTATTACAACTAAGCATCTATCCAAACTGATATATGCGTCCTTGCAAAAATGTGGATGATATCAACACAAAATTTTTTTGTAATAGAAAAACTGACTTGTAATAAAGGATTAGCACGCTTCTTACGTTTACTCAAACATTAACTAGATACATATAATCTTTATTTTAGCTTACAATGGTTGCCATAAAAAATAATAAAATTAGCAAAATCAAATCTTTTAATTTTTGCTGGAATTGACAAGCTGTACTTTATGGGCAAGAGAAGTTCTGTCGAAATGATCTTCGACAAAATTTTTTAAAATGTAATATCTTCACGGGGGTCCAAAATGTATTTTTTTAAAATGTAAACCTTCTCCGGGGCGTCAAATGTCTTTCTTTTAATGAGAAAACTTCTCGGAGGACCTCACAGTCATTTTAAAAATGTAAAACCTTCTTGGGGGTCCCAACAGTGTTTTTTAAAAATGTAAAACCTTCTCGGGGGGGCCCAAATGCATTTTATTTCAATGTGAAACATTCTCGGGGTCCCAACTGTGTTTTGTCAAAATGTAAAACGTTCTACGGAGCGTCAAATGTATTGTTTTTTAATGCAAAACCTAATCTCCGAAAGTACTGGACCGATTGTTGTGAAATTTTGTACTTATATTAGGAATATCATGTAGATGGTAAAACGCTAACCAAAATTTGTCTAATCATCCCCACCACTAATGCGATGACGTCACTTCAAAATTGTACATAGTAAATGGGTTTTCAATTGTATAAAATAACATAGTCCTACACATGTAGTTTACGACTCCGAATTCAGTTTTTATCCGAAACGTCCAGATTTTTGGAAAAAAAATCAAAATCATAAAATAACATTTTGCAGTTTAATTTTGAATCTGCTAACCCGAATCTTTTAAAATGTTGCAGATGTTTTAAGGCTCTAAAGAGCATCATAAATCTTTAGTCAAAATATATTTGGTTATCCCCTCCAAAAACTTGATGACGTCAGCTCAAAAGTTTGCCGAATAAATCCTATCTAAAATGTACAAAATATGATGCGTCTGTACTTGTGATATATCACTCCATTCATATTTTTTGGATTTGCATATACAGGGTGACTCAAAAAAATTAATGAATGCGCAAAATTTATTTTACTGATTTACTCAGGAACTACAAAACCGAATGCTTTGAAATCTTGAAGATGTTTTAAAATTATCATGAGCATGGTAAATTTTCGATCAAAATGTATTTGGTCGTCCCCTCCTAAAAAATTTATGACGTCACCACAAAATTTTGCTGAATAAATCCTATCTAAAATGTACAAAATATGGTGAGTCTCTTCTTGTCATTTATCATTCCATTCAAATTTTTTCGATTTGCATATACAGGGTGACTCAAAAAAGTTAATGAATGCGTCAATTTATCTTATTGATTTAATCAGGAATTATAGAACCGAATGCTGTGAAATCTTGGAGATACTTTAAAGTTATCATAAGCATGCTAAATTTTTTATCAAAATTTATTTGCTCATCCCCCCCTAAAAAAATTGATGACGTCACGCTAAAATTTGGTAAATAAATCCTATCTAAAATGTGAAAAATATGATGAGTCTGTACTTGTGATTTATCATTCCATTCATATTTTTTAGATTTTCTTAAGAGGTGGCTCAAAAAAATTAATGAAGTCAATTTATTTTATTGATTATATTAAAGGCAACACTTATTATTAGTATTACATTGGACCAACCCAATTTGGTAGACACAAAATTTTTTAAAGTAAAAACTCGGTTGAAACATAAGGGTAGCACGCTTATTTACATTGACTTTAACATTACAGACGTGCATTTGTTTTATGCGCTGACTATAGGTTCCGCGAATGTGGAATAGACATGTTTATAATCAACCAATTGTGAATTTCACCGTCAAGAATTAAAATAAAACCCAATGTTTTATATAATAAGCGGAAGTCGAAGCAATAAAACCGATGGTCGTTTTGTTTACAGTTTCTCTGTTTGACTCTCACGTATGCTGTTACGCTTGTCATCTTAAATTAAGAATGTTTATACATAAACGATTTTCAGTTGCCGTATACGTGAGTAAATTGTTTCGTTATTTTATTGAATATAAAAAATCAATATTCAAAACGACACAATTCATTTTCCCGAAAATTTGGGAATACAATAATTTTATTCTTAGTATTACACTACATCTATCCCAACTGATATACGTGTCCTTGCAAAAATGTTGATGACGTCATCGCAATTATTTTTAAATTCCCACTACAAAAATGTAATGAGAAAAAAACACAATAGCCATGCAGTCGTCAAGTTTCCGACAGCGAGGGAAGTACTGTCTAAACTCTTTAGACCAATTTTTACTTCCCGAGCGTAAGCAAAGGAAGTATTGTAATCGAGTCCGTCGGCCGATTCTCTACTTTTACGTTTTCTCGATCTTTCATGACCCCTAGAAAACGTAGAAATAGATCTCCTATTTCCGTCTGTCTGTCCGTCTGTCCGTCCGTCTGTCCGTCCGTCTGTCCGTCCGTCTGTCCGTCCGTCTGTCCGTCCGTCTGTCCGTCCGTCTGTCCATCCGTCTGTCCGTCCGTGTGCCCGTCCGTCTGTCCGTCCGTCTGTCCGTCTGTCCATCTGTCCGTCTGTCCGTCTGTCCGTCTGTCCGTCCGTCTGTCCGTCTGCCGTCCCGGATTTTTATTAGACAGATAATCTCCGAAAGTACTCGACCGATTGTTGTGAAATTTTGTACTTATATTAAGAATATCATGTAGATGGTAAAACGCTAACCAAAATTTGTCTAATCATCCTCACCACTAATGCGATGACGTCACTTCAAAATTGTACATAGTAAATGGGTTTTCAATTGTATAAAATAACATAGTCCTACACATGTAGTTTACAACAACAAGGGTCGATGGTTCGTTTTTATTACTTCCTGAGTTTAAGCTAACTTAACGCCATTAGTTTTAACTTCCAAGGGTTTATCAGAAAACAAAAATTAAAACATATAATTTTTCAAACAAGCTGAATTTGTTGAGCTGTACCTCAGGGGCGAGGGAAATTCTGTCGAAATAACCTGCCACAATTTTTTTTAAAGGGCGTGGACAAAATTATGTAACATAACATACATAACCTAAGGTTTTATATTTTTATAAAGGACAGTTCAGACCTCCGAGAAGGTTTCACATTCTAAAAAAACCTTTTTTGGCGCTCCAGAGAAGGTTTTACATTTTGAGAAAAGACAATTGGGACACCTGAGAAGGTTTTACATTTTTAAAAATGACATTTACGACCCCGGAGATGGTTTCATATTGAAAAAAAGACATTTGACGCCACGGAGAAGGTTTTACATTTTTAAAACAGACAGTTGGAACCCCAAAAAGGTTTCGCATTAAAAAAAGACATTTGAGGCACCGGAGAAGATTTTACATTTTTAAAAATGACAAAGGGGAACCCCAAGAAGGTTTCATATTAAAAAAAAGACATTTGACGCTCTGGAGAACGTTTTACATTTTTAAAAAAGACAGTTGGGACCCCAGAGAAGGTTTTACAGTTTTAAAAATGACAGTTTGGAAACCGAAAAGGTTTCATAAAAAAAAAGACATTTGACGCCTCGGAGAAGATTTTACATTTTTAAAAAACAGTTGGGACCTCCGAGAAGGTTTCACATTGAAATAAAAGGCATTTGGGGCCCCCGAGAAGGTTTTACATTTTAAAAAAAGACAGTTGGGACCCTGAGAATGTTTCATATTAAAAAAATTGGTCTAAAGAGTTTAGACAGTACTTCCCTCGCTGTCGGAAACTTGACGACTGCATGCCTATTGTGTTTTTTTTTCTCATTACATTTTTGTAGTGGGAATTTAAAAAAAAATTGTGATGACGTCATCAACATTTTTGCAAGGACACGTATATCAGTTGGGATAGATGTAGTGTAATACTAAGAATAAAATTATTGTATTCCCAAATTTTCGGGAAAATGAATTGGGTCGTTTTGAATATTGATTTCTTATAATCAATAAAATAACGAAACAATTTACTCACGTATACGGCGCCGGTGTGTAATATCTAGAAAGCGGATTTCTGTCGGGCTAGGCAAGGCCAAACTCGGTACGGCTCGTACGGGATGCGAATTCATTACGGTTGCGGACTGCACTTCGTTTATTTGAGATTAGAATAACGCTGTTTCGTTGCACTCTGCTGTTAATTCCCGTTCTCATTTACTTAGCCGTTTGATTAATAAATCGTTAATTATATTTATGGAATTAGTACCGATTAAATTCAGTGATTATCTATCACCCGGCGATCCAGCACGTCCACCCCTATAATCGTGACGTAGCCCGACAGAAATCCGCTGTCTAGTAATATGAGGGGCAACTGAAAATCGTTTATGTATAAACATTCTTAATTTAAGATGACAAGCGTAACAGCATACGTGAGAGTCAAACAGAGAAACTGTAAACAAAACGACCATCGGTTTTATTGCTTCGACTTCCGCTTATTATATAAAACATTGGGTTTATTTTAATTCTTGACGGTGAAATTCACAATTGGTTGATTATAAACATGTCTATTCCACATTCGCGGAACCAAGTGAGCGCATAAAACAAATGCAGGTCTGTAATGTTAAAGTCGATGTAAATAAGCGTGCTACCCTTATGTTTCAACTGAGTTTTTCCTTTAACACATTTTGTGTCTACCAAATTGGGTTGGTTGGGGTGTAATACTAATAATAAGTGTTGCTTTTAATTTAATCAATAAAATAAATTGACTTCATTAATTTTTTTGAACCACCTCTTAAGAAAATCTAAAAAATATGAATGGAATGATAAATCACAAGTACAAACTCATCATAGTTTTTGCATTTTAGATAGGATTTATTCAGCAAAATTTAAGGGTGACGTCATCAATTTTTTTAGGAGGGATGAACAAATACATTTTGAACAAAAGTTTACCATGCTTATAATAACTTTAAAATATTCCCAAGATTTCAAAGCATTCGGTTTTGTAATTCCTGATTAAATCGATAAAATAAATTCACGCCTTCATTAATTTTTTTGAGTCACCCTGCATATGCAAATCCAAAAATATGAATGGAATGATAAATCACAAGTACAGACTCATCATATTTTGTACATTTTAGATACGATTTATTCGGCAAACTTTTGAGCTGACGTCATCAGTTTTTTGTAGAAGATAACCAAATATATTTTGACTAAAAATTTATTATGCTCTTTATAACCTTAAAACATCTGCAAGATTTCAAAGCATTCGGTTTTGTAGTTCCTGATTAAATCAATAAAATAAATTTACGCATTCATTAATTTTTTTGAGTCACCCTGTATATGCAAATCGAAAAAATTCGAATGGAATGATAAATCACAAGAAGAGACTCACCATATTTTGTACATTTTAGATAGGATTTATTCAGCAAAATTTTGTGGTGATGTCATAAATTTTTTAGGGGGGACGACCAAATACATTTTGATCAAAAATTTACCATGCTTATGATAATTTTAAAATATCTTCAAGATTTCGAAGCATTCGGTTTTGTAGTTCCTGATTAAATCAATAAAATATATTTACGCATTCATTAATTTTTTTGAGTCACTCTGTATATGCAAATCCAAAAAATATGAATGGAGTGATAAATTACAAGTACAGACTCATCATATTTTTACAGTTTAGATAGGATTTATTCGGCAAACTTTCGAGCTGACGTCATCAAGTTTTTGGAGGGGATAAGCAAATATATTTTGACTAAACATTTATTATGCTCTTTATAACCTTAAAACATCTGCAAGATTTCAAAGCATTCGGTTTTGTAGTTTCTGAGTAAATCAGTAAAATATATTTACGCATTCATTAATTTTTTTGAGTCACCCTGTATATGCAAATCCAAAAAATATGAATGGAGTGATAGATCACAAGTACAGACCACGGTGGTATAAGTAAGGTGTTTCAACTCCATTAATAAATTTTCATAAAACGGGCGCTTAAAAACTGGTATCGTAGTAGGTTGTGGGAGCTTAAGATGACCGCCACCATGTGGTAGTTACTTGTACTATTTGCGCTATCGACTGACGTTTCACATGACATTTGACGTATATTTCCCCTCATCTTTCAAAAAGATGTCACAAAACCTAACCTATAAAGCTGACATTTATGACAACTTGCATTCAAGGACATTTTTACGCAAATTTCATTCATTATTGTGGACAGTTTCATCATAGTATCCAGTAGACGGCGCTAGGAACTTTAAGCTCCCGTGGCCTTCTGGGATCTCTTCGAAAAAAGACCATTTTAAACTCGGAGTTCGCAGACCTGTTATATATGGCCGTGGTACAGACTCATCATATTTTGTACATTTTAGATATGATTTATTCCACAAACTTTTGAGCTGACGTCATCAAGTTTTTGGAGGGGATAAGCAAATATTTTTTGACTAAAGATTTATGATGCTCTTTATAGCCTTAAAATATCTGCAACATTCCAAAGCATTCTGGTTAGCAGATTAAAAATTAAATTTCAAAATGTTGTTTTATAATTTTGATTTTTTTTCCAAAAAGCTGGACGTTTCGGGTGAAAAGTCGATTGTTGTTGTAAACTACATGTGTAGGACTATGTTATTTTATACAATTGAAAACCCATTTACTATGTACAATTTTGAAGTGACGTCATCGCATTAGTGGTGAGGATGATTAGACAAATTTTGGTTAGCGTTTTACCATCTACATGATATTCTTAATATACGTACAAAATTTCACAACAATCGGTCGAATACTTTCGGAGATTATCTGTCTAATAAAAATCCGGGACGGCAGACGGACAGACGGACGGACAGACGGACAGACGGACAGACGGACAGACGGACAGATGGACAGACGGACAGACGGACGGACAGACGGACGGACAGACGGACGGACAGACGGACGGACAGACGGACGGACAGACGGACGGACAGACGGACGGACAGACGGACGGACAGACGGACGGACAGACGGACGGACAGACGGACGGACAGACGGACGGACAGACGGAAATAGGAGACCTATTTCTACGTTTTCTAGGGGTCATGAAAGATCGAGAAAACGTAAAAGTAGAGAGTCGGCCGACGGACTCGATTACAATACTTCCTTTGCTTACGCTCGGGAAGTAAAAATGAAAGAACACGGTGGGCGGGGTTAAGTTTAACTTTTTTCTACAATCTTTTATTTACAGACAGTAACCCCGCCCGTCCACCCTCTATTTTATTAGAATCTATTTTATTAGCGTAATTTGTCAAAATTAGGCTTTTTAAAAATCAAATTTTATGGGTATAATTTTTCAGAAAAGCAGTATTTGTTGGGCTGTATTTCAGAAGCGAGGGAAGTTCTGTCGAAATAGCCTTCGACCAATTTTTTAGCCTATACATTGTAAATTGACAAATATAAACAATGTCTAGAAAAAGATTTCTATGAATATTTTAGTTGCCAATAATACATTGATAAATTAAAGATTTAAATTGTGACGTCGGGAATCGTGACGTCACGACATATTCAAACAAAGGAATAGCTTCTCGAACATTCCCGAACGTGTTGTTGCGTCAGCCAACCAGTATTTAACAATTTTTTTAGCCTGTACATTCTAAATTAACAAATATAAACAAACAATGCCTAAAAAGATTTATATAAACATTTTAGTTGTTATTAATATATTGATAAATTAAAGATTCATATTGTGACGTCGCGAATCGTGACGTCACGACGTATTCAGACAAAGGAATAGCTTCCCGAACATTCGCGAACGTGTTGTTGCGTCAGCCAACCGGTATTCAACCAATTTTTTAGCCTGTACATTGTAAATTAACAAATATAAACAAACAATGTTTAAAAAGATTTATATAAACATTTCAGTTGCCAATAATACATTGATAAATTAAAGATTTAAATTGTGACGTCGGGAATCGTGACGTCACGACATATTCAAACAAAGGAATAGCTTCTCGAACATTCCCGAACGTGTTGTTGTGTCAGACAACCAGTATTTAACAATTTTTTTAGCCTGTACATTGTAAATTAACAAATATAAACAAACAATGTTTAAAAAGATTTATATAAACATTTCAGTTGCTAATAATACATTGATAAATTAAAGATTCATATTGTGACGTCGCAAATCGTGACGTCACGACGTATTCAGACAAAGGAATAGCTTCCCGAACATTCGCGAACGTCTTGTTGCGTCAGCCAACCGGTATATATACAGGTCGGCGGCCACTTTTGGGCAGTCTGAGTTGAACGTTCACCACGTGAAGACGTCTGTTCCGAATAAGGAAAGTAAGGAAACAATTTCGCAACTAAGTGGCGAATTTATTTATTTATTTATTTTTAAAATTATTCGTTGCATATAATAACACATGGTGATAAATGACAGATTTACAATTATTAATGAAATCAACTCGTGCAAACACTGCTAAGAAACTATCATGACACAATTAAATAATATTTAAACAATTCAATTTGTTTAAACATTGTTGAATTGCAATTTTCCGGGCAAAGTATGAAAAATAATTTTAGTAATCTCATGGTGACACACCATGACGTCACTGTCACGTGACCACTTGAGCAAAGGCACGGTCTTCGGTCCGTTGTGTTCAGTTTTGATTTCGATCTGGTGGCAGCAACGTCGGAGCATTCGGAGCCCCGTTCTGGCGTAAAACTACCACGTTTTCGCGAATTTCTAATTCATTGATAATAAATATTAATGAAAATGTTCTGCATTAGCTCTGTGAACACGAAACAAAGTGTGCATTTTTCCAAAAATTCCCAAAAACGGAGTAAATACGGTTGTAGTTTTAATTTTTAGTATACTGTTTAAATATGATAAGTATTAATTAATATAATTAAAGCCGTTTTCCTACAAACGTGAACATATTAAAAAGGTGCAATGTTCCAGTCAAAATATGAAAAATAATGTTTGCAATCTCATCGTGATGTTTGATGACATCACTGTCACGAGAGCCACCTGAACAAATATTGCGGTTTTCGGTTAGTTTTGATTTCGGTCTGGTGGCAGCAACATCTGAGCATTCGGAGCTCCGTTTTCGCTTAAAAGTAGCCCGTGTTCGCGAATTTCTAATTTATTGTTTTTCTCATGGCAAGACGCACTCCAGACCTCCTCGTATTGTTTGGTTCTTGCTGGGCAACAACAACGAGCGAGCACAGTCATCGCTCTTTGGTGGCAAACGTGGAGAAATTTGTATATTGTAACTTTTGTAATTGAACCATTTTGTACTGTATATTGTATGTGTTACTAACTTAACTTGGTCTGGGGGGGGTTCTGTTGGCCCTTAGACGCTGGGTCGCATCATCCTATAAGGATGAGGTCAGTCGGCCTTGGATTTATGCGGCTGCATTCCTGCCTTGGGCGAACGAGCACTGCGACCAATAGATTTCGTTCCGAGTTCCATCGGTGTGCTTGCTTGGGTTTTCATTTTGCAACATTCTCAATTTTTGGTGCAATTTCTTCCGGTGATGAATTGGGTACTAACTTTGCATTTGTTTTGTATCTAAATTGTATCTGTATCTCTAGTGTATTCTGTATTGTAGTTAGATTGTAGGTACCTGTATTGTATTTCTTTTGTATTGTACTGTATAACGTTCTATCCCTCATTAACAAATCCTAGCCCTCTCCTTTCCTAGCGAGATCTGCTCCAGACCTTCCCGTGGTTCTTGCTGAGCATCAACTATCGAGGACAGAAAATTCAAATTCAAAACCAGCAAAGTTTCACAAAAATCTTGAAAATCGCTCGTTGGTGGCCAACGTGGAGCAAAAGAGACTTTTGTAACTCAACTAACTTTGTTAACTTTGTATTCTTAAGGAAACAAAAATGTATTACATTTAATTTATTATTTATAAGGACAAATGTGAAGACAAGTTGTTAACAAATTTTTCCTTCATTTTCCTTTTTTTCCTCGGCAACTTCTACCTTTAATAGGAGTCGTTTCTTTGATAAGCGTCATCACTAAATCAGCAATGTTAGTGTTTTGGAGGGGATAAGCAAATATATTTTGACTAAACATTTAATTATGCTCTTTTAAACCTTAAAACATCTGCAACATTTCAAAGCATTGGGTTTTGTAGTTTCTGAGTAAATCAGTAAAATAAATTTACGCTTTCATTAATTTTTTTGAATCAGCCTGTATATGCAAATTCAAAAAATATGAATGGAGTGATAGATCACAAGTACAGACTCATCATATTTTGTACATTTTAGATATGATTTATTCCACAAACTGTTGAGCTGACGTCATCAAGTTTTTGGAGGGGATAAGCAAATATTTTTTGACTAAAGATTTATGATGCTCTTTATAGCCTTAAAACATCTGCAACATTTCAAAGCATTCTGGTTAGCAGATTAAAAATTAAATTTCAAAATGTTGTTCTATAATTTTGATTTTTTTTCCAAAAATCTGGACGTTTCGGGTGAAAAGTCGATTCAGAGTTGTAAACTACATGTGTAGGACTATGTTATTTTATACAATTGAAAACCCATTTACTATGTACAATTTTGAAGTGACGTCATCGCATTAGTGGTGGGGATGATTAGACAAATTTTGGTTAGCGTTTTACCATCTACATGATATTCTTAATATAAGTACAAAATTTTACAACAATCGGTCGAGTACTTTCGGAGATTATCTGTCTAATAAAAATCCGGGACGGCAGACGGACGGACAGACGGACAGACGGACGGACAGACGGACAGACAGACGGAAATGGGAGACCTATTTCTTCGTCTTCTAGGGGTCATGAAAGATCGAGAAAACGTAAAAGTAGAGAGTCGGCCGACGGACTCGATTACAATACTTCCTTTGCTTACGCTCGGGAAGTAAAAAGCTTTAATTTCGTTTGATAACAGTGCAAATTACTTTTGTCAACGTGACGTTTAATAAAAAATTATTTTAAACTAAGACAAACGGCTTTTCGTGCATGGCCAACTTTGACTAATTTCTTTTTCGATCTCTCTGTATTTATTTATAGGTGTACCTACTTGTTTCATTTTTAATTTCCAATACTTTTTTTCTAATGCTAAATTTTGCTTTTTCATGATTGATCACGTGAAACGCGATATACAATCGTTGAATACCGAATGCGGATCGAATCTGATGGAACTTTCAAGGTCGGGGTAGTTTTGAAATGACCAATCACAACTCATTTCCAGTGGGGTGAGCGTTACCAACTTAAGAGAGTAACAGCTAAACTTCGAGCTACGTAACTGGAAGAAACATCGTGCATTGATAAACACTTTACCTCCGTTAACTGCTAGTTACCCTTATCTGACAGTTACTTAACAGACACTTTTAACTGAGCATTGATAAACCGGCCCTTAGACAGATATCTCTAAATCCACCAGGTAAAGTAACTTTAGACAGGCAACCAACAATACACGAACACATTGAAACGTTCGTTGGAAAGGTAACTTAAACGCCCACACTTGCTTTGCCCGGTAAAATGGCACAACTTTATTTAACCAACCTGACGAAAATACAAAAATAGTAGCTTCAGTGGTGTCAGCAAACAATGTTAAACAACACAAACTAAAATTCATTCATCAATGAACTACGCAACGAAAACAACTTATTACCCTTAACGAAACTAAGCTATCAGGATTATTCTATACTGGCTAATACTGATCAGTGACATTTATTAAAATCCTTCATCTTTTCTAACTCTTCTAAGTCCTCCTTCTCGATATCCGCGTCTCCGTAGCCCCAAACGTGACTCCCGTCGCCGCTCTTCTGGGCCCTTCTGCTGATCATCGAGCTAGAAGCAAATTTTAAGTCATACGCCCAGCCGATTTTTGCGAACAGATCTATAAAGGCGGTGGATGGGTTGTAGATGTTGCCCAGTTCACCAGCGCGGTAATCCCAAGGGAAGACGTGATGGTAGTTGTGCCAACCTTCACCTAGAGCTGCCATAGACACGGCTAAGTTCTCTACTGGACTAATATATCTGGAAATATGGTGTTAGATGGGTCAGGATGGGTCACTCTACCAACCTATCGTAAGGTTTTTGGCCCCACATGTGCGCAACACTGTTGACGAAGAAGGCGATGTTCAAGGTGATACAAAATCTGGCGTTGAAGTTCACCCAAAAGGAATTCCAAACAGTCTCGTTCCAATAGTAGACGGGAATGTACACTGGCAGGAAAATGACGAAGATGAGGAAAAGGAGAGGGTATAACCTGAAAGATAGTTTGTGAATTAAGTTAACTTAAGTGATAATTAAGCCTACTTTTTCTGCCACATGACGATAGGATCAGCTTCTAAGTCACTCATGTCAACGGCTTTTCTCTTCTCGACGACGTTTGGATGAGGGGTTAGGACCAACCAGCCCACATGCGAAAAAAGAAAGCCTCTTTTAGCATTGTGAGGGTCTGCGTCCGTTTCGCTATATTTGTGGTGGACCCTGTGGTCCAAGGCCCATATGTAAACATGTCTCTGGAAATATAAATGTGTTATGGATTTGTCCAAAATAGAATAGGTATAGGAAAAATACTTGATATATGTACACTAAAACCTAGAAGAGGAAGATACTGTTACTCTTATCTTATCTACAAAGTTATTAGTATCACGGTCTATAAATTTAAAAACTGAACCACCAATTTTTCGACGTTCGCTAATCCCACGCAGCGATCATAATCTGACGAGTATCATTTTTAATTACACACTTAACGCTAGTACCAGTACTTCACATTCATAGCATATCCGGCAATTACAATACTTATAAAAATAAAAATAAAAAAAAACGATAAAGCAAATCCATTACACAACGAATTGCCTTAAACATACAGCTGTCCAAAAACGGAATCTAATGAACACCTGCCTTTAGCATGACTCAACAAAAACACTTTCACAACTCAGTACGATAACCACAGAAAAAATATAGCAATCAAATCCGACTTTTGAATTATCCAACAGTAAAATTAATTCTACAAAGTAATCAGTCGGTATTGTTACCGAAGCTTTCGTGCTTTGCTTGATTCCTCGAAACGTGTAAGGTGAAATAAATTATTTGTGCATTGTAAAAAATGAAAATCGATTACGTCGTGTTTTTAGGTCACAATGTACTCAGTCCGTTATTTAGGTCTTAATAATTGCTGGCCTTGTTGGAACGTGATGACGAGGGTGGTGCCAGTGCAAAAAGTTTTAATTGAAATCAGAACTCTTAATGCGTTTCGAGCACTCGAGCTATCCTATCATCTCGAGAACGAAAAAAAGTTGCTTAAAAAATTTATTGTTATAACGTACAATTAGTTGTAGAACGCCATGTGAAATTGTAATGATGTTTAAACAACACAGTCGAGGCAAATATTACGAAATCGATAGTGCGTTTATTCGGGAAATTGGGGCATGAAGGGTAATTTTTCAATTACATAACAAACGGTTTTTACTGGCCGCTACAAGCTGAATTATCGACGAAAATGTGATAAGTTGGTGCGGTTGTCGCGACTTTTAATTATCACAAGGCTTTGACATTTCGAAGTTCATTATCACTTATTAGTCGTTTAGTTATAAAACTATGCATCTTTTAGATACCAAAATACAAAAATCCAGTTTCAAATTATGGACTTGTCCTAGAATTATAATTAAGCGAAGGTAGTACTACGAGTATTTTCTTGTAGTAATTTTTTTCACTCTACTCTAAAACAGCTTCCTTGTTTACAGCCAGTCAATCAACGTTTCGGCAATTAAAAGTGCCAAGTTTTAAACCACACGGAGCATTTCGATGCAATGTAACGATTTTCTCATTTACAAAATTTAGAAGAGCAAATGCTATTGAAATTTTCTCTTGCACTTGTGATTTATGAATCCGAGTTGAATTTTTACCTTGGACATTCAGATTTTTGGAAAAAAAAAATCAAAATTGGGTAACAACAAATCTTTCGCATTTTGAGTGTTTTTTTTATTAATTTAGTGCCATTAAAACATTTGTTTACGAATAAGCCGTCAGCTATTTTGTTTTTATTTTAATAATCTCCCTGTGAAGGTAAATTCCTCCGAAAAATCAACTCTAAAATGCGAGCGCCGCGAGCAAGTTCAGGATGTTTCAGTTCCACAGACATCACAAAAATTTTAAACTGACATTTTTAAATAACATTTCTTAATAATTTAGCTTCTCATGGACACCAATGAATAATTTTTAAAATTTTCATAGAAATGTACAGGAAAATGTCTCAGGGAACATGTTTGGGTTCTATACTAAACATAAATCTCTAGACAAAAAAGCACACCCTCAGATGAATCCTCTTAGGATTCACCTTTTTTAGACAATAAAACATTCTGTTTTTCAAACCTCTCGATGGCCCCTGAAAAAAATTACTTCTATAAGAATTTCAGTCCCTTACTGTCTTAAGAAAAAATATATAAATAAATAAAAATTTCGAAGAACTCCGGTGTCTTGTTCCAGAAGAAGTTAGAAAAAATCTTCTTAAAGCAAAAAATATCAGGGTTGGCTGATGTATTTTAGAAAAAAATCAAAACTATCGGGAGCTTTGTTAAAATAATATATGTATATACAGGGTGATGAAAAAATGATGGTACGTTGTTAAGAAAGCTCTGAAGAATTCGAAAAAAAATGGTTTAAAAACCCTGAACAAAATTTTTGTAAATATTAACTTGAAGAATGTAAATTTAGTTGACAGTCTAAAATTCCAATAACAATAGTCAAAAATGACATCTGTCAACAGTAAAAAATCACCCCTTATATAAATTTCGAGCCTCTGGTATGCTTTTTTGAAAAACAAAGAATCTTGGGGACACCTGGTGTCTTTTTTTGGAAAACAAATCTCAACCTCAAGTGTTTTTTTTTTTTTTAGAAAAAAATTTAAAAATCTGGGGGACCCAATGTTTTATTTTAGACAAAATTGTGTCGGGGGTTCCTGGTGTCTTGTTTAAAACAAAGTATAAAGAATTTCCGGAGGTCCTGATCCTACAAAAAAATCAAAAAACCCGAGGACTTCGGGTGTCTCGTTTAGAAAAAGATTTAAAGAATCTCCCTGATGTTTTCTTTTGGAAAAAACAAGACTATGAAATCCTTGGTGTTTTTTCAAGAATTTTGGGGTCCTATGTTTTTAGAAAAAAATTGAAAAATCTAGGGAGCCCTTTTTTGGAAAATAGAATCTGGAGAACCTTTGGAGTCTTTTGGAGAAAAAAGTTAAAAGCCCCTTTGTGTCTTTTTAGAAAAAAAAAACAACAAATAAATCAAAAATCTCGGAGGGGTTTTATTTTAGAAAATAAATCAAAAATCTCGGAACTCCTGTTTTATTTTCGAAAAAAATTTGAATAACGTCAGGGGTTCCTGATGTCTTATTTAAAACAAAGTGTAAAGAATCTCGGGGATCTCGTTTCTTTGAAAAAAAAAAAAAAACAAAAAACAAAAAACTCGTGGACTACTGCTGTCTCATTTAAGAAAAATTTTCGAAGAATCTCGTGACCTTCTTGATGTTTCTTTTAGTAGTAGTTTTAAAGAATCTGCTGGTGTTTTCTTTTGAAAAAAATAGAATTTCGGAAATCCTTGGTGCTTTTTAAGAATCTTGGGGGTCCTTGTATTCTTTAGAAAAAAAAAGAGTTTAGTATAAGAGTCTAGTCTAATATATTATTTAAACTCTGAATGTTTTTTCATTATTATTAAAATTAAGTCTAGGGAACCTTTGGAGTGTCATGGAGAAAAAAGTTAAGAATATCGCCCCCTTGTGCTTTTTTAGAAAAAAAAACTCGGGGGATCCCAGTGTCTTATTCTGGAAAAAAAAATTAAAGAATCTCGAGAGGTCCGGGTCTATCTGGAGTCTCGCTTTTCGAAAAACTTTCAAAAAATCTCGTGGCCTTCTTGATGTTTCTTTTAAGTATAAGTTTGAAAGAATCTGCTGACGTTTTCTTTTGGAAAAAAAATAGAATTTTTTAAGAATCTTGGGGGTCGTTATATTTTTTAGAAAAAAAAAAGAATCGGGGAACCCTTGGAGTTTTTTGGAGAAAAAAAATCTGGGAGGGCCATGGTGTCCTATTTAAAACAAAATAAAAAGAATCTCGGGTGGCACTAGTCTTAAAAAAAAAAAAAACAATCAAAAAACTCCTGCTGTATGACTTACGAAGTTTTAAAAATCTGCCTGGTGTTTTGTACTGACTAAAAATAAGAATTTTGGGAGTCCTTGGTATATTTTAAGAATCTTGGGAGCCCTTGTATTTTTCAGAAAAAAATTCAAAAATCTAGGGAGCTTTTTTCTACAAAAAAAGAATCTGGGGAACCCTTGGAGTGTTTTGGAGAAAAAAGTTAAGGATATCGGTCCCTTGTGCCTTTTTAGAAAAAAAAATTAATAAAAATTTGGAAAAGCCGTTGTGTCTCGTTTCAGAAAAAGTTAAAAAAAAATGTCTTCTTAAAAAAGGATATCAGCGGTCACTGATATATTTTAGAAAAAAATTCAAAAATATCTTGAAATAATATATGCATATACATATACACGATGATCAAAAAGTGATGTATTTATTAATTCCATAGTACGTTGTTACGCAGGCTCTGAAGAATTCCAAAAAAAGTGGTTAAAAAAAATCCTGAACAAAGTTTTTGAAAATATTAAACTTCAAAGCTGAAGAATTAACTTCTTAATTCAGATATGTTTCAATGTGAATTTAGTTGACAGTCTAAAATTTCAAAAACAATAGTCAAAAATGACATCTGTCAACAGTAAAAAATGACGTGACCTCTAGTGTCCATTTTTGAAAAAAAAAATAGAATCTTGGGCCTCTGATGTCTTTTCTAGAAACAATTACAAAAATCTTGAGAACCCCTATGTTTCATTTCAGACAAAAATTTAAGGAGTATCGGGGGTTCCTGCTGTCTTGTTTAAAACAAGGTATAAAAAATCTCCGGAGGCCCTGGTCTTAACGAAAAAAAAAAAAAAAACTCCAGGACTCCTGCTGTCTCGTTTAAGAAAATGTTTTAAAGAATCTACCTGGTATTTTGTTTTGGAAAAAAACAAGAACGTCCGAAGTCCTTTTTTTTAAAGAATCTTGGAGCCTCTCATATTTAAAAAAAAAATCAAAAATCTAGGTAGCACTTAAAAAAAGAATCCGGGGAACCCTTGGAGGAGTCACTGATGTACTTTGGAAAAAAATAAAAAATATCGGGAGCCGCTGCCTTTTTAAAATAATATACATATAGATATACAGGGTGATGAAAAGATTATGTATTTATTAGCTCCACGGTACATTGTTAAGAAGGTTCCGAAGAATTCGAAAAAAAAATTGTTAAAAAAATCCCTCAACAAAATTTTTGAAAATACCAAACTTCAAAGCTGAAGAATTACTTCTTAATTCAGATATGTTTTAATGTGAATTTAGTTGACAGTTTAAAATTACAATAACAATAGTCAAAAATGACATCTCTCAACAGTCAAAAATGATTCAATGAATTATTATTAAATTATTAATAACTAATTATTTAACTGTCCATTAAAACAAATCACAATTACGAAGTTGATTTGTCAAGTTTATTCATTTCAAAAGTTTGGTGCAGGCATTTTTTTAACCATTTTTTTTCGAGTTCTTCATCGAGCTTATAAGTCATTTTTCACCACCCCTTATATAAATCTTGAGAGCCCCTAGTATGCTTTTTTGAAAAAAAAAAGGATTTTGAGAGCTCTGGTGACCCTCCTTTTTTGGAAAAAACAAAATTAAGAATCTCGGGCCTCTCTGGTATTTTCTAGAAAAAAAAAAATCTCGGGGACCCCTATGTTTCATTTTAGACAAAAATTGTGTCGAGGGCTCCTGGTGTCTTGTTTATTCGGCTGGAATGTCAAAACTATAAAAAAAATCCAAAATTTCCAACATTTCAATTGTTTTTTAGATTTCACGCTCAATCGACAGAAGAACATAATTAGCCCCGCCCACCCACCCTGTCTCTCTCTCCGTGATTGATTTTATCAGAACGGAATGAAAGATCTTATACTGAACAGAAATAAAATTAGTCGTTAAGGGGGGGAGGCTAGTACTTGCCAACATAAGATTGATTTTGGCAAATAACATACATTCCAATAAAATACAGGGCGGGTGGGCGGGGCTAGTATTTGTTAAGAAAAGACTGATTTTGGCAAATCATATACCTTCCAAGACAAGGGAGGGCGGGCGGGTGGGGCTAGTACTTGCTAAGATAAGACTGATTTTGGCAAATGATGTACCTTCCAAGAAAATAGAGTGCGGGTGGGCGGGGCTAGTATTTGACAAGATAAGACTGATTTTGGCAAATGATATACCTTCCAAGAAAATAGAGTGCGCGTGGGTGGGGCTAGTATTTGATAAGATAAGACTGTGTTTGGCATTTCTGACATTTTCGGCAAATTTTTAACTATTTCCGAAAATTAGTTGAAAACATTTTCTTGTAGATTGCAATATCCAGAAGTCAGTTTCGGCTTCGTTTCTTCCGAAATTCGTACCGTTTTTCCAAAATCGTTGATTGAAATATAGCTGTTTTTACAGTTTCGTCAAAATAGCTCGATATAAAAATTTTGTAGCACTGTTTTTACTGTTTTCAGATTCTATTATTAGTTTCCACTCCCACTCGACAGAAGATCATAATTAGCCCCACCCGCCCACGCACCCTGTCTGCTTTTCAGTGATTGATTGTATCAGATCTGAATAAAGATTCACAAAAAATTTCGAGATGTAAATCTCAACGTGCTAATTCGTAAAATATAAGAGTTTTATTGTTTCAGAGCAAGACTTCGGTCTAAAATTTTTTTTTTTTAATAATCCTGAAAATTGCCATTCTCCAAAGATTGTACTGAAAAATTGAGATTTTGAAAAAAATGGCTTAAAAGTTCTGGGATATCGGGATATCCAGCCCAACGTGCTGATTTGAAAAATATAGCGTTTTTATGCTTCCATACCAAAATTTTTCAAATGTTCTGCTGGAATGTCAAAACTTTAAAAGAATTCAAAATTTCCAACATTTCAATTGTTTTTTAATTTCCACTCTCACTAGACAGAGGAACATAATTAGCACCGCCCACCCACCCTGTTTCCCTCTCAGTGATTGATTTTATCAGAATGGAATGAATGATCTTATACTGAACATAAATAAAGTTAGTCGTTAGAATGAGAAAAGGGGGGTCGGCGGGGTTAGTCTTATCTTAGCAAGTACTAGCCCCACCCACCCGCCCTCTGTTTTCTTGGAAAGTATTTGATTTGCCAAAACAAGTCTTTTCTAGAAACAATTAAAGTTAAGTTGTGCCTTTTTGGAAGAAAAAATCTCGGGGGGTCCCAGTGTTATTATAGAAAAAAATTAAAGAATCTCGGAAGCCCGTGATGTCTTGTTTAAAACAAAGTATAAAGAATCTGGAGGGGTCCGGGTCTAAAAAATATTCAAGAACTTCTGAAGTCGCGCTTTTAGAAAAATTTTCAAAAAATCTCGTGGCCTTCTTGATGTTTCTTTTAAGTATAAGTTTGAAAGAATCTGCTGGTGTTTTCTTTTGGAAAAAAATAGAATTTCAGGAGTCCTTGATGTTTTTTTAAGAATCTTGGGGGTCGTTATATTCTTTAGAAAAAAAAGGATCGGGGAACCCTTGGAGTTTTTTGGAGAAAAAAATTAAGAATATCGCCCCCTTGTGTCTTTTTAGAAAAAAAATCTCGGAGGGCCATGGTGTCTCATTTAAAACAAAATATAAAGAATCTCGGGTGGCACTGGTCTTAAAAAAAATCAAAAAACTCTCGGAGTCCTGCTGTCTGATTTAAGAAGTTTTAAAGAATCTCCCTGGTGTTTTGTTCTGAATAAAAATAAGAATTTTGGGAGTCCTTGGTATATTTTAAGAATCTTGGGTGCCCTTGTATTTTTCAGAAAAAAATTCAAAATTCTAGGGAGCTTTAAAAAAAAAAAAAGAATCTGGGGAACACTTGGAATGTTTTGGAGAAAAAGTTAAGGATATCTCTCCCTTGTGCCTTTTTAGAAAAAGCCGTTATGTCTCGTTTTAAAAAAAGTTAAAACAAATGTCTTCTTAAAAAAAGAATATCATGGGTGCCCGATATATTTTAGAAAAAAATGCAAAAATATCTTGAAATAATATATGCATATACATATACACGATGATCAAAAAGTGATGTATTTATTAATTCCATGGTACGTTGTTACGCAGGCTCTGAAAAATTCCAAAAAAAGTGGTTAACAAAAACCTGAACAAAATTTTTGAAAATATTAAACTTCAAAGCTGAAGAATTAACTTCTTAATTCAGTTATGTTTCAATGTGCAATTAGTTGACAGTCGAAAATTTCAATAACAATAGTCAAAAATGACATCTATCAACAGTAAAAAATGACGTGACCTCTGGTGTCCATTTTTGAAAAAAAAGTTAGAATCTAGGGCCTATGATGTCTCTTCTAGAAACAATTAGAAAAATCTCGAGAACCCCTGTGTTTCATTTCAGACAAAAATTTAAAGAGTGTCGGGGGTTCCTGGTGTCTTGTTTAAAAAAAGGTATAAAAAATCTCCGGAGGCCCTGGTCTTAAAAAAAAATATTAAAAAAACTCCAGGACTCCTGCTGTCTCGTTTAAGAAAATGTTTTAAAGAATCTACTTGATATTTTGTTTAAAAAAAAAATAAGAATTTCCGAAGTCCTTTTTTTTAAATCTTGGAGCCCCTCATATTAAAAAAAAATCAAAAATCAAGGTAGCCCTAAAAAAAGAATTCGGGGAAACCCTTGGAAGAGTCACTGATATACTTTAGAAAAAAATCAAAAATATCGGAGGCCGCTGCCTTCTTATAACAATATACATATAGATATACAGGGTGATGAAACGATTATGTATTTATTAGCTCCACGGTACATTGTTAAGAGAGCTCTGAAGAATTCTAAAAAAAATTTGTTAAAAAGATCCCTCAACAAAATTTTTGAAAATACTAAACTTCAAAGCTGAAGAATTAACTTCTTAATTCAGATTTGTTTCAATGTGAATTTAGTTGACAGTTTAAAATTACAATAACAATAGTCAAAAATGACTGAATGAATTATTATTAAATTATTAATAACTAATTATTTAACTGTCCATTAGACAGTATTAAAACAAATCAGAATTACGAAGTTGATTTGTCAAGTTTATTCATTTCAAAAGTTTGGTGCAGGCATTTTTTTTAACCATTTTTTCGAGTTCTTCATCGAGCTTATAAGTCACTTTTCACCACAACTTATATAAATCTTGAGAGCCCCTAGTATGCCTTTTTGAAAAAAAAAAGGATTTTGAGACCCCTGGTGACCCTTTTTTGGAAAAAACAAAAAATTAAGAATCTCGGTCCTCTCTGGTCTTTTCTAGAAAAAAAATTAAAAATCTCGGGGACCCTATGTTTCACTTCAGACAAAAATTGTGTCGAGGGTTCCTGGTGTCTTGTTTAGAAAAAGATTTAAAGAATCTCCCTGATGTTTTCTTTTGGCAAAAAAAAACAAGAATTTAGGGAATCCTTGGTGTTTTTTTAAGAATTTTGGGAGCCTTATATTTTTTTAGAAAAAAATTCAAAAATCTAGGGAGCCAGTTTTTTTTGGAAAATAGAACCTGAGGAACCTCGGAGTCTTTTGGAGAAAAAAGTTAAGAGCTCCGTTGTGTCTTTTTAGGAAAAAAAACAAACAAATAAAAAAACTCGGAGGGGTCTTATTTTAGAAAAAAAATCAAAAATCTCGGGACCCCTGTTTTATTTTAGAAAAAAATTTGAATAACGTCAGTGGTTATAAACAAAATCTCGAGGGCTTCTGGTGTCTGGTTTTAGAAAAACATTTAAAGAATTTCGAGGACCTCCTGCTGTTTTTTTAGAAAAAGTGTCAAAGAATCTCGAGGTTCTTAATGCCACACCTGACGTCGTAACAGCCCTTGATGTCCTATTTAAAAAAATATGTAAATAAAATCTTAGGGACCTCTGGTGTCTTTTTTGTAGAAAAAAATAAAAAAACCTCACAAGCATTCTTAATACTCTTTATATTATATATGTTATTATAATACTTTGAATTTGTTTTGGCTGATAACACTGTCATAATTTTTGTGTAATGTAATTTCCACCGTTAAAACTAAAAGTCAGTCCTGAAAAATATAAAAATATAGCCCTAGAATCATGCAGATGTTAGTTAAAGTTAGACAGTCGACTCGACGATATGGAGCATTGAGAACAAAAACACTGGTTCTCCTCCAGATGGCAGCAATTGTGTTTCGACCTACTTAACAAAGTCCCCCGTCATATTGTTAGATAATCGTATTGTTTTCTTAATGCAAAATTTTATAGTCCATAATACGCGATAAAATTGTATCGATTTTTGTCAACACGTTCATTATGTTGCTGAGCGATAGGAATCATCCGACAGTTCTTAGAAACAGACTTAATTTTTTTACAATCCGTGCCCATTGTTGACTGTCTTGAATAAATAAATAAGCGACTAGGATTAAGAGACCCATCTCTTATCTACCTTATCGCTTCTAAGTAGTCTCTAAATTCGTCACGTTTCGCTTGTTTAACGTCTCCGAGTCATGGTAAATATTTGTACATGAAGTAATTTTACTCCAACGGGCAATTTTTCCAAAACCAAAATCGTCAACGTGTATAGCAGAACCAATTTCATGCCATTCGATAACCCATGACGTAACCTGATCGTCGTGGCCTACTTACTCACAACCGAAACCCATTTGTTGGCATATTTCATGGAATTGGATGCGTGAATATAACTCCAGAACGACCTAATTAGCGCCTTTTGCGTCGGCGTTGTGCATAAATTGATTGATTAAGTCGAAAAAGTGTAAACAATACCGTTTATTTCCCATTCCAATTCTTACACTTTATTGGACAGACGATTATTGATCTGAATTCAACGAACACATATGTACACACATTATTAGATTTAACGACAAAACAGCCCTGGACGACGTTTTATTAATGAAATTAACACAGCATGGGAGTTTCCTAGTGTGGCCTAATTCCTCAAACGAAATTGAACATTCCGGGTTTATGGAATTAATCAAAATCGGGCAAGTGTTACGAGGAGATAAAATAACAAAGGAAGCTGGAATTGGACTAATTTGAATAAGTGTAAACACGACACAAAGTTGTAATTGTTTTCAATTAAGGCGACGAATTGGTTTCAATTGGTATTCATTGACGTTATTGATGAAAATTGAAAGTTTAAGGTTTTGTAGTGATGATGCCAACTTTCCGGGTATTCGTGGCGGTTTCCTCGTTGGGATAAACACCGGGTGATAAGAGTAGTCTGATAACCACTTTATCACTCCACTGTCAACACTGACAATTCTGGAAAACAGTGTAATTTAAAACGACACGTATTTTCATTGATCTTAAGGATTAGTGTTAAAAATTCCAGGTTCAATAGAGATCATTGAGCTTCGTGTTTCACGTGCGAAAACGTGAACAACCGTCACGCTAAACACCAATTCTTGATTCCAGACACCATTAATTTTTTGTCTAAAGTCCTTAATCAAATTCGGCGATCAGCGAATTTTGCTACTTCTATGAACAAAGAGTCAAGTATATTAAAAATAGTGTGCTGTGGTTATAATTGAAGAGAAATTACTTTGTATTGCGACACTTCCCAGTGAATGTGAACATCCTCCAGTCGTTAGAGTGCCATTCAAAAACCCAACGACCGCAGAAATGTCAATGCTCACATTTATCTTTGTGTTTCTAGTTTTACGTTTTCTGTCTGCTAGAGAAATGTTTTAAGGGTGTTGGGCCGCGAGTCTACGTCATCGTTACAAGCGTGCCCGAAGTTGACCTTGATCCGAGCAACAGATGACTTTATAAAGTTTAATTAAATAAAATTGACGTAATATCCATGAGTCACGATTATATAAATCATGAATATTGTTTCTACGGTTACGCACAAATGCACTTTTTTCAGAAATACAAACGTTATAAATTTCGTTGAAAAACCTTGCGTTCCAACTCGAATGGGTGTTTCTGCCCATTATGTAAATGTTAATGGATGCTTAAGAAGTTTGTCAAACTGCGCACTCGTCTGAAAAATGCATTCGGTGACGATGATTCATTAACACAAAAATGAAGTCACATGTATGTTTAACATTTGATGTCACACGTTTTAAACACTATTGTGGGAAAGTGAGCAGCAATTGCATTACGACATTTCGAATATAATTTGTGCTGCATCCTTGATTTTAAACATATTTTTGACTCACCTGGCCTGTAATGGTAAACAGAAAGACTAGAATTAATCTAAGTGGCCATTTGGCTTTGTAGGCTCTGTGTGACCATAATCTGTGAGCACCTGCGGTGATACCAAACCCTGAGGCGTATATCGTTAGGAATGCTGAAACGAAAATGCTCGAAAGTGCACCACTGACTATTAGTTTTCTTACCAAAAAGCGTTGTGTAAAATTTTGCTGACACAAGGCACAAGTACAGGCCATATAAGCACCCTATATGTATAAATAGTTGTACAGCGAAATCCGGCCACCGGATTTTTGGACGAAAGGAGTCTTCTTGCGAAGTTTCCTGCGTTGTTTCAGTTTTACTAAAGTTGCTGTAACGTCTTGATGGCTCGTCGGCGTTACTAAGGCCTTCTTTGGAACGGTCATTACTGTCTTCCGTCATAACTGAAACCAATTAAAAAGGTCGCTTAACTTCAAATAACTATTTTTTGCCACTTTATTGACTATTACTGAACAATAGCATCAAATCATATCGTCGCATTATAATTGACTTTTTAATCGCACAGATAAGGAAAGTAAATAACTACCGAAACATGATCGACTAAATTAGTAAAAGGAAAATTATCGCTAAATCCTTCGAATTAGGAAAATTGTTACCAACGAACGATATTCATTAGGCAAAGTACAGTTTAGTAAAAAGAATGAATATCAGAAAACGTTTTGAGCGACACCCGACACCTAAACTGAGGGTTTATCGATCACTTGCAGATAATTGTGTTTACTTTTTCTACACTAAAATGTTTTCCCTAGTTTCACGCAAGCCTTTCCCAAAATTTGATTGCTGCCACAATTTGCAACGGAAAAAATTGTATGAAAGTTTCACTTCATATGCGGGAAATTTGCACGAGTGCTGTAAGTAGGGCAATTACGCACTAGGGGCACAAAGTTAATATCGCGAAGACTGAACTGAAAATCATTTATGGTACTCGTACACTTACAAACCTGTGACGTTACAGTGAAACAGAAACTAAACGAAAAGATGTTTTCTACAAATGGCAATAACCGGATTACAACGCCGACGGTCCAGACTTTTCTATTGCTCTGACTTCCGCATATTGAATAGAACACAACATTTTATTTTGATTTTCGATGTGTAATTCACATTTGCTTAACTATAACTTGTCGAGTTCTAGGGGAAGCTCAGCATCCCCTAGCCCCCCCTAGCTACGGCCTTGTCTAGCGGGTGTGAAATATCGAGAAAATATGGAAGTACCAAATTGCCCGATGGACTCTGTCCGTCCTTAGATTATCTTCGATAAGAAAAACAACTTGAAAGTGTTTATGTTTCTACATCGGAACAATGAGTTTCCCCTCAAAACAGAGGATAAGCTACAATCGACAAAATATTCAAGACTCCTTCTTAATTTGATCAATAAAAAATATGACTGTGATGATGAATCACAAGTACTTAAAAACTCATCATATTTTGCACATTTAAATAGGATTTTTCGGCAAAACTTTGAGATGATATCATCAATTTCCTGGGCTTGATAAACAGATACGTTTTGATTAAAAATTTACAATGCTTGCAATTACTTCCAAACGTCTGCAAGATTTCAAAGTATTGAGTTTTGCAATTCGTGATTTAATCAATAAAATAAATTGACTCATTATCGGTCATTAATTTTTTTGAGACACTCTTTCTTGTTGTCGAAATAAGTCCACACATACTAAGAAAAAAAGGCAAAATGTAGCCCCGCCCACCCACCCTGTCTCAATTGTGATGGTTTTTTTATTCGTCGTGAGCCAAGAAGGCGGAACTTAACGGCAAAATTCGTATTTCCATACGAGAAATTAAAAACACGTTGTAAGTATCGTGTTGTTCAAAGAATACTATATACCTATATTAAGCAAAAAAATAAAGTCAAAGATTAGGCCCCACCCATACCCACCCCGATCTCAATTCTCAGTTGTGATGAAGTTTTCATCCGTTGTCAGACCGAGGGGCGGGGTTAATTGCAAGATCCATCTTTGTCTACAACAATTTATCATTTTAAACATATTTCAAGTTTCTTGTTCTGAAAAGGCGACTAATTTCAAAAATCATATTTCCTTACAAAAATTTTAAACGTGTTTTATGTTTCTAACAATAAAAAAATAATCACAATTGAGATGGGGTGTGTGGGTGGAGTCTATATTTTGCCTTTTCTTCTTAATATACATAGTATTCTTTGAACACGATACTCCAAAAAATATGTTTAATTTCTTGTAAGGAAATACTTAAGTATTTTGCAGTTAAGCTCCGCCCCTTTGGTTCACGGCGAATAAAAAAAATCATCACAATTGAGACAGGGCGGATGGGCGGGCTGACATTTTGTTATTTTGTTTTAATATGTGTAGACTTCTTTTCACAGCATAAAACTTAAACCATGTTTAGAATGCAAAATTTGTATAAGGAAATAACGATTTTGCAATTAGGCTCCACCCCATAATTGCAAAATCCATATTTCCTAGCAAAAACCATTTTAACCATGTTTAAGTTTCTTGTTATGAAACGATGGTTATGTATATCAAGAAAAAAAAGGGCAAAATATAAGCCCCGCCCACCCGCCCTATCTCAATTCTGATGATTTTTTTATTCGTCGTAAGCCGAAAGGCGGAGCTAAATTGTAAAATCCTTATTTTTCTACGAGAAATTACCATGTGAAATATGTTCTTAAGTAATCGTGCTGTGCAAATAAAGCTTATAATTGTATTAAATAACAGAGAAAACCAAAAGAGAAGCCCCACCTATCCTTCTCGATCTCAATCGTAATGAATTTTTCATTCGTTGTCAGACCGAGGGGCGGGGCTTAATTGCAAGATCCATCTTTGCATACAACAATTTACCATTTCAAACATATTTTAAGTTTCTTGTTCTGAAAAGACGGCTGACTACGTATATTAAGAAAAAAGGCAAAATATAAGCCCCACTCACCCGCCCTTTCTCAATTGTGATGATTCTTTTTTTATCGTCGTGAGCCAAAGGAGCGAAATTTAAATGCAAAATTCTTATTATTTCTCTACAAGATATTACCATGTTAGATTTTTTTTTAATGTCGTATTATTCAAAGAATACTATGTATATTAAAAACAAGAAGTTTTCATTTGTCGGCAGACCTAGGGGCAAAGCCTAATTTAAAAATCCATATTTCCTTACAAAAATTGTAAACGTGTTTTAAGTTTCTAACAATAAAAAAATAATCTCAATTGAGATGGGGTGTGTGGGTGGAGTTTATATTTTGCCTTTTTTTCTTAATATACATAGTATTCTTTGAACAATACGATACTCCAAAAAATATGTTTCATTTCTTGTGAGGAAACACTTAAGTATTTTGCAGTTAAACTCCGCCCCTTTGGTTCACGGCGAATAAAAAAATCATCACAATCGAGACCGGGCGGGTGGGCGGGCTGACATTTTGTCTTTTTGTTTTAATATGTGTAGACTTCTTTTCACAACACAAAACTTAAAAAATGACTAGAATGCAAAATTTGTATAAGGAAATATCCGTATTTCCTTACAAAAACCGTTTTAACCATGTTTTAAGTTTCTTGTTATGAAAAGATGGCTATATATATTTAGAAAAAAAAAAGCAAAATATAAGCCCCACCCACCCACCCTATCTCAATTGTGATGATTTTTTTTATTCATCGTAAGCCGAGGGGCGGCGCTAAATAGTAAAATCCTTATTTTTCTACGACAAATTACCATGTGAAATATGTTCCTAAGTAATCGTGTTATACAAAGAAAACTAAATGTATTAATTAAAAAAGAAAACCAATAGAGCAGCCCCACCTACCCACCCTTCCTCAATCATGATGATTTTTTTTTATCGTCGAGAGCCAAAGGAGCGGAATTTAAATGTTCTTATTATTACAAGAAATTACCATGTTAGACTTTTTTTGAGTGTCGTATTATTCAAAGAATACTAAGTATATTAAGAAAAAAATAAAACCAAATATTAAGCCCCATCCATACTTCCCCTGATCTAATTAGTAATGAAGGTTTCATTCAAAAATTTACCATTTTAAATGTGTTTTAGAAAAAAATCATCAGAATTGAGACGGAGTGGGTGGCTGGGGTGAATATTTTGCCGTTTTTTTTCATATACATGGTATTCTTTGAACAACACAATAGTCGAAAACATGTTTTTAATTTCTTGTAAAGAAATAAGTATTTTGCAGTTAAACTCCGTCCCGTTGATTCACGGCGAATGAAAAAAATCATCACAATTGAGATAGGGTGGGTGGGCGGGTTTACATTTTTCCTTTTTTGGTTTAATATGGGTAGACTTCTTTTCACAACATGAGACTTAAAACATGTTTAAAAAGAAAAATTTGTATAAGGAAATATCGATTTTGCAATTAGGCTCCGACCCATAACTGCAAAATCCGTATTTCCTTACAAAAACCGTTTTAACCATGTTTTAAGTTTTTTGTTATGAAAAGATGGCTATGTATATTAAGAAAAAAAAGGCAAAATATAAGCCCCGCCCACCCGCCCTATCGCAATTCTGATGATTTTTTTATTCGTCGTAAGCCGAGGGGCGGAGCTTAATTGTAAAATCCTTATTTTTCTACGAGAAATTACCATGTGAAATATATTCTAAAGTAACCGCGCTGTACAAAGAAAACTTATAAATGTATTAAGTAAAAGAGAAAACCAAAAGAGAAGCCCCACCTATCCTTCTCGATCTCAATCGTGATGAATTTTTCATTCGTTGTCAGACTGAGGGGCGGGGCTTAATTGCAAGATCCATCTTTGTATACAACAATTTACCAGTTTAAACATATTTTACGTTTCTTGTTCTGAAAAGACGACTGACTGCGTATATTAAGAAAAAAGGCAAAATATAAGCCCCACCCACCCACCCTTTCTCAATTGTGATGATTCTTTTTTTATCGTCGTGAGCCAAAAGAGAGGAATTTAATTGCAAAATTCTTATTATTTCTCTACAAGAAATTACCATGTTAGACTTTTTTTAATGTCGTATTATTCAAAGAATACTATGTATATTAAGAACAAGAAGTTTTCATTCGTCGGCAGACCTAGGGGCAAAACCTAATTTCAAAATCGATATTTCCTTACAAAAATTTTAAACGTGTTTTAAGTTTATAACAATAAAAAAATAATCACAATTGAGATGGGGTGTGTGGGTGGAGTTTATATTTTGCCTTTTTTTCTTAATATACATAGTATTCTTTGAACAATACGATACTCCAAAAAATATGGTTAATTGCTTGTGAGGAAATAAGCATTTTGCAGTTAAGCTCCGCCCCCTTGGTTCACGGCGAATAAAAAAATCATCACAATCGAGACAGGGCGGGTGGGCGGGCTGACATTTTGTCTTTTTGTTTTAATATGTGTAGACTTCGTTTCACAACATACAACTTAAAACATGTTTAGAATGCAAAATTTGTATAAGGAAACATCGATTTTGCAATTAGGCTCCACCCCATTATTGCAAAATCCATATTTCCTTACAAAAACCGTTTTAACCATGCTTTAAGTTTCTTGTTATGAAAAGATGTCTATATATATTTCGAAAAAAAAAGCAAAATATAAGCCCCACCCACCCACCCTATCTCAATTGTGATGATTTCTTTTATTCATCGTAAGCCGAGGGGCGGCGCTAAATAGTAAAATCCTTATTTTTCTACGACAAATTACCATGTGAAATATGTTCTTAAGTAATCGTATAATACAAAAAAAACTAAATGTATTAATTAAAAAAGAAAACCAATAGAGCAGCCCCACCCACCCACCCTTCCTCAATCGTGATGATTTTTTTTTTATCGTCGAGAGCCAAAAGAGCGGAATTTAATTGCAAAATTCTTATTATTTCTCTACAAGAAATTACCATGTTAGAATTTTTTTGAGTGTCGTATTATTCAAAGAATACTATGTATATTAACAAAAAAAATAAAGCCCCACCCATACCTGCCCTGATCGAAATAGTAACGAAGTTTTCATTCATCGGCAGACCCTAGGGGCAAAGCCTAATTTAAAAATCCATATTTCCTTACAAAAATTTTAAACGTGTTTTAAGTTTCTAACAATAAAAAAATAATCACAATTAAGATGGGGTGTGTGGGTGGAGTTTATATTTTGCCTTTTTTTCTTAATATACATGGTATTCTTTGAACAATACGATACTCCATAAAATATGTTTAATTTCTTGTGACGAAACAAGTATTTTGCAGTTAAGCTCCGCCCCCTTGGTTCACGGCGAATAAAAAAATCATCACAATCGAGACAGGGCGGGTGGGCGGGCTAACATTTTGTCTTTTTGTTTTAATATGTGTAGACTTCTTTTCACAACATAAAACTTAAACATGTTTAGAATGCAAAATTTGTATAAGGAAATATCGATTTTGCAATTAGGCTCCGCCCCATTATTGCAAAATCCATATTTCCTTGCAAAAACCATTTTAACCATGTTTAAGTTTCTTGTTATGAAAAGATGGTTATGTATATTAAGAAAAAAAAATGCAAAATATAAGCCCCGCCCATCCGCCCTATCTCAATTCTGATGTTTTTTTTTCGTCGTAAGCCGAGGGGCGGAGCTTAATTGTAAAATCCTTATTTTTCTACGAGAAATTACCATGTGAAATATGTTCTGAAGTAACCGTGCTGTACAAGGAAAACTTATAAATGTATTTAGTAAAAGAAGAAAACCAAAAGAGAAGTCCCACCTATCCTTCTCTATCTCAATCGTGATGAATTTTTCATTCGTTGTCAGACCGAGGGGCGGGGATTAATTGCAAGATCCATCTTTGTCTACAACAATTTACCATTTCAAACATATTATAAGTTTCTTGTTCTGAAAAAGCGACTGACTGCGTATATTAAGAAAAAAGGCAAAATATAAGCCCCACCCACCCACCCTTTCTCAATTGTGATGATTCTTTTTTTATCGTCGTGAGCCAAAGGAGCGAAATTTAATTGCAAAATTCTTACTATTTCTCTACAAGAAATTACCATGTTAGACTTTTTTTGAATGTCGTATTATTCAAAGAATACTATGTATATTAAGAACAAGAAGTTTTCATTTGTCGGCAGACCTTGGGGCAAAGCCTATTTTAAAAATCCATATTTCCTTACAAAAATTGTAAACGTGTTTTAAGTTTCTAACAATAAAAAAATAATCACAATTGAGATGGGGTGTGTGAGTGGAGTTTATATTTTGCCTTTTTTTCTTAATATACATAGTATTCTTTGAACAACACGATACTCCAAAAAATATGTTTAATTTCTTGTCAGGAAATAAGTATTTTGCAGTTAAGTTCCGCCCACTTGATTCACGGCGAATAAAAAAATCATCACAATCGATACAAGGCGGGTGGGCGGGCTGACACTTTGTCTTTTTGTTTTAATATGTGTAGACTTCTTTTCACAACATAAAACTTAAAAAATGATTAGAATGCAAAATTTGTATAAGGAAATATCGATTTTGCAATTAGGCTCCGCCCCATAATTGCAAAATCCATAATTCCTTGCAAAAACCATTTTAATCATGTTTCAGTTTCTTGTTATGAAACGATGGTTATGTATATTAAGAAGAAAAAGGCAAAATATAAGCCCCACCCACCCTTCCTATCGCAATTCTGTCGATTTTTTTATTCGTCGTTAGCCGAGGGGTGGAGCTTAATTGTAAAATCCTTATTTTTCTATGAGAAATTACCATGTGAAATATGTTCTAAAGTAACCGTGCTGTACAAAGAAAACTTATAAATGTATTAAGTAAAAGAGAAAACCGAAAGAGAAGCCCCACCTATCCTTCTCGATCGCAATGGTGATGAATTTTTCATTCGTTGTCAGACCGAGGGGCGGGGCTGAATTGCAAGATCCATCTTTGTCTACAACAATTTACCATTTCAAACATATTTTAAGTTTCTTGTTCTGAAAAGACGACTGACTACGTATATTAAGAAAAAAGGCAAAATATAAGCCCCACCCACCCACCCTTTCTCAATTGTGATGATTCTTTTTTTATCGTCGTGAACCAAAGGAGCGGAATTTAATTGCAAAATTCTTATTATTTCTCTACAAGAAATTACCATGTTAGACTTTTTTTGAATGTCGTATTATTCAAAGAATACTATGTATATTAAGAACAAGAAATTTTCATTCGTCGGCAGACCTAGAGGGAAAGCCTAATTTAAAAATCCATATTTCCTTACAAAAATTTTAAACGTGTTTTAAGTTTCTAACAATAAAAAAACAATCACAATTGAGATGGGGTGTGTGGGAGGAGTTTATATTTTGCCTTTTTTTCTTAATATACATAGTATTCTTTGAACAATACGATACTCCAAAAAATATGTTTAATTTCTTGTGAGGAAATAAGTATTTTGCAGTTAAGCTCCGCCCTCTTGGTTCACGGCGAATAAAAAAATCAGCACAATCGAGACAGAGCGGGTGGGCGGGCCGACATTTTGTCTTTTTGTTTTAATATGTGTAGACTTCTTTTCACAACATAAAACTTAAAACATGTTTAGACTGCAAAATTTGTATAAGGAAATATCGATTTTGCAATTAGGCTCCACCCCATAATTGCAAAATCCATAATTCATTGCAAAAACCATTTTAACCATGTTTAAGTTTCTTGTTATGAAAAGATGGTTATGTACATTAAGAGAAAAAAGGCAAAATATAAGCCCCACCCACCCGCCCTATCTCAATTCTGATGATTTTTTTTATTCATCGTAAGCCGAGGAGCGGAGCTTAATTGTAAAATCCTCATTTTTCTACGAGACATTAGCATGTGAAATATGTTCCTAAATAATCGTGCTGCACAAATAAAACTTATAAATGTATTAAGTAAAACAGAAAACCAAAAGAGAAGCCCCACCTATCTTTCTCGATCTCAATCGTGATGAATTTTTCATTCGTTGTCAGACCGAGGGGCGGAGCTTAATTGCAAGATCCATCTTTGTCTACAACAATTTACCATTTCAAACATATTTTAAGTTTCTTGTTCTGAAAAGACGACTGACTGCGTATATTAAGAAAAAAGGCAAAATATAAGCCCCACCCACCCACCCTTTCTCAATTGTGATGATCCTTTTTTTATCGTCGTGAGCCAAAGGAGCGGAATTTAAAGGCAAAATTCTTATTATTTCTCTAGAAGAAATTACCATGTTAGACTTGTTTTGAATGTCGTATTATTCAAAGAATACTATGTATATTAAGAACAAGAAGTTTTCATTCGTCGACAGACCTAGGGGCAAAGCCTAATTTAAAAATCCATATTTCGTTACAAAAATTTTAAACGTGTTTTAAGTTTCTAACAATAAAAAAATAATCACAATTAAGATGGGGTGTGTGGGTGGAGTTTATATTTTGCCTTTTTTTCTTAATATACGTAGTATTCCTTGAACAAGACGATAGTCCAAAAAATATGTTTAATTTCTTGTAAGGAAGTAAGTATTTTGCAGTTAAGCTCCGCCCCCTTGGTTCACGGCGCATAAAAAAATCATCACAATTGAGATAGGGCGGGTGGGCGGGCTGACATTTTGTCTTTTTGTTTTAATATGTGTAGACTTCTTTTCACAACATAAAACTTAAAACATGTTTAGAATGCAAAATTTGTATAAGGAAATATCGATTTTGCAATTAGGCCCCACCCCATAATTGCAAAATCCATAGTTCCCTGCAAAAACCATTTTAATTATGTTTCAGTGTCTTGTTATGAAACGATGGTTATGTATATTAAGAAAAAAAGGCAAAATATAAGCCCCGCCCAACCGCCCCCTCTCAATTCTGATGATTTTTTTTTTTATTCGTTGTAAGCCGAGGGGCGGAGCTTAACTGTAAAATCCTTATTTTTCTACGAGACATTAGCATGTGAAATGTGTTCTTTAGTAATCGTGCTGTACAAAGAAAACTTATAAATGTATTAAGTAAAACAGAAAACCAAAAGAGAAGCCCCACCTATCTTTCTCGATCTCAATCGTGATGAATTTTTCATTCGTTGTCAGACCGAGGGGCGGAGCTTAATTGCAAGATCCATCTTTGTCTACAACAATTTACCATTTCAAACATATTTTAAGTTTCTTGTTCTGAAAAGACGACTGACTGCGTATATTAAGAAAAAAGGCAAAATATAAGCCCCACCCACCCACCCTTTCTCAATTGTGATGATCCTTTTTTTATCGTCGTGAGCCAAAGGAGCGGAATTTAAAGGCAAAATTCTTATTATTTCTCTAGAAGAAATTACCATGTTAGACTTGTTTTGAATGTCGTATTATTCAAAGAATACTATGTATATTAAGAACAAGAAGTTTTCATTCGTCGACAGACCTAGGGGCAAAGCCTAATTTAAAAATCCATATTTCGTTACAAAAATTTTAAACGTGTTTTAAGTTTCTAACAATAAAAAAATAATCACAATTAAGATGGGGTGTGTGGGTGGAGTTTATATTTTGCCTTTTTTTCTTAATATACGTAGTATTCCTTGAACAAGACGATAGTCCAAAAAATATGTTTAATTTCTTGTAAGGAAGTAAGTATTTTGCAGTTAAGCTCCGCCCCCTTGGTTCACGGCGCATAAAAAAATCATCACAATTGAGATAGGGCGGGTGGGCGGGCTGACATTTTGTCTTTTTGTTTTAATATGTGTAGACTTCTTTTCACAACATAAAACTTAAAACATGTTTAGAATGCAAAATTTGTATAAGGAAATATCGATTTTGCAATTAGGCCCCACCCCATAATTGCAAAATCCATAGTTCCCTGCAAAAACCATTTTAATTATGTTTCAGTGTCTTGTTATGAAACGATGGTTATGTATATTAAGAAAAAAAGGCAAAATATAAGCCCCGCCCAACCGCCCCCTCTCAATTCTGATGATTTTTTTTTTTATTCGTTGTAAGCCGAGGGGCGGAGCTTAACTGTAAAATCCTTATTTTTCTACGAGACATTAGCATGTGAAATGTGTTCTTTAGTAATCGTGCTGTACAAAGAAAACTTATAAATGTATTAAGTAAAAGAGAAAACCAAAAGAGAAGCCCCACCTATTCTTCTCCATCTCAATCGTGATGAATTTTTCATTCGTTGTCAGACCAAGGGGCGGGGCTTAATTGCAAGATCCATCTTTGTATGCAACAATTTACCATTTCAAACATATTTTAAGTTTCTTGTTCTGAAAAGACGACTGACTGCGTCTATTAAGAAAAAAGGCAAAATATAAGCCCACCCACCCACCCTTTCTCAATTGTAATGATTCTTTTTTTATCGTCGTGAGCCAAAAGAGCGGAATTTAATTGCAAAATTCTTATTATTTCTCTAGAAGAAATTACCATGTTAGACTTGTTTTGAATGTCGTATTATTCAAAGAATACTATGTATATTAAGAAGAAGAAGTTTTCATTCGTCGGCAGACCTAGGGGCAAAACCTAATTTCAAAATCGATATTTCCTTACAAAAATTTTAAACGTGTTTTAAGTTTATAACAATAAAAAAATAATCACAATTGAGATGGGGTGTGTGGGTGGAGTTTATATTTTGCCTTTTTTTCTTAATATACGTAGTATTCCTTGAACAAGACGATAGTCCAAAAAATATGTTTAATTTCTTGTAAGGAAGTAAGTATTTTGCAGTTAAGCTCCGCCCCCTTGGTTGACGGCGCATAAAAAAATCATCACAATTGAGATAGGGCGGGTGGGCGGGCTGACATTTTGTCTTTTTGTTTTAATATGTGTAGACTTCTTTTCACAACATAAAACTTAAAACATGTTTAGAATGCAAAATTTGTATAAGGAAATATCGATTTTGCAATTAGGCTCCGCCCCATAATTGCAAAATCCATAATTCCTTGCAAAAACCATTTTAATCATGTTTCAGTTTCTTATTATGAAACGATGGTTATGTATATTAAGAAAAAAAAAGGCAAAATATAAGCTCCCCCACCCGCCCTATCTCAATTCTGATGATTTTTTTATTCATCGTAAGCTGAGGGGCGGAGCTTAATTGTAAAATCCTTATTTTTCTACGAGAAATTACCATGTGAAATATGTTCTTAAGTAATCGTGCTGTACAAAGAAAACTTATAAATGTATTAAGTAAAAGAGAAAACCAAAAGAGAAGCTCCACCTATCCTTCTCGATCTCAATCGTGATGAATTTTTCATTTGTTGTCAGACCGAGGGGCGGGGCTTAATTGCAAGATGCATCTTTGTCTACAACAATTTACCATTTCAAACATATTTTAAGTTTCTTGTTCTGAAAAGACGACTGACTGCGTATATTAAGAAAAAAGGCAAAATATAAGCCCCACCCACCCACCCTTTCTCAATTGTGATGATTCTTTTTTTATCGTCGTGAGCCAAAGGAGCGAAATTTAAATGCAAAATTCTTATTATTTCTCTACAAGATATTACCATGTTAGATTTTTTTTTAATGTCGTATTATTCAAAGAATACTATGTATATTAAGAACAAGAAGTTTTCATTCGTCGGCAGACCTAGGGGCAAAGCCTAATTTAAAAATCCATATTTCCTTACAAAAATTTTAAACGTGTTTTAAGTTTCTAACAATAAAAAAATAATCACAATTGAGATGGGGTGTGTGGGTGGAGTTTATATTTTGCCTTTTTTTCTTAATATACATAGCATTCTTTGAACACGATACTCCAAAAAATATGTTTAATTTCTTGTAAGGAAATAAGTATTTTGCAGTTAAGCTCCGCCCCCTTGGTTCACAGCGAATTAAAAAATCATCAGAATTGAGACAGGGTGGGTGGCTGGGGTCAATATTTTGCCTTTTTTTTCATATACATGGTATTCTTTGAACAACACAATAGTCGAAAACATGTTTTTAATTTCTTGTAAACAAATAAGTATTTTGCAGTTAAACTCCGTCCCGTTGATTCACGGCGAATGAAAAAAATCATCACAATTGAGATAGGGTGGGTGGGCGGGTTTACATTTTTCCTTCTTTGTTTTAATATGGGTAGACTTCTTTTCACAACATGAGACTTAAAACATGTTTAAAAAGAAAAATTTGTATAAGGAAATATCGATTTTGCAATTAGGCTCCGACCCATAACTGCAAAATCCGTATTTCCTTACAAAAACCGTTTTAACCATGTTTTAAGTTTTTTGTTATGAAAAGATGGCTATGTATATTAAGAAAAAAAGGCAAAATATAAGCCCCGCCCACCCGCCCTATCTCAATTCTGATGATTTTTTTATTCGTCGTAAGCCGAGGGGCGGAGCTTAATTGTAAAATCCTTATTTTTCTACGAGAAATTACAATGTGAAAAATGTTCTTAAGTAACCGTGCTGCACAAAGAAAACTTATAAATGTATTACGTAAAAGAGAAAACCAAAAGAGAAGCCCCACCTATCCTTCTCGATCTCAATCGTGATGAATTTTTCATTCGTTGTCATACCGAGGGGCGGGGCTTAATTGCAAGATCCATCTTTGTCTACAACAATTTACCATTTTAAACATATTTCAAGTTTCTTGTTCTGAAAAGGCAACTGACTACGTATATTAAGAAAAAAAACAAAATATAAGCCCCACCCACCCACCCTTTCTAAATTGTGACAATTTTTTTTAACGTCGAGAGCCAAAGGAGCGGAATTTAAATGCAAAATTTTTATTATTTCTCTACAAGAAATTACCATGTAAGACATTTTTTTGCGTGTCGTATTATTCAAATAATATTATGTATATTAAGAAAATAATAAAGCCAAAGATTAAGTCCCACCCATACCTGCCCTGATCGAAATAGTAATGAAGTTTTCATTCGTCGACAGACCCTAGGGGCAAAGCCTAATTTCAAAATCCATATTTCCTTACAAAAATTTTAAACGTGTTTTAAGTTTCTAACAATAAAAAAAAATCATCACAATTGAGACGGGTTGTGTGGCTGGAGTTTATATTTTGCCTTTTTTTCTTAATATACACAGTATTCTTTGAACAATACGATAGTCCAAAAAATATGTTTAAATTCTTGTGAGGAAATAAGTATTTTGCAGTTAAGCTCCGCCCCCTTGGTTCACGGCGAATAAAAAAATCATCACAATCGAGTCAGGGCGGGTGGGTGGGCTGACATTTTGTCTTTTTGTTTTAATATGTGTAGACTTTTTTTCACAACATAAAACTTAAAACATGTTTAGAATGCAAAATTTGTATCAGGAAATATCGATTTTACAATTAGGCTCTACCCCATAATTGCAAAATCCATAATTCGTTGCAAAAACCATTTTAACCATGTTTAAGTTTCTTGTTGTGAAAAGAAGTCTACACATATTTAAACAAAAAGACAAAATGTCAGCCCGCCCACCCGCCCTATCTCAATTGTGATGATTTTTTTATTCATCGTAAGCCGAGGGGCGGAGCTTAATTGTAAAATCCTTATTTTTCTACGAGAAGTTACCATGTGAAATATGTTCTAAAGTAATCGTGTTATACAAAGAAAACTAAATGTATTAATTAAAAAAGAATACCAATAGAGCAGCCCCACCTATTCTTCTCGATCCCAATCGTGATGAATTTTTCATTCGTTGTCAGACCGAGGGGCGGGGCTTAATTGCAAGATCCATCTTTGTCTACAACAATTTACCATTTCAAACATATTTTAAGTTTCTTGTTCTGAAAAGACGACTGACTGCGTATATTAAGAAAAAAGGCAAAATATAAGCCCCACCCACCCACCCTTTCTCAATTGTGATGATTCTTTTTTTATCGTCGTGAGCCAAAGAAGCGGAATTTAAAGGCAAAATTCTTATTATTTCTCTAGAAGAAATTACCATGTTAGACTTGTTTTGAATGTCGTATTATTCAAAGAATACTATGTATATTAAGAACAAGAAGTTTTCATTCGTCGACAGACCTAGGGGCAAAGCCTAATTTAAAAATCCATATTTCGTTACAAAAATTTTAAACGTGTTTTAAGTTTCTAACAATAAAAAAATAATCACAATTGAGATGGGTTGTGTGGGTGGAGTTTATATTTTGCCTTTTTTTCTTAATATACATAGTATTCTTTGAACACGATACTCCAAAAAATATGTTTAATTTCTTGTAAGGAAATAAGTATTTTGCAGTTAAGCTCCGCCCCTTTGGTTCACGGCGAATAAAAAAAATCATCACAATCGAGACAGGGCGGGTGGGCGGGCTGACATTTTGTCTTTTTATTTTAATATGTGTAGACTTCTTTTCACAACATAAAACTTAAAATATGTTTAGAATGCAAAATTTGTATAAGGAAATATCGATTTTGCAATTAGGCTCCGCCCCATATTTGCAAAATCCGTATTTCCTTACAAAAACCGTTTTAACCATGTTTTAAGTTTCTTGTTATGAAAAGATGGCTATATATATTTAGAAAAAAAAAGCAAAATATAAAAAATGTCAATTGGGATGATTTTTTTTATTCATCGTAAGCCGAGGGGCGGAGCTTAATTGCAAAATCTATATTTCCTTACAAAAATTTACCATTTTAAATGTATTTTAGTCTTTCAACAATAAAAAAAAAATCATCACAATCGAGATAGGGCGGGTGGGCGGGCCTATTAAAAGGAAGGAAAAAATGTATGAAAACAAAAATAATTGATTTAGTGACTAAAGCTGACACGAATTGTACAAGCAGATAACACAGTTGACAAACACGTGTCAATTATATTTGTTTCTCGTATCTTGTTATCAGAAATATACAAATTAATACGGACACATTCATTCATACCAAAAACCTGTTGTAATTAACAAGGTATTTAAATCACAAAACTGGGAAACCTTGGAAAATGTCCACCTACTTCCAAGTTGTCAAGAACTTGTAGAACACAATTAGATTACAGCATACTGCACAATCATACACAACAATAATCAACCGTTGCATAATCCAGTACCTGTAATGAAACTGTACAACAGGAATCAAATTTGATACTCGACGAAACATAATGTTCATGACTGAGTCGAATTGTCTACATTGTTTAGATAATGTAACAATGGCAATGAGTTCCACTGGCGTGTCCAAAAATTCACCACTCTCGGAATGCAAATACCGACAATATTGTGAGTAAATTTCCGGAACTTGTTCACGAAAAAATCAACTTCGGTTGTTTCGGTGCAAGATGATGCACATTTTTTCGATCCAAATTAGCAAGACATTTTTTGACGAGGTAAACCTTGCCAAATTGCAGTCTTTATTTACACTATTTGTATCCCACTCGCACCTGTACGGATGACTAACGCCCTCTCCCTTTCCCCGAACCCAATTGTGTCATCAGTTCTAAGTTCAGTTCTAAATTGGTCGAAAACTAATTATCTCGTTACACCGTCATCGAGCGAGGTTATCGACGCAGATTTTTTAATGAAAGTCACAAGAGAATAAATTTCGTAAAATTCGCATTGACTCATTGTGTACTTTCATTGTAGTTTATTTTACAAACTAAACAAGTCGTGTTGACGAAATTGTTTATAGAAAATAAAAGCTGCCGTCGTAAAATTTTGTGTACATAATCGGCGCAGTTTACAATTTCGGGTGGGCAAATTTAATTGAAGTTATTTTTGTGTTTGACGTTTATGATCGGGGCAGAAATCGCGAAAATAAATGGCGAATTATGACCACTTCAATCGGTTTTTAGTTTGAAAATTTCTGAATTTAGACGAACAATGGACTAAGTATATACAACTGTCTCGCTTTTCATATTTGCTTTATTTAACAAAGGATTGTTATGAAATGTTTGCGTTCTTCTTAGAAATTTTTAATTATATTGCCGGTCTACTTCGACCTTGCAAGCCAGACAAACAGTAATTGTAATAAAGTATCATTAAGGAAAGTGCAGACTTAAAAAAAAAAACCCAAAAAAGTTTCATAATATCACAATTTCCAAGATCACAACCACATCACCCTGTATATATTTTAAAACTCACGATTACCACTATCAGGAAAGTTGCGATATTCGACTACCGACAACTGCAAATTGCTAAACATAAACACTATTAAATAATACGATATTTAACTTAATGATAACAAGTCGTAAATTATCAACTAAGTAGTACCTGCTAATTACAAGGGCGTTAACCGGAAATGCTCAAGTTGCCTTGATTACAAACTACTTGAATTAACTTTAAGCCCTGTAACTTACACCAAATTCATTACATTAATTCAAAAGAATGTTGATGTGACGTCATCAAATTTTTAGTGGGGATGAACATATAATTTACGCTTACCGTTTGTTTTACCATAAAATATGCATAAAATTATGTACAAAACGTGCAAAATGTGCTCATTTTTGTACCAAATATGTTGTAATGATTAAATATCGGGTTTATTACTCATACACATACCAGTCCACTTTAAATACGTAAACACAATATAAATAAAGTAGGTAATCGCTTGCACGTTACACGTAATTTGTTAAATTCCTATATTGTAAATTATTTTGTGACTAATACTTTTCAATATTTCCAGATGAAAATTGTGTTCATAAAAGTTAAAGTGTCCAACGTAAACACACGTGATTTGTGCATATTTTAACAAATGGAATTTTTTTTAATTTTAGTATAAAACAAGGTTTATTACATCGTGTAGCAGATTTTTTTAATAACTGAGGAGAGCAAAAAATTGAATCGAAAATATTCAAACTAATTTGAAATATGTAAAGCGTGAAATACATGGAATATGAAATATGCAAAAAGGCACCAACGTCAATTGTTAATAAATTAGTGAAACGATGAAGATCTTAAGTGTTTTGACACACACTGATGTGGATGAGAGTAAATATGCAAATTGTATATATTCCGGACTCTACTGATTAATTTAATTTTATAGAAATTATGACGTTGTCAGTCCATTTTTAGACATAATGGACGTTTTAAGACCATACTGTTAGTCCTTCAAAGTCTAAAAATATTTCTTCACGGGGGAGTCCACCTGGAAACAAGTATCAGAACTTTTTCTGCAACTGGAATACCACGTGGATTTTTTGAGATACTTTCACCATATTTCAATTTTTAGAACGCACAATTTCAAAACTAATACAGTGATAATAAAATAAGAATCGGCAAATTAGTCAAAAATCTAAAATATGCAAACAAATGCGAAAATATGCAAACTAACATCAAATACACAAAAACATGGAAACTGAAATATGCAAAAAGCATAAAAGTCAATCGCAAATTAGTCAAATGACGAATATTATAATTGTTTTGAAAGTGATGGGGATGAGAGTAAATAAGCAAATTGCATATTTTTTGCAACTGAAATATTACGTAGATATTTTATAAATACTTTCAGCATACTTCGTTTTTTCAGAACACACAATTTCAAAACCGATACAATGTTCGTAAAATAAAATTCGGTAAATTGCTCGAAAATCGAAAATATGCAAAAATTTGCAAACTACCTCAACTGTGCAAAAAGGTCGAATATAAAATATGCAAAAAGGCACTAAAGTTGATAAATTAGTAAAATGATGAAGATCTTAAGTGTTTTGTAAGTTATGTGGATGAGAGTAAATATGCAAATTGCATATATTCCGGACTGCACTGATTAAAACCGTCCTGTTAGTTCTTCAAACCCAAAAAATATTCCTTTATAAAGGAATCCACCTGGAAAAAAGTATCAGATTTTTTTGCAACTGAAATATTACGTAGATATTTTATAAATACTTTCAGCATACTTCGTTTTTTCAGAACCCACAATTTCAAAACTGATACAATGTTCGTAAAGTAAAAATCGGTAAATTGATCGAAAATGGAAAATATGCAAAAAAAATGCAAAAATTTGCAAACTAACCTCAAATGCGCAAAAATGTGGAATATAAAATATGCAAAAAGGTACTAAACTCAATCGTTGGTAAATTAGTAAAATGATGAAAATCGTAAGTGTTTTGAAAGTTGATGAAAGTAAATATCCAAATTGCATATACTCCAAACTGTACTAATTGAAACCGTACTGTTAGTTTTTCAAACTCTAAAAATATTCCTTTACAGAGGAATCCAAGTGGAAAAACGTACCAGATTTTTTTGCAACTGAAATATTACGTAGATATTTTATAAATACTTTCAGCATACTTCGTTTTTTCAAAACGCACAATTTCAAAACCGATACAATATTCGTAAAGTAAAAATCGTTAAATTGATCGAAAATCGAAAATATCAAAAAAAAATGCAAAAATTTGCAAACTACCTCAAATGCGCAAAAATGTGGAATATAAAATATGCAAAAAGGTACTAAAGTCAATCGTTGGTAAATTAGTAAAATGATGAAAATCTTAAATATTTTGAAAGTCATGTGGATGGGAGTAAATATGCAAACTGCAAATATTCCACATTGAACTGATTAAAACCGTACTGGTAGTTCTTCAAACTCTAAAAATATTCCTTTACAACGGAATCCAAGTGGAAAAAAGTACCAGATTTTTTTGCAACTGAAATATTACGTAGATATTTTATAAATACTTTCAGCATACTTCGTTTTTTCAGAACGCACAATCTCAAAACCGATACAATATTCGTAAAGTAAAAATCGGTAAATTGATCGAAAATCGAAAATATGCAAAAATTTGCAAACTACCTCAAATGCGCAAAAACGTGGAATATAAAATATGCAAAAAGGTACTAGGGTCAATCGTTGGTAAATTAGTAAAATGAAGAAGATCTTATGTTTTGAAAGTTATGTGGATGGGAGTAAACATGCAAAAAATCCAAGTGGAAAAAAGTACCAGATTTTTTTCAACCGAAATCCTACGTGGATATTTTAGAAATACTTTCAGCATACTTCAATTTTTCCGAACGCACAATTTCAAAACTAATGCAATGTTCGTAAAGTAAAAATCGGCAAATTGGTCGAAAATCGAAAATATACAAAAAAAAAATGCAAAAATATGCAAATGAAATCTCAGATGCGCAAAAATGTGAAATATAAAATATGCAAAAAACCACTAAAGTCAATCGTTGATAAATTAGTAAAATGATGAAGATCTTGTGTTTTGAAATTTATGTGAATGGGAGTAAATATGCAAATTGCAAATATTCCGGACTGTACTGATTCAAACCGTACTGGTAGTTCTGCAAACTCTAAAAATATTCCTTTAGGAATACACCTGGAAAAAAGTACCAGATTTTTGGCAACCGAAATGCTACGTGGATATTTAGAAATACTTTCAGCATACTTCAATTTTTCAGAACGCACAGTTTCAAAACTAATACAATGTTCGTAAAATAAAAATCGGCAAATTGGTCGAAAATCGAAAATATACAAAAAAAAATTCAAAAATATGCAAATGAAATTTCAAATGCGCAAAAATGTGAAATATAAAATATGCAAAAAACACTAAACATAATCGTTGATAAATTAGTAAAATGATGAAAATCTTTTGTTTTAAAATTTATGTGGATGGGAGTAAAAATGCAAATTGCAAATATTCCGGACTGTACTGATTCAAATCGTACTGGTAGTTCTTCAAACTCTAAAAATATTCCTTTAGGAATCCACCTGGAAAAAAATACCAGATTTTTTGCAACCGAAATGCTACGTGGATATTTTAGAAATACTTTCAGCATACTTCAATTTTTCAGAACGCACAATTTCAAAACTAATGCATTGTTCGTAAAGTAAAAATCGGCAAATTGGTCGAAAATCGAAAATATACAAAAAAAAAATGCAAAAATATGCAAATGAAATCTCAAATGCGCAAAAATGTGAAAAATAAAATATGCAAAAAAGCACTAAAGTCAATCGTTGATAAATTAGGAAAATGAGGAAGATCTCGTGTTATGAAATTTATGTGGATGGGAGTAAATATGCAAATTGCAAATATTCCTGACCGTACTGGTAGTTCTTCAAACTCTAAAAATATTTCTTTGGGAATCCACCTGGAAAATAGTACCAGATTTTTTGCAACCGAAATGCTACGTGGATATTTTGGAAATACTTTCAGCATATTTCAATTTTTCAGAACGCACAAATTCGAAACTAATACACTAGTAAAAATCGGCAAATTAGTCAAAATGTCGGTAAGATGCAAACAAATATGCAAAATAACCTAAGAAACCCAAAAAGGTGGAATAAGCAAAAACGCACCAAAGTCAATTTAACTAATTACCAAATTAGCCAATTGGTGGATGAGTGTGAATATGCAAATTGTATATATTCCACACTTTCCTGATTAAACTAATTTTATAAAGATGATGACGTTATGAGACTCATTAAAAACAATGGACGTTTTGTAATCGTACTTACGTTTCCCAAATTTAAAATTATTTCTTAACTACGAGTCAGACTCCAAGGAACTATCACAATTTTTTATGCAATTGAAACACTTCGTGGATATTTTAGGAACACTTTTAGCGTACTTCAATTTTTAGAATGCACACCGTCAAAACAAACACAGTGATAATAAAATAGTAATCGACAAATTGACGGAAATTCGAAAAAATGCAAAAATATGCAAACTAACGCCAAAAACGCCAAAGCGTAGACTATGCAAATTGTGCAATATGCATAAACATGAATCGCTATTAATTGAAAAAAAAAATGAAAAGGATCTTAAATGTTTTGAAAGTTATGTGGATGAGACTGAATATGCAAATTGCATATATTCCGGACTCTATTGATCACCGTGCTCTGGTTCAAGAGAACGGAATTTTAACTGAATTTGAGTAATTTCAGACGAGTCAAGAATAAGTTGAAAGTGTGAGAAATAATTATAACACGGCGTTTTTAAAAAATTTTGGAAATTCATCACGGAAACTACATGGAAAAAAAAATCAAAACTACGAGTTGAATGTTTTCCATTTTACAAAAATCTGTGCTCCAACCTTGCGCCTATCTCGTTCCTTCCCCAAAAAACGTCGACAAAACCAGCGAAAGTCCAATCCCAATGTAAACAATCGCTCCTCTCTCACGTTACCAACCGACCGTTACGACAGCCTTTATCACCTCAGCACTAACAAGAAAATCAACACCGCCTTAATCTCGCAATCAAATCAAAATCACTCACCTACTCTTGCCAGAAGCTCAACAATCCCGAAAAACTTCACTTGCTAGCTGCGTACATCATCCTCGTCCACTCGCTCTCATTCACAAAATTTCCGACGTAATCTCACCGCTCCTGCTGAAATCGGCCTCCGTATCTCCTGCCGCTCGAAATGGGTCGAATGGGCTCAATGGGAGAGCGACATTAGGTCGCGCCACGTGGAATAACTAATGGAGTTACGCAAACGTCGAGGTCTTTCGGTCCGCACCGCACGCACTCACCAGCTGGGCTCCAGCTCATCTATTACTTTTGGGTTTTACTACATACTAGCTTGGGGGGAAAGACGCGCACTTAGTGCACGGTGCCGTGCGTGCTCAGCGAAACGTTGCCACGCCTTCGGCAACCTGTAGCTATGATGTAATAGTCGAAAGCGACTTCACCTACCCACTTCTTGGATGTTTACCTACGCAACAGGAAAACACCTGAAGGCCATAACGGGAGAAGCGACCGATGGCCTTTGCGCGCCTGCCTGCTTGGCACTTGGAGATCAGAGGTTCTAGAAGACGGTTACCGCACCGGGTGGAAAAGACGTTGCGGAACGAGGGCGGTAATGACTGTCGTTTCTAGGCGATGCACGCTCGGAGAAGAAAGAGTGTTTCGTCAAAGTGGAGCGTATGCATAGCGCGTTAACATGACAACATAAGGAAAAGCATATACAAACAGTGGGTTTTTTGTGTGACAGGATGGAAAACGGCGAGATATCACCAATATCAACGATTAACTAAAAACACTAGTTCCAAAGGTTGTCTATTTTAATGTGTTAAAACTGTTACGGGCGGCATCATATTTACTTAGAAACTTCCAGAATTATCCCAATACATTCATAAACTATAAGTGAATATCCCCATTGCTTATATTTTCCAAAATTGTTTGGTATATAGGCTAGGGTGGTCTACCTACAGTGAATCAATAGATCAGTGGATATGTCAGTAATAACAAAAAATCTGTCTAAAAATTTCCTTCCCTGGCCCTAAAAAGCATTTTCAGGTCATGTCAGGTCAGGTCAGCCCTGTCAAGTCAGGTCATCTCACGTCAGATCACGTTAAATCATGTGACGTCGGTTGTTAACCTTCTAGAAATAAATATTTGTTTAGAAACGCCCAAAGAATTCTTATAAAGCTTATGTCAGTGAGTACGTTTAGGAATTATTATAAAATGACACTTCAGTGACCTGAACGGGATCGCTGTGCTCGTATTCTAGAATCTAGAGATTCATTTTTTGTTATTAATTTACTTTCATAGACACTTATTAGCAGAAATTATATTGTTGCTTAAAAGAGGTGTCTCTAAAAAATATTTATGACTCTGGATCTGGAACTCATACAACCTGAACGTGCTCTCTGCGCTCGCATCATATTGCTTATATTTTTTTAAGTAATGAGATTTACAGAGATATTAGAAATTTATGATTGCAATAAAACCCGAAGAGCTTCTTTAACGGTTCCTTTGTATTTTTTTTTTGAGACTAAATAATTAAAAATAGCAACAATCAGAACGCGAGCGCAGCGAGCACGTTAAGGAATTACTATACAATGACACTTCAGTGTCCCTGACAAGCTAAATTCATAAAAGATTTTTGTTGTCTAAGAATAATGTGCACCTTCAAAATGAATATGATGACTGAAGTTTGTGTGACCTGAACGGGCTCGCTGTGCTCGTATTCTAGCGATTCATTTTTTGTTATTAATTTACTTTCATAGACACAACCACTAGCAAAAATTATATTGTCACTTAAAAGAAGTGTCTCTAAAAATATTTATGACTCTGGATCTGGAACTCATACAACCTGAACGTGCTCTCTGCGCTCGAATCATATTGCTTATATTCTTTTAAGTATTAAGGTTCACAGAGATATTGGAAATTTATGATTGCAATAAAACCCGAAGAGCTTCTTTAACGGTTCCTTTGTATTTTTTTTTTGAGACTAAATAATTAAAAATAGCAACAATCAGAACGCGAGCGCAGCGAGCACGTTAAGGAATTACTATACAATGACACTTCAGTGTCCCTGACAAGCTAAATTCATAAAAGATTTTTGTTGTCTAAGAATAATGTGCACCTTCAAAATGAATATGATGACTGAAGTTTGTGTGACCTGAACGGGCTCGCTGTGCTCGTATTCTAGCGATTCATTTTTTGTTATTAATTTACTTTCATAGACACAACCACTAGCAAAAATTATATTGTCACTTAAAAGAAGTGTCTCTAAAAATATTTATGACTCTGGATCTGGAACTCATACAACCTGAACGTGCTCTCTGCGCTCGAATCATATTGCTTATATTTTTTTAAGTATTAAGGTTCACAGAGATATTGGAAATTTATGATTGCAATAAAACCCGAAGAGCTTCTTTAACGGTTCCTTTGTATTTTTTTTTTGAAATTAAATTATTAAAAATAGTAACAATCAGAACGCGAGCGCAGCGAGCACGTTTAGGAATTATTATAAAATGACACTTCAGCGTCCCTGAGAAGCTTAATTCATAAAAGGTTTTTGTTGACTAAGAATAATGTAAACCTTCAAAATAGATATGATCACTGAAGTTTGTGTGACTTGAACGGGCTCGCTGTGCTCGTATTCTAGAGATTCATTTTTTGTTATTAATTTACTTTCATAGACACAACTCTTAGCAAAAATTATATTGTTATTTAAAAGAAGTGTCTCTAAAAAATATTTATGACTCTGGATCTGGAACTCATTCAACCTGAACGTGCTCTCTGCGCTCGCATCATATTGCTTATATTTTTTTAAGTAATAAGGTTCACAGAGATATTAGAAATTTATGATTGCAATAAAACCCGAAGAGCTTCTTTAACGGTTCCTTTGTATTTTTTTTTTTTGACATTAAATTATTAAAAATAGTAACAATCAGAACGCGAGCGCAGCGAGCACGTTTAGGAATTATTATAAAATGACACTTCAGTTTCCATGAGAAGCTAAATTCATAAGAGATTTTTGTTGTCTAACAATAATGTGAACCTTCAAAATGAATATGATCACTGAAGTTTGTGTGACCTGAACGGACTCGCTGTGCTCGTATTCTAGAGATTCATTTTTTGTTATTAATTTACTTTCATAGACACTTTTTAGCAAAAATTATATTGTTATTTAAAAAAAGTGTCTCTAAAAAATATTTATGACTCTGGATCTGGAACTCATACAACCTGAACGTGCTCTCTGCGCCCGCATCATATTGCTTATATTTTTTTAAGTATTAATGTTCACAGAAATATTAGAAATTTAGGATTGCAATAAAACCCGAAGAGCTTCTTTAACGCTTCATTTGTAATTTTTTTTTGACACTAAATTATTAAAAATAGCAACAATCAGAATGCGAGCGCAGCGAGCACGTTTAGGAATTATTACAAAATGACACTTCAGTGTCCCTGAGAAGCTAAATTCATAAAAGATTTTTGTTGTCTAAGAATAATGTGAACCTTCAAAATGAATATGATCACTGAAGTTTGTGTGACCTGAACGGGCTCGCTGTGCTCGTATTCTAGCGATTCATTTTTTGTTATTAATTTACTTTCATAGACACAACTATAGCAAAAATTCTAGTGTTACTTAAAAGAAGTGTCTCTAAAAAATATTTATGACTCTGGATCTGGAACTCATACAACCTAAACGTGCTCTCTGCGCTCGCATCATATTGCTTATATTTTTTTTAAGTAATAAGGTTCACATAGATATTGGAAATTTATTATTGCAATAAAACCCGAAGAGCTTCTTTAACAGTTCATTTGTATTTTTTTTTGCGTCTAAATTATTAAAAATAGCAACAATCAGAACGCGAGCGCAGCGAGCACGTTTAGGAATTATTATAAAATGACACTTCAGCGTCCCTGAGAAGCTAAATTCATAAAAGATTTTTGTTGTCTAAGAATAATGTGAACCTTGAAAATGAATATGATCACTGAAGTTTGTGTGACTTGAACAAGCTCGCTGTGCTCGTATTCTAGAGATTCATTTTTTGTTATTAATTTACTTTCATAGACACAACTCTTAGCAAAAATTATATTGTTATTTAAAAGAAGTGTCTCTAAAAAATATTTATGACTCTGGATCTGGAACTCATACAACCTGAACGTGCTCTCTGCGCTCGCTTCATATTGCTTATATTTTTTTAAGTAATAAGGTTCACAGAGATATTAGAAATTTATGATTGCAATAAAACCCGAAGAGCTTTTTAACGGTTCCTTGGTATTTTTTTTTGAGACTAAATTATTAAAAATAGCAACAATCAGAACGCGAGCGCAGCGAGCACGTTTAGGAATTATTATAAAATGACACTTCAGTGTCCCTGAGAAGCTAAATTCATAAAAGATTTTTGTTGTCTAAGAATAAGGTGAACCTTCAAAATGAATATGATCACTGAAGTTTGTGTGACCTGAACGGGCTCGCTGTGCTCGTATTCTAGCGATTCATTTTTTGTTATTAATTTACTTTCATAGACACAACCACTAGCAAAAATTATATTGTCACTTAAAAGAAGTGTCTCTAAAAATATTTATGACTCTGGATCTGGAACTCATACAACCTGAACGTGCTCTCTGCGCTCGAATCATATTGCTTATATTTTTTTAAGTATTAAGGTTCACAGAGATATTGGAAATTTATGATTGCAATAAAACCCGAAGAGCTTCTTTAACGGTTCCTTTGTATTTTTTTTTTGAAATTAAATTATTAAAAATAGTAACAATCAGAACGCGAGCGCAGCGAGCACGTTTAGGAATTATTATAAAATGACACTTCAGCGTCCCTGAGAAGCTTAATTCATAAAAGGTTTTTGTTGACTAAGAATAATGTAAACCTTCAAAATAGATATGATCACTGAAGTTTGTGTGACTTGAACGGGCTCGCTGTGCTCGTATTCTAGAGATTCATTTTTTGTTATTAATTTACTTTCATAGACACAACTATAGCAAAAATTCTAGTGTTACTTAAAAGAAGTGTCTCTAAAAAATATTTATGACTCTGGATCTGGAACTCATACAACCTAAACGTGCTCTCTGCGCCCGCATCATATTGCTTATATTTTTTTAAGTATTAATGTTCACAGAAATATTAGAAATTTATGATTGCAATAAAACCCGAAGAGCTTCTTTAACGCTTCATTTGTAATTTTTTTTTGACACTAAATTATTAAAAATAGCAACAATCAGAATGCGAGCGCAGCGAGCACGTTTAGGAATTATTACAAAATGACACTTCAGTGTCCCTGAGAAGCTAAATTCATAAAAGATTTTTGTTGTCTAAGAATAATGTGAACCTTCAAAATGAATATGATCACTGAAGTTTGTGTGACCTGAACGGGCTCGCTGTGCTCGTATTCTAGCGATTCATTTTTTGTTATTAATTTACTTTCATAGACACAACTATAGCAAAAATTCTAGTGTTACTTAAAAGAAGTGTCTCTAAAAAATATTTATGACTCTGGATCTGGAACTCATACAACCTAAACGTGCTCTCTGCGCTCGCATCATATTGCTTATATTTTTTTTAAGTAATAAGGTTCACATAGATATTGGAAATTTATTATTGCAATAAAACCCGAAGAGCTTCTTTAACAGTTCATTTGTATTTTTTTTTGCGTCTAAATTATTAAAAATAGCAACAATCAGAACGCGAGCGCAGCGAGCACGTTTAGGAATTATTATAAAATGACACTTCAGCGTCCCTGAGAAGCTAAATTCATAAAAGATTTTTGTTGTCTAAGAATAATGTGAACCTTCAAAATGAATATGATCACTGAAGTTTGTGTGACTTGAACAAGCTCGCTGTGCTCGTATTCTAGAGATTCATTTTTTGTTATTAATTTACTTTCATAGACACAACTCTTAGCAAAAATTATATTGTTATTTAAAAGAAGTGTCTCTAAAAAATATTTATGACTCTGGATCTGGAACTCATACAACCTGAACGTGCTCTCTGCGCTCGCTTCATATTGCTTATATTTTTTTAAGTAATAAGGTTCACAGAGATATTAGAAATTTATGATTGCAATAAAACCCGAAGAGCTTTTTAACGGTTCCTTGGTATTTTTTTTTGAGACTAAATTATTAAAAATAGCAACAATCAGAACGCGAGCGCAGCGAGCACGTTTAGGAATTATTATAAAATGACACTTCAGTGTCCCTGAGAAGCTAAATTCATAAAAGATTTTTGTTGTCTAAGAATAAGGTGAACCTTCAAAATGAATATGATCACTGAAGTTTGTGTGACCTGAACGGGCTCGCTGTGCTCGTATTCTAGAGATCCAGTTTTTGTTATTAATTTATTGTCATAGACACAACTATTAGCAAAAATTCTACTGTTACTTAAAAGAAGTGTCTGTAAAAAATATTTATGACTCTGGATCTGGAACTCATACAACCTGAACGTGCTCTCTGCGCTCGCATCATATTGCTTAAATTTTTTTAAGTAATAAGGTTCACAGAGATATTAGAAATTTATGATTGCAATAAAACCCGAAAAGCTTCTTTAACGGTTCATTTGTATTTTTTTTTTGAGACTAAATTATTAAAAATAGCAACAATCGGAATGCGAGCACAGCAAGCACGTTTAGGAATTATTATAAAATGACACTTCAGTGTCTCCGAGAAGCTAAATTCATAAAAGATTTTTGTTGTCTAAGAATAATGTGAACCTTGAAAATGAATATGATCACTGAAGTTTGTGTGACCTGAACGGGCTCGCTGTGCTCGTATTCTATAGATTCATTTTTTGTTATTAATTTACTTTCATAGACACAACTATTAGCAAAAATGATGTTGTTACTTAAAAGAAGTGTCTCTAAAAATATTTATGACTCTGGATCTGGAACTCATACAACCTGAACGTGCTCTCTGCGCTCGCATCATATTGCTTATATTTTTTTAAGTAATAAGGTTCACAAAGATATTGGAAATTTATTATTACAATTAAGCCCGAAGAGCTTCTTTAACGGTTCATTTGTTTTTTTTTTGAGACTAAATTATTAAAAATAGCAACAATCAGAACGCGAGCGCAGCGAGCACGTTTAGGAATTATTATAAAATGACACTTCAGTTTCCATGAGAAGCTAAATTCATAAAAGATTTTTGTTGTCTAAGAATAATGTGAACCTTCAAAATGAATATGATCACTGAAGTTTGTGTGACCTGAACGGGCTCGCTGTGCTCGTTTTCTAGAGACTCATTTTTTGTTATTAATTTACTTTCATAGACACAACTATTAGCAAAAATTATATTGTTACTTAAAAGAAGCGTCTCTAAAAAATATTTATTACTCTGGATCTGGAACTCATACAACCTGAACGTGCTCTCTGCGCTCGCATCATATTGCTTATATTTTATTAAGTATTAAGGTTCATAGAGATATTAGAAATTTATGATTGCAATGAAACCCGAAGAGCTTTTTTAACGGTTCATTTGTATTTTTTTTGAGACTAAATTATTAAAAATAGCAACAATCAGAACGCGAGCGCAGCGAGCACGTTTAGGAATTATTATAAAATGACACTTCAGTGTCCCTGAGAAGCTAAATTCATAAGAGATTTTTGTTGTCTAACAATAATGTGAACCTTCAAAATGAATATGATCACTGAAGTTTGTGTGACCTGAACGGGCTCGCTGTGCTCGTATTCTTGAGATACATTTTTGGTTATTAATTTACTTTCATAGACACTTTTTAGCAAAAATTATATTGTTATTTAAAAAAAGTGTCTCTAAAAAATATTTATGACTCTGGATCTGGAACTCATACAACCTGAACGTGCTCTCTGCGCCCGCATCATATTGCTTATATTTTTTTAAGTATTAATGTTCACAGAAATATTAGAAATTTATGATTGCAATAAAACCCGAAGAGCTTCTTTAACGCTTCATTTGTAATTTTTTTTTGACACTAAATTATTAAAAATAGCAACAATCAGAATGCGAGCGCAGCGAGCACGTTTAGGAATTATTACAAAATGACACTTCAGTGTCCCTGAGAAGCTAAATTCATAAAAGATTTTTGTTGTCTAAGAATAATGTGAACCTTCAAAATGAATATGATCACTGAAGTTTGTGTGACCTGAACGGGCTCGCTGTGCTCGTATTCTAGCGATTCATTTTTTGTTATTAATTTACTTTCATAGACACAACTATAGCAAAAATTCTAGTGTTACTTAAAAGAAGTGTCTCTAAAAAATATTTATGACTCTGGATCTGGAACTCATACAACCTGAACGTGCTCTCTGCGCCCGCATCATATTGCTTATATTTTTTTTAAGTAATAAGGTTCACAGAGATATTGGAAATTTATTATTGCAATAAAACCCGAAGAGCTTCTTTAACAGTTCATTTGTAAATTTTTTTGAGACTAAATTATTAAAAATAGCAACTATCAAAATGCGAGCGCAGCGAGCACGTTTAGGAATAATTATAAAATGACACTTCAGTGTCCCTGAGAAGCTAAATTCATAAGAGATTTTTGTTGTCTAAGAATAATGTGAACCTTCAAAATGAATATGATCACTGAAGTTTGTGTGACCTGAACGAGCTCGCTGTGCTCGTATTCTAGAGATTCATTTTTTGTTATTAATTTACTTTCATAAGCACAACCACTAGCAAAAATTATATTGTTACTTACAAGAAGTGTCTCTAAAAAATATTTATGACTCTGGATCTGGAACTCATACAACCTGAACGTGCTCTCTGCGCTCGCATCATATTGCTTATATTTTTTTAAGTAATAAGGTTCACAGAGATATTAGAAATTTATGATTGCAATAAAACCCGAAGAGCTTCTTTAACGGTTCCTTTGTATTTTTTTTTTGACATTAAATTATTAAAAATAGTAACAATCAGAACGCGAGCGCAGCGAGCACGTTTAGGAATTATTATAAAATGACACTTCAGCGTCCCTGAGAAGCTTAATTCATAAAGGGTTTTTGTTGACTAAGAATAATGTAAACCTTCAAAATAGATATGATCACTGAAGTTTGTGTGACTTGAACGGGCTCGCTGTACTCGTATTCTAGAGATTCATTTTTTGTTATTAATTTACTTTCATAGACACAACTATTAGGAAAAATTATATTGATATTTAAAAAAAGAGTCTCTAAAAAATATTTATGACTCTGGATCTGGAACTCATACAACCTGAACGTGCTCTCTGCGCTCGCATCATATTGCATATATTTTTTTAAGTAATAAGGTTCACAGAGATGTTAAAAATTTATGATTGCAATAAAACCCGATGAGCTTCTTTAACGGTTCATTTGTATTTTTTATTTAGACTAAATTATTAAAAATAGCAACAATCAAAATGCGAGCGCAGCGAGCACTTTTAGGAATTATTATAAAATGACACTTCAGTGTCCCTGAGAAGTTAAATTCATAAAAGATTTTTGTTGTCTAAGAATAATGTGAACCTTGAAAATGAATATGATCACTGAAGTTTGTGTGACCTGAACGGACTCGCTGTGCTCGTATTCTGGAGATTCATTTTTTGTTATTAATTTACTTTCATAGACACAACTCTTAGCAAAAATTATATTGTTACTTAAAAGAAGTGTCTCTAAAAAATATTTATGACTCTGGATCTGGAACTCATACAACCTGAACGTGCTCTCTGCGCTCGCATCATATTGCTTATATTTTTTTAAGTATTAAGGTTCACAGAGATATTGGAAATTTATGATTGCAATAAAACCCGAAGAGCTTCTTTAACGGTTCATTTTTTTTTTGCGACTAAGTTATTAAAAATAGCAACAATCAGAACGCGAGCGCAGCGAGCACGTTTAGGAATTATTATAAAATGACACTTCACTGTCCCTGAGAAACTAAATTCATAAGAGATTTTTGTTGTCTAAGAATAATGTGAACCTTCAAAATGAATATGATCACTGAAGTTTGTGTGACCTGAACGGGCTCGCTGTGCTCGTTTTCTAGAGACTCATTTTTTGTTATTAATTTACTTTCATAGACACAACTATTAGCAAAAATTATATTGTTACTTAAAAGAAGATAAGATTGATTTTGATAAATGACATATCCTCTAAGAAAATAGAGGGCGGGTGGGCGGGGCTAGTACTCATTAAGATAAGACTGACTGTGGAAAACGACATACCCTCTGAAAAAATAGAGGGCGGGTGGGCGGGGCTTTAAGATAAGATTGATTTTGGTAAATGACATATCCTCAAAGAAAAAAAAAGGGTGGGTGGGCGGGGCAGAAACTTGCTAAGATAGAGAAGAAAAAAATAATTTGAAGAAATTAGATTGGTATAAACAGTGGCGTAGCTAATTCCACTGCGCCCCCCCGCAGTTTATAATAAGCGCCCCTATACACCAAATTTAAAAAGTAATATAAAATTAATATGAAATTACTGGTTTACCAGTAGTGGCGCCGAATAACACAGATTTACAAATCATAATAATTTTTAAAAATTGTTAATTGATTATACTAGCTTCATTCGACGTTGTCCAGAGTTCATAAATTCGCGTATGACACTGTCGAGATCTAATTTTTGGGATCGATCACACTCAATGCTCAACACAGCCAAGTTGGTTAATCGTTTTTGACTCATCGTGCTTCGCAAATATGATTTAATTAATTTTAATTTAGAAAAAGATCTTTCTGCCGTTAAAAAAATATTGTCCATAAACAGAAACTTAGCAATATGTGTAATTTTAGTTATTTTTTGCTGAATAATTTCACCAACAACAATGTTTTTAAAACTAACGATTTGCCCACAGATTGCACTAGAAATATCTTCTTCGTATTTATTTGCCAACTTTGATGCTGCCTCCACAAATTTTCGTCTGTACTATTCAACATTTCCTGTGGTTCCAGAAAAGAAAAATAGTTTCTGACGTTTTTCAAACCTATCTTTAATTTGAATATTTAAAATATCAAGAGCAGGATAGAAAACGGTTGTTTTAAATTTTTCAGTGGGATCTTTGAAAACGGTATCTTCACATAATTCGTCATGAAACAGTTTTACTTTTTTATACGTTTATTTGAAAAAGAATTGTTAATTTTCCAGGTATCAGCACATTTCCTTGATTCCTCCATTATTTGTTCAAAATTGTCACGTATACTTTGAAATTTGTCTTTTAGATGTTCCATCCATTTACAAGCCTCATCTAAAGTAATATTTGAACTCTGTAAAGTTTTTGAGACCAAATTAACATTTTCTAAAATTTTGCATTGAAATACTAATAGAGCAACAAATTCAAATGAATCCATTTTTTTACGAAGAGCTACCGCTTCATCTATTTTACTTTTCTTTTTTGATGTTAAAATAATTTCAGCTCAGAACTGTTGAGAGATTATATCTAATGGCAATTAGAGAATCAAATCTCGATGACCATCTGGTGGGGCATAACTTTTTTAAAGTTTTTTTATAACACACTTATCATTTTCTTTCATATCAATGTTGTTGTTGTTCTTGCCATCTCGGTAAACTCTCACTGAAATAGATGTATATAGCATTTATTAAATCATAAAATGCGGAAATTCCTGGTACATTCTTAACAGAATCATTAAGGACTAAATTGAGATTATGTGTAGCGCAATGAACATATTCGGCGTAATGATGTTGTTTCAAGTTCTTCTTTTTTTATACCATTTTCCCGATTTTTTAATTTTCATTTTCTCGATTCGATATCACAATTTTTCGTTTATTCAATTCTTCACATTTTCAATTCCTCGATTTTCCAATTTTAAATATTTAGATTTTACAATAATTTTCGTGTTTTCGACCGCAATTTTTCGATCTTTAAGTTTGTCAATTTTTAATCTTTCGATTTTTGAATTTTCCGTTTCTTCAATTTCTCAAGTTTTTAGATTTCTCGAAGCCTTCATTTTATACTTTTGCGTTTTTTCATTTTGAGTTTTCAATTTTACAATTTTTCTATTTTATAACTTTTCCATTGTGTTTATTCGGAAAGTAGAAAATTCGAAAAATTGAAAAATCGGAAAATTAAAAAAATTGGAAAAAATTGAAGAAACAAAAAATTGCAAAATCGATAAAACGGAAAATCGAATGGAATTTGTTTTTACGATTTTTTAACTTCGGTTTTTTAAACTTTTTAATCTGTATTTCAATTTTTCGATTTTTGGAATTTTCTGTTTCTCATATCTAGGTTTATCGATTTTTTTGAGTTTTTCGATTTTTCCGTTTATCTTTTTTTCAAGTAAATATTTCAATTTTGAATTTTCCGATTTCGGCCTATTTCGATTTCTCGATCTTTTGAAGTCTCAAGTTTTCGATTTGGATTTCTTGGTTTTTCGATTTTCAAAATTTTCGATTTTTCTAGTATATATTTTAAATTTTCGATTTTTTAAATTTTTCATTTTTCCCTTTTATAATCTTTATGTTTCGATTTCCCGATTTTAATTTTTTAATGTGTTTCAATTTTTCCATTTTTGGAATTTTCGATTTCTCATATCTCAGTTATCAATTTTAAAATTTTTTCGATTTCTCGATTTTTAAGTTTTCGCTATCTCAATTTTAAACATCGCAATTTTGGGAATTTTTCAATTTCTATATTTTTCAGATTTTCGATATTTTCATTTTCCCGATTTTGTAATTTTCATTTTCTAGATTTGATATCACAATTTTTCGTTTATTCAATTTTTCACATTTTCAATTCCTCGATTTTCCAATTTTCAATATTTAGATTTTACAATAATTTTCGTGTTTTCGACCGCAATTTTTCGATCTTCAAGTTTCTCAATTTTTAATCTTTCGATTTTTGAATTTTCCGTTTCTTCAATTTCTCAAGTTTTTAGATTTCTCGAAGCCTTCATTTTATACTTTTGTGTTTTTTCATTTTGAGTTTTCAATTTTACAATTTTTCTATTTTATAACTTTTCCATTGTATTTATTCGGAAAGTAGAAAATTCGAAAAATTGAAAAATCGGAAAATTAAAAAATTGGAAAAAATTGAAGAAACAAAAAATTGCAAAATCGATAAAAAGGAAAATCGAATGGAATTTGTTTTTACGATTTTTTAACTTCGATTTTTTAAACTTTTTAATCTGTATTTCAATTTTTCGCTTTTTGGAATTTTCTGTTTCTCATTTTTTTGAGATTTTTTTTTATTTTTTGTTTATCGATTTTTTTGAGTTTTTCGATTTTTCCGTTTATCTTTTTTTTAAGTAAATATTTCAATTTTGAATTTTCCGATTTCGGCCTATTTCGATTTCTCGATCTTTTGAAGTCTCAAATTTTCGATTTGGATTTCTTGGTTTTTCGATTTTCAAAATTTTCGATTTTTCTAGTATATATTTTAAATTTTCGATTTTTTAAATTTTTCATTTTTCCCTTTTATAATCTTTATGTTTCGATTTCCCGATTTTAATTTTTTATTGTGTTTCAATTTTTCCATTTTCGGAATTTTGATTTCTCATATCTCAGTTATCAATTTTAAAAATTTTTCGATTTCTCGATTTTTAAGTTTTCGCTATCTCAATTTTAAACATCGCAATTTTGGGAATTTCTCAATTTCTATATTTTTCAGATTTTCGATATTTTCATTTTCCCGATTTTGTAATTTTCATTTTCTAGATTTGATATCACAATTTTTCGTTTATTCAATTTTTCAAATTTTCAATTCCTCGATTTTCCAATTTTCAACATTTAGATTTTACAATAATTTTCGTGTTTTCGACCGCAATTTTTCGATCTTTAAGTTTCTCAATTTTTAATCTTTCGATTTTTGAATTTTCCGTTTCTTCAATTTCTCAAGTTTTTAGATTTCTCGAAGCCTTCATTTTATACTTTTGCGTTTTTTCATTTTGAGTTTTCAATTTTACAATTTTTCTATTTTATAACTTTTCCATTGTATTTATTCGGAAAGTAGAAAATTCGAAAAATTGAAAAATCGGAAAATTAAAAAATTGGAAAAAATTGAAGAAAAAAAAATTACAAAATCGATAAAAAGGAAAATCGAATGGAATTTGTTTTTACGATTTTTTAACTTCGATTTTTTAAACTTTTTAATCTGTATTTCAATTTTTCGCTTTTTGGAATTTTCTGTTTCTCATTTTTTTGAGATTTTTTTTTTATTTTTTGTTTATCGATTTTTTTGAGTTTTTCGATTTTTCCGTTTATCTTTTTTTTAAGTAAATATTTCAATTTTGAATTTTCCGATTTCGGCCTATTTCGATTTCTCGATCTTTTGAAGTCTCAAGTTTTCGATTTGGATTTCTTGGTTTTTCGATTTTCAAAATTTTCGATTTTTCTAGTATATGTATATTTTAAATTTTCGATTTTTTAAATTTTTCATTTTTCCCTTTTATAATCTTTATGTTTCGATTTCCCGATTTTAATTTTTTATTGTGTTTCAATTTTTCCATTTTTGGAATTTTCGATTTCTCATATCTCAATTATCAATTTTAAAAATTTTTCGATTTCTCGATTTTTAAGTTTTCGCTATCTCAATTTTAAACATCGCAATTTTGGGAATTTTTCAATTTCTATATTTTTCAGATTTTCGATATTTTCATTTTCCCGATTTTGTAAATTTCATTTTCTTGATTTTATATCACAATTTTTCGTTTTTCCATTATCTTTATTTTTTCAATGTTTCTTTGGATTTTATAATTTTTTGTTTATTCAATTTTTTACATTTTCAATCTTTGATTTTTTAAGTTCATGATTTCCAATTTTTTTATATTTCGAAGCTTTCATTTTGTACTTTTTCAGTTTTACAATTTTTCTATTTTATAATTTTTCGATTTTGTTTATTCGAAAAGTTAAAAACTCGAAAAAATGAAAAATTGAAACAATGAAAAACTAAAAACCGAGAAACTTAAAAATCTAAAAAAAAATTAATGAATCGAAGAATGGGAAAGAAGAAAAACCATTCGAATTGAAAAATTGGAAAATCCAAAAATTGTAAAATCGAAAAATTATAGAATCTTGAAAATTGTAAAGTCCAAAAACTGTGACATTCAAACACCGAAAAATTGAAAAAGTGAACAACTTTAAAAATTATAATTATTAAGAGTGTTACATAATTAAAATGAAAACTAGAAAAACGGCAAATGAAAAATTAAAAAAACGGAAAATTGAAAGCAGAAAATTGAAAAAATAAAGAAAATTAAAAACCCACAGGAAAAATTGCAAATCAAAAATTTACGAAATTAAAAACTGTAAACTCGTGAAATTTGCAAACTCTAAAATTTGAAACATCTAAAAGTTGGAAAATCAAAAACTGAAAAATCGAGAAATCGAAAATTTTCAAAAATCGAAAGATTGAAAAATTGAAATTTTAGAAAATCGAAAAACCGAGGAATTCAAACTGAAAAAAGATCGAGAATTCAAGATGTCGAAAAATCTAAATATCTAAAATTTAAAAAATAGAAAAATTACAATAACGAAAAATTTAACATTTAAAAAAAACACAAAATCAAAAAGTCGAAAAATCGAGAAATTGAGAAATGAAAATTTAGAAAAACCAAAAATTGAAAAGCATAAAAAAAATTAAAATCGGGTATTCGGAACGTAAAAAAATAAAATCGAAAAATTGAAAAATTTTAAATTTAAAAATTCGAAAACTTGAAAAACCGAAAAACTGAAGAAATGAAAAACCAAAAAATCGACAAATTGAAAAATCTCAAAACTGAAAAGTCGAAAAATTGAAAAACCCAAAAATCGATTTCCGGTAAGTCGAAAAATCAAAATTTAAAAAGCTGAAAAATGAAAATATCAAAAAACTGAAAAATATAGACATTCTCAAAATTGAAATGTTGAAAAATTGAGAAATCGAAAACTTGAAAAAAAGAACGAAAAGTAAAAACATTTTAAAATCGAAAAAACGAAAAATCGAGATGTAAGAAATCGAAAATTCTAAAATCGAAAAATTGGAATACACGTTAAAAAGGTTAAAATCGGGAGATCGAAGCATAACAAAACATAAAATCGAAAAATGGAGAATTTTAAAAATCTAAAAACTTGAAATAAAAAATTGAAAAATGGAAAAGCCGAGAATTCGAAATTAAAAAATCGGAAAATTTAAAACTGAAATACATATTTTAACTTAAAAAAACGATAAATCAAAATATTCAAAATTCGAAAAATCAGAAATTTTAAAAATCGAAAGATCGAGAAATCGATATATCAAAAAAGTGAAAAATTTTAAATTAAAAAATTGGAGATATTGAAAAATCCCAAAATTGGAACAACGAAAACTTGAGAAATCGAAAAACTGAAAAATCGATAAATTGGAAAGAGGAAAAATCGAAAAATCAAAGAATTGATTAATAGAGAAATTGAGAAATGTAAAAATGAATTTTGTTTTAAATTGCAAAAATTGTAATAATAACTGAAATATCGAAAAATTAAGTAAACTAAAAATCGAGAAATCAAGAAATCGAAAAATTGTAATTCAATTTTGTTTTATTTTTCCACAAAAATTTCGATGTCGAAGATAAAAATTCAGCACGGATTCATAGACCATAGGTACACTGTTACTTTTTTTTTAACTTACATAACATTTATTTGACAAAATTGTAGAACTGAAGAAATTAATACAGTTAAATGAGTCACTTTTCAATATTTCAAACTTACTTTACAAACATTCCAAAAACACAGTAAATACATATAAAAATAAATTTTGAAGTAACCTCATCAACCTGACTTGATGGCAAAATTTCAGTGCAGTCAATTACTAAGTAAGACGAAAACGGGAGATCTACTTTTTCATAGTGTAACGGTTATGAAACGTCGCGAAAACATCCAACACTTGTAAAAATTGGACAGAAACCGGTCTATGTTATTTAGACAGAACTTACCTCGCCTCAAGTACAGTAGAATACACCACAGCTTTTCTTATTAATTACTTATAACTCAAATTAACATTTTAAATTACTCGCCTTGTGCAAAAAATATTGTTCTATTTTAGTCTATTCTAAGATCTAGCACGTGCACTTTCCAACATTCAACACTGAAAGCACTAATATACAAAATCTTTGAAACAATAAATCTGGAAAAGCTCTCATTGAAAGCTCTCGACCAGAAATATTTATAACCAAAATACGACTAGGTACAACAATATTTGCACAATCTACGTGACGATTCAGTCGTTTTAGACGAATTAGATAAGAGCTTCACGTGAGAATAATCACATCAGAGTCCTCCAATTAAGTAACTAACTTTAATGCTGTGTTGTGCTGAATTTTATTTTTCATACACGCAGACTCATAAAATTACATTACCACAACATAATTTCTGCTGGATTGGTAATCTCACGGTGATAATTACCGTTCTAATCGCCAAGGAAATATTTATTTTCATTATGAAGCCACGGTTTTAAATATTTCTGCCGTAAGGCTCACTATTGCTCGGGTTTCTAATCAGCGTAATTTTTTACCATTGAAATAAAAACCGGTGGCTAGCCGATAATGATAGTGAGTATTAATTAAACACAACTAGTCAGAGGTGATTTGATTTTAATTGATTTTATCGCCAATCGGGGACTGATCACGTTGTGATAACTTGGAAAATGCAAGTTTGTTTTCCCGGATTATCAGTTATGCACACTTCTGTTTTTACTCTGATAACCTCAATTTTAAAGTGAATGGCGTTGGTTGAAGTTGGCAGGAGCGTATTAAACAATTTTATCACAATGTCAACTTATTAGAACTCGCTAGTTGTACAAACAGAGTCACCTGTAACGTCAATGAGTTTCAAATTGCAATAAAACAATACAAAAAAATGCAAATAAACTTGTATTCGAATCAACAACAACATGATTCTGCAGATTGTTGATGTATTGTATTCCGATCTAGATAACGTAATATGCGTTAACAACACAACAAATCATTTTTCGTTTTTGAATCATGCAGAAAAAAATACACCTACCGCATCTTCCGCAGAAGTTCGGCATGATTTTGAATACACTTTATTGTTATTTTATAGATCGAAAGATCTTATCGCAAGCTATATAATATTGATTTTAATACTGAAGTAAGTGTGTCGAGACTTTTCCTTTATTATATTTCTCTAATGTATGATGCATGTTGTGCATTAATCGTTATTACTCCATTTATTGCGGCTATTTTCATAGTTTTTGCAATCAAAGTCCACCATAGACGTAAACAAATGTGGTTATACCCGTCCTGTGGTCATTAATTAGAATATTAAATAAAGCATAATCGTAAAATCAACAAGTTCGACCAAATAAAATCGATTTCAAAATTAATTCAGTACATAGAAACACAACCATAGGAAACCTTTTTCGTTCTGGTATTATTTATAGAACGCTCCCGCAAAAATGAAGAAAACCAGCTACAGTTGATTTATATTTATTGATCCAAAAGTCGGAATACATAAGCAAATATGCAAATCTGCTAAGTCATAATCTTGTTTTACAGGAAAAATATTATAAATAATTGGATAAAAAGATTAAATCGGCGTTTTTTGTTTGTTCTTGTTTGGTCAAAACATCGACGCTGACATGGAAAAAATTGAAAACCTTGAGGTTTGGTTAACAAATTTTTGTCCAGGCGGAAGTGAGTTTTCGGAATTTAAAAATAATTGCAAATTATAATAAGATAACGCATCGAAATTTACAAACTTTGTTTTGGATACGTTAAATCAGTTAATAATTAAAGTAACGTTCCATAAAATGTGAGTGTCAAGATGCTGATGTTTAAACTATCCAAATGGATAATTACATAACTTAATTTTTCTATTTTGGAATAACTCTATCCATTAAAGTTAGACAACTTGATGGATCGATGATGTATAACTGGTTGCCTGCCATCAACTTAAACAAACAAGGACTGTTTGGTGGGCTTATAATTATAATAAATCAACAAGTCAAATATTTGCAATGCAATGCATTTTTTTTACAGAATGTAAATCAAAAATTAAAGTGGCAGAATAAGTAAGTAAGTAAGTTTAGGTCAAGTGAAGTCACGAGTCAAATGCATTTGAACAAAACTCGACTTAAAATTCTCTACAAAAACTTAGGTGTGTGCTAAATACCTTATTTTTTTAATTAATTCTAACCATATAATTGATTAAACATACTTAATGACAAACATTGAAGGTTAAAGGTCGTAGTACGCGTAGAACGGTCAAATTTTGAGGTCATAATGTACCCACTTCCGACAGTTGTTAAAAATGCAAAAATATAAGTTGATATTGATCGTCTAGAACAGTCTTATTAATAAGTGCACAATATCGTGACTAAACAAGGCGAAGGTTTAAAAAACAAAAATTTAATAATAATAATAATAATAAAAACAAACAAGGCGGATTCATAAAGCACCAGAATAAAAAAAATATATTTTTCACTTTGTCTATAATAAATTGTCGTTATTTGACCTACTCCTAAACAATAATAGACTTATATACATCATGCTGAAATTTCGAATAATTTTTTGTTACTAAATCTTGCGGTTTTTAATTAGGAAGTAAAAATCTAGAAACCTACTTCTGCAAAAAAAAAAAATTAAGCATTTTTTGCTCAACATTCCATCTGAAATAAGGATGTCGTTGCGGTAGCCGTAAAAATTGTACCGCTAATCAAACACTGAAGCATAAAAATAAATATTGAACCTTTCAGTTTCTAGTTTATAATCGTAGTACTTTTTCTTATTGTCTTCCCAAGCCCCAAGTCACTTAACCCAGTGGTTTAAGTTACGTTAATAAATACACCTAAATTAATTTGAAAATTGAATATTTTTTTTTTGACAGACAGTATTGCCATGGATTAATGTAGATGCGACATACAGGCTGATTTTGCAAAACCACCCTTATTGACATTGGAGTCCTCAACCGCCAAAGACAAGCGCCAAATTTAAGTCGATAAATGTACTAATCGAAAAATCGTAACCTTGAAAAATCGAAATATCGAAGAACTGAAAATCGAAAAATGAAACATCAGAAAATCGAAAAAATGTAAAATTTAAAAATCTAACATTTAAAAACCGAACAACGAAAAATCGAGAAATCGAAAAACAAAAAAATGGAAAACTGGAAAAACTGAGAAACCGAAATGGACCAAAAAAAAAAAAATTGAAAAACTGATAAATCGACCTGACCTGAACAATAAAATCTCGATAAATCGGGAATGAAAACTTAACAAATCGAAAAATTGAAAAACAGAAAATCTAAAACCAGGAAGTTGAAAAATCGAAAGATTAAGAAATATTGAAAAATTAAAATATCAAAAGATTGAAAAATCTAAAATTTAAAAATCCAAAAATTAAAAAATCGAAAAAGTAAAAGGAAGACACATCGAAAAATCCAAAAGTCAAAAATAGAAAAGCCGAAGAATTGAAATATTGAAAAATCCTAAAACTGAAATATCTAAAAACTGAAAAATCTAAAAATCAAAAAAGTGATGTCGAAAAATAGAAAATTAAAAAAATCGAAAAATTGAAAAATCAAAAACCTGAAAAATCAAAAAATTAAAAAACTGAAGAACAGGAAAATCGAAACACTCGAACGTCAAGAAATGGGAAAATGAAAACATCGATTAATTGAAAAATCGAAAAATTGAGAGTTTATGAAAGTCAAATTTGAAAAATTAAAAAATCGAAAATTTGACAAAATGACAATTGAAAAACAGAAAATCTAAAACCGGGAAGTCGAAAAATCGAAAGATTAAGAAATCGAAACATTTGATAAATTGAAATATGAAAAAATGGAAAACTGGAAAAACTGAGAAACCGAAATCGGCCAAAATAAAAAATTTAAAAACTGATAAATCGAAAACCTGAACAATCAAATCTCGATAAATCGAGAATGAAAAATTAACAAATCGAAAAATTGAAAAACAGAACATCTAAAACCAGAAAGTCGAAAAATCCAAAGATTAAGAAATATTGAAAAATTAAAATATTAAAAGATTGAAAAATCTAAAATTTAAAAATCCAAAAATTGCAAAATCGAAAAAGTAAAAAGGTAGACACATCGAAAAATCCAGAAGTCAAACATAGAAAAGCCAAAGAATTGAAATATTGAAAAATCCTAAGACTGAAATATCTAAAAACTAAAAAATCTAAAAATCAAAAAAGTGAAGTCGAAAAATAGAAACCTTAAAAAATCGAAAAATTGAAAAATCAAAAACCTAAAAAATCAAACAATTAAAAAACTGAAGAACAGGAAAATCGAAACACTCGAAGGTAAAGAAATGTGAAAATCAAAACATCGATTAATTGAAAAATTGAAAAATCGAAAAATTGAGAGTTTACGAAAGTCAAATTTGAAAAATTAAAAAATCGAAAATTTGACAAAATGACAATTGAAAAACAGAAAATCTAAATCCGGGAAATCGAAAAATCAAAAGATTAAGAAATCGAAACATTTGAAAAATTCGAAAACTTGAAAAATTCAAATATCCAAGAACTGAACTGAAACATCGAGAAATCGGAAATTCTAAAATTTTAAAAATTAAAAAATCGAAAATTTAAAAATCGAAAAATTGAAAAATCGAAAAAGTAAAATAATCAACACATTGAAAAATCCAGGAGTCAAAAATCGAAATATTGAAAAATCCCAAAACTGAGACATCCAAACTCTGAAAAATGAAAGAAAAACTGAGAAATGGAAAACCTGAAAAATCCGAAAATTGAAATATCCAAAAACTGAGAACCTAAAAAGTCGAAAAATTGAGCAATCGAAAAATCCAAAACGTGGAAGTCGAAAAATCGAAACCTTAAAAAACTAAAAAATGAAAAATCGAAAAATCAAAGAATTGTAAAACAGGAATATCTAAATCGTCCAAAGTCAAGAAATGGGAAAAATCAAAACATCGATTAATTGAAAAATCGAAAAATTGACAGTTTAATTATCAAATTTGAAAAATTGAAAAATCGAGAAATCGAAAAATCTAAAATTTTAAATATTGAAAAATTAAGATATCAAAAAACTGAAAAATCTAAAATTTAAAAATGGAAAAATGGAAAAATGGAAAAAACGACAATTGAAAAACAGACAATCTAAAACCAGGAATTCGAAATATCGAAAGATTAAGCAATCGAAACATCTGAAAAATTGAAATATGGAAGAGCTAAAATGAAAAATCGAGAAATTGAAAAATCTAAAATTTTAAATATTGAAAAATTAAAATACCAAAAAATTGAGACATCTAAAATTTAAAAATCGAAAAAGTCAAAAGTCGACACATCGAAAAATCCAGAAGTGGGAAAGTCAAAGAACAGAAATATTGAAAAATCTCAAAACTGAAATATCGAAAAACTGAAACATGAAAGAAAAACTGATGAATCGAAAAACTGAAAAATCCCAAAATTGAAACATCCAAAAACTGAGAACCTAAATAATCGAAAAATTGAGAAATCGAAAAATCAAAAAAGTGAAGTCGAAATATCGAAACTTTAAAAAATCGAAAAATTGAAAAATCAAAAACCTGCAAAATCGTAAGATCGAAAAATTGAATAATAAGTAAACTGGAAAATCCCAAAACTGAAATGTTCAAAAACTGAGAAATTAAAAAATTGAAAAATTGAGAAATCGAAAAATCAAAAGATCAAGAAATCGTGGAGTCGAAAAGTCGAACAATTGAGAAACCGAAATAGTCTAAAATCGAAAAGATAAAAATTGAACAATTTATAAATTGAGAAATTGACAATCAAAATATCGAAAATCCAAATCTCGATAAATCGAGAAATCAAAAAACTTAAAAATTCTAAAAATTGAAAAATTTGGAGATTGAAAGATCAAGAGAACGTGAAATCGAAAAGTGATGAAGTCGAAAAATCGAAAAATAGAGAAATCGACAAACAAAAAGTTTAAAGTTGAAAAATTGGAAAAGCGGAAAAATCAAAAAACGAAAAAATGGAAAACTGGAAAAACTGAAAAACCGAAATAGGCCAAAATAAAAAATTGAAAAAATGATAAATCGAAAACCTGAACAATCAAATCTCGATAAATAGGGAATGAAAAATTAACAAATCGAAAAATTGAAAAACAGAACATCTAAAACCAGGAAGTCGAAAAATCGAAAGATTAAGAAATATTGAAAAATTAAAATATCAAAAGACTGAAAAATCTAAAATTTAAAAATCCAAAAATTGAAAAATCGAAAAAGTAAAAAGTTAGACAGATCGAAAAATCCAGAAGTCAAAAATAGAAAAGCCGAAGAATTGAAATATTGAAAAATCCTAAAACTGAAATATCTAAAAACTGAAAAATGTAAAAATCAATAAAGTGAAATCGAAAAATAGAAACCTTAAAAATCGAAAAATTGAAAAATCAAAAACCTCAAAATTCAAGAAATTAAAGAACTGAAGAATAGGAAAATCGAAACACTGGTCAATAAATGGGAAAATCAAAACTTCGATTAATTGAAAAATCGAAAAATTGAGAGTTTATGAAAGTCGAAAATTTGACAAAATGACAATTGAAAAACAGAAAATCTAAAACCGGGAAGTCGAAAAATCAAAAGATTAAGAAATCGAAATATTTGAAAAATACCAAAACTTGAAAAATTTAAATATCGAAAAACCGAACTGAAAAATCGAGAAATCGAAAAATCTAAAATTTTAAAAACTAAAAAACCTCAAATTTAAAAACCCAAAAATTGAAAAATTGAAAAAATAAAATAATCAACACATCGAAAAATCCAGGAGCCAAAAAACGAAAAGTCGAAGAATCGAAATATTGAAAAATCCCAGAACTGAGATATCCAAAAACTGAAAAATGAAAGAAATACTGAAAAATGGAAAACCTGAAAAATTCGAAAACTGAAATAACCAAAAACTGAGAACCTAAAAAATCAAAAAGTGAGCAATTGAAAAATCCAAAAAGTGAGGTCGAAAAATCCAAACCTTAAAAAAAACTAAAAAAGGAAAAATGGAAAAATTAAAGAATTGAAGAACTGAAGAACAGGAAAATCGATTACTCTCGAAAATCAAGAAGTGGGAAAATCACAACATCGATTAATTGAAAAATCGAGAAATTAACAGTTTAAATGTCAAATTTGAAAAATTGATAATACGACAATTGAAAAGCAGAAAATCTAAAACCGAGTCAACAAATCGAAAGATTAAGAAATCGAAAAATTTGAAAAATTGAAATATGGAAGAGCTGAAATGAAAAATCGAAAAATCTAAAATTTTAAATTTTGAAAAATTAAAATACCAAAAAATTGAGAAATCTAAAATTTAAAAATCGAAAAAAGTAAAAAGTCGACACATCGAAAAATGCAGAAGTCAAAAATGGAAAAGTCGAAGAACAGAAATATTGAAAAATCCCAAAACTGAAATATCGAAAAACTGAAACATGAAAGAAAAACTGATGAAGCGAAAAACTGAAAAATCCCAAAACTGAAATATCCAAAAACTGAGAACCTAAAGAATCGAAAAACTGAGAAATTAAAAAATTGAAAAATTGAGAAATCGAAAAAAATTGAACAATTTATAAATTGAGAAATTGACAATCAAAATATCGAAAAATCTAAATCTCGATAAATCGAGAAATCAAAAAACTTAAAAATTCGAAAAATTGAAAAATTGAGAGATTGAAAGATCAAAAGAACAAGAAATCGAAAGGCGATGAAGTCGAAAAATCGAAAATAGAGAAATCGACAAACAAAAAGTTAAAAAATTGGAAAAGCGGAAAAATAAAAAAACTAAAAAATGGAAAACTGGAATAACTGAAAAATCGAAATCGGCCAAAATAAAAAATTGAAAAACTGATAAATCGAAAACCTGAACGATCAAATCTCGATAAATCGGTTATGAAAAATTAACAAATCGAAAAATTGAAAAGCAGAACATCTAAAACCAGGAAGTCGAAAAATCGAAAGATTAAGAAATATTGAAATATTAAAATATGAAAAGATTGAAAAATCTAAAATTTATAAATCCAAAAATTGAAAAATCGAAAAAGGCAAAAGGTTGACACATCGAAAAATAGAGAAGTCAAAAATAAAAAAGCCGAAGAATTGAAATATTGAAAAATCCCGAAATTGAAATATCTAAAAACTGAAAAATCTAAAAATCAAAAACGTGAAGTTGAAAAATAGAAACCTTAAAAAATCGAAAAATTGAAAAATCCCAAAACCGAGATATCCAAAAACTGAAAAATGAAAGATAAACTGAAAAATGGAAAACCTGAAAAATCCGAAAACTAAAATTTCCAAAAACTGAGAACTTAAAAAGTCGAAAAATTGAGCAATCAAAAAATCCAAAAAGTGAAATCGAAAAATCGCAACCTTAAAAAAACTAAAAAATGAAAAATCGAAAATTTAAAGAATTGAAGAACACGAATATCGAAACCCTCGAAAGTCAAGAAATAGGAAAATCAAAACATCGGTTAATTGAAAAATCGAAAAATTAAGAAATCGAAACATTTGAAAAATTGAAATATGGAAAAGCTGAACTGAAAAATCGAGAAATCGAAACATCTAAAATTTTAAAAACTAAAAAACCTAAAATTTAAAAATCGAAAAATTGAAAAATCGAAAAAGTAAGATAATGAACCCAACGAAAAATTCAGGAGTCAAAAAACGAAAAGTCGAAGAATCGAAATATTGAAAAATCCGAAAACTGAGATATCCAAAAATTGAAAAATGAAAGAAAAACTGAAAAATAGAAAACCTGAAAAATCCGAAAACTGAGAACCTAAAAAGTCGAAAAATTGAGCAATCGAAAAATCCAAAAAGTGAAGTCGAAAAATCAAAACCTTAAAAAAACTAAAAAATTGGTCTAAAGAGTTTAGACAGTACTTCCCTCGCTATCGGAAACTTGACGACTGCATGCCTATTGTGTTTTTTTTTTCTCATTACATTTTTGTAGTGGGAATTTAAAAAAAAATTGTGATGACGTCATCAACATTTTTGCAAGGACACGTATATCAGTTGGGATAGATGTAGTGTAATACTAAGAATAAAATTATTGTATTCCCAAATTTTCGGGAAAATGAATTGGGTCGTTTTGAATATTGATTTCTTATAATCAATAAAATAACGAAACAATTTACTCACGTATACGGCGCCGGTGTGTAATATCTAGAGAGCGAATTTCTGTCGGGCTAGGCAAGGCCAAACTCGGTACGGCTCGCACGGGATGCGAATTCATTGCGGTTGCGGACTGCACTTCGTTTATTTGAGATTAGAATAACGCTGTTTCGTTGCACTCTGCTGTTAATTCCCGTTCTCATTTACTTAGCCGTTTGATTAATAAATCGTTAATTATATTTATGGAATTAGTACCGATTAAATTTGGTGATTATCTATCACCCGGCGATCCAGCACGTCCCCCCCTATAATCGTGACGTAGCCCGACACAAATCCGCTGTCTAGTAATATGAGGGGCAACTGAAAATCGTTTATGTATAAACATTCTTAATTTAAGATGATAAGCGTAACAGCATACGTGAGACTCAAACAGAGAAACTGTAAACAAAACGACCATCGGTTTTATTGCTTCGACTTCCGCTTATTATATAAAACATTGGCTTTTATTTTAATTCTTGACGGTGAAATTCACAATTGGTTGATAATAAACATGTCTATTCTACGTTCGCGGCACCAAGTGAACGCATAAAACAAATGCAGGTCTGTAATGTTAAAGTCGATGTAAATAAGCGTGCTACCCTTATGTTTCAACCGAGTTTTTCCTTTAACAAATTTTGTGTCTACCAAATTGGGTTGGTTGGGGTGTAATACTAATAATAAGTGTTGCCTTTAATTTAATCAATAAAATAAATTGACTTCATTAATTTTTTTGAACCACCTCTTAAGAAAATCTAAAAAATATGAATGAAATGATAAATCACAAGTACAAACTTTGTTTGCATTTTAGATAGGATTTATTCAGCAAAATTTAAGGTTGACGTCATCAATTTTTTTAGGAGGGATGAACAAATACATTTTGAACAAAAGTTTACCATGCTTATAATAACTTTAAAATATTCCCAAGATTTCAAAGCATTCGGTTTTGTAATTCCTGATTAAATCGATAAAATAAATTCACGCATTCATTAATTTTTTTGAGTCACCCTGCATATGCAAATCCAAAAATATGAATGGAATGATAAATCACAAGTACAGACTCATCATATTTTGGACATTTTAGATACGATTTATTCGGCAAACTTTTGAGCTGACGTCATCAGTTTTTTGTAGAAGATAACCAAATATATTTTGACTAAACATTTATTATGCTCTTTATAACCTTAAAACATCTGCAAGATTTCAAGGCATTCGGTTTTGTAGTTCCTGATTAAATTAATAAAATAAATTTACGCATTCATTAATTTGTTTGAGTCACCCTGTATATGCAAATCGAAAAAATTTGAATGGAATGATAAATCACAAGAAGAGACTCACCATATTTTGTACATTTTAGATAGGATTTATTCAGCAAAATTTTGTGGTGACGTCATAAATTTTTTAGGGGGGACGACCAAATACGTTTTGATCAAAAATTTACCATGCTTATGATAATTTTAAAATATCTTCAAGATTTCGAAGCATTCGGTTTTGTAGTTCCTGAGTAAATCAGTAAAATAAATTTACGCTTTCATTTATTTTCTTGAATCACCCTGTATATCCAAATCCAAAAAATATGAATGGAGTGATAGATCACAAGTACAGACTGATCATATTTTGTACATTTTAGATATGATTTATTCGGCAAATTTTCGAGCTGACGTCATCAAGTTTTTGGAGGGGATAAGCAAATATATTTTGACTAAACATTTATTATGCTCTTTATAACCTTAAAGCATCTGCAAGATGTCAGAGCATTCCGTTTTGTAGTTCCTGATTAAATCAATAAAATATATTTACGCATTCATTAATTTTTTTGAGTCACCCTGTATATGCAAATCCAAAAAATATGAATGGAGTGATAGATCACAAGTACAGACTCATCATATTTTGTACATTTTAGATATGATTTATTCCACAAACTTTTGAGCTGACGTCATCAAGTTTTTGGAGGGGATAAGCAAATATTTTTTGACTAAAGATTTATGATGCTCTTTATAGCCTTAAAACATCTGCAACATTCCAAAGCATTCTGGTTAGCAGATTAAAAATTAAATTTCAAAATGTTGTTTTATAATTTTGATTTTTTTTCCAAAAAGCTGGACGTTTCGGGTGAAAAGTCGATTCAGAGTTGTAAACTACATGTGTAGAACTATGTTATTTTATACAATTGAAAACCCATTTACTATGTACAATTTTGAAGTGACGTCATCGCATTAGTGGTGAGCATGATTAGACAAATTTTGGTTAGCGTTTTACCATCTACATGATATTCTTAATATAAGTACAAAATTTCACAACAATCGGTCGAGTACTTTCGGAGATTATCTGTCTAATAAAAATCCGGGACGGCAGACGGACAAACGGACAGACGGACAGACGGACAGACGGACAGACGGACAGACGGACGGACAGACGGACGGACAGACGGACGGACAGACGGACGGACAGACGGACGGACGGACAGACGGACGGACAGACGGACGGACAGACGGACAGACGGACGGAAATAGGAGACCTATTTCTACGTTTTCTAGGGGTCATGAAAGATCGAGAAAACGTAAAAGTAGAGAGTCGGCCGACGGACTCGATTACAATACTTCCTTTGCTTACGCTCGGGAAGTAAAAATGAAAGAACACGGTGGGCGGGGTTAAGTTTAACTTTTTTCTACAATCTTTTATTTACAGACAGTAACCCCGCCCGCCCACCCTCTATTTTATTAGAATCTATTTTATTAGCGTAATTTGTCAAAATTAGGCTTTTTTAAAATCAAATTTTATGGGTATAATTTTTCAGAAAAGCAGTATTTGTTGGGCTGTATTTCAGAAGCGAGGGAAGTTCTGTCGAAATAGCCTTCGACCAATTTTTTAGCCTATACATTGTAAATTGACAAATATAAACAATGTCTAGAAAAAGATTTCTATGAATATTTTAGTTGCCAATAATACATTGATAAATTAAAGATTTAAATTGTGACGTCGGGAATCGTGACGTCACGACATATTCAAACAAAGGAATAGCTTCTCGAACATTCCCGAACGTGTTGTTGCGTCAGCCAACCAGTATTTAACAATTTTTTTAGCCTGTACATTGTAAATTAACAAATATAAACAAACAATGCCTAAAAAGATGTATATAAACATTTTAGTTGTTATTAATATATTGATAAATTAAAGATTCATATTGTGACGTCGCGAATCGTGACGTCACGACGTATTCAGACAAAGGAATAGCTTCCCGAACATTCGCGAACGTCTTGTTGCGTCAGCCAACCGGTATTTAACCAATTTTTTAGCCTGTACATTGTAAATTAACAAATATAAACAAACAATGTCTAAAAAGATTTATATAAACATTTTAGTTGCTAATAATACATTGATAAATCAAAAATTCATATTGTGACGTGGCGAATCGTGACGTCACGACGTATTCAAACAAAGGAATAGCTTCTCGAACATTCGCGAACGTGTTGTTGCGTCAGCCAACGGGTATTCAACCAATTTTTTAGCCTGTACATTGTAAATTAACAAATATAAACAAACAATGTTTAAAAAGATTTATATAAACATTTCAGTTGCCAATAATACATTGATAAATTAAAGATTTAAATTGTGACGTCGGGAATCGTGACGTCACGACATATTCAAACAAAGGAATAGCTTCTCGAACATTCCCGAACGTGTTGTTGTGTCAGACAACCAGTATTTAACAATTTTTTTAGCCTGTACATTGTAAATTAACAAATATAAACAAACAATGTTTAAAAAGATTTATATAAACATTTCAGTTGCTAATAATACATTGATAAATTAAAGATTCATATTGTGACGTCGCAAATCGTGACGTCACGACGTATTCAGACAAAGGAATAGCTTCCCGAACATTCGCGAACGTCTTGTTGCGTCAGCCAACCGGTATATATACAGGTCGGCGGCCACTTTTGGGCAGTCTGAGTTGAACGTTCACCACGTGAAGACGTCTGTTCCGAATAAGGAAAGTAAGGAAACAATTTCGCAACTAAGTGGCGAATTTATTTATTTATTTATTTATTTTTAAAATTATTCGTTGTGTATAATAACACATGGTGATAAATGACAGATTTACAATTATTAATGAAATCAACTCGTGCAAACACTGCTAAGAAACTATCATGACACAATTAAATAATATTTAAACAATTCAATTTGTTTAAACATTGTTGAATTGCAATTTTCCGGGCAAAGTATGAAAAATAATTTTAGTAATCTCATGGTGACACACCATGACGTCACTGTCACGTGACCACTTGAGCAAAGGCACGGCTTCGGTCCGTTGTGTTCAGTTTTGATTTCGATCTGGTGGCAGCAACGTCGGAGCATTCGGAGCCCCGTTCTGGCGTAAAACTACCACGTTTTCGCGAATTTCTAATTCATTGATAATAAATATTAATGAAAATGTTCTGCATTAGCTCTGTGAACACGAAACAAAGTGTGCATTTTTCCAAAAATTCCCAAAAACGGAGTAAATACGGTTGTAGTTTTAATTTTTAGTATACTGTTTAAATATGATAAGTATTAATTAATATAATTAAAGCCGTTTTCCTACAAACGTGAACATATTAAAAACGTGCAATGTTCCAGTCATAATATGAAAAATAATGTTTGCAATCTCATCGTGATGTTTGATGACATCACTGTCACGAGAGCCACCTGAACAAATATTGCGGTTTTCGGTTAGTTTTGATTTCGGTCTGGTGGCAGCAACATCTTAGCATTCGGAGCTCCGTTTTCGCTTAAAAGTAGCCCGTGTTCGCGAATTTCTAATTTATTGTTTTTCTCATGGCAAGACGCACTCCAGACCTCCTCGTATTGTTTGGTTCTTGCTGGGCAACAACAACGAGCGAGCACAGTCATCGCTCTTTGGTGGCAAACGTGGAGAATTTTGTATATTGTAACTTTTGTAATTGAACCATTTTGTACTGTATATTGTATGTGTTACTAACTTAACTTGGGTCTTGCCAATTTAGCTCCAGTGGTGCAAATGCTTTGTTTTCACGGTGCATTTGCTTGGGTTTTAATTTTGCAACAGTGCATTCTTTGGTTCCGAGACTGAATTCTCCATGTCGTCAGACGCTTTGGCCTGGGGGGGTTCTCTGGGCCCTTAGACGCTGGGTCATCATCCTAAAAGGATGAGGTTCATCATTCCAAAGGGATGAGGTCAGTCGGCCCTGTATCTATGCGGCTGCGTTCTCCCTTGGGCGTGTGAGCGCTGCGACCTATAGATTTCGTTTCGAGTTCCATCGGTGTGCTTGCTTGGGTTTTTATTTTGCAACAGCGCATCCTTTGGTTCCAGGTCTGAATTCTCCATGTCGTCAGGAGCTCTTGGTCTGGGGGGGTTCTGTTGGCCCTTAGACGCTGGGTCGCATCATCCTATAAGGATGAGGTCAGTCGGCCTTGGATTTATGCGGCTGCATTCCTGCCTTGGGCGAACGAGCACTGCGACCAATAGATTTCGTTCCGAGTTCCATCGGTGTGCTTGCTTGGGTTTTCATTTTGCAACATTCTCAATTTTTGGTGCAATTTCTTCCGGTGATGAATTGGGTACTAACTTTGCATTTGTTTTGTATCTAAATTGTATCTGTATCTGTAGTGTATTCTGTATTGTAGTTAGATTGTAGGTACCTGTATTGTATTTCTTTTGTATTGTACTGTATAACGTTCTATCCCTCATTAACAAATCCTAGCCCTCTCCTTTCCTAGCGAGATCTGCTCCAGACCTTCCCGTGGTTCTTGCTGAGCATCAACTATCGAGGACAGAAAATTCAAATTCAAAACCAGCAAAGTTTCACAAAAATCTTGAAAATCGCTCGTTGGTGGCCAACGTGGAGCAAAAGAGACTTTTGTAACTCAACTAACTTTGTTAACTTTGTATTCTTAAGGAAACAAAAATGTATTACATTTAATTTATTATTTATAAGGACAAATGTGAAGACAAGTTGTTAACAAATTTTTCCTTCATTTTAATAGGAGTCGTTTCTTTGATAAGCGTCATCACTAAATCAGCAATGTTAGTGTTTTGGAGGGGATAAGCAAATATATTTTGACTAAACATTTGTTATGCTCTTTTAAACCTTAAAACATCTGCAAGATTTCAAAGCATTCGGTTTTGTAGTTTCTGAGTAAATCAGTAAAATAAATTTACGCTTTCATTAATTTTTTTGAATCACCCTGTATATGCAAATCCAAAAAATATGAATGGAGTGATAGATCACAAGTACAGACTCATCATATTTTGTACATTTTAGATATGATTTATTCCACAAACTGTTGAGCTGACGTCATCAAGTTTTTGGAGGGGATAAGCAAATATTTTTTGACTAAAGATTTATGATGCTCTTTATAGCCTTAAAACATCTGCAACATTTCAAAGCATTCTGGTTAGCAGATTAAAAATTAAATTTCAAAATGTTGTTTTATAATTTTGATTTTTTTTTTCCAAAAATTTGGACGTTTCGGGTGAAAAGTCGATTCAGAGTTGTAAACTACATGTGTAGGACTATGTTATTTTATACAATGGAAAACCCATTTACTATGTACAATTTTGAAGTGACGCATTAGTGGTGGGGATGATTAGACAAATTTTGGTTAGCGTTTTACCATCTACAAGATATTCTTAATGTAAGTACAAAATTTCACAACAATCGGTCGAGTACTTTCGGAGATTATCTGTCTAATAAAAATCCGGGACAACAGACGGACAGACGGACAGACAGACGGAAATGGGAGACCTATTTCTTCGTCTTCTAGGGGTCATGAAAGATCGAGAAAACGTAAAAGTAGAGACTCGGCCGACGGACTCGATTACAATACTTCCTTTGCTTACGCTCGGGAAGTAAAAAATGAAAGAAAAACTGACGAATCGAAAAACTGAAAAGTCCCAAAACTGAAATATCCAAAAACTGAGAACCTAAAGAACCGAAAAATTGAGAAATCTAAAAATCAAAAAAATGAAGTTAAAAAATCGAAACCTGAAAAAATAGAAAAATTGAAAAGACCGAAAAACCCGAAAAATCAATGAACTGAAAAATCGACAAATAAAGAGTTTATAAAAGTCAAAAATTGAAAAATCGAAATATTTAAAAATCGTAAAATTGAAGAGAAAAACTGAAAACCGAGAAATTGAAAAGTCCCCCAAGTAAAATTTCGAAAAACTGAGAATTCGAAAGTTGAAACACAAGAAATTAGGCCGAAACCGGTTAGGATGTGTATCAGATCATGGATTATAGAGTCGACACTGGCCTGAGTTCGCTCTGGTCTGTAGATCAAACAAGTTCTCAGACAACGAACCGTAATTCGGGTGACCTGAATTAAAGTGAATGAAACAGTAAGCAGCTTGTGATATTCTGGTAAATCTAGTGTCAATTCGTTAAAAATATTATAACACTTTTTTTATTGTAGTTAATTTTATTCCTAGTTAGAAACAAACACTGCTGCCAACATAAGTCGAGGAGTTGCCACTTTGAAATCAATCTTCTAGGGGAATCGGAGTGGTTGCGGTGGCGACATTGTTAAACTGACGTTTACAGTGTATTTCTGTGTTTATTTTTGATGAGTAAAGTTAGAATTAACAATAAGTTTTAAATTTATTTATAAGTAAAGAGGAATGGATTAAGTTTACTAGAATTATCAGCGTTATTTAAATATTGCAAAAATGGCGACTTCGAATCGAAATGAAATCAAACAAATAATCGAACTGAAAAAAGAGAATGAAAAACTTCAAGAGACCATTAACTATCTCAAAATGGAAAATTTCGAGTACGCTCTTAAATGCAACGTAAGTCTTCTACGAGCTACTAAGCAGTTACTAAATTCATAATTTTAGCAAATTGAGAACATCTTGTGTAACGTCAAAACTGTGACTCGGAAGAACGCTGATAAGCTATCAGAAGCCTCACAAAATGTGTGCAGTATTTTAGAAGAATGCGGCATTGAACAAGCAGAAGCAAGAGTAGCGACAGCTGTGACACCTGGTGCGTTTTTTCAAGCGAAAAATGCTTAACTATTGTCTCATTTTTGTTGCAGAAGTTCTGCGACGTCGTTCACAGAGTAATAAAAAATCACTTGAAGAAAACTCACTTAGATTTAACAATAAAGCTCATGTTGTAAAGCCGCACATGGTAAATGGAACTGTGCTACATATTCCAACCATTAACCTTACACGTGTTTCTGATTTGCATTTACAGTCATCATTGCGGAGTAATTCAAAAAAAGATGAAACAAATTCTTCGGTATATAGTTTACATGTAGTTGAATTAGGATTGTGTACTTTATGCAATGTTTTAGGAGAGTGATACACTGGTTGATACTTCAAATGACGTCACTGGTAAGGAATATGTCAGTGACGCAAATTTTTGCTTATTTATTTTTATTACTAAACACGCTTATTATTATTATTATTATTATTAAAAAAATGTGTTTTTTGTTTAGAAGCTGAACCTGATCCCTCACAAGATTTTAACACTGAAAACCAGTAAGTAGTGAAACTAGAGCTGAAAAAATTATTTCATATTCATTAAATCTAGACTTTCGACGCTGGGGGAGGTTTCTAATGCTTCAACGTCACAGTCACCAGCACATTCGACCGTTCTATCTGGAAATTTCCACGAGGTATATTTACGTCGTTTAAAATGTCGCTTTAAAAATTCGCAATTTTGTGCCTGCTGCAGGTAAAAATTTTTCTTAGTCCCATGAGCCAAGACGTTCTGAACAAAGAATCTCGCAAAGCTGTAAATTCGAAACGTCGGCGTCGAGCTTCAAGCCCGCGGCCGATTAAATATAGGTAGGAAACTAAACATAAAAATTGTTAGTGAACGTTATTTTGATCAAATTTTAAGATTATGCTTGATTTTAAACAATTTTAGGTCTCCCCAAACGTGCGACTACGTCACTCGAAGCAGACGAAATAACTGAACCCTGTATTATAATACATTTTTGTTTGAATTTTTAAGTACAATACATGTCTTTAAATATTTCGTTTTATTTGGCTCCTCAACTACCATACACTGTTGTAATGTGTCGTATTTGGCGACAGGTTTTAACACAGTCCGTTTCATGTCGACGACACCAAAGAGTTAAAAACAATGGCGTTGGCAGTTTTACCTCAACAATTGTGAAAATAGAGAGCATAGAGCTAATTTAATTTGTCTAGAACTCATTACTGATCGTTATTACTTCCCCCATTTCCGTCTGCCGTCCCGATTTTTTTAAAGCAGCACGAAAGAGTTGAGAGAATTGACCAACAACTTTCTAATAACATAAAAATAAACTTAACCTAATGAAACTAAACATAAAAAATGTACAATGAAACATATCCAGCATTTTCGAGTTGAGTTTTTTTACAGAATTTTGTGATGACCTTATCATTTTTGCAAAGACACGTATTTGTTAAAATAAGATTGATTTTGTTCTAGAACGGTAAGTAATTTTATTCAAAATTAATCAATTATTACTAGAGAGCGGATTTCTAGGTTTAATGCTTTTTGTGAAAAATGTAAGCACTTCAAAACTTTTTTATATCTGTAACTATGATACAATTTGGAGTCATTTGACACATTTTTTTATGCTTATTTGCTTTTGTTTCAATTTTATGCATATTAAAACTGATATGCTTATTTAATGCTTTTTTCGACGAATATGAGTTTGAATGCATATTTTGTTCAAATGCCGGCCCTGTCGGGATGACAAATACTTGTTAGTTAGCCGTATCGTATCGTATGCATTTTACCTGGACTTGACCATTGAAGTACACTTACTCAAGACCCTTTCTGTGAATAGATTCCGGTCGTTTGGGTAATAAAATTTTATTATAGGATTGGAAAAATACTCCATAGATTTTATGACTTTAAATCCTTACTTCCGTTGATAATGAATTAAAGCTTTTAACCAGATGTTCTCTTTCGCCATTTTGCGGCAAGACCGTTGAAGATTTTCTAGAAAAAAGGATTATTGTACCCAACTACCTACCTTAAAATTTTTCTAATGGAAACTTTTAAGTAAATGAACCGTTTATTTCACAACCATCAGTCTATCCCATCTGTCGTAGTACAGTGTTATACGTGGTTCTCCCTTGTTACATGTTGAGTTCTTTTAGGTAATATTACTAATACATATTTTAAAAGAATGCCGAAATTAGAAAACAACAAAATATTCTGCAGAGCTTGTGTGAAAACCGTAAGCCCACTAATTTTTTTTTATCTATTTTCCTTTGTTAATTCTGTAGTGGTATTAATTTATTATTTGCCTTACAGGCTTAATAATATTCCCAGTAGGGGTACAAATTAACTTAATCTACCTCATATAAATCCATAACAATAAAATAAATAAAATAAAATAAAAATTCGAGTGTTATATAATAAATATTCTATTCTTTCTGCTTGCCCACCCCTTGCCATAGTTCCCTTATCTTCCATACTTCTTTCATCCAGTCCAGTCCTCTTCCATCCTCGTTTAGCACTTCTTCCCTACTTTCCTCCGATTCTCTCAATCCTTCACATCCTTCCAGCATATGCTCTATTGTTTCTCCCTCTCTCCAACATATCCTACACCTTCTGTCAGTTTCATCCATCCAAAAATTATTCTCTTTCTCTTCATTTCCACACCTAAATCTCGCCATCATTCTTTTCTCTTTTATACTTTCTCTCTCTGTGTACTTTGGTACTTCATCCTTTACTATTTTTCTATAGTCTGCATTATATCTAGACTCCGATATTCTCGATCTACGTTCTTGCTTATCTATATCCTTATCTCTTACACTCAGTTCTTCTTTCACACTCCTTCCCATTTCTCTCATTCTCTCTATTTCTTCACATGCATATCCCTTTCCTTCATAATACTTGTCCCTTTCGTTCCAAACATGTTTTCCCCCTTCCTTTCTTATTTCTTTCCAACATTCTTGCAATATCTTGCAATCACCTCTCTCACTGAACTTCTCTTCAAATCCAACCGCCCTTTTACCCACTTCCACTCTCATTTTCTCCCTTTTTGTTTCTTTTCTCACTATATACCCCGGCGTATACGTTTCCAATCCCAATGTCCATTTCAAGTATTTTTCTTGCACTCTCTCTATTTCTTCATATTCCCTCCATCCCCAAATCTCAGCTCCGTACATGAATACACTTTTGACCAAACTATCAAACATCATTATTCTTCTCTTATAATCATGTCCAAATTTTCTCTCCTATTCCCCATACTATTCCTACCACTTTGTTCGCTTTTTGGACCATTTCTTGAATATGCGCTCTATCTGAGTTATTGCTCTTTAATGTATATCCTAAGTACTGGAATTCTTTCACCTGTTCAATCTTCTTCCCACTCCATGCCCACTCTTCCTTCTCCTTTCTTACTTTCTTCCCAAACACCACCATTTTTGTTTTTTCCACATTCACTTCCAATTTCTTTTTTTTTTTTACATACATCTCCAAACTTTTAATCCTTGCTCTCATTACTTCTCTTTTCTTTGCCACAATCACCAAATCATCTGCGTACGCCAACGACCACACTTTCTCTTTGCCGACTACCACCCCTCCTGTCTGTGCTTTTCTGAACATTTCATCTATATCTTCTAGATGAGCTGCAAACAATGCGGGGCTGAGTGGGCATCCTTGTCTCACTCCTCTATTTGTATAAAAACTCTCACTCTCTATTCCATTCACTCTCACCGTATTTACTGTTTCTTCATATATTTCTTCCATTTTCGTTACCAAGTATGCATCTACTCCCTTTCTCCTCAAATACTCCCACATTTTCTCTCTATTCACGCTATCAAACGCTGCTTTGAAATCTATGAACAATGCGTACATTCGTCCACCTTCTTTCCTTATTTCTCTCCCCACTAAATGCCGCAGGATGTACACATTGTCTATAGTACCTCTTCCTTTCCTAAACCCTGCCTGACCGTCTGGTAACATACCCCTTGCTTCCATCTCCTTTCGTAACCTCTCATCAAGTATCATTGCATATATCTTGTACGCCGTATTGAGCAAGGTAATCCCTCGGTAGTTCTTCACATCACTTTTTTGTCCCTTTTTAAATAATGGGATTATTATACCTTCTCTCCACTGCCGAGGAAACCCTTTTCCCTTCCAAACTCCATTTACCACTTCCCATATCTTTTCTTTCACTTCTTCTGTCCCGAACATCCACGCTTCGTTCTGGATTCCATCCCCTCCTAGTGCCTTTCCTCTTTTCAGTCTTCCAATCTGTCTTTCTATTTCATCTTTTGTTATTTCCGAACCTCTCCACATTTCTTCCGTCGTTGTGATTCCTTTATTTATTTTGCAGCATTTTTCCTCACAACCTCCCAATAATTCCATAAAGTGTGTTTTCTATTCATGTATTTTGATTTTCCCGCTGATTTCAGTCTTCCTTCTCCGTTCCTTGTTTATATATCTCCATACTTGCTCTTCTGTTTTCAGGGACTTTATTGTCTTCTCTTCTTCTTCTCGTTTTTCTCTTTTTCTTTCTTCCCATTTTCTCCTATAATTCTCTCTTGCTTTTAGGTACTCTTCTTCCCTTCCCTTGTTATTCTTCCATTTTCTTAATTTTTTCCTTGCTTTTCTCTTCAACTCACTACATTCTCCGTTCCATCCATTATCCCTCCCTTGCCATATGTATATCTTTCTTTTTTCCGTAGCTTCTACAATTAGGTTGCTCAGTTCCACCATCATAGCTTCTATATCTTCTTTTACTTCGAATTTCTTTTCTTCTAGTCTACTTATGTATCTTTGAATTCCCTCTTCATCCCATATTCTTTTTTCTAATTCTTTTCTTTCGTGTCTTCTCTCTTGTTTTTCGTACTCTTGCTCTTTTCCTTTGATTTTTATTTCTAGCGGCATGTGGTCTGATTCTACCCTTTCCCCACTTTGAAACTCTCTATTTCTTCCCACGCCTCTTCGTTGACAATCCCATAATCTATAATTGATTCTCCCCTCGTCCCTACGTACGTCCATTCTCCTTCTTCATCTCCTTCCTTGTTTCCATTCAAAATTTCCCATCCCATTTCTTCTATTATCTGCCACAATATTTTCCCTTCTTTGTTATTTGCTTTATCTTTTGATCCTCTTTTCTCTCCCTTTTCTTTATCTATTATTCTTGTCCCCTTATCGCCCAATCTTGCGTTAAAATCCCCTCCTATAAGTATTTTTTCATCGCCTTTTTCTTTTGTTTCCATTTCTATGTTTATCTTGGTTTCCTCCATTTTCTTGCTATAAACGGTTATTATTTCCCATCGATTGTTATCCAACTGTATTACTTTCTTCATTAGTCCTTTTTTATTATTACTTCCCTTTTCCAATTCTTGCATTTATTTTCGAATTCCCATTACTATTCCCCCGCTTGCTCTCCCCTTTTTCTTTTCCTTTGTCGCCCCTTGACACTCCCACACATATTCTTGTGGTAGTGTCTCTTCCAATTTCTCCCAGTTTTCTCTTTGCACCCAAGTCTCTACTAGCCCCACAACATCAAATTTTCCCACGTAGTCCCAGAACTCCTTTTCCTTTTTTCGCAACCCTTGGACATTCCAAAACAGTACCTTCACCCCTTTTTCTCCTAATTTTGTACCAGCTTCCCTTTTTCCGATTTCCCTATCTATATCCTTTATTCCTTTTCCTTTTCCTTTGCCTTGTTTGCTTCCCGTTTTCCTCGTTTTCTTCCTTCTCTTTTGGCTCTTTACTAAAAATTTTCTGCCTTCTTAAGTCTGCCCTCTTCTTCATTTCATTTAAAATTTCTGCCGTCTATAGTTAACTTTTTATATCCCATTCTAACCATTTTTCCTTTATTTCTCTCTTTTGTTGCCTCTTCTTTTATCTTGTTTTGAATTTTTCTTTCCGTTTTCGTGAGATCATCATTTATGTAAATTGACGACCCTTTTAAGTTCTTCTTGCTTTTCATTACATTTATTTTTTCTTCTCTGTTTTCGAATTCCACTACATAAACTTTCTCTGCAATTTTGTACGCGCTTTTAACTTTACTCTCTACTTTGACTTTCTTTTCTAAAAATTTTGTCACTTTTCCAATTATCTGCTTCTGCTCTCCTGTTGCTATGTCCAATCCCATCATCACTACTTTATTTCTTCTCTTTTCTCTCTCCATTCGATCTAGTTGACTTTCTACTTCACCCACTCTCTTTCCCATTTCTTCCTTAGCTCTCTTCCATTCTTTATACTTATCTCTAATTTCTTGATTTTGTCCCTGTAGTTGATCTCTTGTTTGCTTTAATTCTTCTCTTATTGTTTTAAGCTCCTCTTTAAGCTGTGTATTCCATTCGTTCAATAATTGTTTGTTACTATCTCTTATATCATCTCTAATTTGTGTCGCAAGTTCGCTGATCATCTTCTTGACCTCCTCCATCTCTATATCTTCTTGATTTTCCTTCTCTCTCGATTGCAGAGGTGCTCTTACTGTTATTTTGCTTCTTTGGAAGACCTGCTCGTTCTCTTTCGGCGACTCTACTTCTCTATCCCTTTTCTTTCTTTCTGTCCCTTTACTACTCATTACCTCTTTGTCTTTGACTTCCTTCACGGCGGAAGGATATAACCCAGATCGTCTCTTCGAAGGTTATTCCTTTTAATATTGCCTGTATTGTCACTGGTATGAATTTTCGCACACGAACTTCTACGCACACGTCCGTTCGCTTTGCCGGCTCAATTGGGAATCTTTTGTTAATCCTGTATATGTACGTTGTTTTAGATTTAAAGTGATAAAAAATATAACGTGACGCAACATGTCAGAACGACTCTTCATGTAGAAAGGAAGAAAATGTTTGAAGTTTCTAAAATTAAACAGCAGACCATACATGAATCTGTTGCATCTACTTCCACAAAAGATGAGCAGTTTCAGTTTAATTTCGATTTATGTAAAATGATGATCCAGTCCAATATACCTTTAAAAAAATTGGAGAAAGGCCCTCTTCAAGAATTCCTTGAAAAACACTGCAATCGACATATTCCGGTTGAAAGTACTCTCCGAAAAAATTATGTAGGTCCAGTGTTTCAGCAAGTTTACAACGAAATTAAACATCGCATTGGAGATAATTATTTATGGTTCGCTGTCGATGAAAGAACCGATAATTGTGGAAGATACGTGGCAAGTTTAATTGTTGGAATCTTAAATGAAAATTTCCCTAGTCGAGGATATGTAGTAAGTTTGAAAATGTTAGATAAAACAAATGGCAATACGATTACCAGATTTGTAAATGACAGTCTTACGTCACTATTTTTGCCAATAAAATTTTATTAATGATCTCGGATGCAGCTCGTTATATGTTGAAAGCAGGGAATAATCTAAAAATATTGTACCCCAATTTAATTCACTCTACTTGCATTGCCCACGGTTTAAACAGAGTGGCTGAAGGAATACGTTTGCAGTTTCCTACTGTTAATAAATTAGTGGCAAATGGTAAAAAGATTTTTGTTAAAGCCCTACTAAGAGTGCAACATTTTAAGGAAAAATTTCCAAACATACCATTGCCCCCAGAGCCGATTATAACGAGGTGGGGAACATGGTTACAGGCCACATTTTATTATGACAAATATATCGAAGAATTTGAGGAAGTAGTTACGGAGTTTAGCGAAGATTCTTCTCAATCGATTAAAGATTGCATAAATATTTTGGAAAACAAAGATTTGCGACAAGATCTAGCTTTTCTAAGAAGCAATTATCAATTCGTATGTGAGGTAATAGAAAAGTTAGAAAAACCCAACATGTTGTTGGTAGATGCCATAAACTTAGTGAAAGAATTTAAACAACAAGCAAACGCAGTAAGGGGTGAAATTGGTACTAGAGGATCTCAAAAACTTGACGAAGTGTTAAATAAAAATGCAGGTTTCGGTGTTCTTTCCGACGTTGCTCGTGTTTTACAAGGCCAGAAGGTGGAAAATTTGGAGTTAGATTCAACATTAGTTGCAAAATTCAAATTTGCACGAACAACGAGTGTGATGTTGAACGCACATTCTCCAATTTTAAACACATTTTAAATGATCAGCGAAAAAATTTTACAGTGGACAACTTGGAACATATTACAATCATAAATTGTTTTAAAGAAAACTGAAATACGTGTGTAAAATATAAAGTCTAGGATTATTGTAATAATATTTTATCCAAAGTTCTAAAAAGTGTTCTTTGATTTGTAATATGATTATGTTTTTAATGCTTTTTTGCTTAAAATAAAACTTTTTTATTGAAAATGTGCTTATTTAAGCGCTTATTCTTATTTTTTTTTTGTGCTTATAAATCCGCTCTCTAATTATTACAATAATTAAGTAACAAATAGGTATTATAACTTATTTCTGGAGATAAATGGTGAAGATACAATTATTACAACTGCTAACTGCCAGAGGAAGCTTATTTTGGAAAACAGACGTTGAAGACAAGATGTTAGCATTGTCTGGAAACTCGTGCGTCATCAGTGTCTTCTTGATTACAAAATTAAAAATTCTTCATTTTTGTCACCGTAAAGACTTTTTTTTTCACCAGTCTTTGAAAGTTTGATGTGTTTTTGCAGCGATCTCTCGATTTGGCCGGAATGAGAGTCGAACATTCTAAGTTTTTTCGATTTCGCTTTCACATTCACTAAATTCACGCATTTTCATTAGTTTTAATTAAATGTTAATTCCAAAATTTTACAAAAAACTATAATGGCTGCAGTCATTTAGAAATTGCTAAAGCAACGTATTTAATATGTATATGGAAACTTACACAGATATCCATATTTATCTCTCTATGAATCTGTATTAGGTACTTAAATGCTATAAAAAAACATCATAAGCATTACGAACGTTTAGTACTACCGATCTTGATATTTAATATGGTATTTTGATGTTTTAACCGGGCAGTGCATTTAACAATGAATTGTTTTTAATAACTTCATGTTTGTAGGAAAACGATTTTCGGTTTAACGATGAATTCCGTTTAAATATTCGTCTTCCAAAATTTACCAAGAGTTTAGAGATTTGTCAAAATACTAATTACAGACTCCGATAAATCAATACTCACATCGTACTTACCCCGTTTTCAATTCAGCAAATTCGCCAACACATTCATTTTTTTGTTGTTTATTTCAATTTACAATTTTTTATTTATTCAATTTTTCAGGCTTTGATTTTCAATTCCATGATTTTCCACGTTTAAAATTTTTCAATTTGCAATTTTTGGATTGCCAGTCTTCCAATTTTTCAATTTCATTAATTTTCAATATTTTGATTTTACTATACATATTTCTTTTTTTTTTATTTTTCACTTTTTTGAATTTTAAGTTTTTCAATTTTTAATCTTTCGATTTTTCAAATTTTCGTTTCTTTAAATTTTCATGTTTGATTTTCACTTGTGACTTTTTTCAAGTTTTCATTATATACTATTTCGTTTTTTTTATTTTTGATTTTTCAATTTTAGAGTTTCTTGACTTCTAAATTTTTCAATGTTTCGAGTTGCAATTTTTTAATTTTGCAATTTTTCGATATTACAGTTTCTCATTTTTCGATTTTTCACATTCTTAGTTTTTAATTTTTGTCATTTTCAATTTTTCGTTTCGTCAATTTTTCGAATTTTCAGTTTCTCAATTTTTCGTTTCCACAATTCTTCATGTTCTCGATTTTTATTTTTCAATGTGGGAATTTTTAATTTTTATTTTCTCGATTTATATCACAATTGTTCGTTTTTTCATTTTCTTGATTTTGTGTGGTTTTTTTTTTCGATTTTACAATTTTTCATTTGTTCAATTTTTCAAATTTTCAGGCTTTGAATTTTTAGTTCGTTCAGTTTTCAATTTTTAAATTTTTCACTTTGCAGTTTTTGGATTTCCAGTCTTCCGATTTTCCAATTTCTTTAATTTTCAATATTTCTATTTCATAATACATATTTCTTTTTTTTGATTTTTCGCTTTTTCGATTTTATATCACAATTTTCCTTTTTTTCATTTCTTTTATTTTTTGTTGTTTCTTTCGATTTTACAATTTTTCGTTTATGCAATTTTTCAAAATTTTACGTTTTTTCAATTTTTCTGCAAATTTTCAAGTTTGATTTTCACTTTTTACATTTTTCAAGTTTTTATTATACACGTTTTTGTTTTTTATTTTTGACTTTTCAATTTTACAGTTTCTTGACTTCTAAATTTTTCAATTTTTCGATTTGCAATTTCTCATTTTTCCATTTTTCACATTTTCATTTTTTAATTTTTCCCTTTTTCAATTTTTCGTCCCCTAAATTTTTCGCTCTCCCCGATTTTTATTTTGCATTTTATTGATTTTTTATTTTTCATTTTCTCGATTTTATATCACAAATTTTTATTTTTTCAATTCCTTTATTTCCATTTTTCGTTTCCACAATTTTTCAAGTTCTCGATTTTTATTTTTCATTTTCTCGGTTTTATGTCACAAATTTTCATTTTTTCAATTCCTTTGTTTCTTGTTGTTTCTTTGTTTTTTCAGTTTTTCGTTTCGTCAATTTTTCGAATTTTCAGTTTCTCAACTTTTCGTTTCCACAATTTTTCATGTTCTCGATTTTTATTTTTCAATGTGAGAATTTTTCATTTTTATTTTCTCAATTTATATCACAATTGTCCGTTTTTTCATTTTCTTTATTTTCTGTATTTTTTTTTCGATTTTACAATTTTTCATTTTTTCAATTTTTCAAATTTTCAGTCTTTGAATTTTCAGTTGTTCCAGTTTTCAATTTTTAAATTTTTCACTTTGCAGTTTTTGGAATTCCAGTCTTCCGATTTTCCAATTTCTTTCATTTTCAATATTTCTATTTCATAATACATATTTCTTTTTCGATTCTTAAGATTTTTCAAGTTTTCATTTTGTAATTTTTCTTTCGTTCAATTTTTCGGTTTGCATCAGTTTTTCAATTTGGCAATTTTTCAATATTACAGTTTTTCATTTTACAATTTTTCGTTTATTCAATTTTTCAAATTTTCAGGTTTTTTTAATTTTTTTCAAATTTTAAAGATTGATTTTCACTTGTGTACATTTTTCAAGTTTTTATTATACTTACACTTTTTCGTTTTTTTATTTTTGATTTTTCAATTTTACAGTTTGTCGACTTCTAAATTTTCCAATTTTTCAATATTACAATTTCTCATTTTTCCATTTTTCACATTTTCGATTTTTAATTTTTCCCTTTTTCAATTTTTCGTCCCCTAAATTTTTCGTTCTCCCCGATTTTTATTTTTCATTTTCCTGATTTTTTATTTTTCATTTTCTCGATTTTATATCACAATTTTTTGTTTTTTCATTTCCTTAATTTTTGTCGTTTCTTTCGATTTTCCAATTTTTCGTTTATTCAATTTTTCAAATTTTCAGGCCAATCGATTTCAATTCGTCGATTTTCCAACTTTAAAATTTTTCAGTTTGGAGTTTTTGGGTTTCCACCCCTTTTTTACTTTTTGGATTTTCAATTTTTCGTCAGACTTTGGATTTTTCAAATTTTCGACAGTTTTATACTTCGATTTCTCAATTTTTTTTCAACTTTTCGATGTTTTAATTTGTCTTTTTTGAAATTTTTCATTTTTTTTATTTCTCGATTTATCGAATTCAGATGTTTGGATGTTTTGATTGTTCAATTTCTCAATTTTTTTCAATGTCTTGATGTTTCGATTTTTGGATTTCTCGGTTTTTCAATTTTACAATTTCTCGACTTACAAAATTTTCAATTTTTTGTTCCTTCAATTTTTCGGTTTGCATCAGTTTTTCAATTTGCCACTTTTTCAATATTGCAGTTTTTCATTTTCCGATTTTTCAGTTTCTCAGTTTTTAATTTTTCCCTTTTCCAATTTTTTGTTTCCGATTTTTATTTTTCATTTTCCCGATTTTTAATTTTCACTTTTTCGATTTTGTATCACAATTTTTCTTTTTTTCATTTCCTTTATTTTTTATTGTTTCTTTCGATTTACAATTTTTTATTTTTTCAATTTTTCAATTTTTAATCTTTCGATTTTCCAAATTCTCGTTTCTTCAAATTTTCATGTTTGATTTTTACTTTTGACATTTTTCAAGTTTTCATTATATACTTTTCCGTTTTTTTTTATTTTTGATTTTTCAATTTTAGAGTTTCTTGACTTCTAAATTTTTCAATTTTTCGAGTTGCAATTTTTTAATTTTGCAATTTTTCGATATTACAGTTTCTCATTTTTCGGTTTTTCACATTCTCAGTTTTTAATTTTTGTCATTTTCAGTTTTTCGTTTCCTCAATTTTTCAAGTTATCGATTTTTATTTTTCATTTTCACGATTTTTTTATTTTTCATTTTCTCGGTTTTATGTCACAAATTTTCATTTTTTCAATTCCTTTATTTCTTGTCGTTTCTTTGGATTTTTCAATTTTTCGTTTCGTCAATTTTTCGAATTTTCACTTTCTCAATTTTTCGTTTCCACAATTTTTCATGTTCTCGATTTTTATTTTTCAATGTGGGAATTTTTCATTTTTATTTTCTCGATTTATATCACAATTGTCCGTTTTTTCATTTCCTTGATTTTGTGTGTTTTTTTTTTTCGATTTTACAATTTTTCATTTGTTCAATTTTTCAAATTTTCAGGCTGTGAATTTTCAGTTCGTCCATTTTTCAATTTTTAGATTTTTCACTTTGCAGTTTTTGGATTTCCAGTCTTCCGATTTTCCAATTTCTTTAATTTTCAATATTTCTATTTCATAATACATATTTCTTTTTTTTTTTTTGATTTTTCACTTTTTCGATTCTTAAGATTTTTCAAGTTTTCATTTTGTAATTTTTCGTTCGTTCAATTTTTCGATTTGCATCAGTTTTTCAATTTGCCAATTTTTCAATTTTACAGTTTTTCATTTTTCGATTTTTCAGTTTCTCAATTTTTAATTTTTCCCTTTTCCAATTTTTTGTTTCCGATTTTTATTTTTCATTTTCCCGATTTTTTAATTTTCACTTTTTCGATTTTATATCACAATTTTTCTTTTTTTCATTTCGTTTATTTTTTGTTGTTTCTTTCGATTTACAATTTTTTATTTATTCAATTTTTCAATTTTTAATCTTTCGATTTTCCAAATTCTCGTTTCTTCAAATTTTCATGTTTGATTTTTACTTTTGACAATTTTCAAGTTTTCATTATATACTTTTTCGTTTTTTTTTTATTTTTGATTTTTCAATTTTTCGAGTTGCTATTTTTTAATTTTGCAATTTTTCGATATTACAGTTTCTCATTTTTCGGTTTTTCACATTCTCAGTTTTTAATTTTTGTCATTTTCAGTTTTTCTTTTCCTCAATTTTTCAAGTTCTCGGTTTTATGTCACAAATTTTCATTTTTTCAATTCCTTTATTTCTTGTTGTTTCTTTGGATTTTTCAATTTTCCGTTTCGTCAATTTTTCGAATTTTCAGTTTTTCAATTTTTCGTTTCCACAATTTTTCATGTTCTCGATTTTTATTTTTCAATGTGGGAATTTTTAATTTTTTTTTCTCGATTTATATCACAATTGTCCGTTTTTTCATTTCCTTTATTTTCTGTGTTTTTTTTCGATTTTACAATTTTTCGTTTGTTCAATTTTTCAAATTTTCAGGCTTTGAATTTTCAGTTCGTCCATTTTTCAATTTTTAAATTTTTCACTTTGCAGTTTTTGAATTTCCAGTCTTCCGATTTTCCAGTTTTTTAATTTTCAATATTTCTATTTTCGATTCTTAAGATTTTTCAAGTATTTATTTTGTAATTTTTCGTTGTTTATTTTTGATTTTTCAATTTTACAATTTCTCGACTTCCAAAATTTTCAATTTTTCGTTCGTTCAATTTTTCGGTTTGCATCAGTTTTTCAATTTGGAAATTTTTCAATATTACAGTTTTTCATTTTACAATTTTTCGTTTATTCAATTTTTCAAATTTTCAGGCCAATCGATTCCAATTCGTTGATTTTCCAGTTTTTAAATTTTTCAGTTTGCAGTTTTTGGGTGTCCACCCCTTTTTTACTTATTGGATTTTCAATTTTTCGTCAAACTTTGGATTTTTCAAATTTTCGACAGTTTCATACTTCGATTTCTCATTTTTTTTTCAACTTTTCGATGTTTTAATTTTTCTTTTTTAAAATTTTTCATTTTTTTTTATTTCTCGATTTATTGAATTCAGATGTTTGGATGTTTTGATTGTTCAATTTCTTAATTTATCAATTTCTCAATTTTTTTCCATTTCTCGATGTTTCGATTTTCCAATTTTTCGATGTTTCGATTTTTCAATTTTTTAAAATTCTGGAGTTTCGACTTGTCGATTTTTCAGTTTTTAGATTTTTAAGTTTTAAATTTTCGAATTTTTCTTTTTTATTTCTCGTTTTTTCAAAATAAAAGGGAAGACAATATTTACTCTGAGTCTATTAGGAGTTATAAGGGACAGAACAGACAATTTACAAACAAATATTTTCTGAAACGTTTAAAAAATGGGCAACAATTAACGAGATCTTGGTCATCCTATTCGAAAAGCAAAGGATGTGTTTTCTGTTTAGTGTGCAAATTATTCTCCAGAACACAAACATCTTTAATGAGTGGTTATTCAGATTGGGCAAACATAGTTAGTACTTTGGACAGTCATGAAAAATCTCAGGATCACAAAAAGGCGCTGTTAACCTGGTTTTCCCGCAAAGAAAACAAAAACGTTGTTGACAGGCATCTTCAGGAAAAAATAAAAAATGACTGTGAATATTATTGCAATATCCTGATGCGAGTTGTGGCAGTTATTAAATTTTTAAGTGAAAGAGGATTGTCATTTGGAGGACATGATGAAAAATGGGGTTCATCACATAATGGAAATTTTATGGGACGTATGGAACTTATTGCGGAATTTGATCCTTTTTTGAAACAACATATATTGAAAATAGAACAACTAGTTGCAAGTTACTTGTCTAATAAAACGATTTATGAAGAGATAATCGACATAATGGCAACTCAAGTAAGAAAAAAAATATATTGAGGACATAAACGATGGAGATACAAAATATTATTCAATGTGGATTCTACTCCAGATTTGTCACATACGGACCAACTGGCAATTATTTTGAGATGCACTTCTCAAGGAAAAGTTTTTGAAAGATTTTTATCATTTATACCAATTGACAATCACACAGGAAAGAATTTATTTAATACAATACATTTATTTTTTGAAAAAAATGGTCTTTCAATGAAAAATTGTCGAGGGCAGTCTTATGACAATGCGAATATTAGTGGAAAATATAATGGACTTCAAGTACGTGTTAAGGAAATTAACAAGTTCGCGGATTTTGTACCATGTGCAGCTCAATCCTTAAATTTGGTAGGAGTCGAAGCTGCAAGTGTCGTACCCGATGTAATTAGCTACTTTGGGGTTGTACAACAATGTACCTCGCCTGTACCAAATTGGGTTGGTCCAATGTAATATGTACTAATAATAAGTGTTGCCTTTAATTTAATCAATAAAATAAATTGACTTCATTAATTTTTTTGAGCCACCTCTTAACAAAATCTAAAAAATATGAATGGAATGATAAATCACAAGTACAAACTCATCATATTTTTTGCATTTTAGATAGGATTTATTCAGCAAAATTTAATGGTGACGTCATCAATTTTTTTAGGAGGGATGAACAAATACATTTTGAACAAAAGTTTACCATGCTTATAATAACTTTAAAATATCTCCAAGATTTCAAAGCATTCGGTTTTGTAATTCCTGATTAAATCGATTAAATAAATTCACGCATTCATTAATTTTTTTGAGTCACCCTGCATCTGCAAATCCAAAAATATGAATGGAATGTTAAATCACAAGTACAGACTCACCATATTTTGTACATTTTAGATAGGATTTATTCAGCAAAATTTTGGGGTGACGTCATCAATTTTTTAGGGGGGATGAGCAAATAAATTTTGATAAAAAATTTACCATGCTTATGATAACTTTAAAATATCTCCAAGATTTCACAGCATTCGGTTCTGTAATTCTTGATTAAATCAATAAAATAAATTGACGCATTCATTAATTTTTTTCAGTCACCCTGTATATGCAAATCGAAAAAATTTGAATGGAATCATAAATCACAAGACGAGACTCACCATATTTTGTACATTTTAGATAGGATTTATTCAGCAAAATTTTGGAGTGACGTCATCAATTTTTTAAGGGGGAAGAGCAAATACATTTTGATAAAAAATTTACCATGCTTATGGTAACTTTAAAACATCTCCAAGATTTCAAAGCATTCGATTCTGTAATTCCTGATTAAATCAATAAAATAAATTGACGCATTCATTATTTTTTTTCAGTCACCCTGTATATGCAAATCGAAAAAATTTGAATGGAATGATAAATCACAAGAAGAGACTCACCATATTTTGTACATTTTAGATAGGATTTATTTAGCAAAATTTTGTGGTGACGTCATAAATTTTTAGGAGGGACGACCAAATACATTTTGATCAAAAATTTACCATGCTTATGATAATTTTAAAACATCTTCAAGATTTCAAAGCATTCGGTTTTGTAGTTCCTGAGTAAATCAGTAAAATAAATTTTGCGCATTCATTAATTTTTTTGAGTCACCCTGTATATGCAAATCCAAAAATTATAAATGGAGTGATATATCACAAGTACAGACGCATCATATTTTGTACATTTTAGATAGGATTTATTCGGCAAACTTTCGAGCTGACGTCATCAATTTTTTGGAGGGGATAAGCAAATATATTTTGACTAAACATTTATTATGCTCTTTATAACCTTAAAACATCTGCAAGATTTCAAAGCATTCGGTTTTGTAGTTTTTGAGTAAATCAGTAAAATAAATTTACGCATTCCTTAATTTTTTTGAGTCATCCTGTATATGCAAATCCAAAAAATATGAATGGAGTGATAGATCACAAGTACAGACTCATCATATTTTGTACATTTTAGATATGATTTATTCCACAAACTTTTGAGCTGACGTCATCAAGTTTTTGGAGGGGATAACCGAATATATTTTGACTAAAGATTTATGATGCTCTTTAGAGCCTTAAAACATCTGCAACATTTCAAAACATTCGGTTTAGCAGATTCAAAATTAAATTGCAAAATGTTGTTTTATAATTTTGATTTTTTTCCAAAAATCTGGACATTTCGGGTAAAAACTGAATTCGGAGTCGTAAACTACATGTGTAGGACTATGTTATTTTATACAATTTAAGACCCATTTACTATGTACAATTTTGAAGTGACGTCATCGCATTAGTGGTGGAGATGATTAGACAAATTTTAGTTAGCGTTTTACCATCTACATGATATTCCTAAAATAAGTACAAAATTTCACAACAATCGGTCCAGTACTTTCGGAGATTATCTGTCTAACAAAAATCCGGGACGGCAGACAGACGGACAGACGGACAGACAGACAGACGGACAGACGGACAGACGGACGGAAATGGGAGACCTATTTCTTCGTATTCTAGGGGTCATGAAAGATCGAGAAAACGTAAAAGTAGAGAGTCGGCCGACGGACTCGATTACAATACTCCCTTTGCTTACGCTCGGGAAGTAAAAATCGAAACTGCGAATTCGAAAAACGGGAAAATCAAAAAATATATGTATTAATTGAAAAATCGGAAAACTGAAAATTTAGCAACTTCAAAATTTGAAAAATTGGAAAATAGAAATATTGAAGAACTGGAAAATCAAAAAATCCAGAAATCGAAAAATCTAAACTTTAAAACATTGAACAATCGAAAAATCGCAAACCTGAAAAATGGAGAAATCCAAACATCAAAGAATCAAAAAAGGAAAATTCAAAAATTTAAAACTTAAAAATCGAAAAACTGAAAAATCGACAAATCGAAACTCCAGAATTTTAAAAAATTGAAAAATCGGATAACTGAAAAACCGAAACATCGAAAAATTGGAAAATCGAAAAACCGAGAAATCCAAAAATCGAAACATCGAGAAATGAAAAAAAATTGAGAAATTGAACAATCAAAACATCCAAACATCTGAATTCGATAAATCGAGAAATAAAAAAAAATTAAAATTTTAAAAAGACGAATTAACACATCGAAAAGTTGAAAAAAAATTGGTCTAAAGAGTTTAGACAGTACTTCCCTCTCTGTCGGAAACTTGACGACTGCATGCCTATTATGTTTTTTTTCTCATTACATTTTTGTAGTGGGAATTTAAAAAAAAATTGTGATGACGTCATCAACATTTTTGCAAGGACACGTATATCAGTTGGGATAGATGTAGTGTAATACTAAGAATAAAATTATTGTGTTCCCAAATTTTCGGGAAAATGAATTGGGTCGTTTTGAATATTGATTTCTTATAATCAATAAAATAACGAAACAATTTACTCACGTATACGGCGCCGGTGTGTAATATCTAGAGAGCGGATTTCTGTCGGGCTAGGCAAGGCCAAACTCGGTACGGCTCGCACGGGATGCGAATTCATTGCCGTTGCGGACTGCACTTCGTTTATTTGAGATTAGAATAACGTTGTTTCGTTGCACTCTGCTGTTAATTCCCGTTCTCGTTTACTTAGCCGTTTGATTAATAAATCGTTAATTATATTTATGGAATCCAGCACGTCCCCCACTATAATCGTGACGTAGCCCGACAGAAATCCGCTGTCTAGTAATATGAGGGGCAACTGAAAATCGTTTATGTATAAACATTCTTAATTTAAGATTACAAGCGTAACAGCATACGTGAGAGTCAAACAGAGAAACTGTAAACAAAACGACCATCGGTTTTATTGCTTCGACTTCCGCTTATTATATAAAACATTGGGTTTTATTTTAATTCTTGACGGTGAAATTCACAATTGGTTGATTATAAACATGTCTATTCCACATTCGCGGAACCTAGTTAACGAACAAAACAAACGCACGTCTGTAATGTTAAAATAGATGTAAATAAGCGTGCTACCCTTATGTTTTAACCGAGTTTTTCCTTTAACAAATTTTGTGTCTACCAAATTGGGTTGGTTGGGGTGTAATACTAATAATAAGTGTTGCCTTTAATTTAATCAATAAAATAAATTGACTTCATTAATTTTTTTGAACCACCTCTTAAGAAAATCTAAAAAATATGAATGGAATGATAAATCACAAGTACAAACTCATCATATTTTTTGCATTTTAGATAGGATTTATTCAGCAAAATTTAAGGGTGACGTCATCAATTTTTTTAGGAGGGATGAACAAATACATTTTGAACAAAAGTTTACCATGCTTATAATAACTTTAAAATATTCCCAAGATTTCAAAGCATTCGGTTTTGTAATTCCTGATTAAATCGATAAAATAAATTCACGCCTTCATTAATTTTTTTGAGTCACCCTGCATATGCAAATCCAAAAATATGAATGGAATGATAAATTACAAGTACAGACTCATCATATTTTGTACATTTTAGATACGATTTATTCGGCAAACTTTTGAGCTGACGTCATCAGTTTTTTGTAGAAGATAACCAAATATATTTTGACTAAAAATTTATTATGCTCTTTATAACCTTAAAACATCTGCAAGGTTTCAAAGCATTCGGTTTTGTAGTTCCTGATTAAATCAATAAAATAAATTTACGCATTCATTAATTTTTTTGAGTCACCCTGTATATGCAAATCGAAAAAATTTGAATGGAATGATAAATGACAAGAAGAGACTCACCATATTTTGTACATTTTAGATAGGATTTATTCAGCAAAATTTTGTGGTGACGTCATAAATTTTTTAGGGGGGACGACCAAATACGTTTTGATCAAAAATTTACCATGCTTATGATAAGTAGTTCCTGAGTAAATCAGTAAAATAAATTTACGCTTTCATTTATTTTCTTGAATCACCCTGTATATGCAAATCCAAAAAATATGAATGGAGTGATAGATCACAAGTACAGACTGATCATATTTTGTACATTTTAGATATGATTTATTCGGCAAACTTTCGAGCTGACGTCATCAAGTTTTTGGAGGGGATAAGCAAATATATTTTAGCTAAACATTTATTATGCTCTTTATGACCTTAAAACATCTGCAAGATTTCAGAGCATTCGGTTTTGTAGTTCCTGATTAAATCAATAAAATATATTTACGCATTCATTAATTTTTTTGAGTCACCCTGTATATGCAAATCCAAAAAATATGAATGGAGTGATAGATCACAAGTACAGACTCATCATATTTTGTACATTTTAGATATGATTTATTCCACAAACTTTTGAGCTGACGTCATCAAGTTTTTGGAGGGGATAAGCAAATATTTTTTGACTAAAGATTTATGATGCTCTTTATAGCCTTAAAACATCTGCAACATTTCAAAGCATTCTGGTTAGCAGATTAAAAATTAAATTTCAAAATGTTGTTTTATAATTTTGATTTTTTTTCCAAAAATCTGGACGTTTCGGGTGAAAAGTCGATTCAGAGTTGTAAACTACATGTGTAGGACTATGTTATTTTATACAATTGAAAACCCATTTACTATGTACAATTTTGAAGTGACGTCATCGCATTAGTGGTGGAGATGATTAGACAAATTTTGTTAGCGTTTTACCATCTACATGATATTCTTAATATAAGTACAAGATTTCACAAGAATCGGTCGAGTACTTTCGGAGATTATCTGTCTAATAAAATCCGGGACAACAGACGGACAGACGGACAGACGGACGGACAGACGGACGGACAGACGGACGGACAGACGGACAGACAGACGGAAATGGGAGACCTATTTCTTCGTCTTCTAGGGGTCATGAAAGATCGAGAAAACGTAAAAGTAGAGAGTCGGCCGACGGACTCGATTACAATACTTCCTTTGCTTACGCTCGGGAAGTAAAAACATGTGATGGTACTACCACAAGTAGCGAAAAAGAGAAATGTAGAGCAAAAAACACTAATATAGGGAAACAATACAAAAAATTACGATTATAAATTAGAAACCGAAAGTTCGAGTTGCTAAAATTGTGCTTAAATTGCAGTCTACATACATGCATCCTGGGAGAAATATTTTTATGCTTCAGTGTATGATTAACGGTAAAATTTTTACTGCTACCGCAACGACATCCTTATTTCAGATGAAATGTTGTTGAGCAAAAAATGCCTCAAATTTTTTTTTGCAGAAGTAGGCTTTTAGTTTTTTGCTTCCTTATTAAGAACCGCAAGATTTAGTAGCAAAAAATTAATCCAATTTCCAATATGAGTGATGGAATAAGCTTTCAGTGGTGTGCAAGTCTATTGTTTAGGAGTAGGTCAAATGACAATTTGTTTTAGACAAAATGAAAAAGTAAAATTTTTCATGTGGTCTTTAATTGTTTTTTATTTTCTAGTAAGTGTTTTAGTATGTTAACTAGAGAGAGGGAGCAGAGATAGCGGGAACATGACTTTAATAGTGGGCTAATTAACATTAAAATTTTGTGTTGATGTCACCCACATTTTTGCAAGGACGCATATATCAGTTTGGACAGATGAATTGTAATAATAATAGTAAAAGTATTGTGTTATTGGTATTCTTGGATAGTGATTTATAATCAATAAAAAAACGAAGCTATTTAATCACGTCTGCCGTATGTAATAACACAGAGGTGCGATTGAAGACTGAACTGAAAATCATTTATGGTACTCGAGTGAAACAAAAAGTAAACTAAAAGATGTTTTCCACGAATTGCAATAACCGGATCACAATGCCGACGGTCCAGACTTTTTATAACTCTTAACTTCTGCTTATTGAATAAAACACCACATTTTATTTGGGTTTTCGATGTTGCAATTCACATTTGGTTAATTATAACCTGTCTCCCTCTAGCTACGGTCTTCTACGGTCTTGTCTAGGGTGATGACTGGTTAAATATCGAGAAAATATGAAAGTACCAAGTTGCCCGACGAACTCCATTACTGTAGGTTCTTAGGTTATCCTCGATAAGAAAAACAACTTGAAAATGTTTACCATGCTTACAATGACTTGCAATTTTTAATTTATTCTATAAAATAAATTCACTGAATCATTAATTTTTTTGAATCGCCCTGTATAAGCAAATTTACAAAATATGAATGTAATGATAAATTACAACCATAATATCACATTTTCAAAAGGATCATATAGAGAATCATTTATAGTAGCCCGCCCGCTCACCCCTTCTTCGTTCCAGTACTACTCTTAATGTTGTTCAGTCCTAGCTAAGCAGGTTTTAGCCCCGCCCACCCACCTTTTTGTTTTCTTAGAAGATATGTTATTTACCAAAATCAATCTTATCTTAACAAATACTAGCCCCGCCCACACACGCTGTTGTCATTCTAACGATTTTATCTCTCTTCAGTTGAGATCCACCTTTCATTCGGACTAGACAAATTCCTAGAGGATTGGGAAGAATCCGAAAGAATACAAAAGAATCCAAAAATCCGAAATGAAAGTGAAGATAAGCGAAGAAAAATGTTGCTGCCTCGGTGGGAATCGAACCTCACCTCATCCGCTTGCCGGGCTGGTGTCTTGACCACTAGACTACGAGGCCGCATATCTTTCCCCGGTTACCAACGTGTTATTGTACCGCCACACATTCAGTCAAGTTCGAAAGGAATGCAAAAAGAAAAACGGAAATAATACGAGGGAATACGAGAGAATGCAACAGTATTCGAAAGAATTTGAAAAATTCCGAAGTTTTCCAAAAGATATTTGAAAATAACTCGGAAGAATTCAACAGAATCCGAAAAAATACCAAAGAAACTGACAAAATTGAGTCAGGATCGGGGAGAATCTGGAAGAATACGACAGAATCAAGGAGGAATACAAGAGAATCTGAGGGAATTTGAAATAACCCGGATGAATGGGAAAGAATCCGAGAAAATCTGACAAAATCTGGAAGAATCGGAGTAACTCAGAAAGAATCCGAAAATAATTTGAAAGAATTCGGCAGAATCCAAAATAATATGTAAAGAATCCGAAAGAATACCAGAGAATCCGAAGATATCCGAGAAAATCCCACAGAATACAAAAGAATCCAAGAATCCGAAAGGAAAGTGAAGAGAAACGAAGAAAAATGTTGCTGCCTCGGTGGGAATCGAAACCTCACGTCATCCGCTTGCCGGGCTGGTGTCCTGACCACTAGACAACGAGGCCGCTTTTCTTTCGGAAGGAATCAAAAAAAAAAACGGAAATAATACGAGAGAATGTAACATAATTCGAAAGAATTTGAAAAAATCCGAAATTTTCCAAAAGATATTCGAAAATAATTCGAAAGAATTAGACAGAATCCGAAACAATACACAAATAATCCACAGAACACGAGAGAATCCGAAAAAACCCGAAATCAGAAATCAGAACGAAATTCCGATCAAATTCCGAGAGAATCCAAGAGGATACGAAAGGAACCGGCCAAATTCGTGTAGGATCGGAGAGAATCGGGAATAATCTTATGAATTTAGGGGGCACATAAAACAATCCGAGAGAATTTGGAAGAATCTGGATGAATGCGTAAGAATGCAAGGAAATCTGACAATCAGAGAATTCGAAAATAATTCGGAAGAATTCAACAGAATCCGAAAAAATAAGAATAAGAAACTGACAAAACTGATTCAGGATAGGAGAGAATCCGAAAGAAACGAAATGAATACGAGGGAATACGGGAGTTTCGACCAAATTCTAAGAGAAACGGAGAAAATCTGGAAGAGTACGATAGAATCAAGGAGGAATACAAGAGAATCTGAGGGAATTTGAAATAACTTAACAATAATACACTACAAAAATGTAATGAGAAAAAAAAACACAATAGGCATGCAGTCGTCAAGTTTTCGACAGCGAGGGAAGTACTGTCTAAACTCTTTCGACCAATTTTTTTATTTCTCGATTTGTCGAATTCAGATGTTTGGATGTTTTGATTATTCAATTTTTCAATTTATCAATTTCTCAATTTTTTTCCATTTCTCGATGTTTCGATTTTTGGATTTCTCAGTTTTTCGATTTTCCAATTTTTCGATGTTTCGATTTTTCAGTTTTTCGATTTTTAAATTTTTTTTTTTTGATTCTTTGATGTTTGGATCTCTCCATTTTTCAATTTTACGATATTTCAATTGTTCAATGTTTTAGATTTTAGGTTTTTCGATTTCTGGATTTTTTGATTTTCCAGTTCTTGAATACATATTTCTATCTTCCAATTTTTCAAATTTTGACGTTGCTAAATTTTTAGTTTTCCGATTTTTCAATTAATATATATTTTTTTGATTTTCCCGTTTCTCGAATTCGCAGTTTCGATTTTTCAATTCTTCAATTCTTCGATTTTTGGATTTTTCAATTTTCCAATTTTTTAAATTTGCAAGTTTTGACGTTTCTGAATTTTCAGTTTTCCGATTTCTCAATTAATCTATTTTTTGATTTGCCCATTTTCGACTTGCCAAGGGTTCGATTTTTCAGTTTTGCAGTTCCTCAATTTTTCGATTTTTCAGGCTCCTGATTTTTCAATTTTTCGATTCTTTAGGTTTGGAATTTTTCGGCTTTTCGATTTCCCAATTTGTTAATTTTTTAATTTCCCAATTTTTGGATATTTCATTGAATTTTGTGAGTTTTCTAAGTTTTTCGATTCTTCAATTTTTCAATTTTGGGATTTTTTTAGTATTTCGACTTTTGGATTTTTCACGTTCTGGATTTTTCGATTTCTCGACTTTTTACTTTTTGGATTTTCAGTTTTTCGTTTTCTGAACTTTCGGTTTTCACAATCTTTCAACTTTTCGATATTTTAAGTTTTCAATTTTTAAAATTTTATGTTTTTCGATTTCTCGAGTTTTCAGTTCTTCTATATTTGAATTTTTCGATTTTCGAAAATTAAAGTTAATTATAAGTTACTTTTTTAAAAGACACATTAGAAGTACACGAACTACAACAGAGCTCCGAATGCTCCGATGTTGCTGTCACCAGACCGAAATCAAAACCATCCTGACCGTGGTCTAGTAGTTACGAGTTTCTCGCATTGTGTATTATTTCTGTTTATGACGTCATAACAAATTTTTTATTGATGATGTTATCCCACTTTCTCGAGAAGGTGAGAATACGGCCTTCTTTATTTAATAATGTAAAACTTTCTCGGGAGCGCCAAATGTCTTTTGTGAAACCTTCTCGGGGGTTCCAAATGTCTTTTTACTTTCAGAGCGTAAGCTAAGGAAGTATAGTAATCGAGTCCATCGGCCGAATTACCACTTTCACGTTTTCTCGATGTGTCATGGCTTCTAGAGTATGAAAAAAGTGATTCACAGTTTCCGTCTGTCTGTCTGTCTGCCTGTCTGTATCCAGTTTTATTAGACAAGTCATCTCCGAAACTACTGGACCGATTGTTGTCATATTTTGTTTGTATATTAGAAATGTCATGTAGATGGTTAAACACTAATTAAAATTTGGATAATCATCCCCACCACTGGGATTAGTACCTATCCAAAGTGCTATATGTATTTTTGCAAAAATATTTATGACGTCATCACAAAATTCTCATAAAAAAATTAAATTCGCATAATCAAATTTTATGATTTTTGAAAAACCTTATATTATTGTACATCAGAGGCCAGGGAAGTCCTGTCGAAATAACCTTCGACCAATTTTTTTTACAGCCTACGTTCTATTAATTCCCATTCTCACTTTACAAAAGAACATATAATTCGGATTTTTTCATATTCGTTCGGATTTTCTCATATTCTACCGGATTCTTTAGGATTCTTTTGAATTTTCTCTTATCCTCTCAGAATTTAGTCGAATTCTCTCATAATCACCTGTATTCTTCCGGATTCTCTTATATTTTTTGGGATTCTTTTAGGATTCTCTGGTATTCTTTCGGATTCTTTGCATATCATTTTGGATTCTGCCGAATTCTTTCAAATTATTTTCGGATTCTTTCTGAGTTACTCCGATTCTTCCAGATTTTCTCAGATTTTCTCGGATTCTTTCCCATTCATCCGAGTTATTTCAAATTCCCTCAGATTCTCTTGTATTCCTCCTTGATTCTGTCGTATTCTTCCAGATTCTCTCCGATTCTCTCGTATACCCTCTTATTCATTTCGTTTCTTTCGGATTCTCTCCTATCCTGACTCAATTTTGTTAGTTTCTTTCGTATTTTTTCGGATTCTGTTGAATTCTTCCGAATTATTTTCGAATTCTCTTTGATTCTTGTCAGATTTCCTTGCATTCTTTCGCATTCATCCAGATTATTTAAGTGTCAAATTCTCTCCAATTGTTGTCGTATTCTTGCTCGGATACTTTCCGAATCTGTCGGATTTTATCGGATTCTTTCAGATTCATCCGGATTCTTTTATATTCCGTCGGATTTTCATGTATTCTTTCGGATTTTTTAGGATTCCTTCGAATTCTCTCTTATCCTCTCGGAATTTAGTGGGATTCTCTCATATTCTGTTGTATTCTTTCGGATTCTCCTATATTCTTTGGGATTCTTTAGGATTCTCTTCGTATTCTTTCGGATTGTTTGCGTATTTTTTCGGATTCTGTTGAATTCTTCCGAATTATTTTCGAATTCTCTTTGATTCTTGTCAGATTTCCTTGGATTCCCCGCACTCATCCAGATTCTTTCAAATTCTCTCGAATTCTTTTATATGTCTCCTAAATTCGTAAGATTATTCCGGATTCTCTCCGATCCTATACGAATTTGGCCGGTTCCTTTCGTATCCTCTTGGATTCTTCGTATTCTTCCGGATTCTCTCCGATTCTCTCGGAATTTGATGGGAATCTTTATCTGATTTCGGGTTTTTTCTGATTCTCTCGTATTCTATAGGATTCTTTGTGTATTTTGTCGGATTTTGTCTAATTTTTTTTTTATTAATTTCGAACTTTTTCAGATTTTTTTAAATCATTTCGGGTTATGTTGCATTCTCTCGTGTTCCCTCGTATTATTTCTGTTTTTTTTTTTTGTATTCGTTTCCATCTTGACTGTATTTGATCAGTTTCTTTCATTTTCTCTCTGATTCTTTTGTATTCTTCCGGATTCTCCCAGATCCTCCCGGAATTTGTCTAGTCCGAATGAAAGGTGGATCTCAATATTTGCTAAGATAAGATTGATTTTGGTAAATGACATATCTTCTAAGAAAAAAAGGGTGGGTGGGCGGGGTTAAAACTTGCTAAACTAGGACTGAACAATATTAAGAATAGTCACTGGAACGAACAAGGGGTGGGTGGGCAGGCCTACTACTTGTTCATAAAACTAGAAAAAAGCTGAATTTAGCCCCTCCCAGCCCCTTTCTCCATTTCACTGACTTATTTTTTTAGTGTAAAATGGAAAATGAAAAATTGCAAAATTTCTGGAAAAATAAAATAAACTGACTCATTTATTAATTTTTTTAACCACCTGATTAAGCAAATCAAAAAATATGAATGCAATGATAAATCTCAAGTTCAAATTCATCACACTTAGTACATTTTAGGTTCAAATTATTCGGCAGAATTTTGAAATCACGTGATTAATTTTTTCATTCCCGAAAATGTGAAAATACAAGCGTCTTTATTTAATTAATAAGAGTTGTAATAATGATATTCGGAACATTTAGTCGATTGTAGATTACTACTTAATAGTTTTGATCCTCTGTTTTGAGGGGACGAACTCATTCAAATCAAACTAATTTCTACGTGACATTCTTCCAATGTATATACATAAACACATTCAAGTTGTTTTTTTTTTAATCGAGGATATGCTAGGGACGTCACTAATGGAGTCCATCGGGTAATTTGGTACTTTCATATTTTCTCGATATTTCATATCCCCTAGACAATACCGTAGCTAGGGAGAGGCTAGGGGATGCTTAGCCTCCCCTAGATCTAAACAAGTGATAATTAACCAGATGTGATTTACAGCATCGAAAATCCAAATAAAATGTAGTGTTTTATTCAATAAGCGGTAGTCAGAGTTATAAAAAGTCTGGACCGTCGGCATTGTGATCCGGTTATTACAATTGGTAGAAAACACCTTTTTTATTGATTATAAATCACTATTCAAGAATAACAATAATACAATAATTTTACTGGTATTATTACAATGCATCTATTTGTTCCCTCTCTCTAGTGAACATACTAAAACACTTACTAGAAGATAAAGAACAATTAAAGACCACATGAAAAATTTTACTTTTTCATTTTGTCTATAACAAATTGTCATTTGACCTACTCCTAAACAATAGGCTCACACATCACTGAAAGCTTATTCCATCACTCATATTGGAAATTGGAATAATTTTTTGCTACTAAATCTTGCGGTTCTTAATGAGGAAGTAAAAAACTAAAAGCCTACTTCTGCAAAAAAAAAATTTGAGGCATTTTTTGCTCAATAACATTTCATCTGAAATAAGGATGTCGTTGCGGTAGCAGTAAAAATTTTACCGTTAAGCAAACACTGAAGTATAAAAATATTTCTCCCAGGATGCATGTATGTAGACTGCAATTTAAACACAATTTTATCACCTCGAACTTTCGGTTTCTATTTTATAATCGTCGTAATTTTTTTTATTGTTTTCCTATATTAGTGTTTTTTGCTATACATTTCTCTTTTTCGCTACTTGTGGTAGTACCATCACATGTTTTTTCAAACTACCAGCGCTAAACCAAATCAACAACGTTAAAAGAAAGGCAAAAGTGTGCTCATATTTCGAATTCATTGCGAACGCATCTACGCATTAACTTCATCCAAACCAGTAAAAATTTATGTGTAGACCCAAAGCCCCAAGTCACGTATCCCAAAAGCTTGGTACAATTTCTCATTTTTCCATTTTTCACATTTTCGATTTTTAATTTTTCCCTTTTTCAAGTTTTCGTCCCCTAAATTTTTCGTTCTCCCCGATTTTTATTTTGCATTTTCCTGGTTTTTTATTTTTCATTTTCTCGATTTTATATCACAATTTTTTGTTTTTTCATTTCCTTAATTTTTGTTGTTTCTTTCGATTTTCCAATTTTTCGTTTATTCAATTTTTCAAATTTTCAGGCCAATCGATTCCAATTCGTCGATTTTCCAATTTTTAAATTTTTGAGTTTGCAGTTTTTGGGTTTCCACCCCTTTTTTACTTTTTGGGTTTTCAATTTTTCGTCAGACTTTGGATTTTTCAAATTTTCGACAGTTTTATACTTCGATTTCTCAATTTCTTTTCAACTTTTCGATGTTTTAATTTTTCTTTTTTAAAATTTTTCATTTTTTTTTATTTCTCGATTTATCGAATTCAGATGTTTGGATGTTTTGATTGTTCAATTTCTCAATTTATCAATTTCTCAATTTTTTTCCATTTCTCGATTTTCGATTTTTGTATTTCTTCGTTTTTCGATTTTCCAATTTTTCGATGTTTCGATTTTTCAGTTATCCGATTTTTCAATTTTTTAAAATTCTGGAGTTTCGACTTGTCGATTTCTCAGTTTTTAGATTTTTAAGTTTTAAATTTTCGAATTTTTCTTTTTTGATTCTTTGATGTTTTGATTTCTCCATTTTTCAATTTTGCGATATTTCAATTGTTCAATGTTATAAATTTTAGATTTTTCTATTTCTGGATTTTTTGATTTTCCAGATCTTCAATATTTCTATTTTCCAATTTTTCAAATTTTGACGTTGCAAAATTTTCAGTTTGCCGATTTTTCAATGAATATATTTTTTTTTATTTTCCCTTTTGTCGAATTCGCAGTTTCGATTTTTCAGTTCTTCAATTCTTCGATTTTTGGATTTTTCAATTTTCCAATTTTTTAAATTTTCAAGTTTTGACTTTTCGGAGTTTTCAGTTTTCCGATTTCTCAATTAATCTATTTTTTGATTTGCCCATTTTCGACTTGCCAAGGTTTCGATTTTTCAGTTTTTCAGTTCAATTTTTCGATTTTTCAGGTTCCAGATTTTTCAATGTTTCGATTCTTTAGGTTTGTAATAGAGATGTACCGACTACAGTCGGCCGAGACTAGTCGGCTTTGTCAAAACCGGTTAAAATTAGTTCAATCGACCGAAAATTGGTGTCAAAGTGTAGATAATCTTCCGCTAGTTACGATTCTGAAATCGTCGTCACGATATATGGTCCAATAAACACGCAAAGCGAATTCAAAATTTCCAAAAATTTTCCAAAAAAGTGGTTAAAATTGCTTAAGCATTGTATGAACTGCCCTAAATTGTGTTATTCTTTATTTTTGTACTGAGTTACTACAAAAAATTAAATGTTAAAATTATCCAAAAAAATTTAACACATTTTTTGGAAAAAAAAGAAACTTCAGTCATTCCTTTTATTAAAATAAAACAAGTTTTTAAGGTAGTCAGAGAAATAGAAAAAAAAATCCACTGTCTGTTGCATTTATAAACAGTCGGCCGACTGTAGTCGGTACATCTCTAGTTTGCAATTTTTCGGCTTTTCGATTTACCAATTTTTCAATTTTTTCAGTTTTTCAAATTGTTTATTTTTCATTGTATTGATTTTTCAATTTTTCGTTTTTTTTAATCTCGGTTTTCGATTTGACCATTTTTTGATGCGATTTCTTGACTTCTTGATTTCTCAATTTTTATAATTTTTCGACTTTTCGATTTTTAGATGTCTCATTGTTTCGAGTTCTCCATTTCTCAATTTTTCAGCATTTCAATTTCGGAATTTTTCAATCTTTGGATTTTTTAAATTTTGGATTTTCCGATTAATTGGTTTTTCGATTTTTTATTTTTAAAATTTTCGTTTTGTCAATTTTTCGATTTCTCAAGATTTCGATGTTTCGACTGTTAAATTTCTCGATTTTGCAATTTTTTGAATTTTAGATTTTTCCATATTTCGATTTCCCAATTTTTCGCTTTTTTGACTTCTCGACTTTTGGATTTCTTGATCTTTTAATGTTTTGTTTCTCGATGTTTCAGTTTTACAACTTTTCGATGTTTCGATTTCTCATTTCTGTAAATTTCACGACTGTTCGGCTCCTCGATTTTTGAATTTTCCGATTTTTTAAATTTTGGAATTTTCAGTATCCCGGTTTTTCATTTTTCTTTCAATTGTTAAATTTCCTTTCGAACTTGACTTAATTTGGTCAGTGTCTTTCGTTTCTGTGGCGGCACAATAACACGTTGGTAAGCGGGGAAAGATAAGCGGCCTCGTAGTCTAGTGGTCAGGACACCTGCCCGGCAAGCGGATGCCGCGAGGTTCGATTCCCACCTAGGCAGCAACATTTTTCTTCGCTTATCTTCACTTTCCTTTCGGATTCTTGGATTCTTTTGTATTCTTTAGGATTCTCTCGGATATTGGATTTCCTCGGATTCTCTGGTATTCTTTCGGATTCTTTACATATTATTGTGGATTCTGCCGAATTCTTTCAAATTATTTTCGGATTCTTTCTGAGTTACTCCGATTCTTCCAGATTTTGTCAGATTTTCTCGGATTCTTTCCCATTCATCTGGGATAGTTCAAATTCCCTCAAATTCTCTTGTACTCTTCCTTGATTTTGTAGTATTCTTTCAGATTCTCTCCGATTTTTGCGTATGCCCTCGTATTCATTTCGTTTCTTTCGGATTCTCTCCGATCCTGACTCAATTTTATTAGGTTCTTTCGTATTTTTTCGGATTCTGTTGAATTCTTCCGAATTATTTTCCAATTCTCTCCGATTCTTGTCAGATTTCCTTGCATTCTTTCGCATTCATCCAGATTCCTCCAAATTCTCGCGGATTCTTTTGTATATTCGCTCATTGTTAAGGATTCTTCCGGATTCTTTCCGATCCTTTCAGAATTTGGTCGAATTGTCTCATATTATCGTGTATTCTTTGAGATTCTTTTTAGATTCTCTTCGCATTCTTTTGGAAACTCTCGGGACTTGGATTTTTTTGGATTCTCTCATATTCTTTTGGACTCTTTGAATATTATATTGTATTATTATGTCGAATTCTGTGATTCACTCAGACTCTTTCGGATTCTGCTGCATACTCTTTCCGTTTCTTTCGGATTCTCCCCGATTCATTGCATATTATTTAAGTGTCAAATTCTCTCCAATTGTTGTCGTATTCTTGCTCGGATACTTTCAAAATCTATCGGATTTTATCGGATTCTTTCAGATTCATACGGATTCTTTAGAATGCCTTCGAATTCTCTCTTATCGTCTCGGAATTTAGTCGTATTCTCTCATATTCTTTCGGATTCTCCTATATTCTTTGGGATTCTTTAGGATTCTCTTCGTATTCTTTCGGATTGTTTGCGTATTTTTTCGGATTCTGTTGAATTCTTCCGAATTATTTTCAGATTCTCTTTGATTCTTGTCAGATTTCCTTAGATTTCTCCGCATTCATCCCGATTCTTTCAAATTCTCTCGGATTCTTTTATATGCCTCCTAAATTCGTAAGATTATTCCGGACTCTTTCAGATTCTGCTGCACACTCTTTCCGTTTCTTTCGGATTCTCCCCGATCTTTTCGAAATTTGGTCGATTCTTTTATATTTTCTTTAATTCTTTCGAATTCTCTCGGTTCACGAATTTATTCGGACTTTGGTCGGATTCTTTGCATATTATTTAAGTGTCAAATTCTCTCCAATTGTTGTCGTATTCTTGCTCGGATACTTTCAGAATCTGTCGGATTTTATCGGATTCTTTCAGATTAATCCGGATTCTTTTATATTCCCTCGGATTTTCACGTATTCTCTCGGATTCTTTAGGATTCCTTCGAATTCTCTCTTATCCTCTCGGAATTTAGTCGGATTCTCTCATATTCTATTGTATTCTTCCGGATTCTCCTATATTCTTTGGGATTTTTTAGGATTCGCTTCGTATTCTTTCGGATTGTTTGCGCATTTTTTCGGATTCTGTTGAATTCTTCCGAATTATTTTCAGATTATCTTTGATTCTTGCCAGATTTCCTTGGATTCCTCCGCATTCATCCCGATTCTTTCAAATCCTTTCGGATTCTTTTATATGCCTCCTAAATTCATAAAATTATTCCGGATTCTCTCCGATCCTATACGAATTGGGCCGGTTCCTTTCGTATCCTCTTGGATTCTTCGTATTCTTCCGGATTCTCTCCGATTCTCTCGGAATTTGATGGGAATCTTTATCTGATTTCGGGTTTTTTCTTATTCTCTCGTATTCTATAGTATTCTTTGTGTATTGTGTCGAATTTTGTCTAATTTTTTTTGAATTATTTTCGAATTCTTTCAGATTTTTTCAAATCATTTTGGATTATGTTGCATTCTCTCGTGTTCCCTCGTATTATTTCTGTTTTTTTTTGTAGTCGTTTCCACCTTGACTGTATTTGATCAGTTTCTTTCGTTTTCTCTCTGATTCTTTTGTATTCTTCCGGATTCTCCCAGATCCTCCCGGAATTTGTCTAGTCCGAATGAAAGGTGGATCTCAATATCTGCTAAGATAAGATTGATTTTGGTAAATGACATATCTTCTAAGAAAAAAAGGGTGGGTGGGCGGGGTTAAAACTTGCTAAACTAGGACTGAACAATATTAAGAATAGTCACTGGAACGAACAAGGGGTGGGTGGGCGGGCCTACTACTTGTTCATAAAACTAGAAAAAAGCTGAATTTAGCCCCGCCCACCTCCTTTCTCCATTTCACTGACTTATTTTTTTAGTGTAAAATGGAAAATGAAAAATAGCAAAATTTCTGGAAAAATGAAATAAACTGACTCATTTATTAATTTTTTTAACCACCTGATTAAGCGAATCAAAAAATATGAATGCAATGATAAATCTCAAGTTCAAATTCATCACACTTAGCACTTTTAGGTTCAAATTATTCGGCAGAATTTTGAAATCACGTGATTATTTTTTTCATTCCCGAAAATATGAAAATACAAGCGTCTTTATTTAATTAATAAGAGTTGTAATAATGACATTCAGAACATTTAGTCGATTGTATATTACTACTTAATAGTTTTGATCCTCTATTTTGAGGGGATGAACTCATTCAAATCCAACTAATTTCTACGTGACATTCTTCCGATGTATAAACATAAATACATTCGAATTGTTTTTTTTTAATCGAGGATATGCTAGGGACGTCACTAATGGAGTCCATCGGGTAATTTGGTACTTTCATATTTTCTCGATATTTCATAACCCCTAGACAAGACCGTAGCTAGGGAGAGGCTAGGGGATGCTTCGCTTCCCCTAGATCTAAACAAATGATAATTAACCAGATGTGATTACAATGCATTTATCTGTTCCCTCTCTCTAGTGAACATACTAAAACACTTACTAGAAGATAAAGAAACAATTAAAGACCACATGAAAAATTTTGTTTTTTCATTTTGTCTAGAACAAAGTGTCATTTGACCTACTCCTAAACAATAGGCTCACAAATCACTGAAAGCTTATTCCATCACTCATATTGGAAATTGTAATAATTTTTTCCTACTAAATCTTGCGATTCTTAAAAGGAAGTAAAACACTAAAAGCCTACTTCTGCAAAAAAAAAAAAAATTGAGGCATTTTTTGCTCAACAACATTTCATCTGAAATAAGGATGTCGTTGCGGTAGCAGTAAAAATTTTACCGTTAAGCAAACACTGAAGCATAAAAATATTTCTCCCAGGATGCATGTATGTAGACTGCAATTGAAACACAATTTTAGCACCTCGAACTTTCGGTTTCTAATTTATAATCGTCGTGATTTTTTTTATTGTTTTCCTATATTAGTGTTTTTTGCTCTACATTTCTCTTTTTCGCTATTTGTAGTAGTACCATCACACATGTGTCTTCAAACTACCAACAACATTAAAAGAAAGGCAAAAGTGTGCTCATATTTCGAATTCATTTCAAATGCATCTACGCATTAACTTCATCTAAACCAGTAAAAATGAATGCGTAGACCCAAAGCCCCCAGTCACGTAACCCAAAAACTTGGTTCCAAATGTCCTAATTGACACTCTTTTCCGCTTCCTCCAACCTTAAATCTTTTTTTTAGCCGAAAATCTACTTTTCTCTCGCATCCGTCACACATAATTATAGGCTAGATTCTAGCCACAAAAAAAATTACTATCTAAATCGTGGTGACCCGCTCGCGCCCGAGCAGTACCTGCCGCTCGTCACGTCGTGGCTGCCTTTGATACATTATGACTTGTCGTTGAACTGCTAATACACTAAGCCAACAACGGCACTAGATAAGCAAATCTTAGCAAAGTTATGTGAACTTTTGCGAAAGTGCTAAGCGTTCTTGACACACATTAGAGTTCAAACGCGGGAGAAATTCATGATCGGAAATCAGGTACCACCTCTTCTCGCGCAGTGACAAAGATTGCCTAGTTTTAGAACGAGATGCTGGAGGAAGGAGATGAAGAAACGACATTCACTGGTGGTGAGGAAGAAGACGATGACTGGAGGGAAGGAGATGGATTGGTAACAAATAGCAAGTACCGATGCCGGTCCAAGTTCAATGTTATATAGCTTTCGGAAGAAAGTACTCAGCCGCATTCGCGCTGTGTGTGTTGTGCCATTAAAGACGCTTGAGAAGTTCCTGGTTGGGTTCCACAAGCAGTGAATTTGACTCTTAAACGTAGGTACTTTTCCCTAATATTTTTAGTTTTATGTTTTTATAATGTTCCAAAATAATCACAATTAATAATTTTTTCGAAATTTGGAAAATCTAAACCGAAAGACATTAACTTTGTTCTCTGTAGATTTAGACGCTCATTAAACCATGCTGTATATATTTTTCTTAAGAAAATAACTGTTCTGTGAAGGTAGATAGAAATCTTTAGCAGATGTGATCCTATTGCTAGAATAAACGTGAACAGATGACAAGTGCTTCCAAATTTTTTTTAAACTGATATTTATATTGTTTTCACGAGCTATTTAATCATAAGCTCTCTAGAGTAACTAGTATTATACATATACAGGGTGTTTCACACATTTAAATACACAAATTAAAATTCCGTCAATTCGTTATAGTTGAAACTAGGCTTAATTATACCAATCTTGAAATAAAAAAAAATCAAAAAGAGTGATGTAATAATTTTTACTAAACCAGTATACATTATCAATTTACAGATTTAATTCGTATTTGATGGTTTAACATTATTATTATTGCAAATAACTACAATTTTTTGAGATACATATACATATACAGAGTGAGTCACTAAAAAAATAGAAAAAAAAATCAAAGACCAAAGTTTGTTTTCAGGTCCTAACACACAACTTTGACTTTTCACTTTTCAGTTTTATTGAATTATTTAGTATACTATTAGTATAAATATATTTAAAATTGATCGAAAATTAAAAAAAAAAAAAAGAAATTTGCAAATTGTCAAGTTTTAGACTTTTTTTATAAACACAGTACATACCTTTATTTATCCTTCCACAAAATATTGTAACACAGATTTTAAAAATAACTCTACTGCCAGAAAACGTGGCAACGACGCAACAGAATTTCAAACCTAAACTGTATTTATAAAGACTAGGAAGTGGCTAATGACCCACTCTGTATATGTATTTCAAGTAGTGATTCACACTATATATAATAAAACAAAATATATACATATATTAAGTTTTTCGTACATATATTATACCATGAATCAAACGTTCCCGCGATAATAATGTTATGAGATTACGTCATCAAGTTGCTGGAGGGGATACCTACGAGTGACAAATTGTATAGTTCAAATATAATTAAAGTCATTATGGTGTTGTACATATCAAAATTTTGTTCCAAACTTATAAAAAGTCTTTCGAATATATTACAAGTTTAATTTTCCTCTCATTATGTTGCTTTATTGTTTGTTACGATAATGATACGAATGACGTCATCAGAATTTGTTTGTAAATATGTAAGTATCAAATTTAGTGCAATTTTTGCTGTCAGATAAATTAATGTCCACCTAAACATTTGTTGCGCTAAAAAAAAATTTTTAGAAATTATATTGAATTGGTTCAGCGTAGAAACCGAAATATACACTACCAAAAAACAAGTGTATACCTACTTCCCATTTAAAAAATGCGTGTGTCGTCACAGGTCAATAGTTAATGACGTCACGACTAAGAAACGTCAAAAATCAGCCTATAATTCGATTTTCCATAGTTTTTCATAGAACAGAATTAATTTGATTCAGTAATTAGGAATTGAATTAGCTTAATATACAGGAACTCTAGTTTTTATTCAAGAAAACTTGTTACTTAAACCTGACACCTGAATTTAAACCAAAAAACACGGTCAAACCCACTTTAAATCTAACGACCACAAACCACGGATTTAGAGAATGTAATTACCCACAGACATTTTTTCAACATTCTGTCGTCTCATAATTACACTTGTCCGAAATATGGCCTACTATTCCAAAATTTCTCTTTCTCGCATGGCGCTCGCAAACTGGTTTGGTCAAAAAAATCAGGTCCAATTTTGACTCACTTATTAATTCATTAAGCAGCAACAAAAAGGATCCGTGATGGCTCTTATCATTGATAATGACAATGGCTTTCCTAAGCTACGGTGTTATGACCTCCTTAAGACATCCTCCGGCGTTGTCCAACAGAACTAATCGCAGCGTGCCTGCACCCGTCGTAGGAAGTAAAATCGACACACATTTTTCTAGTCGGAAACTGTGTCAATAAAAACATATGATCAATCTGTGTTGGATATTAAAGGGTTTTGAAGTATGCGACGAATTAAGAAAAGGCGGCACTATTTTTGCTCTTGTTAGTAAAAGTACCATTATTTGGAACTCCTCGAGAGCAAAGAAAATTACGACCACTAAAATTACAGTTTCTTATTTAGATCACAAACAGTAAAACAAGTTCGAACCCATATGGTAGTCAGACCACTCTTCTCGCGTACCGCTTCATCGGTACTTTACATCGATGAGTCTGGTCGAGGTCGCGGTGAAAGTGCAACTTTTACTAGTACTTCGCCAACGTTAACACTAATTATTGCACTTTCATATATGCCTTCTGTAGACTTAACCAATCAAATCACCAAATTCGCATTCTTATGACCCTATTTTTTCTTGTCTGAAATGATGTTCCTTGGTTGTAGAAAATGGCGCCTAACCCTTTAGGCAAATCCAACTACTACAGTTCCGCGGAACCTGTGCAGATTATCAGCAAGCCGGGTGTCCAACAAGATGTACAACGTTACCAGCCGAAAATCGACCGATCTGCCACTCCGAAGTATAGATGGCAGGTGGTCTGGAGGAACGTCCTCATCTTTGTGTACCTACACGTCGCCGCCTTCTATGGTATCTACTACTTCTTCACGGCGGCAAAAGCATTAACTTTACTTTACTGTAAGCAAAGAGCAAAATTTTTGACTTTCGAACCATAGAATTTTTGATTGCAGCGTACATCACGGTTGCAATTTCTTCGTTGGGGGTGACAATGGGAGCACATAGATTGTGGGCCCATAGGTCATACAAGGCTAAATTTCCGCTACGGGTTCTTCTGATGATATGCCAGACCGTGGCTTTGCAGAACGACGTCTATGAATGGGTCAGGGACCATCGAGTCCACCATAAGTTTACCGACACTGACGCTGACCCCCACAATTCCAACAGAGGGTTCTTCTTTTCCCACATGGGCTGGCTGTTGGTCAAGAAACACAGGGATGTCTACACGAAAGGGAAAGGGGTTCCCATGGATGACGTTGCTGCTGATCCCGTTGTTATGTTCCAGAGAAAGTGAGTACATTTTTAATAATAATAATAATATTTGTCGCTTTAAACATAACTGGGACATTACGGAAGAGTGTTGGAAAGTGTGCATTATCCAGGAATGCGAAAAAAGTTATTTTCTCTTAGCATAACTCGAAAGTTAATGCCGCTACAAATCAAATACTAGTGTCAAAATTAACTTAATTTGTTAGCTAAACCATTCATTGAGTGTTTTTGAACCTGTCTGAATTTGGACTACACTTTCAGAGAACCTCTTCCTAACACTATCTTCAATCTAATTTATTATTCCCAAAATTAAGGTTCAGCGAGTTTCACTCAAATTTTTATTGTAACTCACAAACCGGAACAAATCGATATTCATTTTCTATCTTCTCATACGGTTTGTTCTATTTTTACTTGTTGATCACCAGTTTGTTGTGACATCATTACATGTTTTTTCGTAGAACAACTTTCTCTTATTAAATCTTCTCATCCTCCTGACAGGTTTAACACACAAAACAATTAATCACAACTGAAAATCAACATTTTTGTATCCTTCCAACTGTGAGACGCGGAGAAAACTCCGATCAGACTTTGTTCACACGCTCGAGACGACAAAACTAAAAAAGCCATCACTCAAACTTTCACTTCATTTTCACACAAACATTTCATCAAAGGTCACATTGATTTTAATTCTACGGAAATTAGAAAACATGGTAATATCCTTCCAGGTACTACCTCATTCTCGCACCCCTCTTCTGCTTCATCCTCCCCTCTCTCATCCCGTGCTGGTTCTGGAACGAAAACTTCAACGTCAGCTGGCACGTCAACATCTTCCGGTACCTCGTGGTCCTTCACGGAACCTGGTGTGTGAACAGCGCCGCCCACATGTGGGGCTCCAAACCCTTCGACAAGTAAGTACCGCCTCAGGTTGAAGTACCTCGACTCATACCTGCTTCCAGGAACATCAACGCGTGTGACAATAGGGCTGTGGCGTTCGTGGGATTCGGGGAAGGCTGGCACAACTACCACCATGTGTTCCCGTGGGATTACAAAGCGGCCGAACTGGGGAACTACTCCATGAATGGGAGTACCGCAGTGTTGGACTTCATGGCGAAGATTGGATGGGCCTATGATCTAAAGACTGTGAACGTGGAGATGGTGGCCAATAGGGCAAAACGTACAGGGGATGGGAGCAGGACGTACGAGAATATTTTGATTAAACATGAGCATGACCACCACCATGAAGATAGCGTGTGGGGGTGGGGGGATGTGGATATGAAGCCGGAGGAGATCGAGATGGCGGATATACACCACAAGAAGGAGTAGTTTTTAGTTGTGAGTTAGTTAGCTGTGATTGAGTTGTTCTTGTTACCGAAACAGGATTGTTCGAATTATTTATTTTGTTATATTATTTTGTTTTGTTGTGTTTTGTTTTTAATAACGTCGTAGTGTTAAGTTTATAATAATATATATAAAACATAAAGTGTAGTTTTAGTTAGTCCAAAATAGACAAAAAAATTTTTTTAAGACCACTGTGTTTTTGTCCTCGTTTTTAATGCTTCTAAACTAAGTGAAAGTATCTACTTTTACGTAGCCGTCTGACGATATTTTTATTAAATAAGTTATTTAAAATTAAGCAAAAGCTGCGCTAATATTTAAAACGGCTTGAAAAATATCTTACAATAGCAGAAAGTCTCCCAGGTAATTAACCTAGAACCAAAATATATTTTTCGTCGAACGCTTTTCTCTATTCCATGTTACCAAGATATCTTGAGTAAATTATGGGTTGCCTATCTAAACACTCCTTACTCAACTAACTAGATTTTTCAAGAAATAATCTCAACATTGTTTTCGTAGCTTCACCCATTCCATTGGATTCACTAGGAGCTCTAGGAATCTTTCATATTCTCAGATTTTCTCATATTCTCTTCTATTCTTTGGGAATATTTTCGGATTCTTTTCGTATTCTTTCGGATTCTCTCGAATCACGAATTTATTCGGATTCTGTTGTATTCGTTCGGATTCTTTACATATTATTTAAGTCTGTCAAATTCTCTCCAATTGTTTTCCTATTTTTATTCGGATACTTCCAGATTCTGTCAGATTTTAACGGATTCTTTAGGATTTATCCTCCCAATTCTCTATAATCCTCTCGGAATTTGGTCGAATGCTCTTATAATCTCTTGTATTCTTCCGGATTTTCTTTTATGCATTCTTTAGGATTCTTTTTGAATTCTCTTCGTATTATTTCGGATTCTTTGCATATTATTTTGGATTCTGTTGAATTTTTGAAAATTGTTTTCGGATTCTCTCTGATTCACTCCGATTCTTCCAGATATATTTTCTCATATTCTCTTGCATTCCTCCTTGATTCTTAAGGATTCTTCCGGATTTTCTCCGATCCTATTTGAATTTGGCCGGTTACTCTCGTATTCTCTCGGATTCTTTTGTATTCTTCCAGACTCTCTCCGATTCTCTTAGAATTCGGTCGAATTCTCCCATATTATCGCATATTCTGTGAAATTATTTTCGTGTTTTCTCCGTTTTCTTTCGGATTCTTTCGAATATCGATTTTTTTGGATTCTCTCGTATTCTTTGCGTATTATTTAAGATTCTATAAAATTCTCTGCAATTGTTTACAGATTCTCCCTGGTCCACTCGGATACTTATAGATTCTGTTACACTTTCTCGGATTTCTTGGATTATTTCATAATCTTTCATATTCTTTTGTATTCTTTGGGATAATTTTCGGATTCTTTTCGTATTTTTTCGAATTCTCTCGGATCTAGAATTTGTTGAAATGATCTTATATTCTTTCGATGTATTATTTAGTATTGCGTCCAATTCTCTAGAGTTGTTTTCAGATTCTCCCTGATTCACTCGGAAACTTCCAGATTCTATTCGATTTTCTCGGATTCTTTCATATACTCCCAGATTATCTCCTATTCTTTAGGATTCTTCCGGATTCTCTTTTATTTTTTCGGAATTTGGTCAAATTCTTACATATTCTCTTCTATTCTTTCAGATTTTTTTATATTCTGTGGAATTCGTTTCGGATTCCCTCCGTATTCTTTTGAATTTTTTCGAATTATTTACGGATTATAGATTCTATCGGATATTCTTGGATTCTTTTAGAAACACCCGGATTCCTTTTATATTCTCTCATATTCTTTTGAATTCTTTAGGTTTTCATGTATTCTTTGGGATTCTTTTACTCGGATCTACGATTTTTTTAGGATTCTCTTGTATCCTTTAGAATTCTTTGTGTATTATTTACAACTGTCCATTTCTCTTCAATTATTTTCAGATTCTCCCTGACTCACTCGGATACTTCCAGATTCTGTCTAATCTTCTCGGATTCTTTCATATACCCTAGAATTCTGTCGTATTCTTTAGGGTTCTTCCTGATTCTCTCTTATCCTCCCGGAATTTGACCGTTCATTTTTATTCTTTCGAATTCTCTTATATTGTTTAGAATTCCTTTCGGATTCTTCCGAATTCTGTCAGATTTTCTCGGATTTATAAGGATTCTTTTGGATTCTTTCCGTTTCTATCGGAATTCGGTCGGATTCTCTCATACTATCTTGCATTCTTCCGGATTCTCTGATATTCTTCCGAATTATTTTCGGATTCTCTAATTCACTAGGATTCTTCTGCATTCTGTCAAATTTTGTCGGCTTCTTTCGCATTCATCTGGATTCTTCTATATGAATTTGGCCGCTTGTATTCTCTCGGATTCTTCGCGTTCTTCCGGATTCTCTCCGATTCTTCCGAAATTTGATCGGATTCTTTTGTATTATCGTGTATTCTTTGAGATTATTTTCGAATTCTTTTCGTATTTTTTCGAATTCTCTCGGATCTAGAATTTTTTGGAATTCTCTTATATTCTTTCAGATTCTTTGTGTACTATTTAGAATTGTGTCGAATTCTCTCCAGTTGTTTTCAGATTCTTCCTGATTCACTCGGATACTTCCAGATTCTATCCGATGTTCTCGGATTCTTTCGTATTCTCCCGGAATCTTTCGTATTCTTTAGGATCCTTCCGAATTCTCTTGTATTCTTTCGGAATTTGGTCGAATTCTTGCATATTCACTTCTATTCTTTCAAATTTCCTTATATTCTTTGGAATTCGTTTCGGATTCCCTTCGCATTCTTTTGGATTGTTTGCGTATTATTCCGGATTCTGTTAAATCCTCTAGGATTTTGTTGTATTTCTCCCAGGTTCTTAAAGAGTCTTCCGGATTCTCTCTGATCCTATACGAATTTTGCCTGTTTCTTTCGTATCGTCTCAGATTCTTAGCATTCTTCCGAATTCTTTCCTATTCTCTTGGAATTTAATCGAATTCTCTGATATTATTGTGTATTCTTTGACATTATTTTCGAATTCTTTCTGAATTTTCAAGATCTCGGATTTTTTCAGATTCTCACGTATTTTTTAGGATTTTTTGTGTATTTTGTCAGATTCTGTCGAATTCTTTCGGATAATCTCAGATTTGCTTAGATTCTATCGGATTCTATTGGATTCTCTCCTATTCCCTCAGTTTCTCTCGTATCCTCTCTAATCCTTTCATATTCTTCCAGATTCTCCACGATCCTCTCGGAATTTGGTAGATTCTGACATACTTTCTTGTATTCTCTCATATTTTTTCGGATTCTTTGCGTATTATTTAAGATTCTGTCAAATTATATGCAATTGTTTTAGATTCTCCCTACTTCACTCGGATTTTCTTGGATTCTTTCAGAACCATCCGGATTCTTTTTATATTCTCTCATATTCTTTTGAATTCTTTTGGTTTTCTTGTATTCTTATGGATTCTTTTCAGATTCTTTTAGTATTCTTCCGGAATCTCTCGGAGCTATGATTTTTTATGATTTTTTTGCATCTTTTCGAATTCTTTGTGTATTATTTGGAACTGTGACCATTTCTCTCCAATTATTTTCAAATTCTCCCTGACTCACTTGGATACTTCCAAGTTCTGTCCAATCTTCTCGTATTCTTCAGAATTCTTCCTGATTCTCTCTTATCCTCTAGGAAAAAGTAGTAGTTCTTTTGTATTCCTTCGAATGTTCTTATATTTTTTGGAATTATTTCGGATTCTTTTCGGATTCTTCAGGATTCTGTCAGATTTTCTCTGATTTTTAAGGATTCTTCCGGATTCTGTCCGTTCCGATCGGAATTTGGTCGGTTTCTCTCATATTTTCTTGCATTCTTCCGGATTCTCTTACATTCTTTGGGATTCTTTTCGGATTCTCTTCGTATTACTTTGAATTGTTTAGATACTAATTCCGATTCTGTTGAATTCTTCCGAATTGTTTTCGGATTTTCTCTGATTTACTAGTATTCTTCTGTATTCTGTCAAATTTTCTTCTATATGAATTTGGCCGCTTCCCCTCGTATCCTCTCGGATTCTTCGTATTCTTCCAGATTCTCTACGATTCTCTCGGAATTTGATCGGATTCTTTCGTATTATCGTGTATACTTTGAGATTATTTTCGGTTTCTTTCGTATTATTTAGGATTCTTTGTGCATTCCTTCGGATTCTATCGAATTCTTTCGCATTATGTTCGGACTCTTGTGGATAATCTTGGATTATCTCAGACTCTTTCGGATTCTGTTGGATTATCTCCTATTCCTTCAGTTTCTCACGTATCCTCTCAAATTCTTTCGTAGTCTTCCAGATTCTCCCCGATCATCTCGGAATTTGGCCCATTCTCTTATACTTTCTTGTATTCTTTCATATATTTTTTTAATTCTTTGCGTTTTATTTAGAACTGTGTCCATTTCTCTCCAGTTATTTTCAGATTCTCGCTGATTCACCTGGATAATTCCAGATTCTCTCCAATTTTGTCGTATTCTTTCAGATTCATCCGGATTCTTTCATATACTCTCGAATTCTCTCGTATTCTTTAGGATCCTTCCCGATTCTCTCTTATCCTTCCGGAATTTGGTCGTTCTCTTGTATTCTTTCGAATTCTCTTATATTCTTTGGGATCCTGTTGAATACCTAGGATTTATTTTTGGATTCACCCTGATTCTTTCAAATTCTCTCGGATTCTCTTGTATTTCTCCGAAATTCGGAAGTATTCTTCCGGATTCTATCCCATCCCATACGAATTTAGCCGGTTCCTTTCGTATTCTCTTGGATTATTCGTATTCTTCCAGATTCTCTCCGATTCTCTCGGAATTTGATCGGATTGTCGCTTATTATTGTGTATTCTTTGAGATTATTTTCGAATTCTTTTCGTATTCTTTCGGAATTTTTCGGATCTCGGATTTTTTTGGATTCTGTCATACTCTTTAGGATTCGTTGTGTATTATTTCGGATTCTGTCGAATTCTTTCGAATTATTTTCGGATAATTTCGAATTTTTTCAGATTCATTCGGATTCTGTTGGATTCTCTCGTATTCTTTCCATTTATTTCGGATCCTAACTAAATTTGGCAAGTTGTCTTATAATTACTTGTATTATCTCATATTTTTTTCGGTTTCGTTGCGTATTTTTTAGGATTCTGTCAAATTCTCTGCAATTGTTTTCAGATTCTTCCTGCTTCACTCGGATACTTATAGATTCTGTCGAATTTTCTCGGATTCTTTCGGATTCTCTTATAGTTACTTATATTCTTTCGGAGTCTCTCGAATCACGAATTTATTCTGACTCTGTTGTATTCGTTTCGGATATTATTTAAGTCTGTCAAATTCTCTCCAATTCTTTTTCGTATTTTTATTCGGATACTTCCAGATTCTGTCAAATTATAACGGATTCTTTAGGATTCATCCTCCCAATTCTTTATAATCCTCTCGGAATTTGGTCGAATTCTCTTATATTCTCTTGTATTCTTCCGGACTTTCTTATATTCTTTTTGAATTCTCTTCGTATTCTTTCGGTTTCTCTGGTATTCTTTTGGATTCTTTGCATATTATTTTGGATTCTGTTGAATTTTTGCAAATTATTTTCGGATTCTCTCTGATTCACCCCGATTCTTCCAGATGTTGTGAAATTCTCTCGGATTCTCTTGTATTCCTCCTTGATTCTTGAGGATTCTTCCGGATTTTCTCCGATCCTCTTTGAATTTAGCCGGTTACTCTCGTATTCTCTCGGATTCTTTTGTATTTTTCCAGATTCTCTCCGATTCTCTTAGAATTGGTCGAATTCTCTCATATTATCGTGTATTCTTTGAAATTATTTTCATATTTTCTCCGCTTTTTTCGGAATCTATCAGATCTCGATTTTTCTGGATTCCCTCGTATTCTTTGCGTATTATTTAAGATTCTATAAAATTCTCTGCAATTGTTTTCATATTCTGCCTGGCTCATTCGGATACTTATAGATTCTGTTGGACTTTCTCCGATTTCTTGGATTATTTCATAACTTTTCTTATTCTTTTGTATTCTTTGGGATCCTTTTCGGATTCTTTGGGTATTTTTTCGAATGAATTCGCTCGGATCTAGAGTTTGTTGGAATTATCTTATATTCTTTCGGTGTATTATATAGTATTGTGTCCAATTCTCTTGAGTTGTTTTCTGATTCTCCCTGATTAACTCGGAAACTTCCAGATTCTATTCGATTTTCTCGGATTCTTTCATATACTCCCAGATTATCTCGTATTCTTTAGGATTCTTCCGGATCCTCTTTTATTTTTTCGGAATTTGGTCGAATTCTTACATATTCTCTTCTATTCTTTCAGATTTCCTTATATTCTTTGGAATTCGTTTCGGATTCCCTCCATATTCTTTTGGATTGTTTGCGTATTACGTCGGATTCTAGTGAATTTTTTCGAATTATTTACGAATTCTATCTGATTCACTCGAATTCTTCCAGTTTCTGTCAAATTTTCCTGGGTACTTTCGCATTCATCGGGATTTTTTCAAATTCTCTAGGATTCTCTTGTATTTTTCTTAGATTCTTTGCATTCTTCCGAATTCTTTTCTATTCGCTCGGATTTTCTCATATTATTCTGTCGAATTCTATCGGATAATTTCAGATTTTCTCAGATTCTTTCTGATTCTGTTGGATTCTTTCGTATTCTCTCAGTTACTCACGTATCCTCTCGAATTCTTTTGTATTCTGTTATACTTTCTGGTATTCCCGCATATTTTTTCAAATTCTTTGTGCATTATTTAAGATTCTGTCAAATTTTATGCAATAGTTTTCAGATTCTCCCTAATTCACTCGGATGGCTATAGATTCTATCGTATGTTCTTGGATTCTTTTAGAAACATCCGGATTCTTTTTATATTCTCTCATATTCTTTTGAATTCTTTTGGTTCTCATGTATTTTTTGGGATTTTTTTAAGATCTCTCGGATTTAGGACTTTTTTAGGATTCTCTTGTATCCTTTATAATTCTTTGTGTATTACTTAGAATTGTGTCCATTTCTCTTCAATTAGGTTCAGATTCCTTCTGACTCACTCGGATACTTCCAAATTCTGTCTAATCTTCTCGGATTCTTTCAGACTCTTTGGAATTCTTTTCCGGTCCTTCCGGAATCTATCAGATTTTCTCGGATTTATAAGGATTCTTTCGGATTCTTTCCGTTCCTATCGGAATTCGGTCGGATTCTCTCATATTATCTTGCATTCTTCTGGAGTCTCTTATATTCTTTGGGATTTTTTTCGGACTCTCTTCGTATCCTTTTGAATTATTTGTGTACTAATTAGGATTCTGTTGAATTCTTCCGAATTATTTTCGGATTCTCTCTAATTCACTGGGATTCTTCCTATTCTTCCGGATTCTCTCCGATTCTCTCGGAATGTGATAGGATTCCTTCGTATTATCGTGTATTCTTTGAGATTATTTTCGGATTCTCTTCGTATTCTTTCGGAATCTCTCGGATTTTGGATTTTTCGGTTTCTTTCCTATTATTTAGAATTCTTTGTGCGTTACTTCGGATTCTGTCGAATTTTTTCGCATTATTTTCGGATTCTTTTGGATAATCTTGGATTTTCTCAGACTCTTTCGGATTCTGTTGGATTCTCCCCGATCATCTCGGAATTTGGCCCATTCTTTTATACTTTCTTGTATTCTTTCATATTTTTTTCGGATTCTTTGCGTATTATTTAGAACTGTGTCCATTTCTCTCTAGTTATTTTCAGATTCTCGCTGATTTACTTAGACACTTATTATAGAGATTCTGTCCGATTTTGTCGTATTCTTTCAGATTCATCCGGATTCTTTCATATACTTTCGAATTCTTTTATTTTCTTTGGAATTCTTTTCCGATTCTTTTCGTATTCATTCGGATTCGTTCGGATCTCAAATTTTCTCCTATATTTTTAGATTCTTTGGCGTATTATTTCCGATTCTATTGAATTCGTTCGAATTATATTATACAGCAAATTATCCTTTGTCTTGCATTGCGAATATATTGTTTCAAAAGCTAATAGAGTATTAGGGTGTATAAAGAGATACTGTCATGATTTTAATGATATTCGTACTTCTCTAGTATTATATTCATCATTGGTCCGTTCAGTTTTGGAATATGGGTGCATACTGTGGGATCCTATATATCAGATACATAAGAATAGAATTGAACGCATTCAAAATAAGTTTGTCAAATCTATTATGTTCAAATTACCACTTAAGGTCTCTCATTCTACTAGTCTTAGTAAATCTTATTTGGGTTTGTCTTTATTAAGTGTACGTCGTGATTTTTACAAAATTTGTTTTATGTATAAACTTTTAAACAATATGTGCGATTCTGACATTCTTAATTCTATTAACTTCTATGTTCCTCAGTTCAATGTTAGACAAGCTCCCTTGTTCTAAATTAAATTCAATTATACGAATTATTTGTTGTTTTCACCACTTAATAATATATTATTTACTTGTAATTCTATTTATAGCAGAATTGATTTTTATTCAGATACTTTTCCTAAATTTCAAACTAAGTTAAGGCAAATCTTATTTTAAAAATATTGTAACATTCTCATGTGATTTTATTATTTTTTCTTTGTATTGTTTAAGGATGTTTTTCCGTCAATAAAGTAAGTAAGTAAGTAAATTATTTTCTGATTCTGTCTGAGTCATTCAGATTCTTCCGGATTCTGTCAGATTTCCTCGGATTCTTAAGGATTCTTCCGGATTCTCTTATATTCTTTCGGATCCTGTTGAATACCTAAGAATTATTTATGGATTCACTCTGATTCTTTCAAATTCTCTAGGATTCTCTTGTATTTGTCCGAAGTTTTTAAGGATTCTTCCGGATTCTCTCCCATCCTATAGGAATTTAGCGGGTTCCTTTCGTATCCTCTTGGATTATTCGTACTCTTCCAGATTCTCTCCGATTCTCTCGGACTTTGAATCGGATTGTCGCTTATTATTGTGTATTCTTTGAGATTATTTTCGAATTCTTTTCGTATTCTTTCGGAATTTTTGGGATCTCGGATTTTTTCGGATTCTCTCATACTCCCTAGGATTCGTTGTGTATTTTTTCGGATTCTTTCGGATTCTGTTGCATTCTCTCATATTCTTTCCATTTATTTCGGATCCTAACTAAATTTGTCCAGTTTTCTTATAATTACTTGCATTAGCTCATATTTTTTTCGGTTTCGTTGCGTATTTTTTAGGATTCTGTTAAATTCTCTGCAATTGTTTTCAGATTCTCCCTGCTTCACCCGGATGCTTATAGATTCTGTCGAATTTTATCGGATTCTTTCGAATTCTGTCAGAATTTCTCGGGTTCTTTCAAATTCCCTCTTGATTCTTCAGTATTCTCTCGGACTTTTTCAGATTCTTTCCGTCTTATTTCGAATTCTGTAGAATTATTTCTAATTATTTTCAGATTATCTTTGATTCACTAGGATTTTTTCGAATACTGTCAGATTTTCTAGGATTCTTTCGGATTTAGCTGGATTTTCTCGGATTCTTTCGAATTCTCCAGGATTCTCTTTCGAGCCTGTCTAAATTTGGCATATTTCTATCGTGTCCTTTTTTAAATAATAAAAAAATCGGTTATTAGGTAATAATTTAGCTTCTCGGGGACACTGACGAATAATTTTTAAACCACCTAAACTTGCTCGCTGCGCTCGTATTCTTCATATTATTTTTAAGGTAATACAGTTTCATTAAAAACATTAACGAACTAGCTTCATTGCATAATTTTTAATAAAAAATATCAAAGAAATCTGACCTGATGGAGATATAGAATTGTGTTTTATATCACTAGTGTGTATACAAGTTGTAGAAAAATTTAGGGACTTTTTCTATAATTTAAAAATCATATGCTATATAAAGCAGAAGTGAAATGTTGGTTGCATAACCACAAAATTTATTTTTGAATTTATATAATTGTCTTTTATAACACGAATATGTATATTATTTTAGCAACTTTGAAAATACTGTCAAAGGACTGAATTCATTAGGTATAATATTACTTTTCAATAAAAATAATTACGGTTATGAATAGTATTACAATTAAATTTGAATAAGACGACCAAAACAACCAAGAATATTTTATTAAAACTTTGTACAAAAATATAAATAAATAAATATTCGCTTATGTACACTGTCACACTTGCTGTCACCTCCGTCCATGGGGTCCATTACGTTTGGGCCTATACCCATGATTAATATACACAACATGCTCTTCATTCCTCGTGTCAAAAATATAACTCCTGATCAAGCTAAAGAAAGCCGCGTTAAACGCCATCTGATTCATCATCGAAACGGCCATCACCGCCATTTTCAACCCCGGTATAACCCAGGGCAGGATCCCCGCCATCAAAAGCCCCGGCACAATCATATAGGGCATCATATTCTTCATCGACATTTGCATTTTCCTCTCCATCTGCCCATCTTCTTTGGTCTGTACATTAATACTTAAACTATTATTTACATTTTTAAAGTGTAGCTCTAACCCTCTACTTATCGCCACCTTCCACGACTTCTTCGCCAAGAACTGGTTCACCGCATGTTCCAGTTCGGAAATTTTCGGTTTGTCGTGGCTAAAACGCGCGTTTATTTCACTCGAACACTTTCGCGGATTTTCGGGGCTCATTTGTCCCCTAGAACACTGCAAGTCGAAGCAGCACACGAACACAAGACACTTTACTAGGAAGGGAACATTGCCGAGGAATGTGTGCATTCTGTTCGAGTTCTCATGAGGAAATGCGTTGCCGCTTTAGCAAGAAATGGATGGCCTAAATTGTTAGAAAAAGACGGGTGGTCGCGGATGTCTTTCACTTTACGCTACTACAAAAACCACAACCTCTATGGTCGGTCATCGGACGTAAAATTTTGTAATAGAGGTAATTATTGATGCGAGGGTCACGGTTTGTAATTGTAACACGATAACACAGGTTCGGATAACACTTACAGTGGTGGGTTTTGCACCACTGGTAGTTGTATCGTGGGGGTTCTAGGCCATTCTTGTAAAATTGACAAAAGTCAATAGTGTTAGTGTTACGTGATTAATATGCCGATTCGGTTGGAGATTAGTGTTAATATTGTATTCAATTAGAACATTTCTAAGTAATTATATGTAAAAATATACCTAGAAAAGTGCCCGGCACGTGCACATACATATTTAATAATATTTCGAAGTAGGTGACTTACATCGAATCGGCAAAAACGTGTAAAAACCACTAAATTAACACTCTATTTATTTCCGTTATTAAATAATCATCTATTTTCTTCACTTACGTGATAACGCAAAATAAAACATCTCGTGTGAGGGTCAAACGTGACATTCTAAGACGACATTGTTTCAGTGAAAGCATGAATTAAATGTGCGTTTACATTAAAAAAATAATAAAATCGCCCGAAGCTCTGTACTACATTCAGTCGCACATCCAACACGTGAAAAATAAAATTTTCATCACGTACAGTCGAAATATGAACTAGATTTATATTTACGGGCAGCAACTAATAAACATTTTTTATTACACACGGTACTGTTACTTGTCATCATTTCGTAAGATCGAAATACAAGTATATATATTGTCCCGATTCCGGTCTTTTGCAGCCGCCTGTACCATCAAGCTATTCCACCCAAAAATGGCCTGCATTATCTATGCACCTTGCACACACACAAAAAAGTGTAGCAAGCAAGCAACTGGAATTTTTCGATTGTCTTTGAAATTTGGTTCTTGCCGTCAAACATGTATGTACTGCTACTCGACGTGACTGCACTTCAAATTTTTGAATACATTAGTGACACTACCTATATACTTGCAGTTGAAGGGAGCCATTATCTCTTAAGTACCCATACGTAATACATCAGTGTCCACACAAATCAGAAGAATGAAACTAAAAGCAGTTTTCGTGTTATGTGTTACAGTGTGCTTTGTAGAAGCGACCACCGAAAAAGTTGACACTAGTGTCAATTTGCAACAACTGGGGAGACAACTTGTCGAAGAAGGTACGCTTGAGTACGATTTTGTGTATGTGATTATTATTTTTGTATTTTTAGGTCGTACCCTTGTCCACCATACGCTCAAACGCTTCATGATTATCCTTCCTGCTATTTTTTTTAAACTGGGAATTGCGTTCACGTTGCTGGTTCTTGTGGCGTTGGCTGCCGTGAATAATGGTTTCATCGGGTTTCTGATTCTAGTAGTTGGATTAAGTAGCGTTCTTGCGAGATTACAGGACTCGGGGAGAGCGGTACCAGTACCATATATTAGTCCGGTTTCACCGTACCATCATCAAGTGTGGGACCGGAGTGATGTGGTGCAACCAGAGCTGAAAGCTAAAGCTCCTTTGTATCACAGCTATGGGGGCCAAAATGCGGATTATGGGTCCCAGTTGGCTAATTATTACGCGAAGTACACCACCGCCAAAATGTGAAACTTTTCGTTGTCTCTATTATTTATTTATATATTTATTTTATTTATTAAATATTTTGTAAACCCGATGTTTCTTTCTTGAGCGCAAACTACGGTTCCCACAATCCAAATTTACCCATGACCTTTTAATTTCAATTTGTCCAACAACGTCAACCCACACTTTCCGGTAATGAAACACTTGCTAACAAAACTACTTTTAGAAGGCGGTTTCACAGTCTTTTAATTACCCATTAACCCATTACCACAGTTCGACCATTGCCGACATGGTGTCAGATTTAATGATTCATACCAACGATGGTACTGATATAAATTTAAAAAAATTGTTGATTCGAGTAGAACTTTACACAATTTTGTGATGACCTTGTCAACATTTTTGCAAGGACACTATATTAACTTGAATTGGTGCAATGTAGTACTTGCTAAGATAAGACTCATTTTAGCAAATTACCCTAATAAAATAGAGAGCGGGTGGGCGGGGCTATTGCTTGTTTATAAAAGATTCCGTAGGAAAAAGATAAACTTAACCCTTTTTTTCAGAAATAAGAAATAAATGTTATAGCAAATAAGTAGTATAACAAAAAAAATTATGATTAGCGCTTTTTTTAACAGCCTACGTGTTATTAGTTCCTATTTTCACTTTACAAAAGAACATATAATTCACCCCGCCCACCCACCCTGTCTCCATTTCAGTGATTCATTTTGTCCAATCCAAAAGAGTGGTGGATCTCATATTGTTTAGATTCTATTGAATTTTTTTGAATTATTTTCGGATTCTCCCTCATTCACTCGGATTCTTTTGGATTTCTACGGATTCTTCCATATTCTCTCGGATTCTTTTATATATTCACGGATTCTTAAGGATTCTTCCGGATTCTTACTGATCCTTCCAGAGTTTGGTCGAATTGTCTCACATTATCGTGTATTCTTCAGATTCTTTTTAGATTCTTCGTTCGGAAACTCTCGGAACTTGGATTTTTTCGGATTCTCTCATATTCTTTTGGACTCCTTGTATATTACTCCCTTTATTATTATTCGAATCCTTTGGAATTATTTTAGCATTCTTTGATTCACTCAGACTCTTTCCGTTTCTTGCGGATTCTCCCCGATCCTCTCGGAAATTGGTCGATTCTTTTTTAATTTTTTTTTCATTCCTTCGGATTCTTCAAATCACGAATTTATTCGGACTTTGTCATATTCGTTCGAATTCTTTGCATATTAGTTAAGTGTCAAATTCTCTCCAATTGTTATCGGAATCTTTAGGATTCCTTCGAATTCTCTTTTATCCTCCCAGAATTTAATCGAATTCTCTCATATTCTCTTGTATTCTTCCGGATTCTCTTATATTCTTTCTCGGATTCTTGTCAGATTTCCTTGGATTCTTTCGCATTCAGCCAGATTCTTTCAAATTTTCTTGGATTCTTTTATATGCCTCCCAAATTCTTCTCTCCGATTTTCTCGAAATTTTATCGGAATCTCTTTCTGATTTCAGGATTTTTCGGATTCTTTAGTATTCTTTAGGATTCTTTGTGTATTGTTTCGCATTCTGTTTAATTCATTCGCATTATTTTCAAATTCTCGGGGATAATTTCGATTTTTTTCAAATTCTTTCCGATTCTGTTGCATTCTATTGTATTATTTCCAATTTTCTTATATTTTTTGTAATTCTTTGTGGACTTTTTCGGATTCGTTCGTATCTCCGATTCCCTGGATTCTCTCGTATTTTTTCAGATTCTTTAGTGTAGTACATATTTCCGATTATGTTGAATTATTTCGAATTATTTTCTGATTTTCTCTAATTCACTCGGATTCTTCCAGATTCTATCAGATTTTCTCGGATTCTGATGGATTCTTCCGGATCCTCTCCGGTTCTCTCGGAATATGGTCGGATTCTCTCATATTCTCTTGCATTCTTCCGGATTATTTTATATTCTTTGGGATCCCGTTGAATTATTAAGATTTTTGGATTCTCTCTGATTCACTCGGATTCTTCCAAATTCTCTCGAGTTTTTTTGTATATTCGCGGATTCTTAAGAATTCTTCCGGATTTTTCCGATCCTTTCAGAATTTGGTCGAATTGGAGGATTTCGGGATTTTTCGGATTCTTTGGTATTCTTTAGGATTCTTTATGAATTGTTTCGCATTCTGTTTAATTCATTCGCATTATTTTCGAATTCTTTCGGATAATTTCGAATGTTTTCAAATTCTTTCCGATTCTGTTGCATTCTCTCGTATTATTTCCATTTTTTTTTTATTCTTTCCGACCTTGACTGGATTTGCCCAGTCTCTTTCGTTTCCTCTCGGATTCTGTTGTATCCTTCCTGATTCTCCCAGATCCTGTCGGAATTTGGCCGACTCTCTTATACATTCTTGTATTCTCTTTTTTTTCAGATTTTTTGTGTATTATTTACGATTCTATCAAATTATCTGCAATTGTTTTCAGATTCTCTCTGGTTCACTCAGATAATTATAAATTCTGTCAGATTTTCAAGGATTCTTTCAGAAACGTCCGGATTCTTTCATATTCTGTCATATTCTTTTATATTTTTTGGTTCTCATGTATTCTTTGGGATTCTTTTTGTATTCTTCAGGATTCTCTCGGATTTAGGACTTTTTCAGATTCTCTTGTATCTTTTCGAATACTTCCAGATTCTGTCCGATTTTCTGGGATTCTTTCATATACTGTCGTATTTTCTAGGATTCTTCCGGATTCTCTCTTATCCTCAAGAAATTTTGTCATTCTTTTGTATTCTTTCGAATTTTTTTATATTTTTTGGAATTCTTTGCGGATTTTTTCGGATTCGTTCGTATCTCCGATTCCCTGGATTCTCTCGTATTTTTTCAGTTTCTTTACATTTTTCCGATTATGTTGAATTCTTTCGAATTATTTTCCTATTTTCTCTAATTCACTCGGATTCTTCCGAATTCTGTCAGATTTTCTCGGATTCTGATGGATTCTTCCGGATTCTCTCCTGTCCTCTCTCTTGTATTCTTACGGATTCTTTTATATTCTTTGGGATCCAGTTGGATTCTCAAGATTTTTGGATGCTCTCTGATTCACTCGGATTCTTTCGGATTCATCAGGATTCTTCCAAATTCTTTTGGATTCTTTTGTATATTCGCGGATTCTTAAGAATTCTTTCGGATTCTTTGCGATTCTTTCATAATTTGGTCGATTGTCTCATATTATCGTGTATTCTTTGAAATTCTTTTTAGATTCTCTTCGTATTATTTCGGAACTCTCGCGAATTGGAGTTTTTCTGATTTTCTCGAGTTCTTTCAAATTATTTTCGAATTCTCTGATTCTGCTGCACACTCTTTCCGTTTCTTTCGGATTCTCCCCGATTCTCTCGAAATTTGGTCGATTCTTTTTTATTTTCTTTCATTCTTTTCGATTCTTCGAATCACGAATTTATTCGGACTTTGTCATATTCGTTCGGATTCTTTGCATTTTATTTAAATGTCAAATTCTCTCCAATTGTTGTCGTATTCTTGCTTGGATACTTCCAGAATCTGTCGGATTTTATCGGATTCTTTCAGATTCATCTAGATTCTTTCATGTTCTCTCGGATATTCTCGTATTCACTCGTATTCTTTAGGATTCTTTCAAATTCTCTCTTATCGGAATTTAGTTGGTTTTTCTCATATTCTCTTGTATTCTTCCGGATTCTCTTATATACTTTGGGATTCTTTTAGGATTCTCTTCGTCTTCTTTCGGTTTGATTGTGTATTTTTTCGGATTCTGTTGAATTCTTCCGAATTATTATCGGATTCTCTCTGATTCTTGTCAGATTTCCTTGGATTCTTTCACATCCATCCAGATTCTTTCGAATTCTCTGGGATTCTTTTATATGTCTCCCACATTCTTAAGATTATTCCGGATTCTTTCCAATCCTATACGAATTTGGCCGGTTCCTTTCGTATCCTATTGGATTCTTCGTATTCTTCCGGATTCTCTCCGTTTCTCTTGGAATTTGATCGGAATCTCTTTCTGATTTCGGGTTTTTTCGGATTCTTTCGTATTCTGTTGCATTCTCTCGTTTTTTTTTCGACCTTGACTGAATTTGGCTAGTTTCTTCCGTTTTAGCTCGGGTTCTTTTGTATTCTTCCGGATTCCTCCCAATTCTCTCGGAATTTGGTCGATTCTTTTATGCTGTCTTGTATTCTCTCATATTTTTTCGAATTCTTTGCGTATTGTTTAAGATTCTGTCAAGTTCTCTGTAATTTTTTTCACATGTTCTCTGGTTCACTCGGATAGTTATAAATTCTGCCAGAGTTTCTTTCAGAATTTCTCTCCAATTATTTTCTTATCCTTCGTGATTCGCTCGGATATTTCAAGATTTTGTCCATTTTTTTCGGATTCTTTCATATTCATCCGGATTCATTCATATACTCTGAAATTCTCTTGTATTCTCTAGGATTCTTTCGGATTCTCTCTCATCCCCTCAGAATTTGGTCTGTCTCTTGTATTCCTTCGAATTCTCTTATATTCTTTGGAATTCTTTTCATATTCTTTCGGATTCGTTCGAATCTCCGATTCCCGCGGATTCTGTCGTGTTTTTTTTTCAGATTCTTTAGCGTATTATTTCTGATTATGTTGAATTCTGAATGCTGTCAAATTTTCTCAGATTCTTAAGGATTCTTCCGCATTCTGTCCTTTCCTCTCGGAATTTGGTCGAATTCTCTCATATTCTCTTGCATTCTTCCAGATTCTTTGGGATCCTGTTGAATTCTTAAGAATTATTTTTGTTCCTTTCGTGTCGTCCTGGATTCTTCGCATTCTTCCGGATTCTCCCCGATTCTCTCGGAATTTAATCGGGTGCCCTAATATTATCGTATATTCCGGAATTTTTCGGATTCTCTCGTGTTATTTAGGATTTTTCATGTATCATTTCGGAGTCTGCCGAATTCTTTCAAATTATTTTCGGATTCGTTCGGATAATTTCGGATCTTCCCGGATCATATCGGAATTTGGTAAATTCTCTTATACATACTTTCATGTATTATCTCATTTTTTTTTCGGTTTCTTTGCGTATTATTCAAATCTAAAATATATGAATGCAATGATAAATCACGAGTAAAAACTCATCATATTTTCAACATTTTGGGTAGAATTTATTCGGTAAAATTTTGAACTGATGTCATCAATTTTTCGGGGGGAATAAACGGATATAATATGGCTAATAACTTGCCATGCTTACAATATTCCTAATATAAATACAAAATTTGATTACCTGTCTAATAAAAATCGGGACCGCCGACAGACGGACAGACAGACAGACGGAAACGGGAGACCTATTTTTTTTTTCGTAAAAAATGTATGAAAAACTACATGAAAATGATACATTATTGAACAGACAACATAAAAACTGGCAAGTAATTTGGGCTGAATAGTTTTAAATGAGCACTGGAGCAGAAATTGAATATGTTGGTTAAATCATTAAAAATGGAGGTCAAAGCAATTAAGTATTTAAAGAAATTATTATAACTAACTAAAAAAATAACCATATAACAAAATTTTATCAACGAATTGAGTCAAGACCGTCAAAAGCAAAATAGAAACCAAGTATAGCTTACACCGGCCACTACTTTCGAAAGTTCTTAGCTTAGATTTTATTGAACGTAGAAAATGTTAAATAAGTGACGTCGATTTATTAAAATTAAAACCGAAAGAAAAACTCCGTAGCCTCTTTTACTCGGTACGCGAGTCGCCCAAGTCGAAACTGGAACACCGTGAATGTCTAGCAACTTTCATTGATGGTCAAGTTCAGTTGTACAACTGCAGTCGCCGCGAACATGTGACCCATGATGGTATTGATGGTGCACTACAAAATAGAACACTATGTATAATTTTAAAAAAACACCTGCTCAAATTATTTTAATGTTAATACTGTTAACACAGTTGACTAGTGGACTAACGAATGAAGTGAAACACCAAAATGTGTCAGTCGAAGAACAAACCAAAGACGTATCAACAAGTTTAGGTACGTAATGAAACATAAATTTGTTTTTGTTGTTTATTATTTTACCATTTCAGAAGCTAGAGGAAAGGAAGAAAAAGACATGATGAGTCGAATTCTGCCCATGATGATAATCCCGTTCATGATCTCCACGGGAATCATTCCCATGATGCTCATTTCGCTGAAGTTCATGCTGATGAAGAGTGCGTTGATCGGCAAATTGGCGGTGATTTTGCTCGTTTTGAATATGTTCAGGGGTAGGCAGCCGGACCAAGGGGGCGTTTCCAACCATGATGTGCACCTACAAGACATGCACATGGCCCATTATGGGTACAGTGGAGGCGAAGAGTACGGGGCGTACGTCAACGGAAAAAAACGAAGTTCTAGATGACACGATATGTTGTACAGTAGATTAAAAAATATTGTTTTCTTTGAAAACGTCAGAAATGTTGCGGTAACTGCAGTTAGTTTTTGTGTAAATAAATTGTATTTATTTGAAAGGGATTTTTTTTAGTGAGTGTGGTTCACAAAATTCTTGTTTCAGGTTTTTCCTAACGTACGTCATCATTAAATTAAAGCTTGTTAATCGTTTAGAGATGTGTGTTACGCATGGTGAAAAAATTAGATTAGGTCAATAAAACTACAGCTGTTGAAGCTCATAGACCGCATTTCGTTCAGTTACCGCTTTTAGAATTTGGAAACATAATTATTAATTTCAATATTCTAGTCATGACCTACTCAAACTCTTTTTTTTTTAATCCTGGGTTTTTCCAACAAACTGATTAAAGTGCTATATCTAACAAATTATTTTTTTATTTTATTATTATTATTTATTGCTTTTATTTTCTTAATCTTGTCTAGTCTTCTTAGGCTGTATCGTTTGTCTTGGTTTTTGTGTCTTTTTTATTTTCTATATTTTGCCCATTATTTATATTATCTTCTATAATTTCTTTATATTTCACCAAAAACTATTATCTAACAATTTTTGTTTAGGATTTCACCTTCTTTTTGTAAATTGGTGTTTCCATTTTTGCTTTTTTGTAATCTCTTTTATAGTTTCAACTTTTCCCTCTTTTATCCTATTTTTTTCTATTCTCCTTGATATCCTTTTTTATCATTTATCCGTTTATGCCCTCCCAGAATTGATTACGTCATCTTACAAATTGATACAAATATAGACCTGAACTTGTGGTTTATGAATCTGTGTTGAATTTTTATCCTAAACATCGAGATTATTGGAAAATTTGGATTTTCCGATTTCTCGATTTTTCAACTTTCGAACTGTCAAATTTTTCGATATTTCAGTTTTTTGATTCTTCATTTTTTCGATTCTTCAATTATTCGATTTTTCAATTTTCAGTTTCTCGATTAATCGTTTTTGACTTTTCGTTTTTTTGATCTCTTGATTTTCCATTATTTGTTTATTTATTTTTAGATTTTTCAAGGTTTCGATGTTTCAATTTTACAGTATTTCTATTTTTGGTTCTTCAATTTTTCGAATTTACATTTTTCGAATTTGAAAATGTTGGAAATTTCATTGTTTCAAATTTTCCATTGTTAAATTAACCGATTCTTCGATTTATCCATTTTTTTAATTGTCAATCTTTCTATTTTAAAATTTTCAACCTATCAATTTTTAATTTTTCGATTTTTTGATTTTGGATCATTCCGATTTCTCGATTTTTGGATTTTTCGGATTCTCAACTTTTCGATTTCTCGCTCTTTTGAAGCTTCAATTTTTCGATGTTTCAGTTTTTTAATTTTTCGATTTGTCGATTTTTCAAGGTTCCATTTTTATTTTCCAGTTTCTAGAGTTTTCTTTTTTCGCCACATATTTTAATTTTTCAATTTTTTAAATATCAGATATCTCGGTTTCGCAATGTTTCGATCTTCTCGGATTTAGATTTTTCGGTTTTAAAGTTTTCGATTTTTCAGTTTTCCAACTGTAAAATTTTTCAATTTTTCGATTTGTCGGTTTATTATGATTTTTCGAGTATTCGATATTTCGATTTGTTTGATTTTCCTATTTCTCGATTTCTCAATTTCTCGATTTCTTTCATTTTCGGTTCTTCAATTTTTCTTCTATTTGCAATTTGTCGATTTATCGAGGTGTCAATGTTTCGAACTCTCGATTGTTCAATTTAATTTTTCAGTTTTTCAGTTTTTAATAATTCGATTTCTCGATCTTTTGAAATTTCGATTCTTATATGTTGCAATTTTTCGATTTCTGGACTTTTCGATTTTCCAACTTTTCGAATTTTCAACTTTTCGATTTCTCAACTTTTCAATTTTCGGAATTTCTCAATGTCTGGATTTTTCAATTTTTCGATAACTTGATTTTTCGAATTTTTGGATTTTAAATTTTTCCATTTTTTGATGTTTTTATTGTTCGATTTTTCGACTTTTCGGATTTAAATTTCTCGATTTCTCGATTTGACAATTTTTGGTGTTTAAATTTTTAATTTTTCGATTGGTTGATGTTTTGACTTTTCCATTTTTTCAATTTTTCAATTTTTAAATTTTAGATTTTCGGTTTTTAAATTTTAGATTTTCGGTTTTTGAATTTTTCAATTTTTCGATTTTTCGATTTTTCAATTTATCAGTTTTTCAAATTTCAGATTTTTCAGTCCGGGGATTTTTCAGTTTTCCTTTTCAATTTTTGGAATTTTTAAATTTTCAATTTTACAATTTTTCGATTTTTCGAATTATCGATTTTTTGTAATTTCCAAGTTGTCAATTTAGAATTTTTCAACGTGTCAATTTTTAAACTTTTCCATCTTTCAGTTTTCCAATATTTTAATTTTAATCGAGATGTTTCCAATTTTCGATTGTTCAATTTCCCAATTTTTCGATATATCACTTTATTCATTTTAAAATTTTTCTATTTTCAGTTTTCGATTTTGGGTCGATATGTTTTATCGATTTTTTGATTTTTCGATTTCTCTACATTTCGATTCTCGATTGTTTGAAATTTCGATTCTTCGACGTTTCAATTTTTCAATTTTTCGATTCTTGAAATGTTTCGACTTTTCGATTTTCCGACTTCTCGATTTTTCAACTTTTAGATTTCTCAATTTTCAGAATTTGTCAATTTTCGGAATTTTTCAATTTTTCGATCATTTAATTTTTTGAATTTTTGAGTTTAACATTTTTCCATTTTTTTTTTAGATTTCGATTTTTCAGTTTTTCTTCCATTTTTCAGTTTTTCTATTTATCGATTTTTCAATTTTTTGATATTTCAGTTTTGGGATTTTCCAATATATTAATCCTTCCTTGAATTTTTCAATTTTTCGATTTATTATGTGCCTTTCTAGATTTTTCAATTTTTTAAATTTTAAATCTCACAATGTCTCGATTTTTAGGATTTTTAGTTCTACGATTTTTCTTTTTCAGTTTTTCGAATTTTTAAGTTTTCGATTTTTCAATTTTTCGATTTCTCGATTTATCGAAATTTCACTGTTTCGAAATTTCGATTGTTCAATTTCCCGATTTTTCGATTTATTGATTTTTTCCAGTTTTTAAATTTAAAATTTTTTGATGTATCAATTTTTAATTTCCCGCATTTTTTGATTTTTCGCCTTCTCGACTTTTCGAATTCTCGCTTTTTTGAAGCTTCGAATTTTTAATATTTCAGTTTTTCAATTTTTCGATTTCTCGATTTTTTAAGTATCAATTATTATTTTTCAGTTTCCAGATTTTTCAATTTTTCGATATATCCTTAAATTTTTAAATTTTTTAAATTTTAGATATCTCAATTTCTCCATCTTTCGGTCTTCTCGAATTTAGATTTCTCGGTTTTTCAAATTTTCGATTTTTAAATTTTTTCGGTTTTGAAATTTTTGGATTTTTTTGTTTTCCAGTTTTTAAATATTTCGATTTGTCTGTTATCGAGACTTCAATGTTTCGAATTTTCCATTGTTCAATTTCCCAATTTTTCGATTTATCACTTTATTTATTTTAAAATTTTTAGAATTTTCGATTTTGGATCAATATGTTTTATCGATTTTTTTATTTTTCGACTTCTCGGTTTTTTGACTTTTCAAATGTTTCCACTTTTCGATTTTTCAACTTGTAGATTTCTCAATTTTTCAATTTTCGGAATTTGTCAACTTTCAGAATTTTTTTTTCATAATTTAATTTTTCGAATTTTTAAATTTTAAATATTTCCATTTTTTTGGATGTTTAGATTGCTCGATCTTTCAATTTTTCGATTTCTCGATTTTTCAAATATCAATTTTTATTTTTCAGTTTCCGGATTTTTCAATTTTTCGATACATATTTTAATTTTTAAATTTTAGATATCTCAATTTCTCCATTTTTCGGTCTTCTCGGATTTATCGACTTTTAAATTTGTTTAAATTTTTCAGTTTTTTTTTTCGATTTTTCGATTTTGGATTATGTTTTCTCAATTTTTTAGTTTTTCGATTTCTCGATCTTTTGAAGTTTCGATTTGTCGATTTTACAATGTTTCTATTTTTAAATTTAAAATTTTTCCATGTTTGAATTTTTCAGTTTTTGGATTTGTTGATGTTTCGATTTATCGATTTTTCGATTTTTCAATTTTTCAATTTTTTGAGTTTTAGATTTCTCGATTTTTCGATTTTTCGATTTCTCGGTTTTTCGATTCTTCAAATGTTTCGACTTTTCGATTGTCCAACTTCTCGATTTTTCAACTTGTAGATTTCTCAATTTTTGAATTTTCGGAAATTGTCAACTTTCAGGATTTTTAAATTTTTTCATAATTTAATTTTTCGAATTTTTGAATTTTAAATTTTTCCATTTTTTTGGATGTTTAAATTGTTCGATCTTTCGATTTTTCGACTTTTCAGATTTCGATTTTTCAGTTTTTCTTCCATTTTTCAATTTTTCTATTTATCGATTTTTCAATTTTTCGATATTTCAGTTTTGAGATTTTCAAATATATTCCTTCAATTTTTAGTTTATTCGACATTTCGATTTCTCGATTTCCCAGTGTTACAATAATTTTTGGGATTTTAAATTTTAGATTTTTCGGTCTTTGTATTTTTCAATTTTTCGATTTATTGATGTTCCTTTCTCGATATTTCAATGTTTCAATTTTTCGAATTTTTAAATTTTCGATTTTTCAATTTTTCGATCCCCCGATTTATCGAAATTTCACTGTTTCGAAATTTTGATTGTTCGATTTCCCGATTTTTCGATTTATCAATTTTTTAATTTCCAGTTTTTCAATTTTAAATCTTTTGATGTATCAATTTTTAATTTCTCGAATTTTCGATTTTTCGCTCTCTTGATGCTTTGATTTTTTGATAATTCAGATTTTCAATTTTTCGATATTTCAGTTTTTCAATTTTTCGATTTCTCGATTTTTCAAGAGTATCAATTTTTATTTTTCAGTTTCCAGATTTTTCAATTTTTCGATACATACTTAAATTTTTCAATTTTTTTAATTTTAGATATCTCAATTTCTCCATCTTTCGGTCTTCTCGGATTTAAATTTCTCGGTTTTTCAAATTTTCGCTTTTTAAATTTTTTCGGTTTTGAAATTTTTGGATTTTTTTGTTTTCCAGTTTTAAAATTTTTCGGTTTATCTATTTATCGAGATTCCAATACATATTTCGAATTTTTGATTATTCAATTGCCCAATTTTTCGATTTATCGTTTTTTTAAAATTGTTCAGTTTTTCAATTGTTAATTTTTCGATTTTTCGATTCTGGATAATATTTTCTCAGTTTTTTAGTTTTTTGACTTCGCGACATTTTGATTTCTCGATCTTTTGAAGTTTCGAATTTTAGATTTCTCAGTTTCTCGATGTTACAATTTTTGGGTCTTTAAATTTTCGATTTTTCAGTCTTTCAATTTTTTAAATTTTAAATTTCTCAATATCTCGATTTTTAGATTTTTCAGTTCTACGATTTTTCCCTTTTACAATTTTCGAAGTTTTAAATTTTCGATTTTTCGATATCTCGATTTATCAAAATTTCGATTGTTCAATTTTCCGAATTTTTTGATTTTTCGCCTTCTCGACTTTTCGATTCCTCGCTCTTTTGAAGCTTCGATTTTTCGATATTTCAGTTTTTCGATTTTTCGATTTCTCGATTTTTCAAGTATCAATTTTTATTTTTCAGTTTCTGGATTTTTCAATTTTTCTATACATACTTAAATTTTAAATTTTTTTAAATTTTAGATATCTCAATTTCTCCATCTTTCGGTCTTCTCGGATTTAGATTTCTCGGTTTTTCAAATTTTCTATTTTTTCATTTTTTCGGTTTTGAAATTTTTGTATTTTTTTGTTTTCCAGTTTTTAAATTTTTCAATTTGTCTATTTATCGAGATTTCAATGTTTCGAATTTTCCATTGTTCAATTTCCCCATTTTTCTATTTTTTTTTTTTAATTTTTCACTTTATAATTTTTTCAATTTTTTAGTTTTTAATTTTTCGATTTTGGATCAATATGTTTCATCGATTTTTTGATTTTTCGACTTCTCGATGTTTCGATTTCTCGTTTTTTTGAAATTTCGATTCTTCGATGTTTCAAGTTTCAATTTTTCGATTTCTCGGTTTTTCGATTCTTAAAATGTTTCGATTTTTTAATTTTCCAAATTCTCGATTTTTCAACTTCTATGTTTCTCAATTTTTTAATTTTCGGAATTTGTCAACTTTCAGGATTTTTCAATTTTTTCACAATTTAATTTTTCGAATTTTTGAATTTTAAATTTTTCCATTTTTTGGATGTTTAGATTGCTCGATCTTTCGATTTTTCGACTTTTCAGATTTCGATTTTTCAGTTTTTCTTCCATTTTTCAATTTTTCTAATTATCGATTTTTCAATTTTTCGATATTTCAGTTTTGGGATTTTCCAATATGTATATTAGTCCTTCAATTTTTAGACTTTCGACTTTTCGATTTCTCAAGGTTACAATAATTTTTGGGATTTTAAATTTTAGATTTTTCGGTCTTTGAATTTTTCAGTTTTTCGACTTATTAATGTTCCTTTGTCAATTTTTCAATGTTTCAATTTTTCGATTTTTAGATTTTTCAGTTCTACGTTTTTTCTCTATTTCAATTTTCGAATTTTGAAATTTTTGATTTTTCGATATCTAGATTTATCAAAATTTCGATTGTTCAATTTTCCGAACTTTTTGATTTTTCGCCTTCTCGACTTTTCGATTCCTCGCTCTTTTGAAGCTTCGATTTTTCGATATTTAATTTTTCAATTTTTCGGTACATATTTCAGTTTTTCAATTTTTCGATTTCTCGATTTTTCAAGTATCAATTTTTATTTTTCAGCTTCCAGATTTTTCAATTTTTCGATACATACTTAAATTTTTCAATTTTTTAAATTCTAGATATGTCAATTTCTCCATCTTTCGGTCTTCTCGGATTTAGATGTCTCGGTTTTTCAAATTTTCGATTTTTAAATTTTTTCGGTTTTGAAATTTTTGGATTTTTTGTTTTCCAGTTTTGAAATTTTTCGATTTGTCTGTTTATCGAGATTTCAATGTTTTGAATTTTCCATTGTTCAATTTCCCAATTTTTCGATTTATCACTTTATTTATTTTAAAATTTTTAGAATTTTCGATTTTGGATCAATATGTTTTATCGATTTTTTTATTTTTCGACTTCTTTACATTTCGATTTCTCGATTTTTTGAAATTTCAATTCTTCGATGTTTCAATTTCTCAATTTTTCGATTTCTCGGTTTTTTGATTTTTCAAGTTTTTCCACTTTTCGATTGTCCAACTTCTCGATTTTTCAACTTGTAGATTTCTCAATTTTTGAATTTTTTGGAATTTGTCAACTTTCAGAATTTTTCAATTTTTTTCATAATTTAATTTTTCGAATTTTCGAATTTTAAATTTTTTCATTTTTCAGTTTTTCTTTCATTTTTCAATTTTTCTATTTATCGATTTTTCAATTTTTCGATATTTCAGTTTTGGGATTTTCCAATATATTGATCCTTCAATTTTTAGTTTTGTCGACTTTTCGATTTCTCGATTTCTCAATGTTACAATAATTTTTGGGATTTTAAATTGTAGATTTTTCGGTCTTTGAATTTTTCAGTTTTTCGATTTATTGATGTTCCTTTGTCAATTTTTCAATGTTTCAATTTTTCGATTTTTAGATTTTTCAGTTCTACGTTTTTGCTCTATTTCAATTTTCGAATTTTGAAAATTTCGATTTTTCTATATCTCGATTTACAAAATTTCGATTGTTCAATTTTCCGAATTTTTTGATTTTTCGCCTTCTCGACTTTTCTATTCCTCGCTCTTTTGAAGCTTCGACTTTTCGATATTAAAATTTTTCAATTCTTCGGTATTTCAGTTTTTCAATTTTTCGATTTCTCGATTTTTCAATGTTTCAATTTTTCGATTTTTAGATTTTTCAGTTCTAAGATTTTTCTCTATTTCAATTTTCGAATTTTGAAGTTTTCGATTTTTCGATATCTCGATTTATCAAAATTTCGATTGTTCAATTTTCCGAATTTTTTGTTTTTTCGCCTTCTCGACTTTTCGATTCCTCGCTCTTTTCAAGCTTGGATTTTTCGATATTTCAGTTTTTCAATTTTTCGGTATTTCAGTTTTTCAATTTTTCGATTTCTCGATTTTTCAAGTGTCAGTTTTTATTTTTCAGTTTCCGGATTTTTCAATTTTTCGATACATATTTTAATTTTTATTTTTTTAAATTTTAGATATCACAATTTCTCAATTTTTCGGTCTTCTCGGATTTATTGACTTTTAAATTTTCTTAAATTTTTCAGTTTTTAATTTTTCGATTTTTCTATTTTGGATTACGTTTTCTCAATTTTTTAGTTTTTCGATTTCGCGACATTTCAATTTCTCGATTTTACAATGTTTCGATTTTAAAATTTTAGATTTTTCCATCTTTGAATTTTTCAGTTTTTGGATTTGTTGTTGTTTCGATTTTTCAATTTTTCAATTTTTTGAGTTTTAGATTTCTCGATTTTTCGATTTCTCGAGATTTCAATGTTTTGAGTTTTCAGTTGTTCAATTTCCCGCTTTTTCAATTTATCGATTTTTAAAAATTTTAATTTTTCAATTTTTCGATTTCTCGATTTTTCAACAGTTCAATTTTCGGATTTCTAGATTTTACAATTTTTCGATACATATTCTAATTTTTCAATTTATAAAATTTTTTTCTCAATTTCTCGACCTTTCGATTTTAGATTTGTCGATTTATGGAGATTTCAGTGTTTCGACTTTTCGGATTTCGATTTTTAGGTTTTTCAATTTTTCAATTTTAATTTTTTTCCCCTTTAGTTATCTAGTTTAAATATTTAAACGGAATTTGTGGTCAAAATAACCTTCGACCAATTTATTATTTTATATCACGACTTCTACAATATTTTTACTATGATCGCCATGACAACCCATATAAAAACTTAGTTTAAAAGTATGTTCAGTACAACAGTTAACATTTTCTTCTTGATACTCATCGTTCCACTTATTTTTATTTTATTCTAAACGCCAAACCAAACATAAATCTGTGCACACTGAACAGAATACAAATTGTTTAGTTATGGTTTCAATTTTCAAATGTCCTTTCACTCAATAGTCTATTTCCATGTGCAGACAATGTAATGAAAAAGCGACACTTTTTAGAACAGAAGTGACAGTGTGCAAAATCTACTTAAAAGATCGTCTTACATACACACGATCTAATTAAGTATATTTCTAAGGAACTGGACTATGAAATCCGACGCAAATTTTATATAAGATAGCCATCTATGGAATTAAAATTTTAGCCAAATTTAATTAAACTCAAAAAATAGGTCCACTGACTGTTATAATTTCTTAATGGTAACTAATCAAAGAAAAAATTAATAATTCAACAATACTGTTTAAGTGTATCATTCCACTTAAAAATTGTTTTTTATTTGTTTGAAAGAGGCACAAATTCCACTGAAATTAATATTATTTAACAATGACCAATTTCACGTGTGAAAATTCGCCTTCATTACCTCACCATTAAAGCAATAAATTTGCCAAGAAACGACTTCCTTTATTATGATCATTACGAACGAAAACAGGAAATCCAGCTTCTGGCCACAACATAATCCAAAGTGGGCCACTTACTGTTACACTTTAGCTACTTAATCACATTAAATATTCCGCCAGTAAACAGAAGAACGCAGAGCTGTAAGGCAAAAAGCAGAACGTGAATTGAGGCGGAACTGAAACAAGTTTAGAAACTGCACTGGAGGATTGACTTCATAACAAACTCTTTCACTGAACACTGTGCCGAAGAACTCTTCATGTGTGCGTGTTAAAATGAGTTTCTTGCAAAAAACGACTCTTCTAATGAGTGTATTTATTTTGTGTGTGTCTCAAACTGAGTGTGGGGTCGCAAGTAATTGTCGTGGTAATTGTACACAAGAACTTAAAGGGCTATCTAGGGCCGATGGTGAGTTAAGTATCACAAAAAATTAAAAAATGTCTCGTTTGAGTTATAGTGTGTTATATTAGAACGTATACACTCTGACTCTTGTTCCAGAAGGGGGTGGAGAAAAGGAGGAAAAGGAAGACGTGATGTCGAAAATCCTGCCCATGATGGTAATGCCCTTTATGCTTCAAGTCACCATGCTCCCCATGATGTTAATGTCGATGAAGTTCATGTTAATGAAGAGCATGTTTCTGGGTAAAATGGCCATTGTGTTGGGGTTTGTGGCGTTTTTGAGGAATTTATTAAAACGAGGTGACGCTTTGTACAGTCATAACGTCAACGTTCACCACCACCCAGAATATTCTCATCACGGTAGGGCGATTGATTTTACCAGTTACGAAGAAAGAAACAGGTAGAAATTGGAGGCGCTAAAGTAAAGCACTTATAACTCCGCTGTGATCTTTTGTACCTAAATTAGGTAGGTTTAGTCATATTTATTGTGTAGTTGCGAAATAAAGTTATTAAAGTTATAGTGTGTCTTTAAGTCGTTCCGAATCATAAATTTCAACAAAAGTTTATTGTGCTGTAAAGGGGATCGCTTCCTGTTTTGGACCTGCTGATTTACCTGTTTTCTCAGTCCATAAAATTGCGCTTGTTAAAGTGGAACAGAGGTGCCGAAAGACCTCCCAGATGTTTCTCGGAATTGTATACAAATTGTAACGAATTTTTTTAACTTAAAAATTATTTTCTCCATAAAATATTGCCACAGAAAGCTTAAATTATACTGACTCATCCTGTATACACTTCATAACCGAAAGTGTAAAAATTTGCATCAGAAAGCTCGGAGAAAATTTCATAATGTTTTTTTGAAATTATTACATAGTAAATCAAGAACAAACAATTCAGCAACTGCAAAAATTTTCCACGAATGTCGTCACTGTTATGATATTTTTATGGCAACACTGCTACCTTGCAATGAAAGTATTTCACTGTTTTAAAGCGAATTTAACAACATTTTTAAATAACGTCATCAATTTTTAAAAACAAAACATTTGTTTTGTATTTTCTAAGATAAATTTTGACATTTTGTTTTTATAATTTAGGCGTCTAATTGTGGGATAAAAAACAAACCCGGATTAATCAAGCACACGTGTAGAAATAACGGGTGTCCAATTAAAAAAGTCATCCAGCTGGCTTTGATTTTTTGTAAACATTGTGAAGTGTGTCTACGATTAACCCCAAATTTAATCGATGACAGCTGACAACGCGGAAATGTCAATTATATAGAGCAGTATAAATTAATAAAACATATGAGTTTTTTTTCTGTTTTCTTCTATCGAAAAAGTAACACTAACTTGAATACTTTTTTAACTGAACACCCGGGGACCTTTCCTGTCTATTTTGTTATGAAAGTGAAATAATCCCGAGGTCCTCAAATGTTTTATTTTTAAGAATGCGAAAGAATCTCTGGAAGTTCCTTCTACTTTTTTTATTGTTAAACTTTTTATAAAAATGTGAAAGAATCTCTAGGGCCTTTTCTGTCTTTTGTTTTTAAGAATGTGAAACAATCTAGAGGTCCCTTCTGTCTTTTTTTATGTTAAAAAATCTAGGAGACCTGTTCTGTTTTTTTTTTATGTTAAGCAATCTAGGGAGCCGTTTTTGTCTATTTTTTAATGTATGAAGGGATCTATATGGGGCCCTTCTATCTTTTTCTTAATATGAACAGATCTAGAGAGATTCTTTTCCCCTTTTTTAATGTTAAACAACCTAAGGGTCTCATGTGTCTTTTTTGAATATTAAATCTTCTAGAGAGCCCATATTGCTTTTTTTTAATTTTTAATAATCTAGGGAACTTTCTATCCATTTTATAAGAATGTGAAAGAATCTCGGGGGCCTTTTCTGTCTTTTGTTTTTAAGAATGTGAAACAATCTAGAGGTCTCTTCTGTCTTTTTTTATGTTAAAAAATCGAAGAGACCTGTTCTGTTTATTTTTTATGTTAAACAATATAGGGAGCCCCTTCTGTCTATTTTTTAATGTATGAAAGGATCTATATGGGGCCCTTCTATCTTTTTCTTAATATGAAAAGATCTAGAGAGATTCTTTTCTCCGTTTTTAATGTTAAACAATCTAAGGGTCTCATCTGTCTTTTTTGAATATTAAATCCTCTAGAGAGCCCAATTTGTTTTTTTTTTTAATTTTTAATAATCTAGGGAACTTTCTGTCCATTTTATAAGAATGTGAAAGAATCTCGGGGGCCTTTTCTGTCTTTTGTTTTTAAGAATGTGAAACAATCTAGAGGTCTCTTCTGTCTTTTTTTATACCAAAAAATCTAGGAGACCTGTTCTGTTTTTTTTTATGTTAAGCAATCTAGGGAGCCCTTTTTGTCTATTTTTTAAGGTATGAAAGGATCTATATAGAGCCCTTCTATCTTTTTCTTAATATGAAAAGATCTATAGAGATTCTTTTCCCCTTTTTTAATGTTAAACAACCTAAGGGTCTCATCTGTCTTTTTTGAATATTAAATCTTCTAGAGAGTCCATATTGCTTTTTTTTTAATTTTTAATAATCTAGGGAACTTTCTGTCCATTTTATAAGAATGTGAAAGAATTTCGGGGGCCTTTTCTGTCTTTTGTTTTTAAGAATGTGAAACAATCTAGAGGTCTCTTCTGTCTTTTTTTATACCGAAAAATCTAGGAGACCTGTTCTGTTTTTTTTATGTTAAGCAATGTAAGGAGCCGCTTCTGTCTATTTTTTGAGGTATGAAAGGATCTATATGGGGCCCTTGTATCTTTTTCTTAATATGAAAAAATAGAGTTTCTTTTCCCCTTTTTTAATGTTAAACAATCTAAGGGTCTCATCTGTCTTTTTTGAATATTAAATCTTCTAGAGAGCTCATTTTGTTTTTTTTTAATTTTTAATAATCTAGGGAACTTTCTGTCCATTTTATAGGAATGTGAAAGAATCTCTGGGCCCTTTTCTCTTTTTTTTTAAGAATGTGAAACAATCTAGAGGTCCCTTCTGTCTTTTTTTATGTTAAATAATCTATGAAGCCCCTTACGTCTATTTTTTAAGAATGCGAAAAGATCTGTAAGAGGCCCTTCTATCTTTTTCTTAATATAAAAAAATCTAGAAAGTTTCTTTTGTCTTTTTTAAACGTTAAAAAAATCTAGGAATCCCTTCTGTCTTTTATTAATATTAAATTTTCTGGAAGGCCTTTTTGTCACTTTTTTTATTTTTAACGATCTAGGGGACCTTCAGTCCATTTCTTAAAATTGTGAAATATTAATCCTGGGGACCCTAAGTGTCTTCGATTTAAGAATGAGAAAGAATCTCTGGGGCCGATTCTGTCTTTTGTTTTTAAGAATGTGAAATAATCTAGAGGTGCCTTGTATTTTTTTTAACGTTAAAAAATCAAAGAGACGTCTTCTGTTTTTTTTTATATTAAGCAATCTAGGAAGCCTCTTGTGCCTTTTTTATGTTAAACCATCTAGGTAGCGCTTTCTCTCTATTTTTTAAGAATACGAAAGGATCTATAGGGGCCGTTCTACCTTTTTCTTAATATGAGAAAATCTAGAGAGTTTCCTTTGCCTTTTTGAAATGTTAAACAATCTAGGGGTCTCATGTGTCTTTTTTGAATATTAAATCTTCTAGGGAGCCCATTTTGTTTTGTTTTAATTTTTAATAATCTAGGAAATTTTCTGTCCATTTTATAAGAATGTGAAATAATCCCGGGGAACGTAAGTTTTTAAGAATGAGAAAGAATCTCTCCGGCCTTTTCTGTCTTTTGTTTTTAAGAATGTGAAATAATCTAGAGGTCTCTTCTGTCTTTTTTTATGTTAAAAAATCTAGGAGACCTGTTCTGTTTTTTGTATGTTAAGCAATCTAGGAAGCTGCTTGTGTCCTTTTTATGTTAAATAATCTAGGGAGCTGATTCTGTTTATTTTTTAAGAATGCGAAAAGATCCATGGAGGAGCTTTTATCTTTTTCTTAAAATGAAAATATCTAGAGAGTTTCTTTTGCCTTTTTTAATGTTAAACAATCTAGAGGTCTCCTGTGTCTTTTTTTAATATTAAACCTTCTAGGGACCGAATTCTGTCTCCCTTTTTTAAATTTCAATCTAGGGGATCTTCTGTCCATTTTTTAAGAATTGTGAAATAATCTTGGGGAACCTAAGTGTCTTCTTTTTAAGAATGCGAAAGGATCTCTGGGACTAATTCTCTTCTATCTTTTTTTAATGTTAAAAAATCTAAGGGACGTCTTCTGGCTTTTTTCATGTTAAGCAATCTTGGAAGCCCCTTGTGCTTATTTTATGTTAAACAGACTAGGGAGCCCCTTTTGTCTGTTTTTAAGGATGCGAAAGGATCTATAGGGTGCCCTTCAATCTTTTTCTTAGCATGAAAATATGTACAAAGTATTTTTTGCCTTTTTTAAATTTTCAACAATCTATGGATCCCTTCTGTCTTTTTTAATATTAAATCTTCTAGGGAACCTTCTGCCCATTTTTTAAGAATGTGAAATAATCCCGGGGTCTCCAAGTGTCTTCTTTTTAAGAATGCGGAAGAATCTCTGGAGCCCATTCTGTCTTTTATTTTTAAGAATGTGGAACAATCTAGATTCTGTCTTTTTTTAATGTTAAAAAATCTAGGGAAACACTTCTGTCCTTTTTTTTACCTTAGGCAAACTAGAAAGTCCTTTGCGCCTTTTCTATATTAAATAATGTAGGGAGCCCCTTCTGTCTAGTCTTTTTAGAAAGCGAAAGGATCTGTAAGGGGCCTTTCTATCTTTTTCTAAATATGAAAATATCTCGAAATGCCTTTTTTATGTTAAACAATCTAAGACGTTCCTTCTATCTTTTTTTAATATTAAATCTTCTAGGGAGCCCCTTCTGTTTTCTTTTTAATTTTTAGCAATATAGTGAACCTTTTGTCGATTTTTTAAGAATCTGAAACAATCTAGGAAGTTCCTTCTGTTTTTTTAATGTTAAAAAACTCCAAGGAACATATTCTGTCTTTTTTTTTAATGGTTATAAATCTAGGAAGTCCCTTATACCTTTTTACGTTAATCAATCTAGGAGAGCTTTTCTATTTTTTTCTTATTATATACGAAAAAATCTAGGCAGTTTCTTTTGATTTTTTTAAATGTTAAACAATTAGTTGTCCCTTCTGTCTTTTTTTAATTTTTAACAATCTAGGGGACTTTCTATCGATTTATTAAAAATGTGAAATAATCCCGGGATCCCCAATTGTCTTCTTTTGAAGAATGCGAAAAAATCTCTATGGCCTATTTTGTCTTTTGTTTTTAATAATTTGAAACAATCTAGCGGCCCCTTCTTTCTTTTTAATAATAAAAAATCTACCTTTTTTTTAATGTTAAGCAATTTACTTCCTTTTTTATGTTAAACAATCTAGGGAGCCATTTTCTTCCTATTTTTTAAGAATGCGAAATATACCTAGAGGGGGCCTTCTATCTTTTTCTTAATATGTAAAAATCTAGATAATTTCTTTGCTTTTTCTAAATGTTAAACAATCTTGAGATCCCTTGTGTCTGTTTTTAATATTAAATCTTCTAGGGAGCCCCATTTATTAAAAATGTGAATTAATCCCAGGATTTTAATAATATAATTTGAAACAATCTAGACGGCACTTCTATATTTTTTAATGATCAAAAATCTAGGGGATCTCCTCTGCCTTTTTTATGTTAAGCAATCTAGGAAACCCTTTGTCCCTTTTTTATGCCAAGGAGCCCCTTTAGGCTATTTTTTTCAGTATGTGAAAGAGTTTATAGGAGGCCCTCCTATCTTTTTCTTAATATGAAACAATCTAGAAAGTTTCTTTTGTATTTTTTAAATATTAAACAATTTAGAAGACCTCTTAGTCTTTTTTTAATATTATATCATCTAGGGGGTCAACTCTGTGTGTTTTTTTTTTATTTTTAACAATGTAGAAAACCTTCTGCCCATTTTTTAAGAATAATGTGAAATAATCCCGGGGTCTCCAAGTATATTCTTTTTAAGAATGCGAAAGAATCTCTGGGGTCCATTCTGTCTTTTGTTTTTAAAAATGTGGAACAATCTAGATTCTGTCTTTTTTAATGTTAAAAATCTAGGGAAACTCTTCTGTCCTTTTTTTTATCTTAAGCAATCTAGGAAGTCCTTTGCGCCTTTTTTATATTAAACAATGTAGGGAGCCCCTACTGTCTAGTCTTTAAGAATGCGAAAGGATTTGTAAGGGGCCCCTCTACCTTTTTCTTAATATGAAGAAATCTAGAAAGTTTCTTTTGCCGTTTTTTAAAAATCTATAGCCGCCCCTTCTCTATCTTTTTTTAATACTCCTATTAAATATTCTAGAGAGCCAATTCTGTCTTTATTTTAATTTTCAACAATCTAGGGGACCTTCTGTACATTTTTTAAAAATGTACGGGGTCCCCAAGTGTCTTCTTTTTAAGAATGCAAAAGAATCTCTGGGGCCAATTCTGTCTTTTGTTTTGAAGAATATGAAACAATCTAAAGTAATGTAAAAAATCTAGGAGACCGCTTCTGTCTTTTTTATGTTAAGCAATCTAGGAAGCCCCTTGTGCCATTTTTATATTAATCAATATAAGAAGCTCCTTCTGTTTACTTTTTAAAAATACGAAAGGGTCTATAGAGGGCCCTTCTATCTTTTTCTTAATATGAAAAAATTTAGAGTCTTTCTTCGCCCTTTTTAAATTTTAAACAATCTGTGGGTCCCTTCTGTCTTTTTTTAATATTAAAAAAGGGAACCCTTTTGTATTTTTTTTTTAATTTTTAACAATATACAGAGGCCACGTCGTCATTTTAATGTTAAAAAATTTAGGGGGTTACTTCTATCTCTTTTTATGTTACATAATCTAGGGGGCCCCCTTCTATTTTTTTAAGGATTAAACAATCTATCCCTCTTTCGTTTTTTATGTTCATCAAGAATCTAGAAGTCCCTTCTGTCTTTTTTTAATATTAAATAACCGAGAGGGCCACTTATGTCTATATTTTAGAACTGGAAAGAATGTAGGGGGCCCTTCTGTCTTTTTTTTAATATTAAGCAGTCTAGGGAGGTTCTTCTGTCTTTTTTTTTAAGAATATGAAACAATCTCGGGAACCCGTAGCATTTTTTTTAAGAATGCCAAATAACCTCGGGATCCTACTGTCTTTTTTTTTTAATTTGAGAGAATCAGGCGATCCTTTTTTTTTTAATTTTTAGCAGTCCTTCTGTCATGCGAAACATCTTTCACATTCTTAAACAAAAATGAGAAAAATGAGAAAATTTTCTTCAACAATTTTGAAATATTTTCAATAATTTAGGCGTATTTGTAATAAAAACCGAAGCCGGATTCATCAACCACACGTGTAGAAATATATTTATTGTTTTATGAGCTGAATAAAATCGCCAACAGACTTTGAATTTTTTTAAACGTAGATTGGACCACTTGACAAAGCAAAATCCAATCTTCTCAGAGTAAATAAAATAGGCCACTTTCAGGTTTTTTTTTTTTTTAATTAGGTTTGACCACTTGCGAAAATAGCATACGATTTTCATCTGAGACTAAATAAAATAATAAGGCAATAAAATGCAGACCCGGACCTGGCTGTTTTCCTATTTTGTGTCATTACAGGATTACAGCCAATAAAATGAGTGATTAATTTCATTGGCTCGTAATTAAAGACGAATTTCATCTTGACGATCATCACATTCAAACCAGGTAACAGTGAAATTATTCTATTTGATTTGTCACTATAAGCCACTCTGAATTTTTTTAAACGTAAGTTGGACCACTAGACAAGTAAGTCAATCTTTTTCTGAGAGCAAATAAAATAAACAGTGAAAATAGTATAAAAACAAAATAAAAAGAAATGCGATGTCATAGTTCTAAAAGTGTCACTCGAAAATTTTCAAAAAAATTACCAAAAAAAAAATGTTTCATGTGTTTGCCCTACATCGAACGATTTCTGTTCAATGTTATAAAGTAGTAAAAAAAATAAATTAAAAGAAGATATATCCACGAAGTGGAACAAATTCCGGCCACGAACATCTAAATTTTGTAAAAATTAATTAGCGTGTCGTACGAACTGAACAAGAGTAAAAAAATGTTCTTAATTGGCACCGAAACAGATTCACCCATTGTGAGAATTTGTACATCATTAAAAGTACAGTTTGCTAAATCTAAATATTCTTATACATTTTTATCACCGTCCAGACGAAACTCGAACAATTTCACTCTCCTTGAACAAACTTGACAACCCTATCCTTCTTTCCGTACTTACTCTTGTCCTAAATTTACAAAAGACCGCTTTACTTAATCCCTTCCGCTGGGAAACCATACCTAAAACATAAACGGTAGGCCCTACTCAATATTCACAGAATTCGGACCGGACACCATTTGGACCATAAAATTTATTATGGGACAACACAGGCCGGTCGTTAAAGGAATTTTCGGTGCTCGATTAAAGGCAACTGGGAAAACACGTGCAATAAATATTGACTCGGGCCGATCCTGTCACAACTTGCAGAATTTTCCCAAAATGGTAATTAAAAACCGTTAAGTGAAATTCACGAATAAAATTTAGCTATGTAGATGTGTTTTTCTTTTTGGGAGAAAAAGGTGAATCACCTCTGGCATGTTATCTGAAATACCTACATTCACGTGATCCCAAAAACCAGTTCGTGATGGAAATGCGGAAATAAATTTCATTTTTTTATGGAGGATTCTTATGATGAAGATAAATTAGGAAGAAAAGACAAGGAGAAAAGTGCTGGTTTGAGAAGTCTTGTCTTGGTATTAACTGTGGGTCATGGGTCAAGCTGGCCGATGAAATTTTACCTACTTTCCAATGTGTGTAATACGGACAAGCTATAAACCCATTAATAAAAATAATGCTATTCATGGAGATATTTATTGTCGATTGTGATGCTAAAATCCAAAAAAAATAATGGGCTTTACAATGTTTTGATAAGTTTTATGATGACGTCAACTTTGTAGTGGGAACAAATATCTCAGATTGACTCAGCAAAATTTTTAAATGACATCATCAAATGTGTGGTGGGGATAAGCAGATTTTAGTAATTTCGAAATCTTCAGTGATTTTTTAATACTTTACAGCTTGTTTAAAAATGGCCACCTACGACTTTTATTTTTCACACCTGAATTGCACTCCCATCGGCAGGTACTCAGGGGCGGTTTCTTTGAGATAATTGTCCCCACTTTACAACACTAGTTGAAACTTACCTCTCTTTACTACCACAAGTTTTCATTCACAAAATTGTTCATTCATTTTGCGTTCGGTTTTGGCCCTTCGAAGACAGGATGAGTTCGAAAATTTTTTTTCTAGCTTTGTGGATCTATCTCTTGATCATTGTTAGTGTTTCTCGGTCCACCAGCATTAACAGTATACTCAAAAGCAAAGCCTTGCAAGATTTCAACGTAAGTAATTTGTTTGATATTTTTGTTAGTTTGTACGAGTTTGGAAAATATTTATAGCGAAACCTGAACCCTGCTATTTTGCGAAGTGTGGACGCCGGGGCCCAAATGGCTATGGACCTGTGCAGAGACGTCTTCAAATGGGAGCGCTGGAACTGCCCACCGTCCGCTTTTTCCAAACAAATGAATCAACAACCAACTAGAGAAAAAGCCTACGTAGATGCCATTTTAGCAGCTGGAATCATCTACTCCATCACTAAAGACTGTTCAGAAGGAGTGATTGAAGAGTGCGGCTGTAACTCCAATCTAAAACGAGAAATTGAAGAAAACGCTATCATTACGTCGTACTTATTTCCATCAAAGCTACAAATGGAAAGAGACTGGGCTTGGGGTGGGTGCTCAGATGACTCCAGTTTCGGCGAAAACTTAGTCCTCAAACTACTAGACAAAAACGAAAAGTCTGGGGATCCTCAAAGCTTCGTCAGCCGCCACAATAATCGAATCGGAAGAGAGGTAAGCCAAAATTTTTCACTCGAGCGGGGTGATGAAAAAATATTGATTTCAGATCATTCGGGAGAAAATGATGAAGAGTTGTCAGTGCCATGGGGTCTCTGGAAGCTGCTCTTTCCAGACGTGCTGGATGAAAATGCCCACTTTTCCACAAATCGCGAAACAGCTAAAAGAGCGCTACGACAGAGCGATGTTTATCAGCTACGAAAAGATCGGCGTAGGTGTGGCTCTGGGGAATTCGGCCAGGCAGACGCTTTTCGAAACAGACATCAAAATTCTATCCAAGGGTAACCTGCTTTATTTGGAGAAGTCGCCGAATTACTGCTTCGAAGATATCGCAAGTGGTAAGTTGTGTATTTCGATGTGGACGGAATTGTATATGTTTTTTTTGTGATAGGGTGGCCTGGAACCCTCGGACGAACTTGTTCTAAAACTACTAACAAGGCAGCTTCCATTTCCGAGAGGAGAAGCTGCAGACATTTATGTCGGAGTTGTGGGTTTAAGGCCCGCAAACAGCAGAAGCAAGTGACTCGGATGTGTAACTGCAAGTTTACTTTTTGTTGCGAGGTGAAGTGCGACGTTTGCGTAGAAATGGTTAACGAACACTATTGTCACTAATGGACTTTGTTTAAATTATTATTGTATATAATCATTAGTATTTTAGGTAAGTGTTGTATAAGTTAATAAATTGAATGACAACAAATTTAATTATTTTTTTACTTTCCGAGCGTAAGCGAAGGAGGTATGGTAATTGAGTCCGTCCGGGGATTTTCTGGACCTTTCGTGACCCCTAGAGTACGAAGAAGTAGGTCCCCCGTTTCCGTCTGTGAACCTTTGCTGAATAAATCCTGATATGATCAGTCTATCCTTGTAATGTATCATTCAATTCATGTTTTTTTTATTTCCTTAAACTAGTCAGCAAGTTTCAAAAAATATTTAATTTTGTATTTTCTAAGAAAAATGTTCAAATTTCCTTCAACAATTTTGAATTATTTTCAATAAATTAGGCGTACACCTATGTAATAAAAAACGAAGCCGGATTCATCAACCACACGTGTAGAAATATATTTGTTGTTTTATGAGTTGAATAAAAGCGCCAACAGACTTTGACTTTTTTTAAACAATAAAATGAGTGATTAATTTCATTGGCTCTTAATTAAAGAAGCATCTCATCTTGACGAATATCACATTTAATAGCAGGTAACAATGAAATTATTCTGTTTGTTTAGTCATTTTATAGAATTTACAGAAAATTTTATTATTTTAAGAATTGTTCTAAAATTTTATTTTGTTAGGAAAGATCTCAAACTTTTGCAAACTAAAATTAGAATGATTAGACAAAACGTTGAGATTTAAGGAAAAAGAGTTGTCAAAAGAAAAATAAATACCTTAGAGAATTCATTCAGAATTTAAAAAAAAGGATAATTTTAATATGTTTACCAAAATAACCCACTTTGAATTTTTTTAAACGTAGATTGGACCACTAGAAAAAGTAAAATTCAATCTTTTTCTCAGAGCAAATAAAATAAACAGTAAAAATAAGTAGTACAAAAATAAAATGAAAAAAATTGCAATTTCATAGTTCTGAAAGTGTCACTCGAAAGTTTTCAAAAAAATCAAAATTTAAGTAAAAATTAATTAGCGTGTCGTACGAACTGAACAAGAGTAAAACAATTAATGAATTGGTGGATTTATTTATTGATTTAGTCAAAAACTGCAAAACCGAATGCTTTGAAATCTTGGAGATGTTTTAAATTTATCATAAGCAATTGCTCATCCCCCCTAATAAATTGATGACGTCACCTCAAAATTTTGCTGAATATAGGTATCCTGTCCAAAATGTGCAAACTATGATCAGTTTATTCTTGTAATTTATCATTACATTCATATTTTTTAGATTTGACAGAAACTTAAATAATACGCAAAGAAACCGAAAAAATATGAGATAATTTTTATTTTATTTTATTTTTTATTTTCCAACGGGGTTACACCCAATTACAGGAAAAACTAAAAATTAAAATTAAAAATTAACAATAACAAGAAAGTAAAACTAAAAAGAAAAGAAAATTCTACCCATATAATGATTGCTTAACACAACTAACAATTTTGTTAATAGAGTCGAAATTTATATCGCATAAGTGTGAAATTTGATTGAAATAACTACACATAATACTAACTGGAGATCTTCTTAAAACGTTAGTTCTGTCAGCAGTACAATAAAATACATGATTATGGCGTGCACTAATTCTTGGTACAAGAAAATTTAAATAATGAAGCAATTCAGGGCAGTCTACTTGATTTCTAACTAAAAAAACCAAAAATTTAATGGCGATAATAATTCGTCTTTTATGTAATGATAAAAAATTAAATCTTAATAATAATAACGAGTGGTCATATTCTCGACAAGGATAGACCCCATCCAAAAGAAAAGACATAAATTTTAAGAACAAGCGTTGAACCGATTCTATATGATCAATATGGTTTTGATAAATTGGAAACCAAATTAAGGCACCATATTCAATTCTCGATCTGACTAGTGCGAAAAATAGAGCCTGTAACGTGTCGACACGCTTAAAGTCAAATAATACAATTAAGTATAAGAGAATTGATCAAACTCCGATATGATCGAGGAGAATCCGGACGAATACGAAAGAATCGAGGAGGACTGGTAGAAACTGGACAAATTCCGAAATTATCCGGAAGAATCTGAAAGTAATTTGAAAGAATTCGACAGAATCGGAAATAATACACAAAAAATCCTATATAATATCCGATATATGAAGAATCCAAGAGGATACGAAAGGAACAGCCCAAATTTGTATAGGAACGGAGAGAATCCGGAAGAATCCTTAAGAATCTGGGAGAAGTACCAGAGAATCTGAGAGAATTCGAAAGAATTTGGGTGAATGCAAAAATATCTTAGGAACTCTGATAGAATCCAGAAGAATCCGAGTGAATTAAAGAAAATATGGAAATCATTCGAATAAAGAACATAATCGGAAATAAAACGCTAAAGAATCTAAAAAAATACGAGATAATCCGAGGAAATCGGAGATCCGAAGGAATCCGAAAGAATACGACAAGAACTCCAAAGTATATAAGACAATTTGAAAGAATACTAGAGAATGACAAATTCCGAGAGGATAAGAGAGAATCCGGAAGAATACTAGAGAATACGAGAGAATTCGAGAGTATATGAAAAAGTCCGGATGAATATGAATGAATCCAAGAAAATCGGACAGAATCTGGAAGCCGAGTGAAACACGGAGGATCGGAATATAACTGAAGAGAAATAGACACAATTCTAAATAATACAAAAGAATCCGGAAAAAATCTAAATCCGAAAGAATCCGGAAGAATACGAAAAGAATCCCAAAGAATACAAGAGGACCAAAAGAATACAAAAGAATATGAGAGAATATGAAAGAATCCAAGAAAATCTGGTAGGGCTTATAACTGTCCGAGCGAACCAGAGAGAATCTGAACCGAGTTGCATAGAATTTGACAGAAACTTAAATAATACGCGAAGAATTCGAAAAAATGTGAGAGAAGTCAAGAAAGTATAAGAGAATCGGCCAAAATTCCGAGAGAATCGAAGAGAATCCAGAAGAATACAAAAGAGTCCAAGAGGAAACGAAAGAAACTGGCCAAATTTAGTTAAGGTCGGAAAGAATCCAAAAAGGAAAACGAAAATAATACGAGGGAATACTAGAGAATGCAACCGAAACCGAAAGGATTCGAAAAAATCCAAAATTATCCGAAAGAATTCGAAAATAATTCGAAAGAATTAGACAGAATCCGAAACAATACGAGAGAATCCGAAAAAACCCGAAATCAGAAAGACATTCCGATCAAATTCCGAAAGAATCGGAGAGAATCCGGATTAATGTAACGAATTTGGGACGCATATAAAAGAATCCGAGAGAATTTGAAAAAATCTGGATCAATGGGAAGGAATCCAAGGAAATCTAATAGAATCAGAGAGAATCCGGTAATAATTCGGAAGAATTTAACAGAATCCGAAAAAATTTGTAAACAATCCGAAAGAATACGAAGAGAATCCTAAAAGAATCCCAAAGAATACAAGAGAATCCGGAAAAATGCAAGAGAATATGAGAGAATCCGACTAAATTCCCAGAGGATAAGAGAGAATTCGAAAGAATCCTAAAGAATTTGAGAGAATACGAAAAAATCCGAGAAAATATAAAAGAATCCGACAACAATTGGAGAGAATTTGATACTTAAAGAATATTCAAAAAATCCGAACGAATACGAATTTAAGTAAAAATTAATTAGCGTGTCGTACGAACTGAACAAGAGTAAAAAAATTCATGAATGGGTGGATTTATTTTATTAATTTAGTCAAAAACTGCAAAACCGAATGCTTTGAAATCTTGGAGATGTTTTAAATTTATCATAAGCAATTGCTCATCCCCCCTAATAAATTGATGACGTCACCTCAAAATTTTGCTGAATATAGGTATCTATCCAAAATGTGCAAACTATGATCAGTCTATACTTGTAATTTATCATTACATTCATATTTTTTTTAGATTTGACAGAATCTTAAATAATACGCACAGAAACCGAAAAAATATGAGATAATACAATTGACAAAACTCCGATATGATCGAGGAGAAACCGGAAGAATACGAAAGAATCCAGGAGGACACGAGAGAAACTGGACAAATTCCGAAATAATCCGAAAGAATCTGAAAGTAATTTAAAAGAATTCGGCAGAATCGGAACTAATACACAAAAAATCCTAAATAATACACGATAATATGAGAGGATTCGATAAAATTCCGAAATAATCGGAGAGAATCAGAAAGAATATGAAGAATCCTAGTGAACCAGAGAGAATCCAAAAATAATTCCTAAGAATTCAACGGTATTCTAAAGAATATAAAAGAATCAGAATGAATGCAAGAGAATATGAGAGAATCCGGAAGAATCCGAGTGAATTAAAGAATATAAGAAAATAATTCGAAAGAATTTAACATAATCGGAAATAATGCACTAATGAATCTGAAAAAATACGAGAGAATCCGAGGAAATCGGAAATCCGAAGGAATCCGAAAGAATACGACAAGAATTCCAAAGAATATAAGAGAATTTGAAAGAATACTAGAGAATGATCAAATTCCGAGAGGATAAGAGAGAATCCGGAAGAATCCTGGAGAATACGAGAAAATTCGAGAGTATATGAAAGAATCCGAATGTATATGAAAGAATCCAAGAAAATCGAATAGAATTTGGAAGCCGAGTGAATCACGGAGGATCCGAATATAATTGAAGAGAAATAGACACATTTCTAAATACTTAATACAAAAGAATCCGAAAAATCCTAAATCCGAAAGAATCCGCAAGAATACGAAAAAAATCCCAAAGAATACTAGAGAACCAACAGAATACAAAAGAATATGAGAGAATATGAAAGAATCCAAGAACTAGAGAGAATCTCAGAACAGAGAATTTTACAGAATCTTAAATAATACGCAAAGGATCCGAAAAAATATGAGAGAAGTCATGAAAGTAAAAGAGAATCGGTCAAATTTTGAGAGAATCGGGGAGAATCCGCAAGAATACAAAAGAATTCGAGAGAAAACGAAAGAAACTGGCCAAATTCAGTTAAGGTCGGAAAGAATCCAAAAAGGGAAACGAAAACAATACGAGGGAATACGAGAGAATGCAACATAAACCGAAAGAATTTGAAAAAAGCCGAAATTATCCGAAAGAATACAAAAATAATTCGAAAGAATCAGACAGAATCCGAAACAATACGAGAGAATTCGAAAAACCCCGAAATCAGAGACATTCCGATCAAATTCCGAGAGAATCGGAGAGAATCCGGAATGATGTTAAGAATTTGTGAGGCATATAAAAGAAACCGAAAGAATTTGAAAGAATCTGGATGAATGCGGAGGAATCCAAGGAAATCTAACAAAATCAGAGAGAGTCTGGTAATAATTTAACAGAATCCGAAAAAATAGGTAAACAATCCGAAAGAATACGAAGAAAATCGTAAAAGAATCCCAAAGAATATAAGAGAATCCGGAAAAATGCAAGAGAATATGAGAAAATCCGACTAAATTCCCAGAGGATAAGAGAGAATTCGAAAAAATCCGAGAGAATACGAAAAAATCCGAGAGAATATGAAAGAATCCGACAACAATTGAAGAGAATTTGACACTTAAATAATATACAAAAAATTTGAACGAATACGACAAAGTCTGAATAAATTCGTGATTCGAAAGAATGAAAGAAAATATAAAAGAACCGACCTAATTTCGAGAGAATCGGGGAGAATCCGAAAGAAAGGAAAAGAGTGTGCAGCAAAATCCGAAAAAATCTGTGTGAATCAAAGAATTCGAAAATAATTCGAAAACATTCGACATAATCCGACATAATATACAGAGTCAAAAAGAATTCGAGAGAATCCGAAAAAATCCAAGTCCCGAGAGTTTCCGAAAGACTACGGAGAGAATCTAAAAAGAATCTCAAAGAATACACGATAATATGAGACAATTCCACCAAATTCTGAAGGGATCGGAAAGAATCCGCGAATATGCAAATGAATCCGAGAGAATTTTGAAGAATCCGGATGAATCCGAGAAAATCTGACAGAATCCGGAAGAATCCGAGTGAAGCAGAGAGAATCTAAAAATAATTCTTAAGAATTCAACAGGATCCCAAAGAATATAAAAGAATCCGGAAGAACACAAGAGAATATGAGAGAATCTGACCAAATTCTGAGGGGACCGGAGAGAATCCGGAAGAATCCTTAAGAATCCGAGAAAATCTGACAGAATCCGAGTGAATTAGAGAAAATCAGAAAACAATTCGAAAGAATTCCACATAATCGGAAATAATACGCTAAAGAATCTGAAAAAATACGAGTGAATCCGAGAGAATCAGAGTTCCGAACGAATCCGAAAGAATACGAAAAAGAATTCCGAAGAACATAAGAGAATGACCAAATTCCTAGCGGATAAGAGAGAATCTGGAAGAATACTAGAAAATGCGAGAGAATTCGAGAGTATATGAAAGGATCCGGAAGAATACGAAAGAATCCGAGAAAATCGGACAGAAACTGGAAGCCGAATGAATCACGGAGGATAATAATAATAATAATAATGATCCGAATATAATTGGAGAAAAATAGACACAATTCTAAGTAATATAAAAGAATCCGAAAATGGAAATAATACGAGGGAATACGAAAGAATGCAACAGAAACCGAAAGAATTTGAAAAAATCCGAAATTTTCCGAAAGAATTCGAAAATAATTCGAAAGAATTAGATAGAATCCCAAACAATATGAGAGAATTCGAAAAACCCCGAAATCAGAGAGACATTCCGATCAAATTCCGAGAGAAACGGAGAGAATCCGGAATAATGTTAAGAATTTAGGAGACATATAAAAGAATCCGAGAGGATTTGAAAGAATCTGGATGAATGTGGAGGAATCCAAGGAAATCTAATAGAATCAGACAGAATTCGGTAATAATTCGGAAGAATTTAACAGAATCCGAAAAAATAGGTGAACAATCCGAAATAATACGAAGAGAATCCTAATAGTATAAAAATAAAATAAAAAAAATGGGATTTCATAGTTCTGAAAGTGTCACTCGAAAATTTTCAAAAAAATCTAAATTTAAGTAAAAATTAATTAGCGTGTCCTATGAACTGAACAGGTGTAAAAAAATTAATGAGTGGGTGGATTTATTTTATTGATTTAGTCAAAAACTGCAAAACCGAATGCTTTGAAATCTTGGAGATGTTTTAAATTTATCATAAACATTTGCTCATCTCCCCTAATAAATTGATGACGTCACTTCAAAATTTTGCTGAATATATCCTATCCAAAATGTGCAAACTATGATCAGTCTTACATTCACATTTTTTAAATTTGACGGAATCTTAATAATAATACACAAAAAAAAAACAAAAAATATGAGATAATACAATTAAGTATTAGAGAATTGACCAAACTCCGATATGATCGAGGAGAATCCGGACGGATACGAAAGAATACAGGAGGACACGAGAGAAACTGGACAAATTCCGAAATTATTTGGAAGAATCTGGAAGTAATTTGAAAGAATTCGGCAGAATCGGAAATATTACACAAAAAGTCCTAAATAATACACGATAATATGAGAGGATTCGATTAAATCCCGAAATAGAATAGAATAGAATAGAATAGAATATTTATTAACGGGATACCCCTATTACAATATTAATTAAATTATTAATAATACAAGAAACAAAACTTATAAAACTAAATATGTATACTAAATATTAAATAATAAATAAATAAATACGTGCAAAATAAAATTAAAAATTATTAATTAAGAATTTACAAAATAGCTTAGATTCCTGATCAAATTCTTAAACGCAGTTTTATTAATATTAAATATGTTGAACCTCTGGTCCTCTGCGAGTGTGTTGGCTGTGTTCATCATTCGTCTAATTGGATGGTTTTGCGATCTTTTTGTTATCGACAAAGGAATTCTGAAAATCTGTTGACTGCGAGTCAATCTGCTATCAGCAGGCAATACAATGAAAGATAGTTTTTCTAGTAAGCAGGCATTGTCTATTTCACCATTAATAAGTCTTCGAAGAAATGAAATATCGGAAATTATGCGATGAGTTTCGAGTGAATTAATATGAAAATTACACATTATCCAAGTGTAATTACCCTGTATATGAGTTCGACCAAGCTTAAACTCTAATAAGCGAAGGAATTTTTTCTGTACTCTTTCCAATAAATCACAATCTGTTTTATAATTAGGATACCATATGGAAGAACAATAAACTAGGTGAGATCGAACAAGAGAGAAGTATAATATTTTAAGGGTCGAAATCGAAAAATGTTGACAATGCCTCCAAATGAGCCCAAGAGTCCGTATTGATTTATTAAAAATAAAATAATAATGATTCTTAAATGTTAATCTAGAATCGAAAACCACACCTAAATCTTTGACTTCCTCAACACGAGACAAGATAGAATTACCCAAATAATAGTCAAAGTTCACCCTCAGTTTGATATTAAGAAATGATATAATAAGACACTTGTTAACATTCAAAGGCAATAAGTTGTTTTCTGTCCAATCGTATAATATATTAAGATCTGATTGTAATTCAAGTGCATCTTTCACGGAACTAACAGTTTTAAATACCTTCAAATCGTCCGCATACAACAGAAAATTGGAGTAACGAAAGCCACGCATTAAATCGTTAATGAACAGTAAAAACAAAATTGGTCCACAGTGCGACCCTTGAGGTACGCCTGATGAAACCAAATAAGGAGACGACATGTAACTACCAATCCTAACTTGCTGTGATCTTTCCGACAGGAATGATGTTAACCATTTAACGGTATTATTGTTAAACCCTAAGTGACGCAATTTACAGAATAATAACCTATGATTTACCTTATCAAAGGCTTTTGAAAAATCAGTATACACGGAATCCACTTGTAGTTTTTTATCAAAAGCTTCATTTAAATAACAATAATATTCCATTAAATTGGTACAAGTAGATCTTTGTTTGCGGAAACCATGTTGTTTGATGGAGATGATAGAAGAAGAAATCCATTCCAATTGTTTGGCTACAATGGAATCAAATATTTTAGGAATGGTAGACTGATTGCAAACACCTCTGTAATTGTCGATCTTATTACGATCCCCAGATTTAAAAATAGGTGTAACGTAACTATTTTTCCAGGCCTTAGGAAATTTACCCTGAGACAAAGACACTTTGAAAAGTTCACACAAGGGCATTGTAATTGTGTAAATGCAGTTCTTCAGCAGAACGTTTGGAATGCCATCAGCTCCAGGATGGAAAGAATGTTTAAGACGAGCGATATTTTCAAAAACTTCTGATAACTCAACTTTCAGTCCAGAATCAGCTACTTCATTTATACCATCAAATTCTTGATCAAAATCATTGTTGGCGTCTTCTACGTAAACCGAGGAAAAAAACTCCGCAAACAAATTGGAAATTTCAGTGCCAGTTTTGGCAAACTTCTGGAAATATTGCATTTCACAAGGAATACCACTACTTTTTTTCCTATCATTAATGAATTTCCAGAAGAACTGTGGATTATTTGTAATGCTGTCGCTGACTTTAGAAAGGTAGGAATTATACAGATTTTCGTTAAGTTCTTTACATTGGGTCCTTAAGATTTTAAAATATTCATAGTCATCATATCTGCCAGATTTCTTATAGACTGAATGGGCAATTTTCTTAAGGCGACACAAATCTTTTAACTCTTTATTAAACCATCGGGGATAAGTTGATGAAAAATAATGTACCCTTTTCTTAGGAATATATGTGTCCATTCCAAAAAAAACAACATTATAAAAAGCAGTAACCATATCATCTAATTCAAGACCAGAAAAAAGATTGACCCAATTAATAGAGGCTAAAAAGTAATTTAACTGTTGAAAATCACCGTTAGCAAAATCAAATACATTGGCTTGTGAAGATAATTTTTTGAAGACGAAACATAAAAAATGGACCACGAATAAGGAATATGATGACAACTTTCAGCAAAAATAGGATCGACTGCGGATGAAACTTGCAAATCAAGAATGTTCGTAAAAACGAGATCTAAAAACACGTTTCGATTATTTGGAATATTGTTTACTTGATTTAGGTTTAAAAATGAATAAGTGTTATTAATCACATCAAAATAATCCCTCGAAGAACCCATTAATTCAGTATTGGTACAACTGTTATTATTCCAGATAAGTTGTGGAAGATTGAAATCACCGGCTATAACATATGCAAAATCAGGAAATTGATTAAATATAGATTCTAAATCGGCCACGTGGTTCCGATAAATGTTAATATCAGATGTAGGGGGAATGTAAACTCCTCCAACAATTAAATTTAAATCGTTAACCTGTATCTTAATAAATACACTCTCAACGTTATAACCAGAAAAAACACACGATGAATTAAAAAGTTTATTAACCGCTACCAGTACACCACCTCCCCGAGATTTCCCACTAGTGTTAATAGTGCGATCAGCACGGTAAATATTGTAATTACTTAGCAATAATTCTTCATTACGTATTTTGTCACATAACCAGGTTTCCGTGATAATAATAATATCATAAACACAAGAATTAACCTTTAAAGAGAAATCTTGAAGTCTAGTCCGTATGCCACCCATATTTTGAAAATAAAAATTGATTACTTTTTTGAAGTAGTTCCCCTAACTTTTTTCTTTTCAATACATGGAGTGTTATTTTTGTACTTCAAAGAAAAAAAAAAATAATCGGAGAGAATCCGAAAGTATATGAAGAATCCAGGAGGATACGAAGGAACAGGCCAAATTTGTATAGGATCAAAGAGAATCCGGAAGAATCCTTTAGAATCTGGGACAAATACCAGAGAATCTGAGAGAATTTGAAAGAATTTGGGCGAAAGCAAAAATATCTTAGAAAATCTGATAGAATCCGGAAGAATCGGAGTGAACCATAGAGAATCCAAACATAACTTTTAAGAATTCAACGGTATTCCAAAGAATATAAAAGAATTCGGAAGAATGCAAGAGAATATGAGAGAATTCGACCTAATTCCGAAAAGACAGGAGAGAATCCGGAAGAATCCTTCAAAATCCGAGAAAATCTGCAGAATCCGGAAGAATCCGAGTGAATTAGAGAAAATCAGAAAATAATTCGAAAGAATTCAACATAATCGGAAATATGTACTACACTAAAGAATCTGAAAAAATACGAGAGAATCCAGGGAGTCGGAGACACGAACGAATCCGAAAAAATCCGCAAAGAATTTCAAAGAAATTAAGAAAATTCGAAAGGAAACAAAAGAATGACAGAATTTCGAGAGGATAAGAGAGAATCCGGGACAATCCTAGAAAATACGTCAGTATATGAAAGAATCCGAGAAAATCGGACAGAATCTGGAAGTATTCGAAAAGATACAAGAGAATCTGAAAAAGTCCCAAATCCGAGAGAATCCGGAAGAATACGAACAGAATCCCAAAGAATACAAGAGAACCAAAAAACATAAAAGAATATGAGAGAATATGAAAGAATCCGGACGTGTCTATACTTGTAATTTATCATTACATTCATATTTTTTAGATTTGACAGAATCTTAATAAATAATACGCAAAGAAACCGAAAAAAGATGGGATAATACAACGAAGTTTAAGAGAATTGACCAAACTCCGATATGATCGAGGAGAATCCGGACGAATACGAAAGAATCCAGGAGGGCAGGAGAGAAACTGGACAATAATACACAAAAAATCCTAAATACCTAATACACGATAATATGAGAGGATTCGATTAAATTCCGAAATAACCGGAGAGAATCCGAAAGTATATGAAGAATCCAGGAGGATACGAAAGTAACAGGCCAAATTTGTATAGGATCGGAGAGAATTCGGAAAAATCCTTAAGAATCTCGGAGAAATACCAAAGAATCTGAGAGAATTTGAAAGAATTTGGGTGAGAGCAAAAATATTTTAGAAAATCTGATAGAATCCGGAAGAATCCGAGTGAACGAGAGAAAATCCAAAAATAATTCTTAACAATTCAACGGTATTCCGAGTGAATTAAAGAAGATAAGAAAATAATTCGAAATAATTTAACATAATCGGAAATAACATGCTAAATAGTCTGAAAAAATACGAGAGAATCCGAGAAAATCGGAGATCCGAAGGAATCCGAAAGAATACGACAAGAATTCCAAAGAATATAAGAGAATTTAAAACAATACTAGAGAATGATTAAATTCCGAGAGGATAAGAGAGAATCCGGAAAAATCCCAGAGAATACGAGAGAATTCGAGAGTATGTGAAAAAATCCGGATGAATATGAAAGAATTCAAGAAAATCAGACAGAATCTGGAAGCCGAGTGAATCACGGAGGATCCGAATATAATTGAAGAGAAATAGACACAATTCTAAATAATACAAAAGAATCCGAAAAAATCCTAAATCTGAAAGAGAACAAAAAGAATACAAAAAAATATGAGAGAATATGAAAGAAACCAAGAAAATTTGGTAGAGTTTATAACTATCCCAATGAATCAGAGAGAATTTGAAAATAATTGCAAAGAATTTGACAGAAACGCAAATAATCCGAAAAAATGTGAGAGAAGTCAACAAAGTATAAGAGAGTCGGCAAAATTCCGAGAGAATCGGGGAGAATCCGGAAGAATACAAAAGAATCCGAGAGGAAACGAAAGAAACTGGCCAAATTCAGTTAAGGTCGGAAAGAATCCAAAAAGGAAAACGAAAATAATACGAAGGAATACGAGAGAATGCAACAGAAACCGAAATAATTTGAAAAAATCCGAAATTATTCGAAAGAATTCGAAAATAATTCGAAATAATTAGACAGAATCTGAAACAATAAGAGAGAAACCGAAAAACTCCGAAATCAGAAAGACATTTCGATCAAATTCCGAGAGAATCGGAGGGAATCCGGAATAATGTTAAGAATTTGAGAGGCATATGAATAATAATAATTCGGAAGAATTTAACAGAATCCGAAAAAATAGGTAAACAATCCGAAAGAATACGAAGAGAATCCCAAAAGAATCCAAAGAATAAAAGAGAATCCGGAAAAATGCAAGAGAATATGAGAGAATCCAACTAAATTCCCAGAGGATAAGAGAGAATTCGAAAGAATCCTAAAGAATCTGAGAGAATAAGAAAAAATCCGAGAGAATGTGAAGGAATCCGACAACAATTGAAGAGAATTTGACACTTAAATAATAGGTATACAAAAAATCCCAACGAATACGACAAAGTCCGAATAAATTCGTGATTCGAAAGAATGAAAGAATCCGTAAGAAACGGAAAGAGTCTGCAGCAGAATCCAAAAGAGTTTGTCTGAATCAAAGAAATCGAAAATAATTCGAAAAAATTCGACATAATCCGAAATAATATACAGAGTCCAAAAGAATACGAGAGAATCTGAAAAAAATCCAAGTCCCGAGAGTTTCCGAAATACTACGAAGAGAATGTAAAAAGAATGTCAAAGAATACACGATACCTAATATGAGACAATTCCACCAAATTCTGAAGGGACCGGAAAGAATCCGGAAGAATCTTTAAGAATCCGCGAATATACAAATGAATTCCAGAGAATATGGAAGAATCCGGATGAATCCGTAAGAATCCGAAAAAATCTGACAGAATCCGGAAGAATCCGAGTGAATCAGAGAGAATCTAAAAATAATTCTTAAGAATTCGACAGGATCCCAAAGAGTATAAAAGTATCCGGAAGACCGTAAGAGAATATGAGAGAATTCGACCAAATTCTGGGAGGACCGGTGAGAATCCGGAAGAATCCTTAAGAATTCGAGAAAATCTGACAGAATCCGGAAGAATCCGAGTGAGTTAGAGAAAATTAGAAAATAATTCGAAATAATTCAACATAATCGGAAATAATACGCTAAAGAATCTGAAAAAATGCGAGAGAATCCGAGAAAATCGGAGATTCGAAGGAATCCGAAAGAATACGACAAGAATTCCAAAGAACATAAGAGAAATTGAAAGAATACTAGAGAATGACCAAATTCCGAGAGAACATGAGAGAATCCGGAAGAATCCTAGAGAATACGAGAGAATTCGAGAGTATATGAAATAATCCAGATGAATATGAAAGAATCCAAGAAAATCGGACAGAACCTGGAAGCCGAGTGAATCACGGAGGATCCGAATATAATTGGAGAAAAATAGACACAATTCTAAGGAATACAAAAGAATCCGAAAAAATGTGAGAGAAGTCAAGAAAGAATAAGAGAGTCGGCCAAATTCCGAGAGACTCGGGGAGAATCCGGAAAGAAACAAAAGAATCCGAGAGGAAACGAAAGAAACTGGCCAAATTTAGTTAAGGTCGGGAAGAATCCAAAAAGGAAAACGAAAATAATACTAGGGAATACGAGAGAATGCAAGAAAAACCGAATGAATTTGAAAAAATCCGAAATTATCCGAAATAATTCGAAAATAATTCGAAACAATTAGACAGAATCCGAAACAGAACGAGAGAAATTAGAAAGACATTCCGATCAAATTCCGAGAGAAGCGGAGAGAATCCGGAATAATGTTATGAATTTGGGAGGCACACATAAAAGAATCCGAGAGAATTTCAAAGAATCTGGATGAATGCGGAGGAATCCAAGGAAATCTGACAGAATCAGAGAAAATCCGGTAATAATTCGGAAGAATTTAACAGAATCCGAAAAAATAAGTAAACAATCCGAAGGAATACGAAGAGAATCCTAAAAGAATCCCAAAGAATATAAGAGAATCCGAAAAAGTGCTAGAGAATATGAGAGAATCCGACTAAATTCCCAGAGGATAAGACAGAATTCGAAAGAATCCGAGAGAATACAAAAAATCCGAACGAATACGACAAAGTCCGAATAAATTCGTAATCCGAGAAAATTCAACAGAATGAAAGAAAATATAGAAGAATCGACCTAATTTCGAGAGGAACGGGGAGATTCCGAAAGAAACGGAAAGAGTGTGCAGTAGAATCCGAAAGAATCTGTGTGAATCAAAAAATTCGAAAATAATTCGAAAAAATTCGACATAATCCGAAATAATAAACAGAGTCCAAAGAATACGAATAAAATCTAAAAAGAATAATTTCAATAAATAAAAAGTTCGAATTCGCGCCCCACCCCCACGCATGCGCACTCCGCAACCCACATTCTCAATGTCATCCTTGTCATAATACTGAAATTAAATGTGAGGTTATAAGTGTGTCAACAGGAAGGAATTTTGTGTTTATTTTTACGTTAAACCCAAACACGTATCAAATCGTTCCACTTCCTCCTGCCAATTTTAATTAAGTTTCACAAGTTTCGTCAAATGTTCCAATAAGTAAATTATGTCCGCAAGCATTTTACAAAAGCTCATCAGGCAATCGCATTTAGGTCAGTCTGTAATTTGAATAAAATAAACGCTTTTCATGTAAACGATTAATCTTTGCCGTTATACGAGTTTCGCTTACGTCTTCAGAGGCTCCAAATGATAAAAGTGTAGGTAGATTACTTTCTCTGTTATCAGTTTGACTGTGATTTTAGAGGTGTTAAGTGATATTCCGCTTTTTTCAGCATATGGTCGAATTGGCTCGAAAATTTTGCTAAATCGGGGTCCGATTAGTTGGAATAAGTTTTGTAGAGGTGAGTCTGATTTAGTTTTATTGCTATCTTGTGTAGATAATTTAATTATGATTTGATTAGCACAGAATACATTTATAGGTGCAACAAAATTGTCTGGCTGAGTTATTATGTAATCTGATAAGGTATTTGGGACGATTTTTAGTGTGAAAACAACACTTTTGGTTGATGTTATTTTTGAGTTATAAATAAATCATCTATTTGAAAAATTGAGTAGTTTGAAAATACTTACACTTTTTTTTTTAATTAACAAACGCTTATAAGGATGTCGTAAATTAATTCAGAATGAAAGCACCCATTTTTAATACAATATTTGTAGTTAACATTATTCCAGACATTTAAATTCACCATAAGAAAATAGCTGTAATTGTTGGATAGGCAACCCATGTTACACCTACGCTAACATGGTGCATAAACACGAATTGTAATGTATTTTCATACTGTTTTATTACCCGAAAACTTTAAACAAATAAGAATTAAAGCGTAAACTTTTAGTATTATCTTTCTGCTAATTACTTACTAATTAGCTTCTATACTAGCAAGCTAATTTATTACAAAAATTACAGTACCACAAACCTAGAAACAATAGAGAGTAGGCAAACCATAAACAAAAAATTTATTGAGTGACTAGAATTTCAAACTTCTAATAACTCAAACAATACATTCTACAAAGAATTCCACTTGATAACAAATATCAATTATATGGTTACCATTCAATTAACACTACTTAAACTGCCACAATTATTACCGCAGCTTAAGCGATTATATCTTTTGATAACACATTGTCACCTTAAATACAAAGATTAAACCACCAGTCTACGAACTTCTGGTGTCTATAACACATTCACCATGGGTTTCGTGAAAACCCTCTTATCCCACAAACTCCTTATATTGTTCATCGTAGCCACAGTAGCATTCGCTATAGCGACCATAGTTTTAGCCGTAGAGAACGCAGACTTGAAGTCACAACTGGACGACGAAAATCTTGAAGTAACCACGACGGCACCTGTAACCGAAAAACCAGTGGACATGTCAAAGTACCGCCTTCCAGCCGTTGCAGCACCTACCACCTACGACCTCTACTTATACCCGGACTTGCAGACCGGACTTTTTAAAGGAAAAGTTTCGGCTGACACCGACATCACAGAAAACACAAATTCGGTAGTTCTGCACAGCAATCAGCTGAATATAAATAGCGTCCACATAGGTGAAGAAGAAGGTGTGTTTGAAATTGATAAGGATTATGAATTGTTGAGCGTGCGGAAGAGAGATGGGTCCAACTTTGAAAAAGATTCGAAGGTTAAAATTACCGTGGATTTTGACGGTGATATGAAGAATAGAATTGTGGGGTTGTATACGAGCTCCTACACTAATCCGGAGGGACAAGTAAGGTGAGAATTTTTTTATTTTTACACTTAAGTAATTATTAAATCGGGCTAAGCTGGCGCATTACAGGCGTTAAGTACAGATAATGACAACATGTCTAAAGCGTTCATTTAAAGATTGATAGGCTGGATAAAAATGTTGAAAGCTTATAAAATAAGTCTCTATAACAAATTAGCTAATCCTGACGAGCCATACGTGCAATTTAAAGGATTTAAGTTCTAATACAACCCCAAATCAATAGCGTTATAGTAGCTTGTAAACACAGTGTTATCTTTATGAGAAGTATTTAATTTTTAATTTTATTTATAAAAGTGTTCAGAGTCTATTAATTTTGTGAGAAGGTTATGAAACCGATGGCCTTTCCTTTTAATAACCATGACCACGGTTAAAAGTGGAAGTGTGTCGAAACACAGTCTTTGTTAGATTGTTGGTTAATTAATTGATATTGTCCCTCCTGTCTTAGTTGTAGTTCTATAAATTTTCTTTACATAATATTTTGAATATTTTAGTTACCACATTTGTATTACGTCATAGTGTTGACATTTTCGTCTTATTTCATGATTAGTAGTTTTCCGGGTTATTACTTGATGGTGAAATGAACTGCCACTAGGACAGCGTAAATTACTCAGCACTGCAACTACTAATACTGTTTTCCTTAACCTTCCACTGTTTTTGTTATATTCTTACTTTCTAATCATTACCTAGTCGATATTTCTCCGTACTATTAGAACCGGAAAGGAAGCAATTTCAACTTAGAAAACATTGCCAATTAAGGTTTTTCTGCGTCTTTGCATACAGATAGTTTCGTATTCCTTCCTAATCCATTCCAACCTGCGGTTCCTCCCGTCACGACGCTCCTATCAAGAACGAAAAAATCGGATCTGCACCAAGTTGAACACTCGCTTTTTACTTTTGAATATCTGAATTTTTTTAAACGAGAATTTTTTACTAAAAATCAATCAAAATTAGGTGATTCATTATTTTATGTGTATTAGGATTAAGGTTAATGTAAGGATGGTAAATCGTTTACGTCCTTCCCAAAAAATGTTTACGTTATTTTACAATTTTACCGAATTTTCTTTAAATTTTACAGAATTACGGAGTCCTGCATGTGTGATTCATGAATCCGTGTTGAGTTTTTACTCTAGACGTCCAGGTTTTTGGGAAAAAAATCAAAATAGTATAACATTTCACAATTTAACTTTGAAATTGCAAAACCTACTAGTTTTCAATTTTTCGCTTGAATTTTTAAAGTTCGATATTTCGAATTTTAGATCACTCGATTTTCGATTTCTCGAAGTTTTGCACTTCGATTTTCGAATATTTGATTAATCGATTTTTCGATTTTTGAAATTTCCGATTTTCCGAGCTTCGGTTTATCGATTTTCGAATTTTTGATTTTCGTTTTGTTAATTTTTCGAAATTCGAATTTTGATTTTTTTTTTTACTTTTCGCTTTTTCAATCTCTCAATTTAATTTTTCGCCTTTACGATTTCTCGAATTTTCGTTTTTTCACTTTGATTAATAAAATTTTCAATTTTTTTTATTTCTGATTTTTGAATTTCTCGATTTTTCGATTTTCGAATTTTTGGGTTTTTGATTTTTTGATTTTCGATGTTCCATTTTCTGTTATCCGATTTCTGGATTTTCGTTTTTTCGAATATTTGATTCATCGAATTTCCGATTTTTTGACTTTTCAATTTTTTGATATTTTGGTTCTCGATTTGTTCATTTTTCGAAATTCAAATCGACTGTCCAATTTTTCGAGTTCCGATATTTCGTTTTTTCTATATCTCGATTCCTGCATTTTTCGATTTTTCTTAATATAGATTTTCGAATTTTTGATTTTTTGGATTCTTCGAATTTTCTACTTTTTGACTCTCAATTTTTAGATATTTCTTCTCTAAATCCTTCAATTTTTTACCTTTCCGTTTTTTCACTTTTTTTTTCTATTTTTCTATCCTTGGACTTTTCGATTTTTCTTAATCTGTCTTCAAATTTTTGGTTTTTTGATTTTCGATTTTTGAGTTTTCCCTTTCCGATTTTTGGAATTTCGTTTTTTCGAATTTTCGAATTTTTGACTTTTCAATTTTTCAATTTTTCGATGCTCGATTTATTCTTTTTTCGAACTTCAAATTTTCAATTTTTTTAATTTTTGGTTTTTCAATTTCTCGATTTTTCAATTTTTCGACTGTCCGTTTTTACAACTTTCGAGATTTTGTTTTTTTTATATTTCGATTTTTTGGTTTTCGTTTTTACGAATATTTGCTTCAGCGAATTTTCAATTTTTTGGCTTTTCGATTTTTCCATATTCGAATTTTCGATTTTCCAATTTTTGCATTCTTCAGTTTTTAGATTTCCTTTCAATTTTCGGTTTTTCGATATTATGATATTTAGAGTTTCGGTTTTCGAGTTCAGGTTTTTCAATTTTCAATTTCTCGAACTTGATTAATCGATTTTCTAATATTAGAATTTTCAATTTTTCCATTTTTCGATTTAGACTTTCAGCATTTCTTTTTTTCTGTATTTCGATTCTTGAAGTTTTCGACTTTTCTTAATTTCGAGTTTCGGATTTTTAATTTTTCGGTTTTTCGATTTTCGACATTTCCATGTTTGAATTTTCAATTGTTGATTTTTTTGAATTTTAGACTTTTTCTGTTCTTCAGTTTTCCGATTTTTCAATTTTTTTTATTTCCGATTTTTTCATTGCATTTTCGACTTTCGATTGTTCATTTTTCGAAATTCGAATTATCATTTTTTTTAATTTTTGCTCTTTAAATTTTCGAATTTTAAAAATCCGCCTTTCGGATTTTTCAAATTTTCGTCTTTTCAATTTTCAGTTTCTCGAATACTTGATTCATCAATTTGTCAATATTCGAATTTTCAATTTTTTTAATTTTTCGACTGTTCAGTTTAGACTTTCAGGATTTCTTTTTTTTCTGTATTTCGATTCTTGGACTGTTCGATTTTTCTTAATTGCTTAACTTCGAATTTCTTATTTTTGGATTTTCGTTTTTTCGAATATTTGATTCATGGAATTTCCACGCTCGTATTTTCAACTTGTTTCTTTTTCGATTTCAGTTTTTTACTTTTTGAGATTTCGATACTCGAATTTTCAATTTTTCAATTCTCAGTTTTTAGATTTTTCAATTTTTTTTACTTTCCGGTTTTTTGATTTCTTGAGTTTGTAATGTTTCCACTCTTTGATATTTTATTTTTCGAATTTCCAATTTTTCAGTTTTTACATTCTTCAGTTTTTCGATTTTTCAATTTCTCCACTTTTCGATTTTCCATACTCAAATTTTCAAGCTCTCTACTTTCCGATTTTTGATTTTTCGAATTTTTTATTTTTCAGTTCTATTCTCAGTTTTTCGATTTTTCGATATTTATTTTCGAATTTCTATTTTCCAATTGTTTACATTTCGCTTTTTCATGTCCTCGATTTTTCATTTTTTCCGGCTTTTCGATTTTTCAATTTTCCCTTTTCCGTCTGTTCGATTTCGACTTTCAATATTTCGTTTTTTCTGTATTTCGATTCTTGGAATTATCGATTTTTCTTAATCTAGAATTTCGAATTTTTGATTTTTGGTTTTCGATTTTCAGTTTTTATATTTTCGAATTTTGGGTTTTCCGATTTTTGGATTTTCGTTTTTTCGAATATTTAATTCATCGAATTTTCGATTTTTCCGTATTCAAACTTTCAACTTGTTTTTCTATCAGTTTCTCGATTTCCCAGTTTTTCTATTCTTCCATTTTTCATATTTTCGATTGTTGATTTTTTGAATTGTAGACTTTTCAGTTTTTTTACTTTTCGATTTTCAATTTATCCATTCTTCAGTTTTTCGATTTTTTGATTTTTTTACTTACCGTTTTTTTGATTTCTCGAGGATCTTTTTACTTTTCGATTTTTGATTTTTCAAATGTTCGTCTTTTCAGTTTCTTTACTTTTCGATTTCCCGAATTTTCAATTCTGTTTTCGGTTTTTAGATTTTTCAATTTTTTTACTTTTCAATTTTTTTATTTTTCAAGTGCTCGTCCGATTTTTTGCTTTTTCGACCTTCGGATTTTCAATTTTTCAACTTTCCGATTTTTCCAATAATAATTGATTCATCGAATTTCCGATATTTTCATTTTCAATATTTCGTTTTTTCTACATTTTGATTCTTAGATTTTGAGATTTTTTTTTTAATCTCGAATTTCAAATTTTTGATTTTTCGCTTTTTAGATTTTCGAATTTTCAATTTTCCGATTTTTGAACTTTCGAAATTCGATTTTTCAATTTTTTCACTTTTAGCGTTTTCATTTTCTCAATTTTTTAGTACTTCGGATTTTCTTTTTTTCTATTTTCGATTTTATTCATTGAATTTTCAATATTAAAATTTTCAGTTTGTTTCTTTTTCGATATTACGGTTTTTCAATTTGTCTGTTTTTCAAATTTTCGATTTTTCGAAGTTTTAATTGTTGAATTTTAGACGTTTGTTTTTTTTTATTTTTGAACTTGAAGTTTTTCGTTATTGCAATTTTTTAATTTTTCGATCTACTGCTTTTCCATATTTCGAAATTCGATTTTTCAGTTCTTTTTTTGCATTTTCATTTTCTCGATTTTTCAGTTTTTCGACTTTCCGATTTTTCGAATTCTCTTTTTCCCATTTTCGAATTTTCAACTTGTTCATTTTTCGAAATTCGAATTTTCGATTGTTTTTAGTTTTGTTCCATCAATTTCTCGATTTCAATGTTTCCACTTTCCAATTTTTCTATTTTTTTTCTATTTTCGATTTTTCGAAAATTTAATTCATCGAATTTTTGATTTTTCGATATTTCGAATTCGTAGTATTCTAATTTTCAATTTTTTAATTTCGAATTCTCGATTTTTCAGTTTTTCCATATTTCGACTTTTCGGTTTCAACTTTCAATATCTCGTTTTTTCTATATTTCGATTCTTGCATTTTTCGATTTTTCTTAATCTCGGGATTCGAATTTTAGATTTTTCGGTTTTCGATTTTAGGATTTTCATTTTTTCGCATATTTGATTCATCGAATTTTCTATTTTCTAATATTCGAATTTGCGATTTGTTTCTTTTTTGTTTTCCTGATTTTTCGATTGTTGATTTGTTGAATTTTAGACTTTTCATTTTTTTTTCTTTCGAAATTTCGATATTCGAATTTCCAATTTGTTTGCTTTTCGATTTTCAATTTTTCCATTCTTCAGTTTTTCGATTTTTAATTTTTTTTATTTTCGTTTTTTTGGTTTCTTGGCTTTTCAATTTTTGGTACTCGAATTTTCAATATTTCTACTTTTAGATTTTCGAATTTGCGACTTTTCAGTTTTTACATTCATCAGTTTTTGGATTTTTCAATTTTTTTACTTTTCGATTTCTCGAATTTTCAATTCTGTTCTCGGTTTTTAGTTTTTTCAATTTTTTACGTTTCGATTTCTCGAATTTTCAATTCTGTTCACGGTTTTTTGATTTTTCAATTTTTTTCCTTTTCGATTTTTTGATTTCTCGAATGGTCGATTTTTCGATTTTTCAATTTTCTTTTTTTTATCTTGCCGGAAATTTAAAATTTTTTTTTTTTATTTTCGAGCTTTCAGTTTTTAGATATTCCGATTTTTTGATTTTTCGACCTACGGATTTTCAATTTTTCGACTTTCCGATTTTTTGAATATTGATTTTTTGAATTTTCGATTTTTCCAATATTTGATTCATCGAATTTTCGATATCCTAATTTTCAATTTTTCCATTTTTCGACTGTTCGATTTCAGCTTTCAATATTTCGTTTTTTCTACATTTTAATTCTTGGATTTTGAGTTTTTTTTTAAATCTCGAATTTCAAATTTTTATTTTTCGCTGTTTAGATTTTCGAATTTTCAATTTTTCGAAATTCGATTTTTCAATTTTTTCACTTTTAGCGTTTTAATTTTCTCGATTTTTTAGTACTTCGAGTTTTCCTTTTTTCTATTTTCGATTTTAGTCATCGAATTTTCGATATCCAAATTTTCAACTTGTTTCTTTTTCGATTTTACGATTTTTCTATTTGTCTGATTTTCGATTTTACAAATCTTCGATTTTTCAAAGTTTTGATTGTTTAATTGTAGACGTTTCAATTTTCTCACTTTCCAATTGTTTGATTTCTCGAATATCTTTCTACTTTTCGTTTCCTCTAATTTTCAATTCTATTTTCAGTTTTTAGATTTTTCTATTTTTTCGATTTTTGTACTTTCAGTTTTTCGTTATTGATGTTGTTTGATTTTTCGATCTTCGGCTTTTCCATATTTCGAAATTCGATTTTTCAGTTTTTCGACTTTCCGATTTTTTAGAATTCTCTTTTTTCAATTTTCGATTTTTCGACTATTTGGTTCAACGAATTTTCAGCTTTTTGACTTTCGAATTTTTGATTTTCATCTTGTTCATTTTTCGAAATTCGAATTTTCAATTGTTTTTAGTTTTGCTCTATCAATTTCTCGATATTTCATTATTTCCACTTTCCAATTTTTCGAATTTTCTTTTTTTTATATTTTCGAATTTTCGATATTCTAATTTTGGTTTTCCAGTATTCAAATTTTCGATTTGTTTTTTTTTTGTTTTCCTAATTTTTCGATTGTTGATTTGTTGAGTTTTAGACTTTTCAATTTTTTTACTTTTCGAAATTTCGATATTCGAATTTCCAATTTTTTTTTTCGTTTTTTCGATTTCGTGGCTTTTCAATTTTTGGTAATAAAATTTTCAATCTTTCTACTTTTCGATTTTTCAGTTTTGGATTTTTCAATTTTTTTACTTTTCGAGATCTCGAATTTTCCATTTTGTTCTCGGTTTTTAGATTTTGCAATTTTTTTACTTGGTTTTTCGATTTTTCAATTTTCGATTTTTTATCTTCCCGGAAAATTTTTCAATTTTTTTCGATTTTCGAGCTTTCAGTTTTTAGATTTTTCGAAATTCGATTTTTCAATTTTTTTACTTTTAGCGTTTTCATTTTCTCGATTTTTTAGTACTTCGAATTTTCCTTTTTTCTGTTTTAGATTTTACTTATCGAATTTTCGATATCCAAATTTTCAATTTGTTTCTTTTTCGATTTTACAATTTTTCAATTTGTCTGTTTTTCCATTTTCCGAAGTTTTGATTGTTGAATTTTAGAAGTTTCAGTTTTTTAGTTTTCGATTTTCAATTTTTCCATTCTTCAGTTTTTCATTTCTCAATTTTTTTACTTTCCGATTGTTTGATTTCTCGAGTATCTTTCTGCTTTTCGTTTTCTCGAATTTTCAATTCTATTTTCAGTTTTTAATTTTTTCTATTTTTTCGATTTTTGACCTTTCAGTTTTTCGTTATTCCAATTTTTTGATTTTTCGATCTTCGGCTTTTCCATATTTCGAAATTCGATTTTTCGAATTCTCTTTTTTCCATTTTCGATTTTTCGACTATTTGGTTCATCGAATTTTCAGCTTTTTGACTTTGGTGTTTTTGATTTTCAACTTGTTTATTTTTCGAAATTCGAATTTTCGATTGTTTTTAGTTTTGCTCTATCGACTTCTCGATATTTCAATGTTTCCGCTTTCCAATTTTTCGAATTTTCTTTTTTTTCTATTTTCGATTTTTCGAATTTTTGATATTCTAATTTTCAATTTTTTAATTTCGAATTCTCCATCATTTCAGTTTTCCATATTTCGATTTTTCGATTTCAACTTTCAATAGCTCGTTTTTCTATATTTCGGTTCTTGGATTTTTCTTAATCTCGGGATTCGAATTTTTGATTTTTCGATTTTTGGATCTTCATTTTTTCGCATATTTGATTCTTCGAATTTTCTATTTTCTTTTTTGTTTTCCTGATTTTTCGATTGTTGATTTGTTGAATTTTAGACTTCAATTTTTTTACTTTTCGAAATTTCGATATTTTGCTTTTCTTTTTTTTTGATTTCGTGGCTCTTCAATTTTTGGTACTCGAATTTTCAATCTTTCTACTTTTCGATTTCCGAATTTTCGATTTTTCAGTTTTTACATTCATCAGTTTTTGGAGTTACCAATTTTTTTGCTTTTTGATTTCTCGAATGGTCGATTTTTCAATTTTCGATTTTTCATCTTCCCGGAAAATTTTTCAATTTTTTTCGATTTTCGAGCTTTCAGTTTTTAGATATTTCGATTTTTTGATTTTTCGACCTACGGATTCTCAATTTTTCTAAATTCGATTTTTTAGTTTTTCGACTTTCCGATTTTCTGAATTTTCAATTTCCGATTTTTAAACATTCAATTTTTCGAAATTCGATTTTTTCAATTTTAGCGTTTTCATTTTCTCGATTTTCTAGTACTTCGATTTTTTTTTTTTTCTATTTTCGATTTTATTCATTGAATTTTCGCTATCCAAATTTCCAATTTGTTTCTTTTTTGATTTTTGGATTTTTGGATTTTCATTTTTTCGCATATTTGATTCTTCGAATTTTATATTTTCCAATATTCGAATTTTCGATTTGTATCTTTTTTGTTTTCCTAGTTTTTAGATTGTTGATTTGTTGACTTTTAGACTTTTCACTTTTTTTACTTTTCGAAATTTCGACATTCGAATTTCCAATTTTTTTACTTTTCGATTTTCAATTTTTCGATTTTTCAATTTTTTTATTTTGCGTTTTCTTGATTTCTTGGCTTTTCAATTTTTGGTACTCGAATTTTCAATCTTTCTACTTTTCGATTTTCGAATTTTCGATTTTTCAGTTTTTACATTCATCAGTTTTTGGATTTTTCAATTTTTTTACTTTTCGATTTCTGGAAATTTTAATTCCATTCTCAGCTTTTCGATTTTTTTATTTCTTCGTACCAGAAGATTTTTCTATTTTTCGATTTTTCTGAGTTTTTATTTATTACGCCGGTTATTGTTTTGTAAGCATTTTTTGAGACTTAATTATTAAAAATAGGAAGCTCTCAGTTGGATAATGTATGGGAAAACTGCAAACTCAGAAGACAAAGAATTTTAAATCGAATAAGCGAAAAATTGAAGAAATTTTCAAAAAAAAAAAGCTAGAATTTGGATGAAAATAATTTCGATAAAAAGAGAACAAATAGTAGAAAAGTATGTGCTGAAGGAAATCACAGAAACAGGGGACCTACTTTTTCTAATCCCAAAGTTTTCGAAACGTCGCTAAAACACGAAAATGGTGGGGAGGCCGCAGGTAGGATACAGATTAGTAAGCAGGCGATTTGAAGCAATTAAAGAAGTAATAAAACTTCCAGTGCTTTCCTCACTTTCTCACTTTCTAATCATCATGAAATCTATTTCTTCACACTGCCTCAACCGGAAATAAAATAGGCGTTGAACGCACGATTTATTTATATTGTTTCAACCATAATAGAGATTAAAAAAAATTATTATTTTAATACAAAGCTTAAAAAAGCATGGTTTAATCAAAACGTTATTTATTTTATAAAGTTCATAAGTATATACTTTAACCTTCTGTTAAACTCTAAATGACAGTTAGCTGACTATTGTAAAACCGGCCCTTACTCGGTCAGCGCGGAAGACGGTGTAACGTACTCTATACAGGTCTCCCCCTCCAGCGCGAACACGTGAACATAATCTAGAAACGTGTTGTGATTTTCAAGCGAAATGCTCACCAAATCTGTGATACAAATCCCGTGAAAATGCCGAGTTCGCGCTATAGTGAGAATGTCAGACCCCGAAAACGCTCAAAAAGCGCCCTCGGAGTGCTCCTCAGCTGCTGCCTCTTCCTGTCCATCGCGTGTGCCTGCCTGCTCGCAGCCCTCGTGCTCATAGGTAAACACATCATTTACAACACTCCTGCGAGGGATGTAAAGCACGACTTGCACGTACCCCCGACGCGCGAGCACGCGCGGCTTCCCGACGACACGAAACCCCTAAGCTACGAGCTGACCTTGCGGCCAGACCTGCAATCTGGGAATTTCCGAGGTATGGTTAATATAACAGTAAACGTCACCAGGGGCAGGAGGAGTATCATTTTGCACAGCAAAAACCTCGCCGTGGACACGGTCGAGTTGACGCGTTTCGACGATTCGAAAGCGTTGGAGATCGAAAACGTGCGAGACGAGGCGGCTGAAGAGGTTTTGGTGGTCGAAACGAGGGGTGAAGTTGGGCCGGGGGTGTATAATTTGTATGTGGAGTTCGGTGGAAGTATGCTGAATAAGACCGTGGGGCTGTATAGGAGCAAGTGGATTGACAACAGTACTGACGTAATGAGGTAATTGTGGGAATCAAATGAATCATCTTGAAGGATCTTCGTGATGATTTATTTAGCACGTGTTTGATTTATGGTGAAGTTCGAATTGAATTGTTATTTATGTTGTGGTTGGAGGTGCGAATGTGGGTAATTTTTGCACTGTAGGTAGTCCAAGATAACTAAATTAATTAAAACAATCAAATATTCGTCTTTTCCTCTTTTTCGTCTTTTTTATAAATTCGAAATAAAACTTATCACACTATAATTACATGGGATGATTGTCTTAAACTTCAAAAGGATGTTAACAATTTGATTAGATGACAGATTAAGTGTTAGGCAAAACTGGTAATAAATAAATAATTTAGTTTCACAGACATATTGGAAATTTATTATTACAAAAAAGCCCGAAGAGCCTCTAGAGGAGGCGGGTGGGCGGGGCTAGTACCTGCTAAAATAAGAGTGATTTTGGCAAATGACATACCCTCTAAGAAAAGAGAGGGCGGGTGGGTGGGGCTAGTATCTGTTAAGACTGATTTGTAACCATTTTTGAGACTATTTTAGGTATTATTGTAAAATAGTACATCACTATCCCTGAGAAGCTAAATTACATATAAAAAAAAATTGTCCGAGTTCTAAACTAATGATATACACAACCTGAAGTGCTCTCTGCGCTCACATCGTACTGATTGTTTTTTTTTTTCTTAAATAATATAGTTTTTCATAGGGATATTAAAAATTATTATTGCAATAAAACCTGAAGAACCTTTCTTTCCAATTTTTTGAAACTAAGTTATTTAAAAGAAGAACTTTCAAAATGCGAGCGCAGCGAGCACGTTTAGGTATTATTGCAAAATAACGCAGAGAAGCTAAATTACATATTAATAACAAAAATGATCAAAGTTCTAGTGATAAATGTCTAAAGAACCTTAAGTGCTCGCTGCGCTCGCATCCTAATGTTTTTTACTTCCCGAGCGTAAGCAAAGGAAGTATTGTAATCGAGTCCGTCGGCCGACTCTCTACTTTTACGTTTTCTCGATCTTTCATGACCCCTAGAAGACGAAGAAATAGGTCTCCCATTTCCGTCCGTCTGTCCGTCTGTCCGTCTGTCCGTCTGTCCGTCTGTCCGTCTGTCCGTCTGTCCGTCCGTCTGTCCGTCTGTCCGTCTGTCCGTCTGTCCGTCTGTCCGTCTGTTGTCACGGATTTTTATTAGACAGATAATCTCCGAAAGTACTCGACCGATTGTTGTGAAATTTTGTACTTATATTAAGAATATCATGTAGATGGTAAAACGCTAACCAAAATTTGTCGAATCATCCCCACCACTAAAGCGATGACGTCACTTCAAAATTGTACATAGTAAATGGGTTTTCAATTGTATAAAATAACATAGTCCTACACATGTAGTTTACAACTCTGAATCGACTTTTCACCCGAAACGTCCAGATTTTTGGAAAAAAAATCAAAATTATAAAACAACATTTTGAAATTTAATTTTTAATCTGCTAACCAGAATGCTTTGAAATGTTGCAGATGTTTTAAGGCTATAAAGAGCATCATAAATCTTTAGTCAAAAAATATTTGCTTATCCCCTCCAAAAACTTGATGACGTCAGCTCAAAAGTTTGTGGAATAAATCATATCTAAAATGTACAAAATATGATGAGTCTGTACTTGTGAACTATCACTCCATTAATATTTTTTGGATTTGCATATACAGGGTGACTCAAAAAAATTAATGAATGCGTAAATTTATTTTATTGATTTAATCAGGAACTACAAAACCGAATGCTTTGAAATCTTGCAGATGTTTTAAGGTTATAAAGAGCATAATAAATTTTTAGTCAAAATATATTTGGTTATCTTCTACAAAAAACTGATGACGTCAGCTCAAAAGTTTTCCGAATAAATCGTATCTAAAATGTACAAAATATGATGAGTCTGTACTTGTGATTTATCATTCCATTCATATTTTTGGATTTGCATATGCAGGGTGACTCAAAAAAATTAATGAAGGCGTGAATTTATTTTATCGATTTAATCAGGAATTACAAAACCGAATGCTTTGAAATCTTGGGAATATTTTAAAGTTATTATAAGCATGGTAAACTTTTGTTCAAAATGTATTTGTTCATCCCTCCTAAAAAAATTGATGACGTCACCCTTAAATTTTGCTGAATAAATCCTATCTAAAATGCAAAAAATATGATGAGTTTGTACTTGTGATTTATATATATATCCATTCATATTTTTTAGATTTTCTTAAGAGGTGGTTCAAAAAAATTAATGAAGTCAATTTATTTTATTGATTAAATTAAAGGCAACACTTATTATTAGTATTACACCCCAACCAACCCAATTTGGTAGACATAAAATTTGTTAAAGGAAAAACTCGGTTGAAACATAAGGGTAGCACGCTTATTTACATCGACTTTAACATTACAGACCTGCATTTGTTTTATGCGCTCACTTGGTTCCGCGAATGTGAAATAGACATGTTTATAATCAACCAATTGTGAATTTCACCGTCAAGAATTAAAATAAAACCCAATGTTTTATATAATAAGCGGAAGTCGAAGCAATAAAACCGATGGTCGTTTTGTTTACAGTTTCTCTGTAAACTGAAGCTAAATTACATATTAATAAAAAAAATGATCAAAGTTCTAGTGATAAATTTTTTACAGGGATATTAAAAATTTTTGGTTAATTCGATTTTCCAGTTTCTCGACTTTTCAATATTTTGACTTTCCATATTTCTTTTTTCGATTTTTCTTAATATCGATTTTCGAATTTCCGATTCTCGATTTTTTCATTTTTCGAAATTAAAATTTTCAAATTTTCAAATTGTTTTATTTTTGCTTTTTCAATGTCTCGATTTGTCGGTTTTTCGACTGTCCGATTTTACGACTCGATATTTCGTTTCTTCTTCATTCAGTTTTTGAATTTTCGGTTTTCCGATTTTTGAGTTTTCGTTTTTTCGAATATTTGATTCATCGAATTTTTAATTTTTTGACTTCTTTTTTTGGATATTTGAATTTTCAAGTTTTTTACTTTTCGACGTTCAGTTGTTCCATTGTTCAGTTTTTAGATTTTGCAACATTTTTGATTTCTCGTGTTTTCGATTTTCGATACTCGAATTTTCAGTCCCTATACTTTTCGATTTTTGATTTTTCAGTTTTCGAATTCATAAGTTTTTAAATTTTTCTACATTTTTTATTTTTTGATTTATTGATTTCTCCAGTTCTCGATTTTTCAATTTTTGGATATTCGTTTTGTCTTATTTTTCGAAATTCTATTTTAACATTTTTACCTTTTCGACTTCCGGTTTTTCGAATTTTCTTTTTTCAATTTTCGATTTTTCGAATATTTGATTTATCGAATTTTCATTTTGTTTAATTTTTGCTCTTTCAATTTTTCGATTTCTCAATTATTCGGCTTTCGCATGTTACTACTTTCGATATTTCGTTTTTCTGTATTTCGATTCTTGGATTTTTCGATTTTTCTTAATATCCAATTTCGAATTTTTGTTTTCCGGTTTTTCGATATTCCGAATTTCAGTTTTCGAAATTCAAATTTTCAATTTTTTAAATTTTTGATTTTTTAATTTCTCGATTTTTTCGACTGTCCCATTTTACGACTCGATATTTCATTTCTTCTTCATTTCAATTTTTTAACTTTTTTTCGATATTCGTATTTTCAAGTTTTTTACTTTTCGACTTTCAGTTTTTCCATTGTTCAGTTTTTGAATTCTTCAGCTTCTAGATTTTTCAATTTTTTTGTTTTTTGAATTATTGATTTCTCCAGTTCTTGATTTTTCGATTTTTCGGTATTACGTTTTTTTGATTTTCGATTTTTCGTAATTCGTTTTGTCTATTTTTCGATATTCTATTTTTAAATTTTTTCCTTTTCACTTTTTAATTCTCTCGATTTTTCGACTTCCGGTTTTTCGAATTTTTCTTTCAATTTTCGATTTTACGAATATTTGATTCATCGAATTTTCAATTTTTTTAATTTTTGCTCTTCAATTTCTCGATTTTTCAATTATCCGACTTTCCGATGTTACTAATTTCGATATTTCGTTTTATCTGTATTTCGATGCTTGGATTTTTCTATTTTTCTTAATATCGAATTTCGAATTTCAGTTTTCGAAATTCAAATTTTCAATTTTTTAAACTTTTGATTTTTTAATTTCTCGATTTTTCAGTTTTTCGACTGTTCGATTTTACGACTTCCAGATTTCATTTTTTCAACATTTCGATTTTTGAATTTTCGGTTTTCTGATTTTTGAGTTTTCGTTTTTCGAATATTTGATTCATCGAATTTTTAATTTTTTGACTTCTTTTTTCTATATTCAAATTTTCAATTTTTTTACTTCTCGACTTTCAGTTTTTCCATTGTTCAGTTTTTCCTTTTCGATTTTTGATTTTTCGAATTTTCGATTTTTCAGTTTTTGAATTCTTCAGTTTTTAGATTTTTCAATTTTTTTATTTTTTAATTTATTGATTTCTCGTGTTTTCAATTTTCCATACTCGAATTTTCAGTCTCTATACTTTTCGATTTTTGATTTTTCGATTTTCGATACTCGAATTTTCAGTCCCTATACTTTTCGATTTTTGATTTTTCAGTTTTTGAATTCTTAAGCTTTTAGATTTTTCTAAGTTTTTTATTTTTTGATTTATTGATTTCTCCAGTTCTCGATTTTTCAATTTTTGGATATTCGTTTTGTCTTATTTTTCGAAATTCTATTTTAACATTTTTACCTTTTCGACTTCCGGTTTTTCGAATTTTCTTTTTTCAATTTTCGATTTTTCGAATATTTGATTTATCGAATTTTCATTTTGTTTAATTTTTGCTCTTTCAATTTTTCGATTTCTCAATTATTCGGCTTTCGGATGTTACTACTTCCGATATTTCGTTTTTTCTGTATTTCGATTCTTGGATTTTTCGATTTTTCTAAATATCGAATTTCGAATTTTTGTTTTCCGGTTTTTGGATATTTCGAATTTCAGTTTTCGAAATTCAAATTTTCAATTTTTTAAATTTTTGATTTTTTAATTTCTCGATTTTTTTCGACTGTCCCATTTTACGACTCGATATTTCATTTCTTCTTCATTTCAATTTTTTAACTTTTTTTCGATATTCGTATTTTCAAGTTTTTTACTTTTCGACTTTCAGTTTTTCCATTGTTCAGTTTTTCGATTTTTCAATATTTTTATTTTTCGAATTTTCGTTTTTTCAGTTTTTGAATTCTTCAGCTTCTAGATTTTTCAATTTTTTTGTTTTTTGAATTACTGATTTCTCCAGTTCTTGATTTTTCGATTTTTCGGTATTACGTTTTTTTGATTTTCGATTTTTCGTAATTCGTTGTCTATTTTTCGATATTCTATTTTTAAATTTTTTACTTTTCACTTTTTAATTCTCTAGATTTTTCGACTTCCGGTTTTTCGAATTTTTTTTTCAATTTTCGATTTTTCGAATATTTGATTCATCGAATTTTCAATTTTTTTAATTTTTGCTCTTCAATTTCTCGATTTTTCAATTATTCGACTTTCCGATGTTACTACTTTCGATATTTCTCTTTTTCTGTATTTCGATGCTTGGATTTTTCGATTTTTCTTAATATGGAATTTCGAATTTTAGTTTTCGAAATTCAAATTTTCAATTTTTTAAACTTTTGATTTTTTAATTTCTCGATTTTCCAGTTTCTCGACTTTTCAATATTTTGACTTTCCATATTTCTTTTTTCGATTTTTCTTAATATCGATTTTCGAATTTCCGATTCTCGATTTTTTCATTTTTCGAAATTAAAATTTTCAAATTTTCAATTTGTTTTATTTTTGCTTTTTCAATGTCTCGATTTGTCGGTTTTTCGACTGTCCGATTTTACGACTCGATATTTCGTTTCTTCTTCATTTCTTTTTTCTATATTCAAATTTTCAATTTTTTTACTTCTCGACTTTCAGTTTTTCCATTGTTCAGTTTTTCCTTTTCGATTTTTGATTTTTCGAATTTTCGATTTTTCAGTTTTTGAATTCTTCAGTTTTTAGATTTTTCAATTTTTTTATTTTTTAATTTATTGATTTCTCGTGTTTTCAATTTTCCATACTCGAATTTTCAGTCTCTATACTTTTCGATTTTTGATTTTTCGATTTTCGATACTCGAATTTTCAGTCCCTATACTTTTCGATTTTTGATTTTTCAGTTTTTGAATTCTTAAGCTTTTAGATTTTTCTAAGTTTTTTATTTTTTGATTTATTGATTTCTCCAGTTCTCGATTTTTCAATTTTTGGATATTCGTTTTGTCTTATTTTTCGAAATTCTATTTTAACATTTTTACCTTTTCGACTTCCGGTTTTTCGAATTTTCTTTTTTCAATTTTCGATTTTTCGAATATTTGATTTATCGAATTTTCATTTTGTTTAATTTTTGCTCTTTCAATTTTTCGATTTCTCAATTATTCGGCTTTCGGATGTTACTACTTCCGATATTTCGTTTTTTCTGTATTTCGATTCTTGGATTTTTCGATTTTTCTAAATATCGAATTTCGAATTTTTGTTTTCCGGTTTTTGGATATTTCGAATTTCAGTTTTCGAAATTCAAATTTTCAATTTTTTAAATTTTTGATTTTTTAATTTCTCGATTTTTTCGACTGTCCCATTTTACGACTCGATATTTCATTTCTTCTTCATTTCAATTTTTTAACTTTTTTTCGATATTCGTATTTTCAAGTTTTTTACTTTTCGACTTTCAGTTTTTCCATTGTTCAGTTTTTCGATTTTTCGTTTTTTCAGTTTTTGAATTCTTCAGCTTCTAGATTTTTCAATTTTTTTGTTTTTTGAATTACTGATTTCTCCAGTTCTTGATTTTTCGATTTTTCGGTATTACGTTTTTTTGATTTTCGATTTTTCGTAATTCGTTGTCTATTTTTCGATATTCTATTTTTAAATTTTTTACTTTTCACTTTTTAATTCTCTAGATTTTTCGACTTCCGGTTTTTCGAATTTTTTTTCAATTTTCGATTTTTCGAATATTTGATTCATCGAATTTTCAATTTTTTAAATTTTTGCTCTTCAATTTCTCGATTTTTCAATTATTCGACTTTCCGATGTTACTACTTTCGATATTTCTCTTTTTCTGTATTTCGATGCTTGGATTTTTCGATTTTTCTTAATATGGAATTTCGAATTTTAGTTTTCGAAATTCAAATTTTCAATTTTTTAAACTTTTGATTTTTCAATTTCTCGATTTTCCAGTTTCTCGACTTTTCAATATTTTGACTTTCCATATTTCTTTTTTCGATTTTTCTTAACATCGATTTTCGAATTTCCGATTCTCAATTTTTTCATTTTTCGAAATTAAAATTTTCAAATTTTCAACTTGTTTTATTTTTGCTTTTTCAATGTCTCGATTTGTCGGTTTTTCGACTGTCCGATTTTACGACTCGATATTTCGTTTCTTCTTCATTCAGTTTTTGAATTTTCGGTTTTCCGATTTTTGAGTTTTCGTTTTTTCGAATATTTGATTCATCGAATTTTTAATTTTTTGACTTCTTTTTTTGGATATTTGAATTTTCAAGTTTTTTACTTTTCGACGTTCAGTTGTTCCATTGTTCAGTTTTTAGATTTTGCAACATTTTTGATTTCTCGTGTTTTCGATTTTCGATACTCGAATTTTCAGTCCCTATACTTTTCGATTTTTGATTTTTCAGTTTTCGAATTCATAAGTTTTTAGATTTTTCTACATTTTTTATTTTTTGATTTTTTGATTTCTCCAGTTCTCGATTTTCGATTTTTGGATATTCGTTTTGTCTTATTTTTCGAAATTCTATTTTAAAATTTTTTACTTTTCGACTTCCGGTTTTTCGAATTTTCTTTTTTCAATTTTCGATTTTTCGAATATTTGATTTATCGAATTTTCATTTTGTTTAATTTTTGTTCTTTCAATTTTTCGGTTTCTCAATTATTCGGCTTTCGGATGTTACTACTTTCGATATTTCGTTTTTCTGTATTTCGATTCTTGGATTTTTCGATTTTTCTTAATATCTAATTTCGAATTTTTGTTTTCCGGTTTTTCGATATTCCGAATTTCAGTTTTCGAAATTCAAATTTTCAATTTTTTAAATTTTTGATTTTTTAATTTCTCGATTTTTTCGACTGTCCCATTTTACGACTCGATATTTCATTTCTTCTTCATTTCAATTTTTTTCGATATTCGTATTTTCAATTTTTTCAACTTTTCGAGTTCCAGTTTTTCCATTGTTCAGTTTTTCGATTTTTCAATATTTTTATTTTTCGAATTTTCGTTTTTTCAGTTTTTGAATTCTTCAGCTTCTAGATTTTTCAATTTTTTTGTTTTTTGCATTATTGATTTCTCCAGTTCTTGATTTTTCGATTTTTCGGTATTACGTTTTTTTGATTTTCGTTTTTTCGTAATTCGTTTTGTCTATTTTTCGATATTCTATTTTTAAATTTTTTCCTTTTCACTTTTTAATTCTCTCGATTTTTCGACTTCCGGTTTTATGAATTTTTTTTTTCAATTTTCGATTTTTCGAATATTTGATTCATCGAATTTTCAATTTTTTTAATTTTTGCTCTTCAATTTCTCAATTTTTCAATTATCCGACTTTCCGATGTTACTAATTTCGATATTTCGTTTTATCTGTATTTCGATTCTTGGATTTTTCTATTTTTCTTAATATCGAATTTCGAATTTCAGTTTTTGAAATTCAAATTTTCAATTTTTTAAACTTTTGATTTTTTAATTTCTCGGTTTTTCAGTTTTTCGACTGTTCGATTTTACGACTTCCACATTTCATTTTTTCTACATTTCGATTTTTGAATTTTCGGTTTTCTGATTTTTGAGTTTTCGTTTTTCGAATATTTGATTCATCGAATTTTTAATTTTTTGACTTCTTTTTTCTATATTCAAATTTTCAATTTTTTTACTTCTCGACTTTCAGTTTTTCCATTGTTCAGTTTTTCGATTTTTCAATGTTTTGATTTCTCGTGTTTTCAATTTTCCATACTCGAATTTTCAGTCTCTATACTTTTCGATTTTTGATTATTCGATTTTTCGATTTTTCAGTTTTTGAATTCTTCAGTTTTTAGATTTTTCAATTTTTTTATTTTTTAATTTATTGATTTCTCGTGTTTTCAATTTTCCATACTCGAATTTTCAGTCTCTATACTTTTCGATTTTTGATTATTCGATTTTCGATACTCGAAGTTTCAGTCCCTATACTTTTCGATTTTTGATTTTTCAGTTTTCGAATTCATAAGTTTTTAGATTTTTCTACGTTTTTATTTTTTGATTTATTAATTTCTCCAGTTCTCGATTTTCGATTTTTGGATATTCGTTTTGTCTTATTTTTCGAAATTCTATTTTAAAATTTTTTACTTTTCGACTTCCGGTTTTTCGAATTTTCTTTTTTCAATTTTCGATTTTTCGATTTCTCAATTATTCGGCTTTCGGATGTTACTACTTTCGATATTTCGTTTTTCTGTATTTCGATTCTTGGATTTTTCGATTTTTCTTAATATCCAATTTCGAATTTTTGTTTTCCGGTTTTTCGATATTCCGAATTTCAGTTTTCGAAATTCAAATTTTCAATTTTTACATTTTTGATTTTTTAATTTCACGATTTTTTCGACTGTCCCATTTTACGACTCGATATTTCATTTCTTCTTCATTTCAATTTTTTTCGATATTCGTATTTTCAAGTTTTTTACTTTTCGACTTCCAGTTTTTCCATTGTTCAGTTTTTCTATTTTTCAATATTTTTATTTTTCGAATTTTCGTTTTTTCAGTTTTTGAATTCTTCAGCTTCTAGATTTTTCAATTTTTATTTGATTTCTCGAATTTTCAATTATTCGACACTCCGATGTTACTACTTTCGATATTTCGCTTTTTCTGTATTTCGATGCTTGGATTTTTCGATTTTTCTTAATATCGAATTTCGAATTTCAGTTTTCGAAATTCAAATTTTCAATTTTTTAAACTTTTCATTTTTTAATTTCTGGGTTTTTCAGTTTTTCAACTGTTCGATTTTACGACTTCCACTTTTCATTTTTTCTACATTTCGATTTTTGAATTTTCGGTTTTCTGATTTTTGAGTTTTCGTTTTTCGAATATTTGATTCATCGAATTTTTAATTTTTTGACTTCTTCAGTTTTTAAGATTTTATTTTTTTTTTTAATTTTTTGATTTATTGATTTCTCCAGTTTTCGATTTTTCGGTATTACGTTTTTCCGAGTTTCGGTTTTTCGATTTTCGATTTTTCGATATTCCTTTTGTCTATTTTTCAAAATTCTATTTTTAAATTTTTAACTTTTCGCTTTTTAATTCTACCGATTTTTCAGTTCTTCGACTTTCGATTTTTCGAATTTTCTTTTTTTCAATTTTCGATTTTTCGAATATTTGAGGCATCGATTTCAATTGTTCCTTTTTTAGACTTTCAATATGTCCTTTTTTATTTTTCGATTCTTGAAGTTTTCGATTTTTCGTAATTTCGAGTTTCGAATTTTTCATTTTTCGGTTTTTTCGATTTTCAAATTTTCAACTTTCCGATTTTTGGATTTTCGTTTTTTTTGGACATTTGATTCATCGAATTTTTTGGATATTCGAATTTTCAGTTTGTTTCTTTTACATTTTTCGATTTTTCAATTTTTATATTCTTCGATTTTTCGAATTTTCGGTTCTTCATTTTTTGAAGTTTACACTTTTCAATTTTTTACTTTTCGAGATTTCGATATTAGAGTTTTGAATTTGTCTGCTTTTTAATTTCCAATTTTTCTACTTGCCGATTTTTTATTTTTCGAATTTTCGATTTTTCAGTTTTTACATTCTTCAGTTTTTAGACTTTTAATTTTTTTACTCTTCGATTTCTCAAATTTTCAATACTATTCTCAGTTTTTCGATTTAAAATTTTTTTACTTTTCGATTTTTTGATTTCTCGAATGCTTGATTTTTCGATTTTTCAATTTTGGTTTTTTTATCTTGTCGGAAAATTTTTCAAATCTTTTCGATTTTTAAACTTTCAGTTTTTCGACTTTCCGATTTTTCAATTTTCGATTTTTCCAATATTTTATTCTTCGAATTTTCGATATTCTAATTTTCAATTTTTCCATTTTTCGAGTGTTCAATTCCAACTTTCAATATTTCGTCATTTCTACATTTTGATTGTTGGATTTTGCGATTTTTTTAATCTCGAATTTGAAATTTTTGATTTTTGCTTTTTAGATTGTAGAATTTTCAGTTTTCCGATTTTTGAATTTTCGTTTTTTCAAATAATTGATTCGTCGAATTTTGATATTCAAATTTTTGATTTGTTTCTTTTTCGATTTTTTGATTTTTCAATTTGTCCAAGCTTAGATTTTTCAAATTTTTTGTTTTTCGATTGTTGATTTTTCAGTTTTTTTACTTTTCGATTTCAATTTTTCCATTCTTCAGTTTTTCTTCTCTCGTGAAATTGCAAATCGAAAAATTACAAAATCTAAAAAATGAAATATTCAAAAGTTGAAAAATCGAAACACTGAAAAATTTAGACTTGAAAACTCAAAAATTGAAGAAATTAGGAAAATAAAAAACCGAAACGAAAAATTGCAAATCGTAAAATTGAAGAAATAAAAAATTAAAAAAACAAAAAATTATAAAATCGAAAGGAAAAATGCAACTTACAAATTTGAACAAACGAATAATTAAGGAATCCAAAAATTGGAAATTTAAAAATTGAAAAATGAAAAATTTAAACTATAAAACAAAAAAAAAAGGAAATATTGAAAAATCGAATAATTTAAAAATGGGAAAATTCTAAAATCGAAAATTGAAATATGTAGTGAAATATTTTGAAAAACATTATTTTCAGATATTTAAAATGAAAAATAGAAAAAATTATAGAACTGAAAAACCGAAAAAATCTGAAATTAAAAAAAAACGAAAAATTGAAAAGTCTAAAAGTTGAAAAATTTCACAATGAAAGAAGAAAAATTATAAAATCTGAACACTGAAAACTCGTGAAATTGCAAATCGAAATATTGCAAAATCTAAAAACTGAAGCCCCAAAAGTTGGAAAATCGAAAAACAGGAAAATTTCAGTTTGACAACTCAAAACATTTTCCTTTTTTGGTTTTCTCAATTTTTTCAATGTTTCTCTCAGTTTTATAATTTTTCGTTTATTCACGTTTTTAATTTTTAGATTTTCAATTATCCGCTTTTTCGATTTTAAGTTTCTTAACTTTTGAATCTTTCGATTTTTCAATTTTTCGTTTCTTCAATTTTTCAAGTCCTTGATTTCCAATTTTTAGATTTTTGAATTCTACAATTTCGCTATTTTTCTATTTTTCATTCAAAAAATTGAAAAATCGAAAAACTAAAAACGATAAATTACAAAATTGAAAAAGTGGAAATTCGAAAAGTTTCATTTGAATAACTGAAGAAACGAAAAATTTAAACATTAATAAACTAAAAATCGATAAACTTAAAAATCCGAAAAAATTAAAGAACTGAAAAACTGGAAAGAAGAAAAAACGAATCGAATCGAAAAATTGGAAAACCCAAAAATATTAAAATCGTAAAATCGTGAAAACTGTAAATTTGACAAACTGTAAAACTGAAAAAATTCAAAAGCTGGAAAATCGAAAAATTAAAAAATCTTAACTTTAAAACAAAAAAAAAAGAAAAACGGGAAACTTCTGAAATTGGAAAAATTTTTGTATATTTAAAATGAAAATTACCAAAATTGAAAATCAAAAAATGCAGAAATGAAAAATTGAAAAAAACGAAAAATTAAAAAATCGAAAAGTTGAAAAACCGAAAAATTTTCAACTTTCCGATTTTTGGATTTTCGTTTTTTTGAATATTTGATTCATCGAATTTTCGATATTCGAATTTTCAGTTTGTTTCTATTACATTTTTCGATTTCTCAATTTTTATATTCTTCGATTTTTCAGTTTTTACATTCTTCAGTTTTTAGACTTTTCATTTTTTTTTTACTCTTCGATTTCTCAAATTTTCAATTCTATTCTCAGTTTTTCGATTTTAAATTCTTTTGACTGATTTTGGCAAATGAGATACCCTCTACGAAAAGAGAGGGCGGGTGGGTGGGGCTAGTTCCAGTTAACGCTGATTTTGGCAAATCAGATACATTCTAGGAAAAGAGAGGGCGGGTGGGCGGGGCTAGTACCTAGTAAGATAAGACTGATTTTGGCAAATAAGATACCCTCTAAGAAAAGAGAGGGCGGGTGGGCGGGGCTTAGTACCTGTTAAGAGTGAGTTGTACCCATTTTTGAGACTAAATTATCTAAAATAAGAACTATCAAAATGCGAGCGCAGCGAGCACGTTTACGTATTAGTGTAAAATAACACATTAATGTCCCTGAGAAGCTAAATTACATATTAATAAAAAAAATGTTTATCCAAGTTCTAGTGATGAATGTCTAAACAACTTGAACTGCTCGCTGCACTCGCACCCTAGTGATTGTTTTCTTTTTTCTTTTAGATCATTTAGTTTTTCACAGGGACATAATTTGTCAATAATAATTTTATTGCAATAAAACCTGAAGAACCTTTGGGTTGATTTGTAACAATTTTTTGGGGCTAAATTAATTAAAACAGAGCTATCAAAGTGCGAGCGCAGCGAGCTCTTTTAGGAATTAGCGCAATATTACATGACCCTATGAAACTAAATTACATATTAATAAAAAAAAATGTCCAAGAGTTAGTAATCACAAATGCCTAAACAACCTGAACTTACTCGCTGCGCTCGCTTCCTAGTGACATATTTAATAAATAATTTCTGAAACCGTGGATCTGATTACGTTGAAATGTTAGTTGTATTTAATAATTACTGTATAGATAGTAAAACGTTAACTAAAACCTAACTCATCCCGTCCATAAAATGTGTGACGTCATCTCCAAATTTTGCTGAGTTAATCTCACATGAAATTTACAGCATAACAAAATCCTTTAACATTGAAAATTATTTTTTTTACATATTTAAAATGAAAACTAGAAAAAATTGCAGAAATGAAAAACTGAAACATCGAAAGTGGAAAAAACCGAAAATTAAAAAATCTAGTTGAGAAACCGAAAAACTGAATAAACCAAAAACTAAAAATTGAACGCTGGTGAAATTGCAAATCGAAAAATTGCAAAATCTAAAAACTGAAATATTCAAAAGTTGGAAAATCGAAACACTGAAAAATTTTGACTTGAAAACTCGAAAAATTAAATTAAAAATTAAGAAAATAAAAAATTAAAAAAACAAAAATTATAAAATCGAAACGAAAAATGCAAATTGCAAATTGGAACTAACGGATAATTAAGGAATCCAAAAATTGGAAATTTAAAAATTGAAAAATGAAAAATTTAAACTATAAAACAAAAAAAAAAGGAAATATTGAAAAATCAACAAATAATTGAAAAATGGGAAAATTCTAAAATCAAAAATTCAAATATGTAGCGAAATATTTTGAAAAACATTATTTTTAGATATATAAAATGAAAAATAGAAAAAATTATAGAACTGAAAAACTGAAAAAAATCTGAAATAAAAAAAAAACGAAAAATTAAAAAGTCTAAAAGTTGAAAAATTTCACAATGAAAGAAGAAACTTATAAAATCAGAACACTGAAAAACCGAAAAATTGAAAAATTAAAAATTGAAAACTCGTGAAATTGTAAATCGAAATATTGCAAAATCTAAAAAATGAAACCCCAAAAGTTGGGAAATCGAAAAACAGGAAAAATTCAATTTGACAACTCAAAAAATTTTCCCTTTTTGGTTTCCCCAATTTTTTCAATGTTTCTTTCAGTTTTATAATTTTTCGTTTATTCACATTTTTAATTTTTAGATTTCCAAATATCCGCTTTTTCGATTTTTAGTTTCTTAACTTTTGAATCTTTCGATTTTTCAATTTTTCAAGTCCTTGATCTCCAATTTTTTGAATTTTACAATTTCGCTATTTTTCTATTTTTCATTCGAAAAATTGAAAAATCGAAAAACTGTAACAACGAGAAATTACAAATTCGAAAAAGTGGAAATTCGAAAAATTTCATTTGAATAACTGAAGGAACGAAAAATTTAAACATTGATAAACTAGAATCGATAAACTTAAAAATCTAAAAAAATTAAAGAATTGAAAAACTGGAAAGAAGAAAAAACGAATCGGATTGAAAAATTGGAAAACCCAAAAATATTTAAATCGTAAAATAATAGAATCGTGAAAACTGTAAATTCGACAAACTGTAAAACTGAAAAAATTCAAAAGCTGGAAAATCGAAAAATTAAAAAATCTTAACTCATAACAAAAAAAAAATGAAAAACGGGAAATTTCTGAAATTGGAAAATTTTTTGTATATTTAAAATGAAAACTACCAAAATTGAAAATCTAAAATTGAGAAACCGAAAAATTTTCAACTTTCCGATTTTTGGATTTTCGTTTTTTTTGGATATTTCATTCATCGAATTTTCGATATTCGAATTTTCAGTTTGTTTCTATTATTACATTTTTCGATTTCTCAATTTTGATATTCTTCGATTTTTCAGTTTTTACATTCTTCAGTTTTTAGACTTTTCATTTTTTTTTACTCTTCGGTTTCTCAAATTTTCAATTCTATTCTCAGTTTTTCGATTTTAAATTGTTTTACTTTTCGATTTTTTTATTTTCGATTTTTCGGTATTCCGATTTTTCGGTCTTCGATTTTTCCATTGTTAAATTTTTTGGAGTTGTTATTTACGACAGCCTCTAAGAAAAGAGAGAATGGGTACGCGGGGCTCCTATCTGCTAAGGTAAGACTAATTTTGGCAAATGGAAATACCCTCTAAGAAAAGAGAGGGCGGGTGGGTGGGGCTAGTTCCTGCAAAGATAAGACTGATTTTGGCAAATGAGATACCCTCTACGAAAAGAGAGGGCGTATGGGTGGGACTTAGTACCTGATAAGACTGATTTGTAACCATTTTTCAGACTAAATTATGTTAAATAAGAACTATCATAATGCGAGCGCAGCGAGCACGTTTAGGTATTATTGTAAAGTAACACATCAGTGTCCCTGAGAAGCTAAATTACATATTAATAAAAAAAAAATGTTTATCCAAGTTCTAGTGATGTCTAAACAACTTGAACTGCTCGCTGCGCTCGCATTCTAGTGATTAATTTTATTAGAAATTAAATTTATATTAATTATAATATATTATCTGATTACGTTGAAATGTTAGTTGTATTTTATAATTATTTTATAGATAGTAAAACGTTAACTAAAACCTATCTACTCATCCCGACCATAAAATGTGTGACGTCATCTCCAAATTTTGCTGAGTTAATCTCACATGAAATTTACAGCATAACATAATCCTTTAATTTATTTTTAACCCCACCCATGTAATTTATGGAAGTTCATTCTCCTCAAAATATCGCTGACAGAAAAATGATTAAGCCAATGTTGTTTATTTATTTATTTTTATAACGATAAATTTCACAATATAAACAATTTACTCCACAAATAATTCGCGTTTTCGAAACGTTAGATATCGTTTCAAACGAGATTGTTGTTACACGGTTGCTTTACATAATTAAATCTTTCGTGCAGACATTTACATAAATTAATTTTATGTAACTTTGCAGTAATTGCAAGAATGCGAAAAACTGGTCAAGCTTTAATAACCAGGAGCGTACTTGCAGTACTAGCAATTAATATAAACAATTACCCAACAACCTGCTGCATTTCACTTTCGATTCTGAATTCATTTCCATGCACCGTGGTTTCAGTGAAAGCGCATTTTTCTTCCATACATCTCTGGATGCATCTTCGGAGAAATCTACTTTTACTAGTTTATTGCTTGTCGTGCTGTAAATTTTTACAGCGTATTGACGGTCTAAGATTGTAGAATTAGAAAATCACAAGCGATAAAGGTTATTGTTTAATTTTGTAACAATTTATTGTTGTTTTATCTGTCGTTTTACAATTCAACAAAATTTTACCGGCGCCCTAATTTTTTCAATAATAGCATAGTTGTAGCGCAACAAACAAGGACAAATATTTTATAAGTGAGATAATAATCGTGACTGATTATATTGAAAAATAAGTTGATTTTTTGTTTTCAGATATATGGCGACTTCAAAATTCGAACCGACGTACGCCCGTCAAGCGTTCCCGTGTTTCGACGAACCTCATCTCAAGGCCACCTACAAAGTCCATCTTTTAAAACCCAACGACCCCGCCTACACAGCTTTGTCAAATTACCCACAATATGTAACTCGTTGTCGCAATTAAACCCATATTTATTAACCCGTGCCCATTTTAGGCCGAAGAAACTGTCGCAGATGGGGTTATGGTACATTTTAACGAAACCGTACCCATGTCCACCTACCTGTCGTGTTTCATAGTATCAGATTTCGCTTATACAAGTACGACGTTTCAAAATGGCGACAGGGAAACCCCATTCCGGGTTTACGCCAGCCCTCACCAATTAGATAAAACAACGTATGCAGGCGCAGTGGGAAAAAGCGTTATAGAATACTACATAAACTATTTCAACATCTCGTACCCTTTACCCAAACTAGGTAACTCGAAAGTACCGGATGACACTTAAATTTGTTGACCGTGAAACAGTCGTAAATTGATTCATACGATTGCGTGACATAACCTCACTAATTCCAAGGCTACATTTACTACATTTTAGTGTGTTATTAAATATAAATATAGTGTTTTTCAGACATGGTTGCCATTCCTGATTTTGTGTCCGGCGCTATGGAGCATTGGGGGCTTGTGACCTACCGGGAAACGGCGCTTTTGTATGACAGTTCGACGCACTCCGCCAGCAATAAGCAAAGAGTTGCGGAAGTTGTGGCTCATGAGCTAGCCCATAGTTGGTTTGGGAATTTAGTTACCATGGATTGGTGGAATAACTTGTGGCTTAATGAGGGTTTCGCCACGTATATTGCTGATAAAGGGGTGGAGGCGGCGGAACCTGATTGGAAAATGGTGGAACAATTTCAGATTAACACCCTTCATTCGATCTTGTCACTAGATGCCACTCAAGGGTCGCACCCCATTATTCAAACCGTGGAAACTCCGGATCAGATCACCGAAGTTTTTGACACAGTGTCATACAACAAGGTAGAGTCCATTTCCTGAGCGTACGCTTGTATGTTTTCTCGACGTTTCGTGATCCCTAGAGTACGAAAAAATAAGTCTCCCGTTTCCGTTTCTCTGTCGGTTTGTTGGTAAAACGCCAACCGAAATTTGGATAAACATCCCCATCAAGAATAAGATAACGTCAAATTCCAAAATTTAAATTAGTAAATATTATTTCAATTTTATAAAATCCGTGTTCAGTTTTTACCCTAAACATCCATATTTTTGAAAAAAAAAATCAAAATTATATAACATTTTGCAATTTACTTTGAAACTGGAAAATCCAAAAAAAATTTTTCGTTTCCTCATTTTAAAAGTTGAAAAATCGAAAAGCAAAAAAAAATCGGAAAAAATTGAAAAATAGAAGAACTGAATAAATAAAAAATTGAAACAACGAAAAACTAAAAATCCAGAAACTTAGTAATCTAAAAAACATAGTCGAAAAAATTCGAAAGAAAAAACCAATCGAATCGAAAAATTAGAAAACCCAAAAATTGTAAAATGGAAAAATTTTAAAAATTATTTTTTCTAGTTTCCATTTTAAACATGTACAATTTTACATACTTAAATTGAAAACTAGAAAAAATTGCTGATCAAAAATTGAAAAACTTCATATTGAAAAGAGAAAAATTATTAAATCAGAACACTGAAAAACCAAAAAAAATTTTAAAATTAAGAAAATAAAAAGCCGAAACTAAAAGATGCGAATCGAAAAATTAAAGAAATAAAAAATTGAAAAATCGAAATATTAAAAATTGAAAGATTCAAAAGTTGGAAAATCGAAAAACTGAAAAATTTTAATTTGATAACTCGAAAAATTGGATTTTTATAATTTTTCGTTTATTCAAATTTTCAACTTTTGATTGTTCAATTTCATTCCAATTTTTTTGTGATTTTTAGATTTGTTTAATTTTCAATATTTTCATTATACAATATTTCGATTTTGAAGTTTCTCAATTTTGAATCTTCCAATTTTTCAAGTTCTTGATTTCCAATTTTTAGATTTTTTAATTCTACAATTTCGCAATTTTTTTGTTTTTTCATTCGAAAAGTTGAAAAATCGGAAAATCGAAAAACTATAAAATCGAGAAATTGCAAAATCCAAATACCTGAGAAACGAAAAATTTAAAGATTGAAAAACTAAAAATCGAGAAACTTTAAAATCCAAAAAAATTAAAGAACTGTAAAACTGGAAAGAAGAAAAAACGAATCGAATCAAAAAATTGGAAATAACCCAAAATTCGTCAAAACTGTAAAGTCGATAAACTGAAAGATTAAATATCCAAAATTGAAAAATTAAAAATCGAATCAATGAAAAAGCTTCAAAATCCAATAATTAAAAAATAGGAAAATTCTCAAATCCCAAAATTGAAGTATGTAGTGAAAAATTATTGAAAATTATTATTTTTACATATTTAAAATTAAAACTAGAAAAATTTCACAAATGAAAAATGTCACATTGAAAAAAAAAATTATGGAATCAGAAACATTGAAGAAATGAAAAATTGAAAATCGGAAAATTGTAAAAACAAAGAAAATAAAAAGCCAAAACAAAAACTGCAGTTGACAATTTGAAGGAATGAATAATAAAAAATTAAAAACTCGAGAAATTTTAAATCCAAAAATTTAAAAATCTAAAATCTGAAAAATTCAAAAGTTGGAAAATCGAAAAATTGAAAAATTTAAACTTTAACTTTTAAAAATGAAAAATTGAAAAATCGTAATTGAAATATGTAGTGAAAAAAAAAAATTGCAAATCAAAAATTGCAGACATGAAAATCTGAAAAATCTAAAATTGAAAAAAAAAAACGAATTAAAAAATCTGAAAATTGAGAAATTGAAAATTTTAAAAATCCAAACAACATTCGAAAGTTATAAAATCGAAAAACTGATAGAATAAAGAAAATAAAAAACCGAAATGAAACATTGCAAATCATACATGAAATTGAAGAAACGAAAAATTGAAAAAACAAAGTATAAAATCGAAAAATTTTAAAAATAAAGAAAATAAATAATTAATGAATCGAAAAATTGGACAATTATAAATTGAAAACTGGGAAAATTTTTAAGCGAAATAAATTCAAAATCTAAAAATTGAACAATTCAAAAGTTGGAAAATCGAAAAATTTAAACTAGAAAACTCGAAAAATTGAAAAAAATTAAGGAAATAAAAAACCGAAAAGAAAAATTTCAAATCATAGAATTAAGGCAACGAAAAATTGAAATTGAAAAAATCAAAAATTAGAAAATCGGAATATTGAAAAAACGAGAAACTGAAAATAAAGAAAATGGAAAAACGAAAAGAAAAACTACAAATCGAAAATTGGGGAAATGAATGAATCGAGAAATCCAGAAATTGGCAAATTAAAAATTGAACACTCCAGAAATTTGAAATCGAAAAATTTCAAAACATAAAAATTGAAACATCGAATACATAAATGAAAAAGTTTTAAAATCCAATATTTAAAAATAGGAAAAATCCTAAAATCGTAAAATTGAAATATGTAGTGAAAATTTGGTAAATTATAATTTTTACATAATTATTTAAAATGGGAACTAAAAAAATCGCAAATCAAAAATTGCAGACGAAAAATTAAAAAATCTAAAAGTTCAGAAACCGAAAAATTGAAAAATTCAAAACTTGAAAAAAAATCATGAAATCGGAACAATGAAAAACCGAAATATGGAAAATGAAAACCGAAACGGAAAGCTGCAAATTGAAACATTGAAGAAATGAAACTGAAAAATCAAAAAATCGAAAAAAATGTAAAATGATATTTTTCAATATTTTTACATATTTAAAATAAAAACTAGTAAAAATTTGCCAATCAAAAATTGCAGAAATAAAAAACTAAAAAATCTAAAATTGAAAAACGGAAAAATTAAAAAATCTAAAATTTGAGAAACCGAAAAAATGAAAAATCCAAAATTTGAAAAATTTCACATGGGAAAAAGAAAAATGATGAAGTCAGAACACTGAGAAACCGGATAATTGTAAAAATTAAGAAAATAAAAACGGAAACGAAAAACTAAATCGAAAATTTAAATAAACGAATAATTAAACAATCGAAAATTTTCAAAATCCAAAAGTTGAAGAGAATTCAAAAGTTGGAAAATCAAAAATTGGAAAAATTTCAACTTTAAAACAAAAAAAAAGAAAACATTGAAAAATCGAATAAATGAAAAAGTTTTAAAATCCACTATTTGAAAAGCGGCAAAATCTAAAATCGTAAAATTGAAATGTATATACTGAAACATTTTGAAAATTATTTTTTTTACAAAATTTTGGAAAATCGAAACACTGAAAAATTTAAACTTGAAAACTCGAAAAATTGGAAAAAAATTTTTGGTTTCCTTTGTTTTTTCAATGTTTCTTTCAGTTTTATAATTTTTCGTTTATTCACATTATTAATTTTTGATTTTTCAATTTCATTCCAATTTTTTTTTCGATTTTCAGATTTCCAAATATCCGCTTTTTCGATTTTTAAGTTTCTTAATTTTTGTATCTTTCGATTTTTCAATTTTTCAAGTCCTTGATTTCCAATTTTTAGATTTTTGAGTTCTACAATTTTGCTATTTTTCCATTTTTTTAATTGTTTCGATTTTGTAATTTTTTCATTCGAAAAATTACAAAATCGAAAAAGTGAAAATTCGAAAAATTTCATTTGAAAAACTGAAGAAACGAAAAATTTTAACATTGATAAACTAAAAATCGATAAACTTATATCCAAAAAAATTAAAGAATTGAAAAACTGGAAAGAAGAAAAAACGAATCGAATCGAAAAAAGATAGAATCGTGAAAACTAAATTCGAAAAACTGTAAAACTGAAAAAATTCAAAAGTGGGAAAATTCTGAAATTGGAAAATTGAAGTATGTAGTGAACCATTTTGAAAATAATTGTTTTTTGTATATTTAAAATGAAAACTACCAAAATTGAAAATCAAAAATTGCAGAAATGAAAAATTGAAAAATCTAAAATTGAAAAAAACGAAGAATTGAAAAATCTAAAAATTGAAAAATCGTATTCGAAAAATGTAGTGAAATATTTTGAAAATTATTATTTTTTCATATTTAAAATGAAAACTAGAAAAAATTGCAAATCAAAAATTGCAGAAATGAAAAACTGAAAAAACTAAAATTGAAAAAAATCAAGAATTAAAAAATCTAAAAATTGAGAAATTGAAGATTTTAAAAATTCAAATATTCAAAAATTTCACAAAAATCTAATAAACGAAAAAGTGTTGAAATCCAATATTTAAAAATTGGAAAAATCCCGAAGTTGTAAAATTGAAATATGCAGTGAAAATTTTGAAAATTATAATTTTACATAATTATTTAAAATGGGAACTAGAAAAATTGCAGAAATGAAAAATTGAAAAATTAAGAACTGAAAACTAGAAAAATTCCAAAGTTGGAATATCGAAAAATTGAAAAATCGAATAAATGAAAATGTTTTAAAATCCAATATTTCAAAAATCGAAAAATCTAAAATCGTAAACTTAAAATGTGTGTGTAGTGAAACATTTTGAAAATTATTTATTTTTACATATTCAAAATGAAAACTGGAAAAAATTGCTAAATCAAAAATTGAAAAATTCAAAAATTGAAAAAATTTATATTGAAAAGAGAAAAATTATTAAATCAGAACACTGAAAAACCAAAAAAATTTAAAAATTAAGAAAATAAAAAGCCGAAACGAAAAGATGCTATTAGAAAAATTAGAGAAATAAAAAATTGAAAAATCGAAAGATTAAAAATTGCAAATCGAAAATTGCAAAATCAAAAAACCAAACATCCAAAAGTTGGAAAATCGAAAAACTGAAATATTTAAATTTGAAAACTCGAAAAATTGGAAAAAAATCGTTTTTTGGTTTCCTTTATTTTTTCAATGTTTCTTTCAATGTTATAATTTTTCGTTTATTCAAATTTTCAACTTTTGATTGTTCAATTTCATTCCAATTTTTTTTTGTGATATTTAGATTTCTTTAATTTTCAATATTTTCATTATACAGTATTTCGATTTTTAAGTTTCACAATTTTGAATCTTTCGATTTTTCAATTTTCAAGTCCTTGATTTCCAATTTTTAGATTTGTTAATTTTACAATTTCGCAATTTTTCTGTTTTTTCATTCGAAAAGTTGAAAAATCGGAAGAATCGAAAAACTGTAAAAACGAGAAATTGCAAAATCGAAAAAGTGGAAGATCGAAAAATTTCAATCGAAAAACTGAAGAAACGAAAAAGTTAAACATTGAAAAACTAAAAATCGAGAGACTTTAAAATCCAAAAAAAAAAATAAACTGTAAAACTGGAAAGTAGAAAATACGAATCGAATCAAAAAATTGGAAATAACCCAAAATTTGTCAAAACTGTAAAGTCGAAAAACTTGTAACACTGAAAGATCGAAAAACTGAAAGATTAAATACCCAGAAATTGAAAAATTAAAAATCGAATAAATGAAAAAGCTTCAAAATCCAATAAAAAAAAAATTATGAATTCAGAAACATTGAAGAATTGAAAAATTGAAAAATCGGAAAATTGTAAAAACAAAGAAAATAAAAAGCCCAAACGAAAAACTGCAATTGAAAATTTGAAGGAATGAATAATTAAAAATTAAAAACTCGAGAAATTTTAAATCCAAAAATTTAAAAAAACCGAAAAATCTAAATTTGAAAAAAAAAACGAAACGAAAAATTGCAAATCGAAAGTTTAAAGAAATAAATAATTAATGAATTAAAAAATTGGAAAATTATAAATTGAAAATTGATGAAATTTTTAATCGAAAAAAATTCAAAATCTAAAAATTGAAAAATTCAAAAGTTGGAAAATCGAAAAATTTTAACTAAAAAACTCGAAAATTTGAAAAAATTAGCAAAATAAAAAACCGAAAAGACAAATTTCAAATCATAAAATTAAAGCAACGAAAAATTGAAAAAAATTGAAATTGAAAAAATCAAAAATTAGATAATCGAAATATTGAAAAAATGAAAAACTGAAAATAAAAAAATAGAAAAACGAAAAGAAAAACTGCAATTCGAAAATTGGGGAAATGAATAAATTAAAGAATCAAGAAATTGGCAAATTAAAAATTGAACACTCCACAAATTTGAAACCGAAAAATTTCAAAACCTAAAAATTGAAACATCGAATAAATGAAAAAGTTTTATAATCCAATATTTAAAAATAGGAAAAATCTGTAGTGAAAATTTGGAAAATTATAATTTTTACATAATTATTTAAAGTGGGAACTAGAAAAGTTGCAAATCAAAAATTGCAGAAATGAAAAATTGAAAAATCTAAAATTAAAAAAACAAAAAATTGAAAAAACAAAAAATTATAAAATCGGAAATTTGAAGAAATGAATAATTACAGAATTGAAAAATTGGAAAATTAAGAACTGAAAACTAGAGAAATTTTAGATCGGAAAATTTAAAACCTTAAAATTGAATAATTCCAAAGTTGGAAAATCGAAAAATTGAAAAATCGAATAAATGAAAAATTTTAGAATCCAATATTTGAAAAATGGGAGAATCTAAAATCGTAAAATTGAAATATGTGTGTAGTGAAACATTTTGAAACTAGAAAAATTGCTAAATCAAAAATTGCAGAAATGAAAAACTGAAAAATCTAAAATTGAAAAGACGAAAAATTAAAAAATCTAAAAGTTGAGAAACCGAAAAATTAAAAAATTCAAAACTTGACAATTTTCAATTTTGGGAAAAAAAGTCATGAAATCAGAACAGTAAAAAACTGAAAAATGGAAAAAAATAAGAAAATAAAAACCGAAACGGAAAGCTGCATATCGAAACATTGAAGAAATGAAACTGAAAAATCGAAAAATTGAAATAAATGTAAAAACAATATTTTTCGATATTATTTTTACATATTTAAAATAAAAACTAGAAAAAAATGCAAATAAAAAATTGCAGAAATGAAAAATTGAAAAATCTAAAATTAAAAAAACGAAAAATTGAAAAAACAAAAAATTATAAAATCGGAAATTTGAAGAAATGAATAATTAAAGAATTAAAAAATTAGAAAATTAATAATTGAAAACTAGAGAAATTTTAGATCGAAAAATTTAAAACCTTAAAAATGAAAAATTCCAAAGTTGGAAAATCGAAAAATTGAAAAACCCAATAAATGAAAAAGTTTTAAAATCCAGTATTTGAAAAATGGAAAAATCTAAAATCGTAAAATTGAAATATGTGTGTAGTGAAACATTTTGAAAATTATTTTTTTTTACATATTCAAAATGAAAACTAGAAAAAATTGATAAATAAAAAATTGCAGAAATGAAAAACTAAAAAATCTAAAATTGAAAATACGAAAAATTAAAAAATCTAAAAGTTGAGAAACCGAAAAATTGAAAAATTCAAAACTTGAAAATTTTCACATTGAAAAAAAAATCATGAAATCAGAAGAGTGAAAAACCGAAAATGGAAAAAATGAAGAAAATAAAAACCGAAACGGAAAGCTGCAACTCGAAACATTGAAGAAATGAAACTGAAACATCGAAAAATAAAAAAAAAAATGTAAAAATCATATTTTTAAATATTATTTTTACATATTTAAATTAAAAACTAGAAAAAATTGCAAATCAAAAATTGCAGAAATGAAAAACTAAAGAATCTCAAATTGAAAAACGGAAAAATTAAAAAATCTAAAATTTGAGAAACCGAAAAAAAGAAAAATGATGAAGTCAGAACACTGAGAAACCGAATAATTGTAAAAATTAAGAAAATAAAAACAAATGAACAATTAAGGAATCCAAAAATTGGAAATTTAAAAATTGAAAAATTTAAACTATAAAACAAAAAAAGGAAATATTGAAAAATCGAATAATTGAAAAATGGGAAAATTCTAAAATCGTAAAATTGAAATATATATTGAAATATTTTGAAAAATATTATTTTTAGATATTTAAAATGAAAAATAGAAAAAAATTGTAGAAATGAAAAACTGAAAAAAATCTAAAATTTAAAAAAACGAAAAATTAAAAAATCTAAAAATTGGGAAACCCAAAAATTGAAAAATCTAAAAATTGAAAAATTTTACAATGAAAATTGAAAACTCGTGAAATTGCAAATCGAAATATTGCAAAATCTAAAAACTGAAACACCCCAAAGTTGGGAAATCGAAAAACTGGAAAATTTAAACTTGAAAACTCAACATATTGAAAAAATAAAGAAAATAAAAACCGAACCGAAAAGCTGCAAGAAATAAAAAATTGGAAAATTAAAATTTAAATCAAAAAATTTCAAAATCACAAAAGTTGGAAAATCGAAAAATTGAAAAAATTGAACACACAGGCGAAAGAAGTTCCGTTAAAATAACCTCCAACCAATTTTTCTTTGTTAGGGTGCCTCCGTCCTAAGAATGTTGGAATACGTGGTAACCCCCGAAAACTTCCAAAAAGGAGTCACCAACTACTTGAACAACCACCTCTACGGAAACGCAGAGACCCAGGATTTATGGAACGAAATCCAAAAAGTGGTCGGTGAAGGCCTCAACGTCACGCAATTCATGGACACCTTTACAGTACAAATGGGATACCCAATCCTCGAAACCAAAGTACAAGGAAATCAGTATACCTTTACGCAGAAACGCTTCCTGAAAGACTACGAAACCGCCGCTAGGCAAAAAAATTCGCCTTTAAAGTAAAAATAGTGAACCCATTTTTATTATTATTGTTATTATTATTATTTTAGTTACAAGTGGAGCATACCCGTGTCGTACGTCACGGATTTAGGGACTTCCCAAATCCACTGGTTCGACTACGGAGCAAACGAGCGTAAGTTGTGCCGTCCCACCCCTACCAATTTCGCAATATTTAATTTCAGTGGTTGTGGAAAAACCATCGGGTACTAAATGGATCAAATTCAACCCTAGTCAAGTTGGTTACTATAGAGTGAATTACGAAGAAAATGACTGGAACGTGCTGATCGAAAACATTAACGATCTGTCACTGGGGGATAAAACACACTTGTTGGAGGAGAGCTTCAGCATAGCAGAATCTGGGGATTTAAGTTACACGATCCCTCTAACTCTAACTAAATACTTAGTTAATGAAACGCACTATATTCCGTGGAGTGTGGCCTCGTCACGACTGCAAAGTATCTCAAACTACCTACAAACGTCTCAATTTGACTCCAATTTTAAGGTAAGTCGCACTAATAACACTATTGAGGTTCCTATTTTAAAAGATTGTAGTCGTACGTGATTGGTTTGTTGACGCCGGCGTATGACAAGTTGGGTTGGGATGATTCCAACGACAGCGAAGGACACTTGGAGAAGTAGTAAGAAACGACGTTGTTACAAAGTCATTTCGGCTTTTTTTTTTAGGTTAGCGAGAGTTGTCGTTTTAAATCTGGCATGCGCAATGGACTACGATGTGGCTCTGAATGAGTCAAAGACGCGGTTTGATGAGTGGATACTTGACCCGACTGTACCCATATCGCCTAACTTGAGGTCTATTATTTACAAATTCGGTAAATTCCACTGGCTGCGCCAATCACATTTTTTTTTTGTTTTTACTTCCCGAGCGTAAGCAAAGGAAGCATTGTAATCGAGTTTTCTCGATCTTTCATGCCCCTAGAAGACGAAGAAGTAGGTCTCCCATTTCCGTCTGTCTGTCCGTCTGTCTGCCGTCTCGGATTTTTATTAGACAGATAATCTCCGAAAGTACTGGACCAATTGTTGTGAAATTTTGTAGTTATATTAGGAATATCATGTAGATGGTAAAACGCTAACCAAAATTTATCTAATCATCCCCACCACTAATGTGATGACGTCACTTCAAAATTGTACATAGTAAATGGGTCTTAAATTGTATAAAATAATATAGTCCTAAGCATGTAGTTTACGACTCCGAATTGAGTTTTTACCCGAAACGACCAGATTTTTTGAAAAAAATCAAAATTATAAAACAACATTTTGCAATTTAATTTTGAATCTCCAAAACCGAATGTTTTGAAATGTTGCAGATGTTTTAAGGCTATAAAGAGCATCATAAATCTTTACTCAAAATATATTTGGTTATCCCCTCCAAAAACTTGATGTCGTCAGCTCGAAAGTTTGCCGAATAAATCCTATCTAGAATATACAAAATATAATTTGCATATACCGGGTGACTAAAAAAAAAATGAAATCTACTGCGAAAAAAACATAATAGACATGCAGTCGTCACGTTTCCGACAGCGAGGGAAGTACTGTCTAAACTCTTTAGACCAATTTTTCAGTTTTTCGACTGTTCGATTTAACGACTTCGATATTTCATTTTTTCTACATTTCGACTTGAATTTTCGGTTTTCTTATTTTTGAGTTTTCGTTTTTTCGAATATTTGATTCATCGAATTTTTATTTTTTGACTTCTTTTTCTCGATATTCAAATTTTCATTTTTTTTAATTTTTGCTCTTTCAATTTCTCAATTTTTCAATTATTCGACTTTCCGATGTTACTACTTTCGATATTTCGTTTTTTCTGTATTTAGATTCTTGAATTTTTCGATTTTTCTTAATATCGAATTTTGAATTTTTGATTTTTCGGTTTTTTGTTTTCCAGTTTGTGGATATTTCGAATTTCAGTTTTCGAAATTCAAATTTTCAATTTTTTAAATTTTTGATTTTTTAATTTCTCAATTTTTCAGTTTTTCGACTTTCGATTTCACGACTTCGACATTTAATTTTTTCTACATTTCGATTTTTGAATTTTCGGTTTTCTGATTTTTGAGTAGTCGTTTTTTCGAATATTTGATTCATCGAATTTTTGATTTTTTGACTTCTTTTTTACGATATTCAAATTTTCAATTCTTTTTACTTTTCGACTTTCAGTTTTTAGATTTTTCAAAATTTTTATTTTTCGATTTTTTGATTATTCGACTTTTTGATTTTTCGGTTTCTTGTTTTCCAGTTTTTGGATATTTCGAATTTCAGTTTTCGACAGTTTTTGATTTTGTAATTTTTCGATTTTCAGTTTTTCGACTGTTCGATTTTTACGACTTCGATATTTCATTTTTTCTGCATTTCGATTTTTGAATTTTCGGTTTTCTGATTTTTGAGTTTTCGTTTTTCCGAATATTTGATTCATCGAATTTTTAATTTTTTGACTTCTTTTCTTCGATATTCAAATTTTCAATTTTTTGACTTTTCGACTTTCATTTTTTCGATTTTTCAAATTCTGTTTTTCGATTTTTTGATTATTCGAGTTTTCGATTTTCGATATTCGAATTTTCAGTCTCTATACTTATTTTTTTCTAATTTTCGATTTTTCAGTTTTTGAATTCTTCAGTTTTTAGATTTTTAGTTTTTTTACTTTTTGATTTCCCGAATTTTCAACTCTATTCTAAGTTTTTCGATTTTCAATTTCTTTACTTTTTTTTTGATTTCTCGAGTTCTCGATTCTCGATTCGATCTTTCATTTTTCGATATTACGATTTTTCGAGTTTCGGCTTTTCGATTTTCGAATTTTAGATATTCATTTTGTGTATTTTTCGAAATTCTATTTTTAAATTTTTTACTTTTCGCTTTTTAATTCTCTCGATTTTTCAATTTTTCGACTTCCGGTTTTTATTTTTCAGTTTTCAATTTTTCGAATATTCGACTCATCGATTTTTCGATATTCGAATTTTCAATTGTTCCTTTTTTCGACTGTTCGGTTTAGACTTTCAATATTTCCTTTTTTTTCTATTTTTCGGTTCTTGACGTTTTCAATTTTTCGTAATTTCGAGTTTCGAATTTTTAATTTTTAGGTTTTTTCGATTTTCAAATTTTCAACTTTCCGTTTTTTTTAAATTTGAATTTGATTCATCGAATTTTCAATATTCGAGTTTTCAGTTTGTTTCTTTTACATTTCTCGATTTCTCAATTTTTATTTTCTTCGATTTTTCGAATTTTCCGTTGTTGATTTTATTAAGTTTAGACTTTTCAATTTTTTACTTTTCGAGATTTCGATATTATAGTTTTCAATTTTTTTGCTTTTTAATTTGCAATTTTTTTACTTGCCGATTTTTTATTTTTCGAATGTTTTGAAATCTTGCAAATGTTTTAAGGTTATAAAGAGCATAATAAATTTTTAGTCAAAATATATTTGGTTATTTTCTACAAAAAACTGATGACGTCAGCTCAAAAGTTTGCTGAATAAATCCTATCTAGAATATACAAAATATGATGAGTCTGTACTTGTAATTAATCATTCCGTTCGTATTTTTTGAATTTGCAAATACCGGGTGACTAAAGAAAAATGAAATCTACTGCGAAAAAAAAAAACATAATAGACATGCAGTCGTCACGTTTCCGACAGCGAGGAAAGTACTGTCTAAACTCTAGACCAATTTTTCAGTTTTTCGACTGTTCGATTTTACGACTTCGATATTATTTTTTTCTACATTTCGACTTTTGAATTTTCGGTTTTCTTATTTTTGAGTTTTCGTTTTTTCGAATATTTGATTCATCGAATTTTTGTTTTTTGACTTCTTTTTCTCGATATTCAAATTTTCATTTTTTTAATTTTTGCTCTTTCAGTTTCTCAATTTTTCAATTATTCGACTTTCCGATGTTACTACTTTCGATATTTCGTTTTTTCTGTATTTAGATTCGTTGATTTTTCGATTCTTCTTAATATCGAAATTCGAATTTTTGATTTTTCGGTTTTTTGTTTCCCGGTTTGTGGATATTTCGAATTTCAGTTTTCGAAATTCAAATTTTCAATTTTTTAAATTTTAGTTTTTATAATTTCTCGATCTTTCAGTTTTTCGACTTTCGATTTCACGACTTCGACATTTCATTTTTCTACATTTCGATTTTTGAATTTTCGGTTTTCTGATTTTTGAGTAGTCGTTTTTTCGAATATTTGTTTCATCGAATTTTTGATTTTTTGACTTCTTTATTACGATATTCAAATTTTCAATTCTTTTTACTTTTCGACTTTCAGTTTTTAGATGTTTCAAAATTTTTATTTTTCGATTTTTTGATTATTCGACTTTTTGATTTTTCGGTTTCTTGTTTTCCAGTTTTTGGATATTTCGAATTTCAGTTTTTGATTTTGTAATTTTTCGATTTTCAGTTTTTCGACTGTTCGATTTTACGACTTCGATATTTCATTTTTTCTACATTTCGATTTTCGAATTTTCAGTTTTCTGATTTTTGAGTTTTCGTTTTTCCCAATATTTGATTCATCGAATTTTTAATTTTTGACTTATTTTCTTTGATATTCAAATTTTCAATTTTTTGACTTTTCGACTTTCAGTTTTTCGATTTTTCAATTTTTTTTTTCGATTTTTTGATTATTCGAGTTTTCGATTTTCGATATTCGAATTTTCAGTCTCTATACTTATTTTTTTTCGAATTTTCGATTTTTCAGTTTTTGAATTCTTCAGTTTTTAGATTTTTAATTTTTCGATTTCCCGAATTTTCAACTCTATTCTAAGTTTTTCGATTTTCAATTTCTTTAGTTTTCGATTTTACGATATTACGATTTTCGAGTTTCGGCTTTTGGATTTTCGAATTTTCGATATTCATTTTGTCTATTTTTCGAAATTCTATTTTTAAATTTTTTACTTTTCGCTTTTTAATTCTCTCGATTTTTCAATTATTCGACTTCCGGTTTTTATTTTTCAGTTTTCAATTTTACGAATATTCGACTCATCGATTTTTCGATTTTCGAATTTTCAATTGTTCCTTTTTTCGACTGTTCGGTTTAGACTTTCAATAATTCCTTTTTTTCTATTTTTCGGTTCTTGAAGTTTTCGATTTTTCTTAATTTCAAGTTTCGAATTTTTAATTTTTCGGTTTTTTCGATTTTCAAATTTTCAACTTTCCGATTTTTGGATTTTCATTTTTTGAATATTTGGTTTATTGAATTTTCGATACTCGCATTTTCAGTTAGTTTCTTTTACATTTTTCGATTTCTCCATTTTTATATTCTTCGATTTTTCGAATTTCCAGTTCATTTTTTGAAGTTTAGACTTTTCAATTTTTTACTTTTCGAGATTTCGATATTATAGTTTTAATTTTTTTTTTGCTTTTTAATTTACAATTTTTTTTCGATTTTTCAATTTTTTTACTTTTCGATTTCTCGAATTTTAAACTATTCTCAGATTTTCGATTTTTCAATTTCTTTACTTTTCTATTTTTTGATTTCTCGAGTTTTCGATTTTCGAATTTTCGATGTTCGTTTTGTCTATTTTTCGAAATTCTATTAAAATGTTTACTTTTCGCTTTTTAAATCTCTCTTTTTTCCATTTTTCGACTTTTGATTTTTCGAATTTTTATTTTTCAGTTTTCAATTTCTCGAATATTTGACTCATCGATTTTTCGATATTCGAATTTTCAATTGTTCCCTTTTTCGACTGTTCGGTTTAGACTTTCAAAATTTCCTTTTTTTCTATTTTTCGATTCTTGACGTTTTCAATTTTTCGTAATTTCGAGTTTTATTTTCGATATTTCGTTTTTTCTGTATTTAGATTCTTGAATTTTTCGATTTTTCTTAATATCGAATTTCCAATTTTTGATTTTTCGGTTTTTTGTTTTCCGGTTTGTGGATATTTTTAATTTCAGTTTTCGAAATTCAAATTTTCAATTTTTTATATTTTTGATCTTTTAATTTCTCGATTTTTCAGTTTTTCGACTTTCGATTTCACGACTTCGACATTTCATTTTTTCTACATTTCGATTTTTGAATTTTCGGTTTTCTGATTTTTGAGTAGTCGTTTTTTCGAATATTTGATTCATCGAATTTTTGATTTTTTGACTTCTTTTTTACGATATTCAAATTTTCAATTCTTTTTACTTTTCGACTTTCAGTTTTTAGATTTTTCAAAATTTTTATTTTTCGATTTTTTGATTATTCGACTTTTTGATTTTTCGGTTTCTTGTTTTCCAGTTTTTGGATATTTCGAATTCCAGTTTTCGACAGTTTTTGATTTTGTAATTTTTCGATTTTCAGTTTTTCGACTGTTCGATTTTACGACTTCGATATTTCATTTTTTCTGCATTTCGATTTTTGAATTTTCGGTTTTCTGATTTTTGAGTTTTCGTTTTTCCGAATATTTGATTCATCGAATTTTTAATTTTTTGACTTCTTTTCATGGATATTCAAATTTTCAATTTTTTGACTTTTCGACTTTCAGTTTTTCGATTTTTCAATTTTTTTTTGGATTTTTTGATTATTCGAGTTTTCGATTTTCGATATTCGAATTTTAAGTTTCTATACTTAGTTTTTTCGAATTTTCGATTTTTCAATTTTTGAATTCTTCAGTTTTTAGATTTTTAGTTTTTTTACTTTTCGATTTCCCGAATTTTCAACTCTATTCTAAGTTTTTCGATTTTCAATTTCTTTACTTTTTTTTTGATTTCTCGAGTTCTCGATTCTCGATTCGATCTTTCATTTTTCGATATTACGATTTTTCGAGTTTCGGCTTTTCGATTTTCGAATTTTAGATATTCATTTTGTGTATTTTTCGAAATTCTATTTTTAAATTTTTTACTTTTCGCTTTTTAATTCTCTCGATTTTTCAATTTTTCGACTTCCGGTTTTTATTTTTCAGTTTTCAATTTTTCGAATATTCGACTCATCGATTTTTCGATATTCGAATTTTCAATTGTTCCTTTTTTCGACTGTTCGGTTTAGACTTTCAATATTTCCTTTTTTTCGATTTTTCGGTTCTTGAAGTTTTCGATTTTTCGTAATTTCGAGTTTCGAATTTTTAATTTTTCGGTTTTTTCGATTTTCAAATTTTCAACTTTCCGATTTTTGGATTTTCATTTTGTTGAATATTTGGTTTATTGAATTTTCGATATTCGAATTTTCAGTTGGTTTCTTTTACATTTTTCGATTTCTCCATTTTTATATTTTTCGATTTTTCGAATTTCCAGTTCATTTTTTGAAGTTTAGACTTTTCAATTTTTTACTTTTCGAGATTTCGGTATTATAGTTTTCATTTTTTTTGCTTTTTAATTTGCAATTTTTTTATTTGCCGATTTTTTATTTTTCGAATTTTTTCGATTTTTCAGTTTTTCAATTCTTCAGTTTTTCGATTTTTCAATTTCTTTGCTTTTCTATTTTTTGATTTCTCGAGTTCTCGATTATTCGATTTTTCATTTTTCGATTTTTCGATACTACGATTTTCCGAGTTTCGGCTTTTCGATTTTCGAATTTTCGATATTCGTTTTGTCTATTTTTCGAAATTCTATTAAAACGTTTTCTTTTCGCTTTTTAAATCTCTCTTTTTTTCAGTTTTTCGACTTTTGATTTTTCGAATTTTTATTTTTCAGTTTTCAATTTCTCGAAAATTTGACTCATCGATTTTTCGATATTCGAATTTTCAATTGTTCCCTTTTTCGACTGTTCGGTTTAGACTTTCAATATTTCCTTTTTTTCTATTTTTCGATTCTTGACGTTTTCAATTTTTTAATTTTTCGGTTTTTTCGATTTTCAAATTTTCAACTTTCCGTTTTTTTGAAATTTGAATTTGATTCATCGAATTTTCGATATTCGAGTTTTCAGTTTGTTTCTTTTACATTTTTCAATTTCTCAGTTTTTATATTCTTCGATTTTTCGAATTTTCCTTTGTTCATTTTATGAAGTTTAGACTTTTCAATTTTTTACTTTTCAAGATTTCGATATTATAGTTTTCAATTTTTTTGCTTTTAATTTGCAATTTTTTTACTTGCCGATTTTTTATTTTTCGAATGTTTTGAAATCTTGCAAATGTTTTAAGGTTATAAAGAGCATAATAAATTTTTAGTCAAAATATATTTGGTTATCTTCTACAAAAAACTGATGACGTCAGCTCAAAAGTTTGCCGAATAAATCCTATCTAGAATATACAACATATGATGAGTGTACTTGTAATTTATCATTCCATTCATATTTTTTGAATTTGCATATACCGGGTGACTCAAAAAAATAATGAAATCTACTGCGAAAAAAAACATAATAGACATGCAGTCGTCACGTTTCTGACAGCGAGGGAAGTACTGTCTAAACTCTTTAGACCAATTTTTCATTTTTTCTACATTCCGACTTTGAATTTTCGGTTTTCTTATTTTTGAGTTTTCGTTTTTTCGAATATTTGATTCATCGAATTTTTATTTTTTGACTTCTTTTTCTTGATATTCAAATTTTCATTTTTTTTAATTTTTGCTCTTTCAATTTCTCAATTTTTCAGTTATTCGACTTTCCGATGTTACTATTTTCGATATTTCGTTTTTTCTGTATTTAGATTCTTGAATTTTTCGATTTTTCTTAATATCGAATTTCCAATTTTTGATTTTTCGGTTTTTTGTTTTCCGGTTTGTGGATATTTTTAATTTCAGTTTTCGAAATTCAAATTTTCAATTTTTTATATTTTTGATCTTTTAATTTCTCGATTTTTCAGTTTTTCGACTTTCGATTTTACGACTTCGACATTTCATTTTTTCTACATTTCGATTTTTGAATTTTCGGTTTTCTGATTTTTGAGTAGTCGTTTTTTCGAATATTTGATTCATCGAATTTTTGATTTTTTGACTTCTTTTTTACGATATTCAAATTTTCAATTCTTTTTACTTTTCGACTTTCAGTTTTTAGATTTTTCAAAATTTTTATTTTTCGATTTTTTGATTATTCGACTTTTTGATTTTTCGGTTTGTTGTTTTCCAGTTTTTGGATATTTCGAATTTCAGTTTTCGACAGTTTTTGATTTTGTAATTTTTCGATTTTCAGTTTTTCGACTGTTCGATTTTGCGACTTCGATATTTCATTTTTTCTACATTTCGATTTTTGAATTTTCGGTTTTCTGATTTTTGAGTTTTCGTTTTTCCGATTATTTGAATCATCGAATTTTTAATTTTTTGACTTCTTTTCTTCGATATTCAAATTTTCAATTTTTTGACTTTTCGACTTTCAGTTTTTCGATTTTTCAAATTTTTTTTTCGATTTTTTGATTATTCGAGTTTTCGATTTTCGATATTCGAATTTTCAGTCTCTATACTTATTTTTTTTCGATTTTTCAGTTTTTGAATTCTTCAGTTTTTAGATTTTTAATTTTTTTACTTTTCGATTTCCCGAATTTTCAACTGTATTCGAAGTTTTTCGATTTTCAATTTCTTTACTTTTCGATTTTTTGATTTCTCGAGTTCTCGATTCTCGATTCGATCTTTCATTTTTCGATTTTTCGATTTTCCGAGTTTCGGCTTTTCGATTTTCGAATTTTCGATATTCATTTTGTCTATTATTCGAAATTCTATTTTTAAATTTTTTACTTTTCGCTTTTTAATTCTGTCGATTTTTCAGTTTTTCGACTTCCGGTTTTTATTTTTCAGTTTTCAATTTTTCGAATATTCGACTCATCGATTTTTCGATATTCGAATTTTCAATTGTTCCTTTTTTCGACTGTTCGGTTTAGACTTTCAATATTTCCTTTTTTTTCTATTTTTCGGTTCTTGAAGTTTTCGATTTTTCGTAATTTCGAGTTTCGAATTTTTAATTTTTCGGTTTTTTCGATTTTCAAATTTTCAACTTTCCGATTTTTGGATTTTCATTTTTTTGAATATTTGGTTTATTGAATTTTCGATACTCCAATTTTCAGTTAGTTTCTTTTACATTTTTCGATTTCTCCATTTTTATATTCTTCGATTTTTCGAATTTCCAGTTCATTTTTTGAAGTTTAAACTTTTCAATTTTTTACTTGCCGATTTTTTATTTTTCGATTTTTCAATTTTTTTTACTTTTTGATTTCTCGAATTTTCAACTATTCTCAGATTTTCGATTTTTCAATTTCTTTACTTTTCCATTTTTTGATTTCTCGAGTTCTCGATTATTCGATTTTCGAATTTTCGATATTCGTTCTGTGTATTTTTCAAAATTCCATTAAAATGTTTACTTTTCGCTTTTTAAATCTCTCTATTTTTCAGTTTTTCGACTGTTGATTTTTCGAATTTTCTTTTTTTCAATTTTCGATTTTTCGAATATTTGATTTATCGAATTTTCAATCTTTTTAAGTTTTGCTCTTTTAATTTCTCGATTTTTCAATTTTTCGACTTTCCGATTTTTCGAATTTTTATTTTTCAGTTTTCAATTTCTCGAATATTTGACTCATCGATTTTTCGATATTCGAATTTTCAGTTTTTCGACTGTTCGGTTTAGACTTTCAATATTTCCTTTTTTTTCTATTTTTCGATTCTTGACGTTTTCAATTTTTCGTAATTTCGAGTTTCGAATTTTTCATTTTTCGGCTTTTTCGATTTTCAAATTTTCAACTTTCCGTTTTTTTGAAATTTGAATTTAATTCATCGAATTTTCGATATTCGAGTTTTCAGTTTGTTTCTTTTACATTTTTCGATTTCTCAATTTTTATATTCCTCGATTATTCGAATTTTCCGTTGTTCATTTTATGAAGTTTAGACTTTTCAATTTTTTACTTTTCAAGATTTCGATATTATAGTTTTCAATTTTTTTGCTTTTTAATTTGCAATTTTTTTACTTGCCGATTTTTTATTTTTCGAATGTTTTGAAATCTTGCAAATGTTTTAAGGTTATAAAGAGCATAATAAATTTTTAGTCAAAATATATTTGGTTATCTTCTACAAAAAACTGATGACGTCAGCTCAAAGTTTGCCGAATAAATCCTATCTAGAATATACAAAATATGATGAGTCTGTACTTGTAATTTATGTTTCCGTTTATATTTTTTGAATTTGCATATACCGGGTGACTCAAAAAAAATAATGAAATCTACTGCGAAAAAAAAACATAATAGACATGCAGTCGTCACGTTTCCGACAGCGAGGGAAGTACTGTCTAAACTCTTTAGACCAATTTTTCATTTTTTCTACATTCCGACTTTTGAATTTTCGGTTTTCTTATTTTTGAGTTTTCGTTTTTTCGAATATTTGATTCATCGAATTTTTATTTTTTGACTTCTTTTTCTTGATATTCAAATTTTCATTTTTTTTAATTTTTGCTCTTTCAATTTCTAAATTTTTCAGTTATTCGACTTTCCGATGTTACTATTTTCGATATTTCGTTTTTTCTGTATTTAGATTCTTGAATTTTTCGATTTTTCTTAATATCGAATTTCCAATTTTTGATTTTTCGGTTTTTTGTTTTCCGGTTTGTGGATATTTTTAATTTCAGTTTTCGAAATTCAAATTTTCAATTTTTTATATTTTTGATCTTTTAATTTCTCGATTTTTCAGTTTTTCGACTTTCGATTTTACGACTTCGACATTTCATTTTTTCTACATTTCGATTTTTGAATTTGCGGTTTTCTGATTTTTGAGTAGTCGTTTTTTCGAATATTTGATTCATCGAATTTTTGATTTTTTGACTTCTTTTTTACGATATTCAAATTTTCAATTCTTTTTACTTTTCGACTTTCAGTTTTTAGATTTTTCAAAATTTTTATTTTTCGATTTTTTGATTATTCGACTTTCTGATTTTTCGGTTTGTTGTTTTCCAGTTTTTGGATATTTCGAATTTCAGTTTTCGACAGTTTTTGATTTTGTAATTTTTCGATTTTCAGTTTTTCGACTGTTTGATTTTACGACAATTTTTTTAATTTTTGCTTTCATTTTCTCAATTTTTCAATTACTCGACTTTCCGATGTTACTACTTTCGATATTTCGTTTTTTCTGTATTTAGATTCTTGGATTTTTCGATTTTTCTTAATATCGAATTTCGAATTTTTGATTTTTCGGTTTTTTTTTTCCGGTTTGTGGATATTTCGAATTTCAGTTTTCGAAATTCAAATTTTCAATTTTTTAAATTTTTGATTTTTTAATTTCTCGATTTTTCAGTTTTTCGACTTTTGATTTCACGACTTCGACATTTCATTTTTTCTACATTTCGATTTTTGAATTTTCGGTTTTCTGATTTTTGAGTAGTCGTTTTTTCGAATATTTGATTCATCGAATTTTTGGTTTTTTGACTTCTTTTTTACGATATTCAAATTTTCAATTCTTTTTACTTTTCGACTTTCAGTTTTTAGATTTTTCAAAATTTTTATTTTTCGATTTTTTGATTATTCGACTTTTTGATTTTTCGGTTTCTTGTTTTCCAGTTTTTGGATATTTCGAATTTCAGTTTTCGACAGTTTTTGATTTTATTTTTCGATTTTCAGTTTTTCGACTGTTCGATTTTACGACTTCGATATTTAATTTTTTCTACATTTCGATTTTTGAATTTTCGGTTTTCAAATTTTAAATTTTTTTGACTTTTCGACTTTCAGTTTTTCGATTTTTCAAATTTTTTTCTCGATTTTTTGATTATTCGAGTTTTCGATTTTCGATATTCGAATTTTCAGTCTCTATACTTATTTTTTTTCGAATTTTCGATTTTTCAGTTTTTGAATTCATCAGTTTTTAGATTTTTAATTTTTTTACTTTTCGATTTCCCGAATTTTCAACTCTATTCGAAGTTTTTCGATTTTCAATTTCTTTACTTTTCGATTTTTTGATTTCTCGATTCTCGATTCGATCTTTCATTTTTCGATTTTTCGATATTACGATTTTCCGAGTTTCGGCTTTTCGATTTTCGAATTTTCGATATTGATTTTGTCTATTTTTCGAAATTCTATTTTTAAATTTTTTACTTTTCGCTTTTTAATTCTCTCGATTTTTCAATTTTTCGACTTTCGATTTCACGACTTCGACATTTCATTTTTCTACATTTCGATTTTTGAATTTTCGGTTTTCTGATTTTTGAGTAGTCGTTTTTTCGAATATTTGATTAATCGAATTTTTGATTTTTTGACTTCTTTTTTACGATATTCAAATTTTCAATTCTTTTTACTTTTCGACTTTCAGTTTTTAGATTTTTCAAAATTTTTATTTTTCGATTTTTTGATTATTCGACTTTTTGATTTTTCGGTTTGTTGTTTTCCAGTTTTTGGATATTTCGAATTTCAGTTTTCGACAGTTTTTGATTTTGTAATTTTTCGATTTTCAGTTTTTCGACTGTTCGATTTTACGACTTCGATATTTCATTTTTTCTACATTTCGATTTTTGAATTTTCGGTTTTCTGATTTTTGCGTTTTCGTTTTTCCAAATATTTGACTCATGGAATTTTTAATTTTTTGACTTCTTTTCTTCGATATTCAAATTTTCAATTTTTTGACTTTTCGACTTTGTTTTTCGATTTTTCAAATTTTTTTTTTCGATTTTTTGATTATTCGAGTTTTCGATTTTCGATATTCGAATTTTCAGTCTCTATACTTATTTTTTTTCGAATTTTCGATTTTTCAGTTTTTGAATTCTTCAGTTTTTAGATTTTTAATTTTTTTACTTTTCGATTTCTCGAATTTTCAACTCTATTCTAAGTTTTTCGATTTTCAATTTCTTTACTTTTCGATTTTTTGATTTCTCGAGTTCTCGATTCTCTATTCGATCTTTCATTTTTCGATTTTTCGATATTACGATTTTCCGAGTTTCGGCTTTTCTATTTTCGAATTTTCGATATTCATTTTGTCTATTTTTCAAAATTCTATTTTTAAATTTTTTACTTTTCGCTTTTTAATTCTCTCGATTTTTCAATTTTTCGACTTCCGGTTTTTATTTTTCAGTTTCAATTTTTCGAATATTCGACTCATCGATTTTTCGATATTCGAATTTTCAATTGTTCCTTTTTTCGACTGTTCGGTTTAGACTTTCAATATTTCCTTTTTTTTCTATTTTTCGGTTCTTGAAGTTTTCGATTTTTCGTAATTTCAGTTTCGAATTTTTAATTTTTCGGTTTTTTCGATTTTCAAATTTTCAACTTTCCGATTTTTGGATATTCATTTTTTTGAATATTTGGTTTATTGAATTTTCGATATTCGAATTTTCAGTTAGTTTCTTTTACATTTTTCGATTTCTCCATTTTTATATTTTTCGATTTTTCGAATTTCCAGTTCATTTTTTGAAGTTTAGACTTTTCAATTTTTTACTTTTCGAGATTTCGGTATTATAATTTTTGATTTTTTTTGGTTTTTAATTTGCAATTTTTTTACTTGCCGATTTTTTATTTTTCGATTTTTCAATTTTTTTTACTTTTTGATTTCTCGAATTTTCAACTATTCTCAGATTTTCGATTTTTCAATTTCTTTACTTTTCCATTTTTTGATTTCTCGAGTTCTCGATTATTCGATTTTCGAATTTTCGATATTCGTTTTGTCTATTTTTCGAAATTCTATTAAAATGTTTACTTTTCGCTTTTTAAATCTCTTTTTTTCAGTTTTTCGACTTTTGATTTTTCGAATTTTCTTTTTTTCAATTTTCGATTTTTCGAATATTTGATTTATCGAATTTTCAATCTTTTTAAGTTTTGCTCTTTTAATTTCTCAATTTTTCAATTTTTCGACTTTCCGATTTTTCGAATTTTTATTTTTCAGTTTTCAATTTCTCGAATATTTGACTCGTCGATTTTTCGATATTCGAATTTTCAATTGTTCCCTTTTTCGACTGTTCGTTTTAAACTTTCAATATTTCCTTTTTTTCTATTTTTCGATTCTTGACGTTTTCAATTTTTCGTAATTTCGAGTTTCGAATTTTTAATTTTTCGGTTTTTCGATTTTCAAATTTTCAACGTTTTTTTTTGAAATTTGAATTTGATTCATCGAATTTTCGATATTCGAGGTTTCAGTTTGTTTCTTTTACATTTTTCGATTTCTCAATTTTTATATTCTTCGATTTTTCGAATTTTCCGTTGTTCATTTTATGAAGTTTAGACTTTTCAAGATTTCGATATTATAGTTTTCAATTTTTTTGCTTTTTAATTTGCAATTTTTTTACTTGCCGATTTTAGATTTTTCGAATGTTTTGAAATCTTGCAAATGTTTTAATGTTATAAAGAGCATAATAAATTTTTAGTCAAAATATATTTGGTTATCTTCTATTCATCGAATTTTTATTTTTTGACTTCTTTTTCACGCTATTCAAATTTTTAATTTTTGCTCTTTTAATTTCTCAATTTTTCAATTATTCGACTTTCCGATGTTACTACTTTCGATATTTCTTTTTTTCTGTATTTAGATTCTTGGATTTTTCGATTTTTCTTAATATCGAATTTCGAATTTTTCATTTTTCGGTTTTTTGTTTTCCGGTTTGTGGATATTTCGAATTTCAGTTTTCTAAATTCAAATTTTCGATTTTTTAAATTTTTGATTTTTTAATTTCTCGATTTTTCAGTTTTTCGACTTTCGATTTCACGACTTCGACATTTCATTTTTCTACATTTCGATTTTTGATTTTCGGTTTTCTGATTTTTGAGTTTTCGTTTTTCCGAATATTTGATTCATCGAATTTTTAATTTTTTGACTTCTTTTCTTCAATATTCAAATTTTCAATTTTTTGACTTTTCGACTTTCAGTTTTTCGATTTTTCAGTTTTTTTTTTCGATTTTTTGATTATTCGAGTTTTCGATTTTCGATATTCGAATTTTCAGTCTCAATACTTATTTTTTTTCGAATTTTCGATTTTTCAGTTTTTGAATTCTTCAGTTTTTAGATTTTTAATTTTTCGATTTCCCGAATTTTCAACTCTATTCTAAGTTTTTCGATTTTCAATTTCTTTACTTTTCGATTTTACGATATTACGATTTTCCGAGTTTCGGCTTTTCGATTTTCGAATTTTCGATATTCATATTGTCAATTTTTCGAAATTCTATTTTTAAATTTTGTACTTTTCGCTTTTTAATTCTCTCGATTTTTCAATTTTTCGACTTCCGGTTTTTATTTTTCAGTTTTCAATTTTTCGAATATTCGACTCATCGATTTTTCGATATTCGAATTTTCAATTGTTCCTTTTTTCGACTGTTCGGTTTAGACTGTCAATATTTCCTTTTTTTTTTCTATTTTTCGGTTCTTGAAGTTTTCGATTTTTCGTAATTTCGAGTTTCGAATTTTTAATTTTTCGGTTTTTTCGATTTTCAAATTTTCAACTTTCCGATTTTTGGATTTTCATTTTTTTGAATATTTGGTTTATTGAATTTTCGAAAAGCCGAAACTCGGAAAATCGTAATATCGTAAAATCGAAAAGTAAAGAAATTGATAATCGAAAAACTTAGAATAGAGTTGAAAATTCGGGAAATCGAAAAGTAAAAAAATTAAAAATCTAAAAACTGAAGAATTCAAAAACTGAAAAATCGAAAATTCGAAAAAAAAATAAGTAGACTCAAAATTCGAATATCGAAAATCGAAAACTCGAATAATCAAAAAATCGAAAAAAAAAATTGAAAAATCGAAAAACTGAAAGTCGAAAAGTCAAAAAATTGAAAATTTGAATATCGAAGAAAAGAAGTAAAAAAATTCAATTTTTTTTTTACGTAGGAATGGTGACTGCCGACGAGGTTACGTGGAACAAAGTTTTTGACTTATTTGCCAAAGAAAGCGATGCCAATGAGAAGCTAAAGTTGATGAACGGGCTTGCGAACGTGCGGAACCCATCATTGTTGACAAAGTGAGTCGCATTTATTGTATATACTCAACTATATTGTTTTTTTTTTTTTTTAGATTAATAGAGTTAGCCAAAAATGAGACCGTAGTGAGAGGTCAAGACTACTTCACCCTGTTGCAGTACATAGCGGCGAACCCTATCGGGACCCCTATAGTCTGGGATTACGTTCGGTAAGCACAATCCTCCGTCAAACATATCTACATTTAAAAAATTGTAGAGAAAACTGGAAGTACCTGGTGGACCGCTTCACCCTGAACGACCGATATTTAGGCCGCCTCATACCCAGTATAACCAGCAGATTTGCCATCACCACTAAAATTGAAGAGGTACGACTTGAAAATTCGAAACTAGTGATTAAGGATGTTTTTCAGATGCAACACTTCTTCGCTAAAAACCCGGATGCAGGGGCAGGAGCGGCCGCTCGAGTGCAGGCACTTGAAACTGTTACCAACAACGTGAAATGGTTGAGCAAATATCAATCGGTCGTCGAACAATGGATAACGAGTTCCTAATACACTACCTCAATAAAAAATTGCTCAAAACTGAAAGTGTCTCATTTACCCCTATATCGTTTGCAATCACTGCTATAAAACCCAAACACACTAAGACTCAAACCGGACCCTTGTTAATTAAATCAATCAAATAAACAAAAACACCTCCAATTTGACAAGTATGACGCTACTTCGCGCCACCGCCACCAACAGCGTTTACAAAATCAATAAAGTCGAGCTTCGCATGGCAAACAAGTTGTCCAAGAGGTGGCGTCGTGGTCACCCAATTCCTCGAGTAAGAGTGAAAAATCTCGAAATACAACCCCACCCGCTCAATCGTGGCCCTTTTAGTGAAAAATTTTCGGACTTGTGACATTTCTCCAATGTAAAGTAAACTGTGTCCAGTGCGGGAAAGGTATACAAAGTGTTTGTGTCACAAGGAACTCAAATCTGCATGGTTAGTTATTAATATTGATTACATTAAAAACAAAACCGCGTAACCCTTTTAAATTTTGATGGAAAGTCAATGCTATCGGGCTGGATCAAGACCCGGATTCTAAGAATGCGTGATTATTGTTGACTTTTGAGTTGGGTGAAGGTTCAGTGTGGTAATTTTTTTAGGGACCTGTTGTTATATTGATTTCTTCACACTACCCTCTTTAATCATTTTAGAGGTAAAGATTTATTGGGGGAGGGTCGAGGTCCTAAATCCTTACAAACAAACAAACAATTACTATTAATAAATAATAATAATGATGATGATGATGATAATGAACGTGGTGGTATTATTTTTTTGTTGCAGATGTTCTGTTAAACACCATGATGTTGGCCCATCTGGATTGTGGTTAGGATAAAAAGGTGATTATTTTGAGTGTTTAAAATAAAAACCCACTAATCCGCTTTTATTGCAGACGAAATGACCGACAACTGTAGAGGAACTTTAGTAATAGGTAAGTGCCAAATTTCGTGTCTGTTTGTTGGTAGTAGTTTTACGTTTTGTGTGTTTTCCCCGGTAAAATATTATTTGAGCGTAATTCGAGACGAACGCATCTAAAATTGTAGTTAATCTAAAAATACGGTTGAACATCATGAAGCTGTTGCAACTGGAACCCGGAGAAGATTTTTCCTGAGGTTTATGAGATCTCTATTTATAAATATTTTTTAATTTTGTGTTGTGGGAGATCTAATCGGTCTGTAATGTTGTTTTGAAAGAGGGAAATAAGTTGTGTGATTATTGAATCGATGTGGTGCTTAAGAACAAAGTGCCGCGGTCTTCTTAGAAATGATAAGTAACGTGTTAGCTAGAACGCTGGTTGCCAGCTGGTTGTGTATTGTGGTATTTTATCTTAATAAAAATCACGTAAATAATTACAGTCGAAAGAAATATTAGTTGAGAATTCGTATTCTATTTTAATTCTGTTTTGGGATGACACACAAAGCTGTCTAACGGTTCATATTTTGTTTTATTTGGGTGCGTCATAAACACTGGTCGCATGTTTCGGACGAAATTTATTTTTGGCATGATCGTAAAGTACGAAAAAATTGGTCTCCTGCTCAATTTTGGCGGATTTTTCTTAAGTTTTACAGAATTACATATTCCTGCATGTGTGATTTATGAATCCGTGTTGAGTTTTTACCCTGGACGTCCTGATTTTTGGGAAAAAATCAAAATTGTGTAACATTTTACAATTTATCTTTGAAGTAGAAAAACCTGCTCGAATATTTGATTAATCCAATCTTCGATTTTTGATTTGTTCATTTCATGTTCAATTATCTATTTGTTTTAAGGTTTTTCATGTTTGTTTCATGAAATTTCAATTTTTCGGTTTTTCGAATTTTAGATATTTCAAATTTTCAATTTTCGAATGAATTTTCGATTTTTTTTTACTTTTCAATTTCTCCATTTTTCAATTTTTCCACACCGATTAATCCATTTTCGATTTTTGGAATTTCCGATTTGCCGAGTTTTGTTCCTTCGATTTCCCAAATTTGAATTTTCATTTTTTTACTTTTCGTTTTCTGAATTTCTGAATTTTTCAAATTTTCGACTTCTTTTCGATTGTTAGTTTTTTCAATTTTTTGATTTTTCGAAAATTTATTTCATCAATTTTCCAATTTTTCGATATTTTAACTTTTCAAATTTTAGATCACGCTATTTTCGATTTCTCGAAGTTTTGTTTTTACGACTTTGGATTTGTTCATTTTTCAAAATTCGAATTTTCAATTTTTTTACTTTTTTCTTGTTCTCGATTTTTCCACTCCGATTTTCCGAATTTTCGAATTTCTATATTTCGTTTTTTCTGTATTTCTATTCTCGGATTTTTTTATTTCTCTTAATCGATCTTTGAATTTTCTGTTTTTGATTTGTTCGATTTTCCAAGTTCGAATTTTCAGTTTTTTTACTTTTCACTTTTTCAATTTTTCCACACCGATTTTTTCAATTTTCGATTTTTGGAATATTTGATTAATCGATTTTCGATTTTTGAATTCTCGATTTGTGCATTTTCCCAAATTTGAAATACATGTTTTACTTCTCGGTTTCTGAATTTCTGAATTTTTTAAATTTTCGACTTCGCTTTTTCGAATCTTGGTTTTTTCAATTTTTGGATTTTTCGAAAATTAATTCATCAATTTTCCAATTTTTCGATATTTTGACTTTTCAAATTTTAGATCACGCTATTTTCGATTTCTCGAAGTTTTGTTTTTACGACTTTGGATTTGTTCATTTTTCAAATTTCGAATTTTCAATTTTTTTACTTTTTTCTTGTTCTCGATTTTTCCACTCCGATTTTCCGAATTTTCGAATTTTCAAATGTGTGTTTAATTCATTCAATTTTCGATTTTTGATTTTTCCATATTTCGAGTTTTCAATTTTTTTATTTTCCTCTTTTTCAGATTCTCGATTTTTCAGTTTTTCAACATACATTAAATTTTCGATTTTTCCACTTCGGATTTTTCGGTTTTTGAATCGTCGATATTTCAAATTTTCAATTTTCAAATGAATTTTCGATTTTTTGACTTTTGATTTTCCGATATTTCGAATTTTGGTTTTGTTCGTTTTTCGAAATTCCAATTTTTCGAAATTTCGATTTTTCGATTATTTGGTTCATTCAATTTTCGATTTTCGATATTTCGAATTTTCTATTTTCGAAATTTCAGATTTTCGATTTTTCTACATTTCGAATTTTCGGTTTTTCGATATTCGAATTTTGTTTTCTCAATTTCCAGTTCTTGATTTTTCAATCTAACCATTTTTCGACTTTTGGATTTTTAGATTTTTCAACTTTCTATATTTCGTTTTTTCTGTATTTCTATTGTCGGATTTTTTTATTTCTCTTAATCGATTTTTGAATTTTCTGTTTATGATTTGTTCGTTTTTACAAATTAGAATTTTCAATTTTTTTACTTTGCACTTTTTCAATTTTTCACACCGATTTTTCGAATTTTCGTTTTTTTCAATTATCGATTTTTCAAATATTTGATTAGTTGATTTTCGATTTTTGGAATTTCCGATTTTCGTTCCTTCGATTTTTGAATTTTAGATTTGTTCATTTTTCCATGTTTGAATTTTAATTTTTTTACTTTTCGCTTTCTGAATTTCTGAATTTTTCAAATTTTCGACTTCGCTTTTTCGAATCTTGGTTTTTTCAATTTTTGGATTTTTCGAAAATTTATTTCATCAATTTTCCAATTTTTCTATATTTTAACTTTTCAAACATTAGATCACGCTATTTTCGATTTCTCAAGGTTTTGTTTTTACGACTTTGGATTTGTTCATTTTTCAAAATTCGAATTTTCAATTTTTTTACATTTTTCTTGTTCTCGATTTTTCCACTCCGATTTTCCGAATTTTCGAATTTCTATATTTCGTTTTTTCTGTATTTCTATTCTCGGATTTTTTTATTTCTCTTAATCGATCTTTGAATTTTCTGTTTTTGATTTGTTCGATTTTCCAAGTTCGAATTTTCAGTTTTTTTACTTTTCACTTTTTCAATTTTTCCACACCGATTTTTTCAATTTTCGATTTTTGGAATATTTGATTAATCGATTTTCGATTTTTGGAATATTTGATTAATCGATTTTCGATTTTTGGAATCTCCGATTTGCCGAGTTTTGTTCCTTCGATTTTTGAATTCTCGATTTGTTCATTTTCCCAAATTTGAAATATATGTTTTACTTTTCGCTTTCTGAATTTCTGAATTTTTCAAATTTTCGACTTTGCTTTTTCGAATCTTGGTTTTTTCAATTTTTGGGTTTTTCGAAAATTTATTTCATCAATTTTCCAATTTTTCGATATTTTGACTTTTCAAATTTTAGATCACGCTATTTTCGATTTCTCGAAGTTTTGTTTTTACAACTTTGGATTTGTTCATTTTTCAAAATTCTAATTTTCAATTTTTTTACTTTTTTCTTGTTCTCGATTTTTCCACTCCGATTTTCCGAATTTTCGAATTTTCAAATGTGTGTTTAATTCATTCAATTTTCGATTTTTGATTTTTCCATATTTCGAGTTTTCAATTTTTTTATTTTCCTCTTTTTCAGATTCTCGATTTTTCAGTTTTTCAACATACATTAAATTTTCGGATTTTTCGGTTTTTCGAATCTTCGATATTTCAAATTTTCAATTTTCGAATGAATTTTCGATTTCTTGACTTTTGATTTTCCGACATTTCAAATTTTCGTTTTGTTCGTTTTTAGAAATTCCAATTTTTCGAAATTTCGATTTTTCGATTATTTGATTCATTCAATTTTCTATTTTCGACATTTCAGATTTTCGATTTTTCTACTTTTCGAATTTTCGGTTTTTCGATATTCGAATTTTGTTTTCTCAATTTCCATTTCTTGATTTTTTAATTTCTCCATTTTTCAATTTTTCCACACCGATTAATCCATTTTCGAATTTTGGAATTTCCGATTTGCCGAGTTTTGTTCCTTCGATTTCCCAAATTTGAATTTTCATTTTTTTACTTTTCGCTTTCTGAATTTCTGAACTTTTCAAATTTTCGACTTCTTTTCGATTCTTAGTTTTTTCAATTTTTGGATTTTTCGAAAATTTATTTCATCAATTTTCCAATTTTTCGATATTTTGACTTTTCAAATTTTAGATCATGCTATTTTCGATTTCTCGAAGTTTTGTTTTTACGACTTTGGATTTGTTCATTTTTCAAAATTCGAATTTTCAATTTTTTTACTTTTTTCTTGTTCTCGATTTTTCCACTCCGATTTTCCGAATTTTCGAATTTTCAAATGTGTATTTAATTCATTCAATTTTCGATTTTTGATTTTTTTTATTTCGAGTTTTCAATTTTTTTGTTTTCCTCTTTTTCAGATTCTCGATTTTTCAGTTTTTCAACATACATTAAATTTTCGATTTTTCCACTTCGCATTTTTCGGTTTTTCGAATCTTCGATATTTCAAATTTTCAATTTTCGAATGAATTTTTGATTTTTTGACTTTCGATTTACCGATATTTCAAATTTTCGTTTTGTTCGTTTTTCGAAATTCCAATTTTTCGAAATTTCGATTTTTCGATTATTTGATTCATTAAATTTTCTATTTTCGATATTTCGAACTTTCTATTTTCGACATTTCAGATTTTCGATTTTTCTACTTTTCGAATTTTCGGTTTTTCGATATTCGAATTTTGTTTTCTCAATTTCCGTTTCTTGATTTTTCAATTTCCCCATTTTTCGACTTTTGGATTTTTCGATTTTTCAGCTTTCTATATTTCGTTTTTTCTGTATTTTTATTTATTCTCGGATTTTTTTATTTCTCTTACTCAATTTTTGCATTTTCTGTTTTTGATTTGTTCGTTTTTCCAAATTTGAATTTTCAGTTTTTTTACTTTTCACTTTTTCAATTTTTCACACCGATTTTCCAATTTTCATTTTTTTCATTTTTCCAACTTCTGATTTACTGTTTCGGTTTTTCGATTTACGAATTTTCAATTTTCGATTTGTTCATTTTTCAAAATTCGAATTTCCAGTTGTTTTACTTTTTTCTTGTTCTCGATTTTTCCACTCCGATTTTCCGAATTTTCGTTATTTTAATCTTCGATTTTTCGAATGTGTATTTAATTCGTGTAATTTTCGAATTTTGACTTTCGATTCTTCCACATTTCGAATTTTTTATTTTCGATTTGTTCATTTTTCGAAATCAAATTTTCAATTTTTTTATTTTCCTCTTTTTCAGATTCTCGATTTTTCAGTTTTTCAACATAGGTACATTAAATTTTGGATTTTTCCACTTTGGATTTTTCGATATTTCCAAATTTCGGATCGTCGATGTTCCATTTTTCGAATTCTGGGATTTTCGATATACGAATTGTCTGTTTTCAATCTTTCGTTTGTTGTGTATTTCGATTGTTGGATGGTTCGATTTTTCTTAATCTCGATTTTCGAATTTTCGAAATTCGGATTTTCCAATTTGTCGACACCGATTTTTTGAATTTTTCTTATTTCAATTTTTTGGATTTTTAAAATATGTATTTGATTAATCGATTTTCGATTTTTGGAATTTTCGACTTGTCGGGCCTTCAATTTTCGGATTTTTTTCATTTTCGATTTGTTTATTTTTTAAAATTCGAGTCTTGAATTTTTTTCTTTCCACTTTCTCAATTTCTGAATTTTTTAATTTTTCGACTCCGTTTTTTCGAATATCGGTTTTTCAATTTTCGATTTTTCTAAAATTTGTTTCATGGAGTTTCCAATTTTTCGATATTTTGAATTTTCGATATTTCAAATTTCCGATTTTTCCGAGTTTCGGCTTTTCGATATTCGTTTTGTCTATTTTTCGAAATTCTATTTTTAAATTTTTTATTTTTCGCTTTTTAATTCCCTCGATATTTCAATTTTTCGACTACCGGTTTTTGGAATTTTCTTTTTATCAATTTTCGATTTTTCGAATATTTGTTTCATCGAATTTTCAATTTTTCCAATTTCGAGGGGTTCATTTATCGAATATGAATTTTCAGTTTTTTTAATTTTTGCTCTTTCAATTTCTCGATTTTTCAATTATTCGACTTTCCCATGTTACTACTTTCGATATTTCGTTTTTTCGAAATTTAACGTTTCAATTTTTTAAATTTTTGAATTTTTAATTTCTCGATTTTTCGACATTTTGCTACATTTCGATTTTTGAATTTTCGGTTTTCTTATTTTTGAGTTTTCGTTTTTTCGAATATTTGATTCAAATTCGAATTTTCCGTTTATTTCCTTTTCGATTTCTCAATTTTTCAATTTTTGAATTCTTCGATTTTTTAAATTTTCGATTATTCAAAATTTCAATTTTTAATTTTTTGAATTTTCGATTTATCAAGTTTTTTAATTTAGAACCCTTGACTTCCATTTTTCCATTTTCCGACTTTTTGATTTTTCGACTTTTGATATTTCGTATTTTCTACATTCCATTTCTTGGATTTTTCGATTTTTCTTAATCTTGATTTTCGAATTTTTGATTTGTCGGCTTTTCGATTTTCAGATTTTCGAATTTTTTTACTTTTCGCTTTTTCAGTTTATCGATTTTTCAATTTTTCGACATCGTTTTTTGGAATTTTCGATTTGCCGAGTTTCCATTCTTCGATTTTCTAATTTTCAATTTTCGATTTGTTCATTTTTCGAATTGGAATTTTCAATTTTTTTTAATGTTCGCGATTTTTTTTAAATTTGTTTCATCGAATTTTCAATATTGGATATTTCCAATTTCCAGTTTTAGAATTTTCGTTTTTTCAGTTTTCAATTTTCGAATATTTATTTGACTCATTGAATTTTCGATTTCTTGACTTTCAATTTTTCGATATTTCGAATTTTCGATTTATTCATTTTTAGAAATTCAATTTTCAATTTTTTACTTTATCCTTTTTACTTCCCGAGCGTAAGCAAAGGAAGTATTGTAATCGAGTCCGTCGGCCGACTCTCTACTTTTACGTTTTCTCGATCTTTCATGACCCCTAGAAGACGAAGAAATAGGTCTCCCATTTCCGTCTGTCTGTCCGTCTGTCCGTCCGTCTGTCCGTCCGTCTGCCGTCCCGGATTTTTATTAGACAGATAATCTCCGCAAGTACTCGACCGATTGTTGTGAAATTTTGTACTTATATTAAGAATATCATGTAGATGGTAAAACGCTAACCAAAATTTGTCTAATCATCCCCACCACTAATGCGATGACGTCACTTCAAAATTGTACATAGTAAATGGGTTTTCAATTGTATAAAATAACATAGTCCTACACATGTAGTTTACAACTCTGAATCGACTTTTCACCCGAAACGTCCAGATTTTTGGAAAAAAAAATCAAAATTATAAAACAACATTTTGAAATTTAATTTTTAATCTGCTAACCAGAATGCTTTGAAATCTTGCAGATGTTTTAAGGTCATAAAGAGCATAATAAATGTTTAGTCAAAATATATTTGCTTATCCCCTCCAAAAACTTGATGACGTCAGCTCGAAAGTTTGCCGAATAAATCATATCTAAAATGTACAAAATATGATGAGTCTGTACTTGTCATTTATCACTCCATTCATATTTTTTTGGATTTGCATATACAGAGTGACTCAAAAAAATTAATGAATGCGTAAATATATTTTATTGATTTAATCAGGAACTACAAAACGGAATGCTCTGACATCTTGCAGATGTTTTAAGGTTATAAAGAGCATAATAAATGTTTAGTCAAAATATATTTGCTTATCCCCTCCAAAAACTTGATGACGTCAGCTCGAAAATTTGCCGAATAAATCATATCTAAAATGTACAAAATATGATCAGTCTGTACTTGTGATCTATCACTCCATTCATATTTTTTGGATTTGCATATACAGGGTGATTCAAGAAAATAAATGAAAGCGTAAATTTATTTTACTGATTTACTCAGGAACTACAAAACCGAATGCTTCGAAATCTTGAAGATATTTTAAAATTATCATAAGCATGGTAGATTTTTGATCAAAACGTATTTGGTCGTCCCCCCTAAAAAATTTATGACGTCACCACAAAATTTTGCTGAATAAATCCTATCTAAAATGTACAAAATATGGTGAGTCTCTTCTTGTGATTTATCATTCCATTCAAATTTTTTCGATTTGCATATACAGGGTGACTCAAAAAAATTAATGAATGCGTAAATTTATTTTATTGATTTAATCAGGAACTACAAAACCGAATGCTTTGAAATCTTGCAGATGTTTTAAGGTTATAAAGAGCATAATAAATTTTTAGTCAAAATATATTTGGTTATCTTCTACAAAAAACTGATGACGTCAGCTCAAAAGTTTGCCGAATAAATCGTATCTAAAATGTACAAAATATGATGAGTCTGTACTTGTGATTTATCATTCCATTCATATTTTTGGATTTGCATATGCAGGGTGACTCAAAAAAATTAATGAAGGCGTGAATTTATTTTATCGGTTTAATCAGGAATTACAAAACCGAATGCTTTGAAATCTTGGGAATATTTTAAAGTTATTATAAGCATGGTAAACTTTTGTTCAAAATGTATTTGTTCATCTCTCCTAAAAAAATTGATGACGTCACCCTTAAATTTTGCTGAATAAATCCTATCTAAAATGCAAAAAATGTGATGAGTTTGTACTTGTGATTTATCATTCCATTCATATTTTTTAGATTTTCTTAAGAGGTGGTTCAAAAAAAATAATGAAGTCAATTTATTTTATTGATTAAATTAAAGGCAACACTTATTAGTATTACACCCCAACCAACCCAATTTGGTAGACACAAAATTTGTTAAAGGAAAAACTCGGTTGAAACATAAGGGTAGCACGCTTATTTACATCGACTTTAACATTACAGACCTGCATTTGTTTTATGCGCTCACTTGGTTCCGCGAATGTGAAATAGACATGTTTATAATCAACCAATTGTGAATTTCACCGTCAAGAATTAAAATAAAACCCAATGTTTTATATAATAAGCGGAAGTCGAAGCAATAAAACCGATGGTCGTTTTGTTTACAGTTTCTCTGTTTGACTCTCACGTATGCTGTTACGCCTGTCTTCTTAAATTAAGAATGTTTATACATACACGATTTTCAGTTGCCTCTGATACGTATACGTGAGTAAATTGTTTCGTTATTTTATTGATTATTACAAATCAATATTCAAAACGACCCAATTCATTTTCCCGAAAATTTGAGAATATAATAATTTTATTCTTAGTATTACACAACATCTATCCCAACTGATATACGTGTCCTTGCAAAAATGTTGATGACGTCATCGCAATTTTTTTTTTAAATTCCCACTACAAAAATGTAATGAGAAAAAAAACACAATAGGCATGCAGTCGTCAAGTTTCCGACAGCGAGGGAAGTACTGTCTAAACTCTTTAGACCAATTTTTTAATTTCACGATGTTACAATTTTTCAGCTTTCCAATTTTTCGAATTTTCGATCTTTCAGTATTCGAATTTTCAATTTCTTTTAATTTAGAACCCTTGATTTTTTTTAATTTTTCGACTTTCAATGTTTTGTTTTTTGTTGGATTTTTAGATTTTTCTTAATCTCGATTTTCGACTTTATAATTCTTCGGTTTTTCGCTTTTTAGATTTTCGTATTTTTGGTTTTCCGATTTTTGGATTTTCGTTTTTTCGAATATTTATTTCATCGAATTTTCAATTTTTCGATGTTCGAATTTTCAATTTCTTGATTTTTCAATTTTTCTATTCTTCGATTTTTCAAATTTTCGTTTATTTGAAATTTCAATTTTTGATTTATTGAATTTTCGATTTTACATTTTCTCCATTCCTCAATTTTTACGCTTTAAATTTTTCATGTTCGATTTTTTAGTTTTTTTACTTCTCGACTTTCAGTTTTTCGATTTTTGAATTTTTTTTTACTTTTCGATTTTTTTGATTTCTTGAGTTTTCAATATTTCAATTTTTTATTGTCCCCGAGTTTAGTATTCACAAGGATTCTCAAGATTCACCTTATTTTAGACACTAAACATTTAAATAATACCTAAATGTGCTCGCTGCACTCGCATTCTTAATACTCTTTTTTAAAATAATGCGGTATCTTATAAACGTTTACTAATAACCAAGCGTTAGGTCCAGGTCACTGTTCAGAGTTATAATTTTTATAAAAAAAAAAACTAAAATAATTTCGAAATTTGAAAATTTGACTTAGTACATAAAAAATCAACAATAAAAAACCACAACTAATTTATCAAAATAATATTTGAAGCGAAGCACCATCTTGTTGAAACTTAAAACCAAAGTTGGCAACTTCATTAATGTTTTAAATGCACAAAATTAAATAATATCTTTCTATGTAAAAGCTATATTTTTGCTCAACTAAGTCACTCAACTTAATTATTTTTTTAATTTTCGTGTCAAAAATAGCCACCATACACCTGCTAACTATCCCATTGAACACCCCAACGCATCTCCCGCCTAGAGTACACACGCGCAAGGTAATTATTTTAAGAAATAAAACCCGTCTATTTTAAATCACCAGCTCCACGCCACGACCTACGTCGTCTGGAAAATTTCAGCAGAGCATCCAGACTTTCAGCGCCCGCTTGTCGCTGATTGCTCAGTTTGAGTCATGGTGTCGTGTGCAACACTTTTGGAGTCCCAGTTGTGAATAAAGTTTTGGTAGCCATGTTCGATTTGTTTTATTAAGCAAATAAGTGGTGTTTTCCAGAGATATTTCGACAAATTTTCCAAAATCGGGATTTCTGGGGGTGTTGTGGATGGTATAGTGGAGATTGTGGCCGGTTTTTGCGTGACGCGGGTTTTTCAGGTAATGGAGGTTTTGGCGGGATGACGGCGTCGATTGCCGCCATTTTGTTGTTTCAAAATCAGGGAGCTTCAATCAGAAATTTAACAAAAATGATAACGATGTTGAAACTGGATGAAATATAAGACGACGAATGTGGGAAAGATGGAAAAAATGGTACAGGGTTTTCATTTAAGTCTGGCGCTTTTTAGCGAAAGCATGGCTGATTTTGAAAAAAATTTAAACTATCTAGGTATTCAATCAAAAAATTATTTATTTATTTTTTTTATCTCTGAGTCAATTTACTTTTACGCTGTGTGTGTTTACAAAAAAAAAAACAAGTGTCACCTGAGAAAGTGACTCATTTCAAGCATTTAATGGGTTTACCCAGAAATAAAATATAATCAGACGCCCCACGAATTAAACAAAATAATGTATCTACAAACACTTCCCATACATGAACATATGTTGCTCTGTTTTTCTATTTACTCAAAGTAAACTTCTCCAGCAGTCGACAGCGTCACTCGCTTCCTTGTACTTCGTTTCCAGTCTACTCCCTAATCATTTTGAATCAGTCCACTATCATCCACAACCACAAAATTAAACGTCATATCCTGTTTAGCTGTAATGTAGCTGACATTCAAGCATCGACTTTATCAGTACAGTGACTTTTCGCGACCGAATGTGCAAAAATCGTGGATAAAATTTTGACTGTATGCAGTGCGGAAATGCCGTAGAAAAGAGTGACAGACATGCTCGTAGTGCTGCTGTGCTGCATGATGAAAATTGTCGAATTTTCCACGGGGAAACCTGTGGGGAAGGCGCGCAGACGTCGAAGGAGATATGTAAAGCCGAAAGGTAATGTTTTAATAATTTGAGTGTGCTTTTAGTGTGCTCGTAAAGGTTAATTTTGAAACGAAAGGAATGTGCTTGAGTGTCGTAATTGGGAGTTTATGAACAGTAAAAGGGAATGCTATTGTCATCGTCGGGTATAAAACGGTCATTCACAATGTCTGTCTTTAATAAGAGCGCATTTCTCTTAATTGAAATATACGAGAAGATGGGTTTCAATTAAGTGGAATGAAGTTGGTGATGAGGGGGCGGGGATTCTTTAAATTGTAATAGTTCCAATATAGCAATAATGTAGCGGTTTATAAAAAAATGTGGAGAATAGAACAAATATAAACGTGCGTATGTACAAATGAATAAATAGAGAAAATCGTATCATATCTAAAGTAAACTAGTAAACACAGTATTTGTAAACGAGTTTGACGTTAAACCACTCCTGTTCTAATTCAAACAAATTATAGTTGTCGTATTTTGAGAACCCAATACAATAGTGAAAATGGTAATTGAGTTTGAGCAAGAAATAACTGATAAAGTGATATATTAGCAGCGATGAACTGATGAGTGTTTGATAAAATTATAAACAATTCCACAAAACCGGGAATTTCCTTTTACGTAATCTCAGGAAATATTGGCGATTTCGTCGCATTTTTACCGTACTTGATTAATTGTTAGAGATAAATAACATTAAATGTGAAAAATTATTTCATGAGCAGATGTATAGTGGGGCTTCTGTTCACTTCTGGCTTAAAATTTGAATGAAAAAACTGGGTTTTTAAAAGTCTACATAAAGTTCTCAGATTAACAATTCAAATTTGTAGTTTTTCTTTTTTCCACTTTGTACTTTTTCGATTTTTAAGATTGTCAATTTTTCCATTTTTCAATGTTTCGATTTCATAAATTTTCGTTCCTTCAACTTCAATGATTTTTCGATTACTCGACTTCCAAATTTTGCACTTTTACCTTTATTCAATTTTTTGTTTTGCAATTTTTTATGTTCTTAATATTTATTCTTCGTTTCTTCAATTTTTCAATTTTTGACTACTCAGTTCCCCACTTTTTAGATTTTTCAAAGTTTTCATTGAAACTTTCTGGTTTTTGATTTTTCATTTTTCAAGTTTACAATTTTGCAATTTTTCCATTTAAAAAAGTTGGAAAATCGAAAACTAAAAAACTGGACCAAAAAAGGCGAAATTTTCATAAGTATTGAAAAATTTAATTTTTGAAAAAAATTTTTGTAAAATATTCTAAAAATTTCTGTTTTCCATTGGCGATTCTGGAAAAATTATAAGAGTTTTCGAAGAAATGTGACCAAAAGTAACTTCTGGAGGCTCAAATCTACAACAAACTCTTGATAATTTGCGTCTGGATTTATTTACCTTCGACCAATTTTTTGATGTCACAATATTTCGTTTTTTCATTTTCTTTAATTTTTCAATGTTTCCATTTTTTGATTATTCAATTTTTTGTTCCCCCAATTTTTCAGGTTCTTAATTTTTATTTTTCATTTTCCCGATCTTTTAAATTTTCATTTTTCCGAGTTTATATCACAATTTTTGGTTTTTCATTTTTTTAAATACATACATACTTAAGTTTTTAATTTTTCAGTATTTCGGTTTCATAATTTTTAGTTCTTTCTCGACTTACCAATTTCTCGACTTCCCAATTTTTCAATTTCTCATTTTCCCGATATTTTTAATTTTCATTTTCTCGATTATATGTTAAAATTTTTCGCTAATTAAATTTTTCAAATTTTCAGTCTTTGATTTTTTAGTTCCACTTTTTATAATTTTTAAATATTTCAGTTTTGCAATTTTTGGATTTCCATTTATACAATTTCCCGATTTCTTTGATTTTCAATATTTCGATTACATAATATATATTTCTTTTTTCCATTTTGTACTTTTCGATTTTTAAGTTTCTCAAATTTTCATTTTTCGATTTTTCAATTTATCGCTTCTTCAATTTTTCAAGTACTCGATTTCCAGTCTTTGGATTTTTCAAAGTTTTCATTTTACACATTTTCATTTTCCGATTTCTCAACGAAATTTTTCACTTTTCGTTTCTTCAATTTTTCGTTTTGCTATTACAGTTTTTCATTTTACGATTCTTCAATTTTTCAAGTTCTTAATATTTATTCTTCATTTTCCCGATTTTTTTTACTTTCATTTTCCCTATTTTATAACGCCATTTTTCGTTTTTTCATTTCCTTTATTTTTTTCAATGTTTTTTCGGTTTTATAATGTTTCGTTTTTCCATTTTCGATTTTTAAAATTTACAATTTCGCAATTTTTCTGTTGAAAAAATTGAAAAATCGAAAAACTGATCCAAAAAAAGTCGAAATTTTCATATGGGAGCATTGAAAAAATGAATTTTTGAAAAAGTTGCCTAAAATTTCTCAAAAAAGACATATCTCAACGTCCTGATTCAAATAATATTGCATGTTCACAGTCTTTCATTCACTTTATACATTTTCATTTTATTATTTTTGAATTCTACAAATTTTCCATTTTTCAATGTGACGGTTTCATAATTTTGCATTTCTCGATTTCCAAATTTTTCACGTTTTCGTTTCTTCAGTTTTTCGTTTTGCAATATTTTGATGTTACAATTTTTCATTTTTCGATGTTTCAATTTCTCGTTTCCTCAAATTTTCAGGTTCTTAATATTTGTTTTGCGCGAAATAAAAATCACCATTTAGTTACACGGTTTATTTAATCGCACAAAAATTATAAATTGCCGGTCTCTCGGGTCGGCACGTCTTTACCCTCTCGATACTTCTCGACGACTCTCCGAGAGAGTGAAATAATAAAAATTAGGTAAACTACCCTAAAACGGGTGGGAGTAGGGTGGACAAATTGGCTACGCCCAAACCCCTGTTCAGGTAAACTGAAAAACTGAACAATATTTATTCTTCATTTTTCCGATTTTTTAAATTTCATTTCCTCGATTTTATATTGCAATTTTTCGTTTTCTCATTTTCTTTATTTTTTCAATGTTTCTCTCGAATTTATAATTTATGTTTATCCATTTTTCAAATTTTCAATCTTTGACTGTTCAGTTCCTCACTTTTTAGATTTTTAAAAGTTTTCATTTTATACCTTTTCGTTTTTTCATTTTTAATTTTTCAAATTGACAATTTTGCAATTTTTCCGTTGAAAAAAGTTGAAAAATCGAAAACTAAAAAAAGCGGAAAAAATTAAAATCGAAAAACTGGCCCAAAAAAAGTCGAAATTTTCGTAACTGAATTTTTGAAAAAGTTACCTAAAATTTTTTAAAAAGCCTTATCTATCCCTGGTGATTGATAAAATATAGCTTGTTCACAGTCTTAGAGCAAAAATTTAGGAATATTCGATTTGAAAGTTAATTTTTGTAAAAAATTATAAAAATTGTTGTTTTCCATTGGGTAATTCTGGAAAAATGATACGAATTTTCAAAAAAATGTGGCCTAAAGTAACTTTTGGATGTCGAAATCTACAATAAAATCTCTTGGTATTTTGCAGAAGTGGTCAGAAAAAGGTCGAAATTTTCAAAATTTTTAGAAATTGAGCTTTTGAAAAAGTTGCCTAAAAAGTCTCAAAAAATTGTAAACTATGCATTTCAACGTGTTGATTCAAAAAATATAGCATGTTTATAGTTTCGGAGCAAGATTTTAGAAATATGGTTGGAAAGTCAATTTTTCTAAAATAGTCTAAAATTATCCGTTTTCCATTCGGCGATTCTGGAAAAATTATAACAGTTTTCGAAAAAATGTGACCAAAAGTAACTTCTAGAGGTCGAAATCTACAACAAAAACTTTTTAGGTATTTTGTGAAGGTGGTCAGAAAAAGGTCGAAATTTTCAAATTTTTTAAAAATTGTGCTTTTGAAAAAGAAAAAGTTGCCTAAAAATTTTCAAAAAACTCTAAGCTTTCGATTTAGATGTGCTAATTGAAAATATATAGCATGTTCAAAGTCTCGGAGCAAGATGTTAAGAATTTTCGATTTTGATTCAATTTTTGTAAAATATTCTAAATATATCGAGGAAATGTGGCAAAAATAACTTCTGGAGGTCGAAATCTACAACAAAATCTGGTTAGATATTTTGCGTCTGGACTTATTTACTTTTGACCAATTTTTTGGTGTCTTAATTTTTCAATTTTTTGTTGTTTCGGTTCGATTTTTCAATTTCTCGACTTTCAGTTTTTCGGTTTGCAATTTTTCGATATTACAGTTTTTCATTTCCCGATTTTTCAGTTTCTGTTTTAATTTTTTGATTTTTCAATTTTTCGTTCCCCAATTTTTCAAGTTCTTAATTTTTATTTTTCATTTTACCGATGTTTTTAATTTTCAATTTTTCGAGTTGATATCACATTTTTGGGTTTTTCATTTTGTAAAATACATACTTAAGTTTTTCATTTTTCAGTATTTCGGTTTCATAATTTTTCGTTCTTTCAATTTTAATTTGTTCAATTTTCCAATTTCTCGACTTACCAATTTCTCGACTTCACAATTTTTAAATTTTTCGTTTCCTTAATTTTTCAAGTTCTTGACTTTAATTTTTCATTTTTCCGATTTTTTTAATTTTCATTTTGTCGATTTTATATTACAATTTTTCGCTAATCAAATTTTTCAAATTTTCAGTCTTTGATTTTTCAATTCCACTTTTTCTAATTTTTAAATATGTCACTTTTGCAATTTTTTTTATATATTTCTTCTTCACATTTTGTACTTTTTCGATTTTTAAGTTTACCAATTTTTCTTTTTTCCGTTTTTCAATTTTTCGTTTCTTCAATTTTCAAGCACTTGATTTCCAGTTTTCATTTTACACATTTTTATTTTTCGATTTCTCAACCAAATTTTACACTTTTCGTTTCTTCAATTTTTCGTTTTGCAATTTTTTGCTGTTACAGTTTTTCATTTTTCGATTCTTCAATTTTTCAAGTTCTTAATATTTATTCCTCATTTTCCCTATTTTTTAACATTTATTTTCTCTATTTTATAGCGCAATTTTTTGTTTTTTAATTTCCTTTACCTTTCTAATATCTTTTTTTTAATTTCACAATTTTTCGATTGAAAAAAGTTGAAAAATCGAAAAACTGATCAAAAAAAGTCGAAATTTTCGTATCTTTCAATCATCAACTTTTTGAAAAATTGAATTTTTGAAAAAGTTGCCTAAAAATTCTCAAAAAGGACATATCTCAACGTCCTGATTCAAAAAATATTGCATGTTCACAGTCTTTCATTTCCCGATTTTTCAGTTTCCCTTAATTTTACTAGTCTTGATTTTCCGGGTTTTTTAATTCTCATTTTTTCAGGTTTACATCACAAATTTTGTTTTTTTCATGTTTCAGTATTTCGGTTTCATAATTTTTCGTTCTTCCAATTTTAACCTTTCACTTTTCCAATTTCTGGACAATTTTTCAATTTTTCGTTTTTTCAATTTTTCCAGTTCTACGTTTTCTGGATTTTATGGTACATTTTTCGTTAATTAAATTTTTCAAATTTTCAGTCTTTGATTTTTCAATTCCCCTGTTTTCTAGTTTTTCAATATTTCAATTTTGCAATTTTTGGATTTCCATTCGTCCAGTTTTCAGATTTCTTTGATTTCGCAAAAATAATTTTTTTTCATTTTGTACTTTTATTCGGTGTTTCGGTTTTATAATTTTTCGTTCTTTCAACTTTAATTTTTAACTTTTTCAATTTTTCAATTTCTCATTTTCCCGATTTCTTAATTTTCATTTTCTCGATTTTATAATACAACTTTCCCTTGATAAAATTTTTAAAATTTTCAGTCTTTGATTTTTCAATTCCATTATTTTCAATTTTTTAAATTTTTCAACTTTGCAATTTTGGATTTCTATTTATTTATTTATTTAACAGAGAAATTACAAAGTAAAGAAAAAAAAATCCTATGAGTACTCTATACAAATTAAACTAAATTTTAAAGTTAACCAATTTTCCGATTTTTTTTTTTTATTTTTCAATATTTCGATTTCACAATACATACATATTTCTTATTTCCACTTCGTACTTTTTCGATTTTTAAGTTTCTCAATTTTTCAATTTTTCGTTTCTTCAAAAACTTGAAAAATCAAGTTTTTGATTTCCAGTCAAAATTTTCACTTTTCGATTTTTCAATTTCTCGCTCTCCTCAGTTCTTCAAGTTCTTAATATTTATTTTTCATTTTCTCGATTTTATGTAGCAATTTTTCGTTCTTTCATTTCTTTTATCTTTTCAACGTTTTTTCGATTTTATAATTTTTCGTTTATTCATTTTTCAAAATTTCAATCTTTGACCGCTCAATTCCACACTTTTTCGATTTTTCAAATTTACAACATAGAAAAGTGGAAAAAAAATTAAAAATTGAAAAAGTGCCCCGAAAAAAATCGAAGTTTTTTTAAGGAGTATTGAACAATTGAATTTTTGAAAAAGTTGCCTAAACATTTTCAAAAAGCTAACCTAGTTTTGGGCCAAGTAATTTTTGGAGGTCGAAATCTGCAACAAAATATTTTGCGACGGTGCTCAGAAAATAGCCGAAATTTTCAAAATTTTGGAAAATTAAGCTTTTGAAAAAAATTGTCTAAAAATTTTCAAAATTATATTATATTATATGAGATTTCGAAGCGCAGATTCCACAAATATTCGATTTGAAATCCAATTTTTTTTAGATTCTAAACATTTTCAATTTACTCGAAAAATTATATGGATCTATTATATTATAAAGTACTGTACCCCAAGTTGACAAATGTCAATTATATCTTTCCTAAGCCTACTTTAATGTGTTGTTTCCGTCCGCCTGATAGGTAGACAACCAACATTTCATAACAAATGATATATTACCACAGACCTCACGGAAACAACAAAATCTTATTAGAAAAGCCGTGACAGATTTTCCAAAGCCAACTTAGTACGATATTTTATAATCAGCCTGACTAAAACGCCAAATTTGTAGAATCGTTTTTTGAAAAACAAAAAAATAATGAATCAATTTTCCGGAAAAATTTAGAACGTTCTGTATTATTAATACACGAAAGTTAATTGTTACAGCGTTATTGCTGGTCCACCCTGTACGTCTAGCTCAACCCCATTGTGATAAATGAATAACCTGATTTATGATGCACGATTATTGATTATTCATCACTCTGCTTCCGCAAAGAAGGTACAAGCTCGAACAAATCGCCCATTTAATTAATAAAACTTTCTTCGGGAAGAGCAGCCGCCACACTACCCCCCTCATTTCTCACACGCCAATTAATACAGTTGTTCCATTAATTAGCCACATTCACCATAATTTTTTGTTCCAAATTAAGCATTATCATCAGATTAGATTATGCCTCTGCATCCATCCCAATCCCTCTTGTCACACTCAGACTGTGCCGTCCCTCCAGAAGCACACACAACAACCGTCGTGAGCATCTCCTCCGTCACCTTCTATCGCCCCACGTCCCACATGCATCAGACCCCCTCTCAAGCGTGTGTCATACAGCTGGGAGGGTCGCCCAAAGCCTCGGCACAGCGATCAGTTGGACGAACGCTCTGTATGGTCGACGTTCAGTCGCGTCCGTCGTTCGCGGTTCGTGAGTGTGATTATTTGCAATCAAATCGGTCTTTTACGACGATGTGCCATATGGATCCCGTGGATTACGCTAGTGCTAGTGCTAAAAAGTGATTTTCAGACGGGATCTATTATGTCCAAGAACACGGTAACAATTGGGTTGCTTCGGAGTTAGAAAACTAACACGGTTTTTGAGTGTTATAACTACTGGTTTGCCTAAGCGGGCTTAGTTTTGGTGATTGATATTGGCGTCACCTCGAAACAACGCCAGCTTTTTATTTTATGTAACAGACCTTGATGGATAAAGACTGTAATTACAAAAAAGTTCTATTTGAAGTGGAACGTCAGGGGAATGCGGTGAGGTCGGATAAACAAAAAGTTGTTGAGTTGGGAGGCGAATATGCAAAAATATTTGCCAACATGTGACTTTTTTGGCAGGTTTTTCGATTTTCTAAAAATAAGTAAATTATTCGGGTTTTACAAAATAAATGGGCTAGTATTTTTTAAATTGGCGATAGAAAAGGGTCCAATTTTGTTATTTTTGTTATATAACATAGTTAATAAGATTGCGATGACGTCATCAATTTTTGGCGGGGACGAATAAATAAATTTTAATGGTCAGTTTTATAGCCGGGAACTAAGTACTTTGTCAAATTTTAGCAATTATAATTTTTCTTTGTTGTTTAAAATTGGCCTGGTTTTACTTTAATGCAACGGACCTTGAAAACTTCGGTAATTACGCGATATATAAGAATAAAATTCTTGGTCAAATCGACAAAGATCCGTAAAAATTTCTAAAATTGTTTTTTGGATAACAGATTGGTAAGAGGATGTGTTTACAAACATGCGACTGTGGACTTTGGCAGCCTTCGCACCAATTTCCAAAAATAATAACCAAATAGTGTAAATCATCTCATGTGATGGCTTGACAGGTTAATTTCTAAAAAAAATGCGTTGATAATTCTTTTTCGTGTTTTCTCGACGACTCGTAACCCCTAGAACGTGAAAAAGTAGGTCCCCCCATGAGGTTCAATAGTGAGCGTTTCTTAATAAATTTTGGGTTATTGTTACGTGGACTGTGATTGCGGTACCGCCCACATGAGCTCTGGGTTATATAAACAGTGGTATGGGGGCAGACGTGAAGTAGGCAATGCCCATAAAGTTTAGCAAGGTCGTCGATGACATTGTTCATCCATTTTGTTAAAACATTTAATTTGTTCGATCCATTATCCATAACAATAACGCTACCATGAAATTTTGGAACAACTATATCATTAAAAAAATCTCGAAAATTGTTTCTATTAGAAAATTGGTGTAGTAATGTAATTATCCCACTCGCTCGAGTGGGGTAAGTTAAATTTATCTCACTGTCGCTTTTGACGGCTTCTCACCGAATGTCATTACGTGTGACGTCACCCAAAATTTTGCTCTTTTTCATTTATTCGATTTTTCAATTTTTCGATTTTCCAACTTTGGAATTTTTCAGTTTTAAGGTTTTATTTTTCGATCTAAAATTTCTCTAGTTTTCAATTATTAATTTTCTAATTTTTCAATTCTTTAATTATTCATTTCTTCAAATTTCCGATTTTATAATTTTTTGTTTTTTCAATTTTTCGTTTTTTTAATTTTAGATTTTTCAATTTTTCATTTCTGCAATTTTTGATTTGCAATTTTTCTAGTTCCCATTTTAAATAATTATGTAAAAATTATAATTTTCCAAATTTTTACTACATATTTCAATTTTGCGATTTTAGGATTTTTCCTATTTTTAAATATTGGATTTTAAAACTTTTTCATTTATTCGATGTTTCAATTTTTAGGTTTTGAAATTTTTCTATTTCAAATTTCTGGAGTGTTCAATTTTTAATTTGCCAATTTTTCGATTCTTTAATTTATTCATTTCCCCAATTTTCGATTTGCAGTTTTTCTTTTCGTTTTTCCATTGTCTTTATTTTCAGTTTTTCGTTGCTTCAATATTCCGATTTTCTGATTTTTAATTTTTTCAATTTCAGTTTTTTTCAATTTTTCGTTGCGTTAATTTTATGATTTGCAATTTTTCTTTTGGGTTTTTTGTTTTCTTAATTTTTTCAATTTTTGGATTTCCCCAGTTTTCAATTTTTAAATTTCCAATTTTTGGATTCCTTAATTATTCGTTTGTTCAAATTTGCAATTTGCATTTTTCGTTTCGATTTTATGATTTTTTGTTTTTTCAATGTTTTATTTCTTCAATTTTACGATTTGCAGTTTTTCGTTTCGGTTTTTTATTTTCTTAATTTCTTAAATTTTTCGAGTTTTCAAGTTTCAATTTTTCAGTGTTTCGATTTTCCAACTTTTCAATGTTCCAGTTTTTAGATTTTGCAATTTTTCGATTTGCAATTTCACGCGCGTTCAATTTTTAATTTTCCGATTTTTCAGTTTTTAATTTCTTAAATGCTTTGATTTGCAGCTTCCCGTTTCGGTTTTTATTTTCTTAATTTTTTCCATTTTTCGGATTTTCAGTGTTCTGATTTCATAATTTTTCGGTTTCTCAATTTTTTTGATATAACAATTTTTCTAGTTTTCATTTTAAATATGTGAAAAAAAATAATTTTCAAAATGTTTGGTGCATACATATTACAATTTTACGATTTTAGATTTTCCCGGTTTTCAAATATTGGACTTTAAAACTTTTTCATTTATTGGCTTTTTAAATTTTTTTTTTTTTGTTTTAAAGTTAAAATGTTTCGATTGTTTAATTACTCATTTCTTTAAATTTTCCATTTCGTTTTTAGTTTCCGTTTTTATTTTCTTAATTTTTACAAATATTCGGTTTCTCAGTGTTCTGACTTCATCATTTTTCTTTTTCTCATGTGAAATTTTTCAACTTTTGGATTTTTCATTTTTTCGGTTTCTCAAATTTTAGATTTTTTAATTTCTCCATTTTTCAATTTTAGATTCTTTAGTTTTTCATTTCTGCAATTTTTGATTTGCAATTTTTTCTAGTTTTTATTTTAAATATGTTAAAATAATATTGAAAAATATTGGTTTTACATTTTTTTCGATTTTTCGATCTTTCAGTTTCATTTCTTCAATGTTTCGATTTGCAGCTTTTCGTTTCGGTTTTTATTTTATTAATTTTTTCCATTTTCGGTTTTTCACTGTTCTGGTTTATGGATTTTTTAATTTTTCGTTTTCTCAACTTTAAAATTTTTTATTTTTCGTCTTTTCAATTTTAAATTTTTTAGTTTTTCATTTCTGCAATTTTTGATTTAGCAATTTTTTCTAGTTTCAAAATGTTTCACTACACACATATTTCAATTTTACGATTTTAGATTTTCCCACTTTTCAAATATTGGCAATTAAAACTTTTTCATTTATTTGATTTTTCAATTTTTAGATTTTCCAACTTTGGAATTTTTCAATTTTAAGGTTTTAAATTTTTCGATCTAAAATTTCTCTAGTTTTCAATTATTGATTTTCTAATTTTTCAATTCTTTAATTATTCATTTCTTCAAATTTCCGATTTTATAATTTTTGTTTTTTCAATTTTTCGTTTTTTTAATTTTAGATTTTTCAATTTTTCATTTTTGTAATTTTTGATTTGCAATTTTTCTAGTGTTCCCATTTTAAATAATTATGTAAAAATTATAATTTTCCAAATTTTTACTACATATTTCAATTTTGCGATTTTAGGATTTTTCCTATTTTTCTAGTGTTCCCATTTTAAATAATTATGTAAAAATTATAATTTTCCAAATTTTTACTACATATTTCAATTTTGCGATTTTAGGATTTTTCCTATTTTTAAATATTGGATTTTAAAACTTTTTCATTTATTCGATGTTTCAATTTTTCGATATTCCAACTTTTTTTCAAATTTCTGGAGTGTTCAATTTTTAATTTGCCAATTTCTCGATTCTTTAATTTATTCATTTCCCAATTTTCGATTTGCAGTTTTTCTTTTCGTTTTTCCATTGTCTTTATTTTCAGTTTTTCGTTGCTTCAATTTTATGATTTGCAATTTTTCTTTTCGGTTTTTTATTTTCTTAATTTTTTCAATTTTTGGATTTCCCCAGTTTTCAATTTATAATTTTCCAATTTTTCGATTCATGAATTATTTATTTCGTTAATTTTTCGATAGGCATTTTTTCGTTTCGGTTTTTTATTTTCTTTATTTTTAAAATTTTTCGATTTTATAATTTTTTGTTTTTTCAATTTTTCGTTTCCTCAATTTTATTATTTGCAATGTTTCATTTCATTATACAGTATTTCGATTTTTAATTTTCTCAATTTTGAATCTTTCGATTTTTCAATTTTTCAAGTTCTTCATTTCCAATTTTTAGATTTTTTAATTTTACAATTTCGCAATTTTTATGTTTTTTCATTCGAAAAGTGGAAAAATCGCAAAAATCGAAAAACTCTAAAAACGAGAAATTGCAAAATCGAAAAAGTGGAAGATCGAAAAATTGAAGAAACGAAAAATTTAAACATTGAAAAACCAAAAATCGAGAAACTTTAAAATCCAAAAAAATTAAAGAACTGTAAAACTGGAAAGAAGAAAAAACCAATCGAATCGAAAAATTGGAAACAACCCAAAATTCGTCAAAACTGTAAAGTCGAAAAATTGTAACACTGAAAGATCGAAAAACTGAAAGATTAAATACCCAGAAATTGAAAAATTAAAAATCGAATAAATGGAAAAGCTTCAAAATCCAATAATTAAAAAATGGGAAAATTCTCAAATCGCAAAATTGAAATATGTACCTAGTGAAAAATTATTGAAAATTCTTATTTTTACATATTTAAAATGAAAACTAGAAAAATTGCAGAAATGAAAAATTTCACGTTGAAAAAAAAAATATGAATTCAGAAACATTGAAGGAATGAAAAATTGAAAAATCGGAAAATTGTAAAAACAAAGAAAATAAAAAGCCGAAACGAAAAACTGCAATTGACAATTTGAAGGAATGAATACTTAAAAATTAAAAACTCGAAATTTTAAATCCAAAAATTTAAAAATCAAAAACCTTAAAAATTCGAAAGTTATAAAATCGAAAAACTGAAAAACTTGAAAAGTCGAAAAATTGAAAGAATAAAGAAAATAAAAAACCGAAAATAATTAATGAATCGAAAAATTGGAAAATTATAAATTGAAAATGGGGAAATTTTTAATCGAAAAAAAATTCAAAATCTAAAAATTGAGAAATTCAAAAGTTGGAAAAACGAAACATTAAAACTAGAAAACTCGAAAAATTAAAAAAAAATTACAAAATGGAAAAACGAAAAGAAAAACTGCAAATCGAAAATTGGGGAAATGAATAAATTAAAGAATCGAGAAATTGGCAAATTAAAAATTGAACACTCCAGAAATTTGAAAAAAAGCTGGAAAATCGAAAAATTGAAACATGGAATAAATGAAAAAGTTTTAAAATCCAATATTTAAAAATAGGAAAAATCCTGAAATTGTAAAATTGAAATACGTAGTGAAAATTTTGGAAATTATAATTTTTATATAATTATTTAAATTGGAAACTAGAAAAAATTGCAAACCAAAAATTGTAGAAATGAAAAATTGAAAAATCTAAAATTAAAAAACGAAAAATTGAAAAAATAAAAAATTATAAAATCGGAAATTGAAGAAATGAATAATTAATTAAAGAATTTAAAAATTGGAAAATTAAGAATTGAAAACTAGAGAAATTCTAAATCGAAAAATTTAAAACCTTAAAATTGAAAAATTCCCAAGTTGGAAAATCGAATAAATGAAAAAGTTTTAGAATCCAATATTTGAAAAATGGGAAAATCTAAAATCGTAAAATTGAAATATGTGTGTAGTGAAACATTTTGAAAATTATTTTTTTTTACAAAATTGTAGAAATGAAAAACTGAGAAGTCTAAAATTGTAAAGACGAAAAATTTCAAAATCTAAAGGTTGAGAAACCGAAAAATTGAAAAATTCAAAACTTGAAAATTTTCACATCGAAAAAAATCATTAAATCAGAACAGTGAAAATACGAAAAATGGAAAAAAACAAGAAAATAAAAACCGAAACGGAAAGCTGCAAAATCGAAACATTGAAGAAATGAAACTGAAAAATCGAGAAATCTGAAATTGAAAAACGGAAAAATTAAAAAATCTAAAATTTGAGAAACCGAAAAAATGAAAAATTCGAAAGTTGAAAAATTTCACATGGGAAAAAGAAAAATGATGAAGCCAGAACACTGAGAAACCGGATAATTGTAAAAATTAAGAAAATAAAAACGGAAACGAAAAACTAAATCGAAAATTTAATGAAATGAATAATTAAACAATCGAAAAATTTAAAAATCCAAAAGTTGAAGAATTCAAAAGTTGAAATATCAAAAATTTTAAAAATTTTAACCAAAACAAAACAACAACAAAAATGAAAAATCCAATACTTAAATGAAAAAGTTTTAAAATCCAATATTTGAAAAGCGGGAAAATCTAAAACGTAAAATTGAAATATGTGTGTACTGAAACATTTTGAAATTGCTTTTTTTGACTATTTAAAATTAAAACAAAAAATTGCTATATCAAAAATTGCAGAAATGAAAAACTGACATATCGAAAGTGGAAGAAACCAAAAATTAAAAAATCTAATATAAAAGTTGAGAAACCGAAAAATTGAAAAATTTCACATTGAAAGAAAAATCATGAAAATCACTGAAAATCCGAAAAATGGAAAAAATCAAGAAAATAAAAACCGAAACAGGAAGCTGCAAATCGAAACATTGAAGAAATTAAAAACTGAAAAATCCGAAAACTAAAGTGATATTGCAAATCGAAAAATTGCAAAATCTAAAAACTGAAATATTCAAAAGTTGGAAAATCGAAACGCTGAAAAATTTAGACTTGAAAACTCGAAAAATTGAAGAAATTAAGAAAATAAAAAACCGAAACGAAAAATTGCAAATCGTAAAATTGAAGAAATAAAAAATTAATAAAACAATTATAAAATCGAAACAAAAAATGCAAATTACAAATTTGAACAAACGAATAATTAAGGAATCCTAAAATTGAAACATGAAAAATTTAAACTGTAAAACAAAAAAAGGAAATATTGAAAAATCGAATAATTGAAAAATGGGAAAATTCTAAAATCGAAAATTGAAATATGTAGTGAAATATTTTGAAAAACATTATTTTTAGATATTTAAAATGAAAAAGAGAAAAAATTATAGAACTGAAAAACTGAAAAAATCTGAAATTAAAAAAAAAACGAAAAATTGAAAAGTCTAAAAGTTGAAAAATTTCACAATGAAAGAAGAAACATTATAAAATCGGAACACTGAAAAACCAAAAGTTGGGAAATCGAAAAACAGGAAAATTTCAATTTGACAACTCAAAAAATTGAAAAATCGAAAAACTAAAAACGATAAATTACAAAATTGAAAAAGTGGAAATTCGAAAAGTTTCATTTGAATAACTGAAGAAACGAAAAATTTAAACATTGATAAACTAAAAATCGATAAACTTAAAAATCCAAAAAAATTAAAGAACTGAAAAACTGGAAAGAAGAAAAAACGAATCGAATCGAAAAATTGAAAAACCCAAAAATATTAAAATCGTAAAATCGTGAAAACTGTAAATTTGACAAACTGTAAAACTGAAAAAATTCAAAAGCTGGAAAATCGAAAAATTAAAAAATCTTAACTTTAAAACAAAAAAAAAAAAAGAAAAACGGGAGTATCTGTATAAAACGTCCCATAAGTTACTTATTGTTGAACGTAGTATCCGACTCTAATGAATGCTAGTTGAGAGGTGAAAAGTTCGTTGCATTATTTTTAAAACAGCATACACGAGGCACTTTTTTCGCGTTCTTCGGTCCCACACGGCAGCTAAAATTTCTAATCCTCGTGTTGTGTCACATTGGACTGTTCGAGGTCACGACCAAATTGCTTTCGTCATAAAAATTATTGCCACCGATAATCCACAAACTTTCTCTGTTACTTTTTGCACTAACATCCAACTTTAAAACTTCTCTTTTATCAGTAGTTTCAACCGCCACTACTTAATTAAAAATATCCGCAATTCTCGTGTATGAGTCAGGCCTGGACTGAGTGTCTCTGCGAAAGCTATTTATTCCCTTTTACTCACAAATCCGGTCTAAATTTGTATACTGTCCCCGAACTTCATCGCCTTTCGCAATTCAGAGCGTTCCATTGTTATCACTTCATTGTTTTGTGTTCAATTTTGCGATAGATATAATTGATAAGTGGACGTGTTTTCTCCATGATTACGTGCCGAGAATCAGAGACAGGTTGTCAGCGAAATCCGAACATTTCCGTTTTATCTCCTATCTTGGGTGTTTTTATGGCGGTTCTTGCCATTTTCTCTTCGGTTTATGTTCATAGAGAGAAATGTGCCTGGACACTCACGCTTACCTACTTAATCGGAGAATAATTATCGCAAAAAGTCGCGACAAAAATTGAGTGAAAGTTAAATAGTATTGCGAGATTCTATGCTTTCGTGGAGATCATTTTTCGAATCGGGGAGTACAAGGATTGGCAAAAGTGTGGAGTGTTGTTGTTAATTGTTGAACGTATAAATGTTATCAGTTTGATATGACTCATAGCGAAATGTGGAACGCATTAGGATCAGATTAATTTCACACGCAAGGAAGTTCTCATTTAAATTACGAACACAAGTTGAGTCATAGTTATTCGTCCATTGAGATTTTATTTAGTAAATTCTTAAACATCGATCATTTAACATCAACAGGACGTAGCTATAAAATGCCTAGAATTTTTATTACTTTACGTTATGCATGCGGTGTATAATAATGCGAAGATGTTGCCAATTCGTTAAAAGCGCTGTGCATTTTTTTTATGAAGATTAAGATTTTTAGTCATGCCTCCACAGAATGACGAATTTATTACTGTGAGCTCTCATAATATAAATTGTATTCTTTCAATCCATTAACTCGTTTCCAACGCAGAAGATACCGAAATAAATTCAGTGTGGCAGACTTGATTCAATTTAAATCATTTGGCTTACATCAAGATTTAAATCATTCTAGGTTTTTTAATTTTCTTTTCAAATTACAAAAATATGATGCATTTTTTAGATACAGTTTATTAAATCAAAATGATCAGGACATTGTTTAGAATATTAATTAAGAATATATGTATACACGTGAAAAAACCTCCGAGACCATTAGTGTTTTTTTTAAGTTGAAAGATTCTCGAGGGCTCCAAGTGTCATTTTTTTAATCTTGGGGCTTCCTAGTGTCTTTTTTTCAAGGAATGTAAAAAAAATCTCTGGGGCTTTCTAGTGTCTTTTCTTGCAAAGATTTTGAAAGAATGCCAAGGACCACTAGTATCATTTTTAAAAATTTTGAAAGAATCTCTGGAACCTGTAGTGTCCTTTTTATAAGATATAAAGCAACTTTGGGGCCCCTATTGTCTTTTTTTAAAAGCGCCAAAGAATCTCTGGGGCCCTAGTGCCTTTTTCTTTTAAGAATAACAAACAATCTCGGGAAGCACTAGTGATCTTTTTTAAGGAATGTGAAAGAATCTCCCGGACCCGGTCTTGTTTTGAAAACAAAATTTAAGAATTTTGGGAGAGTTCTATTGCTTTTTGAAAAACATTGAAAGAATCTTGCAGGTTCCTAGTGTCTTCTCTAAAGACTGTAAAGAAAGAATCTCGGAAAGCACTAGTCATCTTTTTTAAGGAATGTGAAAGAATTTCCGGGACCCGGTCTTTTTTTTGAAAAAAAAATTTGAAGAATTTCGGAATAGTGTTATTGTCTTTTATATAGAATGTGAAGAAAGAATCTCCAGAACCCCAAGTGTCTTTTTTTAAGAAATGCAAATGATTCTCTGGGGCCCTTTAGTGTCTTTTTTGCAAACATTTTGAAAGAATGTCGAGAACCACTAGGATCATTTTTAAAAATTTTGGAAAATTCACGGGAACCTCCAGTATATTTTTTTATAAGACATAAAACAATCTTGGGACCCCCTATTGTCTTTTTTTTAAGAATGCCAACGAATCTCTGGGGCCCTAGTGTCTTTTTTTTTAGAATACGAAAGAATCTCGGGTCCCTAGTGTCTTCTCTAAAAAATGTAAAGAAAGAATCTCGGAAAGCACTAGTGATCTTTTTTAAGGAATGTGAAAGAATCTCCCGGACCCGGTCTTTTTTTGAAAAAAAAATTTAAGAATTTCGGGAGAGTTATATTGCTTTTTGAAAAATATTGAAAGAATCTTGCAGGTTCCTAGTGTCTTCTCTAAAGAATGTAAAGAAAGAATCTCGGAAAGCACTAGTCATCTTTTTTAAGGAATGTGAAAGAATTTCCAGGACGCGGTCTTTTTAAAAAAAAAAAATAATTGAAGAATTTCGGAATAGTTCTATTCTCTTTTATATAGAATGTAAAGAAAGAATCTCCAGAACCCCAAGTGTCTTTTTTTAAGAAATGCAAATGATTCTCTGGGGCCCTTTAGTGTCTTTTTTTGCAAAAATTTTGAAAGAATGTCGAGAACCACTTGGATCATTTTTAAAAATTTTGGAAAAATCACGGGAACCTCCAGTATATTTTTTTATAAGACATAAAACAATCTTGGGACCCCCTATTGTCTTTTTTTTAAGAATGCCAACGAATCTCTGGGGCCCTAGTGTCTTTTTTTTAAGAATACTAAAGAATCTCGGGTCCCTAGTGTCTTCTCTAAAAAATGTAAAGAAAGAATCTCGGAAAGCACTACTGATCTTTTTTAAGAAATGTGAAAGAATCTCCAGGACCCGGTCTTTTTTTGAAAAAAAAATTTAAGAATTTCGGGAGAGTTCTATTGCTTTTTGAAAAACATTGAAAGAATCTTGCAGGTTCCAAGTGTCTTCTCTAAAGAATGTAAAGAAAGAATCTCGGAAAGCACTAGTCATCTTTTTTAAGGAATGTGAAAGAATTTCCAGGACCCGGTCTTTTTTTTGAAAAAAAAAAAAAAATTGAAGAATTTCGGAATAGTTCTATTCTCTTTTATATAGAATGTAAAGAAAGAATCTCCAGAACCCCAAGTGTCTTTTTTTAAGAAATGCAAATGATTCTCTGGGGCCCTAGTGTCTTTTTTTTAAGAATACTAAAGAATCTCGGGTCCCTAGTGTCTTCTCTAAAAAATGTAAAGAAATAATCTCGGAAAGCACTAGTGATCTTTTTTAAGAAATGTGAAAGAATCTCCAGGACCCGGTCTTTTTTTTGAAAAAAAAAAAAATTTGAAGAATTTCGGAATAGTTCTATTGTCTTTTATATAGAATGTAAAGAAAGAATCTCCAGAACCCCAAGTGTCTTTTTTTAAGAAATGCAAATAATTCTCTGGGGCCCTTTAGTGTCTTTTTTTGCAAAAATTTTGAAAGAATGTCGAGAACTACTAGGATCATTTTTAAAAATTTTGGAAAAATCACGGGAACCTCCAGTATATTTTTTTATAAGACATAAAACAATCTTGGGACCCCCTATTGTCTTTTTTTTAAGAATGCCAACGAATCTCTGGGGCCCTAGTGTCTTTTTTTTAAGAATACTAAAGAATCTCGGGTCCCTAGTGTCTTCTCTAAAAAATGTAAAGAAAGAATCTCGGAAAGCACTAGTGATCTTTTTTAAGAAATGTGGAAGAATCTCCGGGATCCGGTCTTTTTTTGAAAACAATTTTTAAGAATTTCGGGAGAGTTCTATTGTCTTTTATAAATAATGTGAAGAAAGAAACTCGAGGACCCCAAGTGTCTTTTTTTAAGAAATGTAAAAAATTCTATGGTGCCTTCTAGTAACTTTTTTGCAAAAATTTTGAAAGAATGTCGAGGACCACTGGGATCATTTTTAAAAATTTTGGAAGAATCACGGGAACCTCCAGTACCTTTTTTTATAAGGCACAAAATAATCTTGGGGTTCCCTAATGTCTTTTTTTTTAAGAATGCCAATGAATCTCGTGGGTCCCTAGTATCATTTTTTAAAAAATATTGGAAGAATCTCGGGGACTCCTAGTGTATTTTTTTTTTAAATATTGAATCTTGGAAATCCCAAATGTCTTTTTTTAAGGAATGTAAAAAAAATTCTGGTCCCCCTAGTGTCTTCATTGCAAAAAATTGTAAAGAATATCCTTCCTATATTGTCTTTTTTTAAAGAATGTCAAAGATTCTCGGGGACCCTCAACGCATTTTTTTTTAAATGCCAAAGAATTTCGGGGGCCGCTAGTATTATTTTTTAAAAAACATTAAAAAAATCTCGGGGGTTCCTGGTGTATTTTTTTTACGAATGTGAAGAATCTCGGAGACTCCAAGTGTTTTTTCTTTTTTCTAAAGTACTGAATCTCGGAAATCCCTAATGTCTTTTTTTAAGGAATGTAAAAAAATTCTGGGCCCCGTAGTGTCTTTTTTTGGGAAAATTTTGAAAGAATGTCAAGAACTCCTAGTATCATTTTTAAAAATTTTGAAAGAATCTCAGAGACCTCTACTGCCTTTTTTTTATAAGACATAATACAATCTTGGGGCTTCCTATATTGTCTTTTTTTAAAGAATGTCAAAGAATCTCGGGGACCCACAACGCCTTTTTTTTTTTAAATGCCAAAGAATTTCGGGGGATGCTAGTATTATTTTTAAAAAACATTAAAAGTATCTTGGGGCTTCCTGGTGTATTTTTTTTTAAGAATGTGAAGAATCTCGGAGACCCTTAGTGTTTTTTCTTTTTTATAAAATACTGAATCTCGGAAATCCCTAGTGTCTTTTTTTAAGGAATGTAAAAAAATTCTGGGCCCCGTAGTGCCTTTTTTTGGGAAAATTTTGAAAAAATCTCAGAGACCTCTAGTGTCTTTTTTTTATAAGACAAAACAATCTTGGGGTTTCTTTTTGTCTTTTTTTAAAGAATGTCAAAGACTCTCTGGGGCCCTCAGCACCTTTTTTTAAGAATGCCAATGCATCTCGGGCTGGCCCTAGTATCATTTTTTAAAAAACATTGAAAGAATTTCGGGGGTTCCTAGTGTCTTTTTTATGAATGTGAAGAACGAATTTCGGGGACGCCTAGTATTATTATACATGAGTATCTTTTTTTGAAAAATATTGGATACTGATCGTTTTTTTTAAGAACGTAAAAAAATTTTGGGTACCCCTGGATTTTTTTGAAAAAATTTGAATTTCGGGAACTACGAATGTCTTAACTTTTTTAATTTGGTGTTTTAATTTTCATAAAACAGGAACTTACGAATGAAGAAAACAAAATAGGAATACAAAGTTACCGACAAGACAGCAAAAAAAAAATTAAACAGTGCCAATTAAGAACATACAATTAGCTGGTGTAAGCACAAGGTTAAGATTTTAGTTTTGGCATGGGTGGTGAAGGAGTCAAAGTCGTAAAATCACTATTTTCGTGGATGGCATATACCTAAAACTTTTGGAACAAAAATAAATTTTACAATTACGCTAGCAGCCTCTATACAACCCTTAAATCACATATTGAAATTAAACTTAATAGAAATGTAAAACATCAAAGTTGTTTTAAAATCGTAATTTTATGGTTGAAAAAATAGGAGAAGTATAAATTGGTAGATACGTCTTTCCTCTAATGTGATTTCTATAATCTAAAATTCAAATTGTTAACTGATACTACTAACAATAAAAATGTAATGTTGAAGAGTTCAGTTCACGGAACAGTAAACTTAAATTTTCCAGTGTCTATTTGAAACTCCACAAATGCCCAAATAAGAACCAATTAAAAACAATACAACTAATTATAGAGTGCATCAATTTCGTCTATGTTTGATTACGTAATCCACCTATTTTCTGTGGCAACCCATGAATGGGTTCATCGAATTAGAAAAAAATTTCAACACCGCATTCAGTCCCATTAGTGCTTGTACTACATAACCCAAAGAATGCAGGCGCCAAACCAGGTGAAAACGCCACTCTTGCAGCACCACTGTTCTATTTCTCACTCTTTCTTCTCGCACTAACTGCATCCGAAACCATCGAAATAAAGTTGTCCGTTCAAAAGTACCACTTAATTACTTTCATACCATTTACCATGTCCCCGAAATCCCCGGAATTTTCATTACTACATAATTCACGAGCCGATTTGCGTCACGTAACCGTTACTGTAACCACTAAGCACCATTCGATGTTTTCTTTTAATCGTTTAAATTGGTGACACAACAACACTTAACAGTGTTATCTGGTTAATGGGCGATTGCCAAGTTTTGCGCTTCTGTTACAACTTACAATAAACATATTTTCTTGGCAGACGTAATCAGGAGCGACTTCCGTAACACCGAACACTGCCAATTAATAATCGAGTGGAGCTGGAGCGAGAAAAAATTCTGCCAATCATTAAACGCCTCCGGCCGGCGTCAATAACTCCTTGTTATGATTTCTGCAACTGGAAGGTCGTATTTTAATTAAATTGCAGGCTTTCGATGTATGGCTCGTTCGTTAAGCATGGGAGATTTGCTGATAACATCTCTGAAAAAACACAGATATTGCATTCTTGGGAACAAGAACGTCGTTGTTTTCATGTTGAAACCATTTAGTACATGGTGAACAGTTTTCAGCGCGAGCTTCCACGAGATCCGGAAGATAATTTGCCAAATTTTTGTTTATGTACAGCTTATTAGAAATTTAATTTTGGAACACCAGTAATGTGTTTATGGTAAGACGTCAGGTTTGTTAACATTCGAAAGCAATTGTAATATAGCACCACGTGTCAAAAACCGACAGTTGAATTATATTTATGCGCATTTTAAATGGGTTAGTTTAGAAATTTTTGAGGTGACGTTATCAAGTTTTTGGAGGGGATTGGTAACAAATTTTCCAAGATATGTGTGACGGTTTCATAAACTACAACTGTTCAGATTTTTAATAATAATACTTAAATTTAAAAATGGGGTGTACAATTTTTGATTTGATCAATTAAAAAACTTTGTTTGTGACTAAAGAAAAAGAAGGTTTAAACAATACAAGTTATAATAATAATAATAATAAACAAAAGCAACGCGAATTCATGAAGTACTAAAGTACTTATATTATTTTTAAAAATTGAAATGGCGTTTACTAAGCAAAATTGTAGGGTGACGTCATTACAATGTGGGTAGGATGATCTGACAAATTTTGGTTAGTTTTTTAAGCGTGATACTAGCCGTTCGCCCGATAAACTATTACAATACTGTAGATTAGAATAGATACTAACAGATTAGATACTTTAGATTAGAAAAACTTCGCAACTATGGTAGATATAGAGGGTTTCGTTAAAAAACCAATTATATAGTGTGCCTCAAAAACGAGAACATTATTGAGATGTAAGCAATAACTTCGGGTTTTCTTCGAGTTTTTTCACATTTCTAATGAAACTAGGGTAATAAAATTCTGCGAAGTCATCGCTTCTTTGGAGAAGATGAATAAATAAAATCAATTAGGCTTAATATTGCACTACAATATTATATAGTTTCCAAAATAAATCGTAAATTTTAATTCTGTCTAAAGACATTTTAGTTCTTTGTGTTGACTTCTGTGGAATAAAAACAATATAGAAAGTACTGGTCACAGTGTAAGAAAAAAAAAAGAAAGTTTCACTTGATTTTTTGATTTACAATTTTTAAATTTTGTTAGTAGTTGCTAAGACTGATTTTGGCAAATCACATACCATCTGATAAAATAGAGGGTGGGTGGGCGGGGCTAGTACTTGCCAAGATAAGATTGAATAATATTAAGAGTAGTCACTGGAATGAAGAGGGGGTCGGTGGGCGGGGCTACTGTGTGCTTATAAAACTCTTTAGAAAAACCTAAACTCAGTTCCGCCCACTTCTTGTCTCCATTTCACTGACTTATTTTATTTACTGTAAAATATGAATGGAATTCTATTTTAATGAGCGGTACAATCTAAGATTTAAAACAGTAAAAAGAGGCCCCTCCCACCCACCCTTATTCCGTTTTCATCATTCATTCTTACTGGCTCTGAAGAAAGAATTTCACGAGTTTTCAATTTTTAATTATTCAATTATTCAATTTTAAAATTATAAAATTGAAAGAAAATTCAATTTTAAAATTATAAAATTGAAAGAAAATTCAATTTTAAAATTATAAAATTGAAAGAAATATTGAAAAAATAAAGGAATTGTAAATGAAAAATCCAGCAAATGGAAATCAAAAAACTGAGAATATGAAAAACAACAATAAACTTGAAAAATTGACGAAACCAAAAATCGAAAAATTGGGGCCCCTGAGAAGATTTCACCACTTCCTTCAAAAAGAAGCAGTTGGAGCCCCTGAGAAAGTTTCACTTTTTTCAAAAAAAGACAGTTGGGGCCCCTGAGATTTCACTTTCTTCAAAAAAAAAAACAGTTGGGGCTCCTGAGAAGGTTCACTTTCTGCAAAAAAATGGACAGTTGGGGCTCTTGAGAAGGTTGCACTTCAAAAATAGATAATTCGAGCCCTTGAGAAGGTTCCACTTGCTTCAAAAAAAGACATTTAGGGCCCCTGAGAAGGTTTCACCACTTCAAAAAAAGAGAGTTGGGGCCCCTGTAAGGTGTCACCACTTGGGGCCCTCGAGACGGTTTCACCACTTCCTTCAAAAAGAAACAGTTGGAACCCCTGAGAAAGTTTCACTTTCTTCAAAAAAAGACAGTTGAGGTCCTAGAAAAGATTTCACTTTCTTGAAAAAAAGACAGTTGAGACTTCAGAGAAGGTTTTACCACTTTCTTCAAAAAGAAACTGTGGAAGCCTCTGAGAAAGTTTCACTTTCTACAAAAAAAAAAAAAAAACAGTTGGGGACCCTGAGAAGGTTTCACTTTCTTCAAAAAGAAAATCATTTGGGGATCCCGAGGTTTCCCTTTCTTCAAAAAACTGGACAGTTGGGGCCCTTGAGAAGATTGCACTTTCATCAAAAATAGACAGGGCCACTGAGAAAGTTTCACTTTGTTCAAAAAAAGACAGTTGGGGCCCCTGAGAACATCTCACATTCTTCAAAAATAGACAGTTGGGACCCCTGAGAAAGTTTTACTTTCTTCAAAAAAAGACCGTTGGAGTCCTAGAAAAGATTTCACTTTCTTCGAAAAAAGACAGTTGGGGACCCTGAGAAAGTTGCACGTTCCTAAAAACAAAATGGAAAGTTGGGGCCCTTGGGAAGTTTGCACTTTCTTCAAGAATTGACAATTCGAGCCCTTGAGAAGGTTTCACTTTCTTCAAAAAAACACAGTTAGGGCCCCTGAGAAGGTTTCACCACTTCAAAAAAGGACAGTTAGGGCCCCTGAGAAGGTTTCACCACTTGGGGCCGTGAGAAGGTTTCGCTACTTCCTTAAAAAAGAAACAGTTGCAGCCCCTGAGAAAGTTTCACTTTCTACAAAAAAAAAAAAAAAACAGTTGGGGACCCTGAGAACGTTTCACTTTCTTCAAAAAGAAAATCATTTGGGGTTCCTGAGGTTTCCCTTTCTTCAAAAAAATGGACAGTTGGGGCCCTTGAGAAGATTGCACTTTCATCAAAAATAGACAGGGCCACTGAGAAAGTTTCACTTTGTTCAAAAAAAGACAGTTGGGGCCCCTGAGAACATCTCACATTCTTCAAAAATAGACAGTTGGGGCCCCTGAGAAAGTTTTACTTTCTTCAAAAAAAGACAGTTGGGGTAATAGAAAAGGTTTCACTTTCTTCGAAAAAAGACAGTTGGGGGCCTTGAGAAAGTTTCACGTTCCTAAAAACAAAATGGAAAGTTGGGGCCCTTGGGAAGGTTGCACTTTCTTCAAGAATAGACAATTCGAGCCCTTGAGAAGGTTTCACTTTCTTCAAAAAAAACACTGTTAGGGCCCCTGAGAAGGTTTCACCACTTCAAAAAAGACAGTTAGGCCCCCTGAGAAGGTTTCACCACTTGGGGCCGTGAGAAGGTTTCACTACTTCCTTAAAAAAGAAACAGTTGCAGCCCCTGAGAAAGTTTCACTTTCTATAAAAAAAAAACAGTTGGGCACCCTGAGAAGGTTTCACTTTCTTCAAGAATAAAATCATTTGGGGTTCCTGAGGTTTCCCGTTCTTCAAAAAAATGGACAGTTGGGGCCTTTGAGAAGATAGCACTTTCATCAAAAATAGACAGGGCCACTGAGAAAGTTTCACTTTGTTCAAAAAAAGACAGTTGGGGCCCCTGAGAACATCTCACATTCTTCAAAAATAGACAGTTGGGACCCCTGAGAAAGTTTTACTTTCTTCAAAAAGAAACAGTTGGGACCCCTGAGAAAGTTTTACTTTTTTCAAAAAGAGACAGTTGAGGTCCTAGAAAAGGTTTCACTTTCTTCGAAAAAAGACAGTTGGGGGCCCTGAGAAAGTTTCACGTTCCTAAAAAAAATGGAAAATTGGGGCCCTTGGCAAGGTTGCACTTTCTTCGAGAATAGACAATTCGAGCCCTTGAGAAGGTTTCACTTTCTTCAAAAAAACACAGTTTGGGCCCCTGAGAAGGTTTCACCACTTCAAAAAGGACAGTTTAGGGCCCCTGAGAAGGTTTCACTTTCTTCAAAAAGAAAATCATTTGGGGTTCCTGAGGTTTCCCTTTCTTCAAAAAAATGGACAGTTGGGGCCCTTGAGAAGATAGCACATTCATCAAAAATAGACAGGGCCACTGAGAAAGTTTCACTTTGTTCAAAAAAAGACAGTTGGGGCCCCTGAGAACATCTATCATTCTTCAAAAATAGACAGTTGGGACCCCTGAGAAAGTTTTACTTTCTTCAAAAAGAGACAGTTGGGACCCCTGAGAAAGTTTTACTTTTTTCAAAAAGAGACAGTTGAGGTCCTAGAAAATGTTTCACTTTCTTCGAAAAAAGACAGTTGGGGGCCCTGAGAAAGTTTCACGTTCCAAAAAAAAATGGAAAATTGGGGCCCTTGGCAAGGTTGCACTTTCTTCGAGAATAGACAATTTGAGCCCTTGAGAAGGTTTCACTTTCTTCAAAAAAAAAACACAGTTAGGGCCCCTGAGAAGGTTTCACCACTTCAAAAAGGGACAGTTAGGGCCCCTGAGAAGGTTTCACCAATTGGGGCCGTGAGAAGGTTTCACTACTTCCTTAAAAAAGAATCAGTTGCAGCCCCCGAGAAAGTTTCACTTTCTACAAAAAAAAAAAAAAACAGTTGGGGACCCTGAGAAGGTTTCACTTTCTTCAAAAAGAAAGTCATTTGGGGTTCCTGAGGTTTCCCTTTCTTCAAAAAAATGGACAGTTGGGGCCCTTGAGAAGATTGCACTTTCATCAAAAATAGACAGGGCCACTGAGAAAGTTTCACTTTGTTCAAAAAAAGACAGTTGGGGCCCCTGAGAACATCTCACATTCTTCAAAAATAGACAGTTGGGACCCCTGAGAAAGTTTTACTTTCTTCAAAAAAAGACAGTTGGGGTCCTAGAAAAGGTTTCACTTTCTTCGAAAAAAGACAGTTGGGGGCCTTGAGAAAGTTGCACGTTCCTAAAAAAAAATGGAAAGTTGCTGCCCTTGGGAAGGTTGCACTTTCTTCAAGAATAAACAATTCGAGCCCTTGAGAAGGTTTCACTTTCTTCAAAAAAAAACACAGTTAGGGCTCTTGAGAAGGTTTCACAACTTCAAAAAAGGACAGTTAGGGCCCCTGAGAAGGTTTCACCACTTGGGGCCGTGAGAAGGTTTCACTACTTCTTTAAAAAAGAAACAATTGCAGCCCCTGAGAAAGTTTAACTTTCTACAAAAAAAAAAAAACAGTTGGGGGCCCTGAGAAGGTTTCACTTTCTTCAAGAAGAAAATCATTTGGGGTTCCTGAGGTTTCCCTTTCTTCAAAAAGATGGACAGTTGGGACCCTTGAGAAGATTGCACTTTAATCAAAAATAGACAGGGCCACTGAGAAAGTTTCAGTTTGTTCAAAAAAAGATAGTTGGAGCCCCTGAGAACATCTCACTTTCTTCAAAAAGAGACAATTAACATACAAAAGTCTAATTAAAATTGGGACGACAGATAGACAGACGGACGGAAACGGAAGACCTGTTTCTTCGTACTCTAGGGGCCATGAAAGGTCGAGAAAACGTAAAAGTAGAATCCACCGACGGACTCAATAAAGAATTGGAAACAGAATATTAGGGGAAATGAATCAGCACAAATTAAAACGAAAAGAAACTGTGGAGTGGAAGGTCATTTAAAAAATGCGCTTCCACTATTTTCTAAAAGTAAAACTTAGCAAAATATCTTTTTCAGTATCAGTAAGTGTCACTCCAAACTTTTTAGAAACTCAAAAAAAAAAATGAAATATTAATTGAATAATACTGAAACTCAGGCAACGTTTCTGAATAATTTGCAGTACTTATTATAAATAGTAAACTTTACAGACATTACGATGAATATTTTTATCGTGGTATTTAAAAAGGAGAACAAAACACCAGATGTTGGACATTGAGTCCGTCGGGAAAAAACTATACACTCCATAAGAAAAAAGAAAAAAAAATATGGTCATAAAAACATCCTGCATGTGTTAATCCCGTACTTTAAACTTTGCTTTTTACACCCACTATCACTAAAAAATACAGTACTGCGCAATTAGCAAGTTAACAATGTACTCTACGTACATTTCATTTCTGGCCACCACACAACCGCTCCTCGTCTATTTTCAAATTTATCAACGGAACGCAAAAAAATTCAAAAAACAGAAACTCGGCTCCAGCATATCCAGCCATTAAGTCCGATTTAATGTGTACCACACTGGCCTTGCTATTTTCGAGATCACTTTAAAATAACTCTAAGTCTGGGTGCGAGTTTATAAATATCGTAAATTTGAGCACTTTCTCCGACTCAGTATTCAGGTATGCAGGTTTAAAGGTAATACATAAAATAAGTTCAGAGTCGACGAAAGGTCACAATATTGACGTTGATGCAACGTCGTCGCTAAAATAAATGTAGTTCGTTTGCTCGCCTCCGAATTCCATTATAAAGGTTAATAAGGATATGACCTATTGTACTCGACCTATCATAAAAACTGTGTCCCAACGGTCGTGGTATTACAGAGCATCAGAAGGAAAGTTCAAAGGCGGTTTATCTAATCTCAGTGCGTCTTAAAAAATAGTTCAAACATTCTTCGACACCCCAGATTCTTATTACTCATTTCGGTCGGGCTTAATTCAAGACCCAAGACAGAATGTTGTCGGCGCTTCACAAACTCATTAAAGCAAACAGCAGGAAGAAATAAAGCGCTTTCGGGTCCCCGCTAGGCGCTTACGAGCCGCAAAATTTTTAATTTATGTCAAATTGTCAAGTGTCGGCGAAGAAAAATGCAGACTCTTCATTTATCTTACCCACGCCGCATTCTTTGACACATACCGCAAGCTCCCAATTCCGGGATTTGTTTTTGTCAGGTTTCCAAGAACCATCGTGGCCAATATTTTCAACAACAGTAGCCTACAGCTGAACAAGATCGTAACTCACTACACTTAACTACCTAAAAAAGTTAAAAGTATTTTCCTGAATACAACCCTACAATTTAAGCAAATATTGCCGTTTAAATTTTCGGACTGAATCTAAATAAGTGTAAAGCTTGTGCAAAGCTCCAACCCACAGATCATGTTTTAAATTTTAAATTTGAAATTTAAATAAAGAAATGAGTGTGCTTGAGGTAAACTGATAACACGTAATGGATTTTGTGTTTACAGTTGAAAAAATTGGTCGAAGATTATTTCGACAGAACTTCCCTCGCCTCGCTTTTTTGCTTGAATTTATCTTTTTTTTTTCAGTTTTTCGATTTGAGGTTTTTCGGGTTTTCAAGTTTAAAATTGTCAATTTTCCAACTTTTGATTATTGCAATTTTTCGGTTTTTTATATTCACTCATTCGATTTTTCAGTGTTTCGAATTTATTTTTTCTATTTGCAGTTTCTCGAGTTTTCGATTTTTCCTTTCTTCAATTCTTCAATTTTTATTTTTTTTGTTAGTACTTGCTGAGATAAGACTGATTTTAGCAAATCACATGTCCTCTAAGAAAATAGAGGGAGTCGGTGGGCGGGGCTACTGTTTGCTTATCAAACTCTTCAGAAAAACCTAAACTCAGCTCCGCCCACTTCTTGTCTCCATTTCACTGACTTTGACTTTTTCAATTCTTATATTTTGCAATTTTTCGATTTTTTTTTTTTCGTTATTTTTTCAGTTATTCGATTTTTCAGTGTTTAGTTTTTGTTTTTTCAATTTTAATTTTTTCATTTTTTTTTTGGTGTTTCATTTTTAAAATATGCGACTCTTCGAGTTTTCATTTAAGAATATTTCAGTTTTTCGATTTTCCAATTTTTGGATGTTTCAGTTTCAGATTTTTCAATTTTTTCACTTGCAATTTCTCGAGTTTTCATTTTTGGATTTTTCAGTTTTTCCTTTCGTCAATTTTTCGATTTTCAATTTTTTTGTTAGTACCTGCTAAGATAAGACAGACTTTTGCAAATCACATATCCTCTGAGAAGATAGAGGGTGGGTGGGCGGGCCTAGTACTTGCTAAGATAAAACTAATTTTGGCAAATCACGCACCCTCTAAGAAACTAGAGGGTGGGTGGGCGGGGCTAGTACTTGCCAAGATAAGGTTGAATAATATTAAGAGTGGAATGGAGAGGGGGTCGATGGGCGGGGCTCTTGTTTGCTTATAAAACTCTTCAGAAAAACCTGAACTCAGCTCCGCCCACTTCTTGTTTCCAATTCACTGACTTTGATTTTTTCAATTCTTATATTTTGCAATTTTTCGGTTTTTTTTCGTTATTTTTTCACTTATTCTATTTTTCAGTGTTTATTTTTTTGTTTTTTCAAGGTTTAATTTTTTTTTGCTGTTTCATTTTTGAAATATGCGACTCTTCGAGTTTTCATTTAAGAATATTTCAGTTTTTCGATTTTCCAATTTTTGGATGTTTCAGTTTCAGATTTTTCAATTCTCCCACTTGCAATTTCTCGAGTTTTCATTTTTGGTTTTTTTATTTCTGCTTTCGTCAATTTTTCGATTTTTAATTTTTTTGTTAGTACTTGCTAAGATAAGGAAGATTTTTGCAAATCACATATCCCCTGAGAAGATAGAGGGTGGGTGGGCGGGCCTAGTACATGCTAAGATAAAACTGATTTGGGCAAATCACATACCCTCTGAACAAATTGAGGGTGGGTGGGCGGCCTTAGTACATGCTAAGAGAAAACTAATTTTGACAAATCACATACCCTCTAAAGAAGATAGAGGGTTTTGCAGTTTTTCTATTTACAATTTCTCGAGTTTTCAATTTTTAATTTCTCACTTTTTGGATTTTTCAATTTTTGATATTCAATTTTTTTTTGTTAGTACTTGCAAAGATAAAACTGATTTTAGCAAATCACATATCCTCTAAGAAAATACAGGGTGGGTGGGCGGGACAAGTACATGCTAGGAGAAAACTAAATTTGCCAAATCACATACCCTCTAAGAAGATAGAGGGTGGGTGGGCGGGGTTAGTACTTGCCAAGATACGATTGAATAATATTATGAGTAGTCACTGGAATGAAGAGGGGGTCGATGGGCGGGGCTACTGTTTGCTTACAAAACTCTTCAGAAAAACCTAAACTCAGCCCCGCCCACTTCTTGTCTCCATTTCACTGACTTTAATTTTTTCAATTTTTATATTTAGCAATTTTTCGATTTTTTTTTCGTTGTTTTTTCATTTATTCGATTTTTAAGTGTTTATTTTTTTGTTTTTTCAATTTTAATTTTTTCGTTTTCTCGTTTCTTCAATTTTTCGATTTGAAATTGTTCAGTTTTTCATTTTTTTTTTGGTGTTTCATTTTTAAGATATGCGACTCTTCGAGTTTTCATTTAAGAATTTTTTTCACTTTCAGATTTTTCAATTTTTCCACTTGCAATTTCTCTAGTTTTCATTTTTGGATTTTTCAGTTTTTCCTTTCGTCAATTTTTCGATTTTTAATTTTTTTGTTAATACATCACATATCCTCTGAGAAGATAGAAGGTGGGTGGGCGGGGCTACGAGTAGTACTTGCTAAGATAAGATTGAATAATTTTACGAGTCGTCACTGGAATGAAGAGGGAGTCGGTGGGCGGGGCTACTGTTTGCTTATAAAAATTTTTTGAAAAACCTCAACTCAGCTCCGCCCACTTCTTGTTTCCATTTCACTGACTTTGATTTTTTTCAATTCTATATTTTGCAATTTTTCGATTTTTTATTTTCGTAATTTTTTTGCTTATTCGATTTTTCAGTGTTTATGTTTTTGTTTTTTCAATTTTAATTTTTTTCATTTTTTCGTTTCTTCAATTTTTCAGTTTGCAATTTTTCAATTTTTCATTTTTTTTTTGGTGTTTCATTTTTAAAATATACGACTCTTGGAGTTTTCATTTAGGAATTTTTCAGTTTTTCAATTTTCCAATTTTTGGATGTTTCAATTTCAGATTTTTCAATTTTTCCACTTAACAATTTCTCGAGTTTTCATTTTTGAATTTTTCAGTTTTTCCTTTCGTCAATTTTTCGATTTTTAATTTTTTTGTTAGTACTTGCTAAGATAAGACTGATTTTAGCAAATTACATATCCGCTGAGAAGATAAGGGTGGGTGGGCGGGCCTAGTACGTGCTAAGATAAAACTAATTTTGGCAAATCACATACCCTATAAGAACATAGAGGGTGGGTGGGTGGGGCTAGTACTTGCCCAGACAAGAATGAATAATATTATGAGTAGTCACTGAAAGGAAGAGGGGGTCGGTGGGCGGGGCTACTGTTTGCTTATAAAACTCTTCAGAAAAACCTAAACTCAGCTCGGCCCACTTCTTGTCTCCATTTCACTGACTTTGATTTTTTCAATTCTTATATTTTGCAATTTTTCGGTTTTTTATTTTATTTTTTCACTTATTCGATTTTTCATTGTTTGTTTATTTGTTTTTCAATTTTAATTTTTTCACTTTCTCGTTTCTTCAGTTTTTCATTTTTTTTGTTTTTTCATTTTTGAGATATGCGACTCTTCGAGGTCTCATTTAAGAATTTTTCAGTTTTTCGATTTTCCAATTTTTGTAGTTTCAGTTTTCAGATTTTTCAATCTTTATATTTTGCAATTTTTCCATTTTTTTTCGTTATTTTTTCACTTATTCTATTTTTCAGTGTTTATTTTTTTGTTTTTTCAATTTTAATTTTTTCGTTTTCTCGTTTCTTCGATTTGCAATTTTTCAATTTTTCATTTTTTTTTTGTTTTTTCATTTTTAAAATATGCGACTCTTCGAGTTTTCATTTTTGGGTTTTTCAGTTTTTTTTTTCGTCAATTTTTCGATTTTTAGTTTTTTTGTTAGTACTTGATAACACAGATTTTATCAAATCAGATTTCCTCTGAGAAGACAGAGGGTGGGTGGGCGGGTCTAATTCTTGCTAAACTAAAACTAATTTTGGCAAATCACGTATCCTCTAAGAAAATAGAGGGTGGGTGGGCGGGCCGATTACATGCTAAGAGAAAACTAATTTTGGCAAATCACATACCCTCTAAGTAGAGGGTGGGTGGGCGGGGTTAGTACTTGCCAAGATAGGAGTGAATATTATGAGTAGTGACGGGAATGAAGAGGGGGTCGATGGGCGGAGCTACTGTTTGCTTATAAAACTCTTCAGAAAAACCTGAACTCGGCCCCGCCCACTCCTTTTTTGCATGTCACTGACTTTGATTTTTTCAATTCTTATATTTTGCAATTTTTCGGTTATTTATTTTCGTTATTTTTTCACTTACACGATTTTTCAGTGTTTCGATTTTATTTGTCTTTTTATTTTAATTTTCTTAGTTTCTCGTTTCTTCCATTTTTCGATTTGAAATTTTTAATTTCTTTTGTTTTTCATTTTTAAAAGATGCGAGTCTTCATTTTTAAAATTTTCAGTTTCTCGAGTTTTCAATTTTTAATTTCTCACTTTTTGGATTTTTCAATTTTTTGATCTGCAATTTTTAATTTTTTTTTTTTCTTAGTACTTGCAAAGATAAGACTGATTTTGGCAAATCACATACCCTCTAAGATCACAGAGGGTGGGTGGGCGGGCCTAGTACATGCTAAGAGAAAGGTAATTTTGGCAAATCACATACCCTCTAAGAAGAGAGAGGGTGGGTGGGCGGGGTTAGTACTTGCCAAGATAAGATTGAATAATGTGAGTAGTCACTGGAATGGATTTTATTTTTTTGTTTTTTCGATTTTAATTTTCTTAGTTTCTCGTTTCTTCCATTTTTCGATTTGAAATTTTGTCATTTTTTTTTTGTTTTTTTATTTTTACGATATGCGACTCGTCGAGTTTTCATTTTTAATTTATTTAGTTTTCGATTTTCCAATTTTTGGATGTTTCAGTTTTCAGATTTTGCAATTTTTCTATTTGCAATTTCTCGAGATTTCAATTTTTAATGTCTCAGTGTTTGGATTTTTCAATTTTTCGATTTGCAGTGTTCCAATTTTTATTTTTTTTGTTAGTACTCGCTAAGATAAGACTGATTTTAGCAAATCACATATCCTCTGAGAAGATAGAGGGTGGGTGGGCGGGCCGAGTACTTGCTAAGATAGAACTAATTTTGGCAATTCACATACCTTCTAAGAAAATAGAGGACGGATTTTCAGTTTTTAACGATGCATTCAATTTTTCGATTTTTATTTATTTTTATTATAAAATCGACAGAAATATTGAAAAAATAAAGGAATTGTAAAAAGGCCATATTGTGAAATGAAATCGAGAAAATGAAAATCAAAAAATCGAAAAATTAAAAACGAGAAACAGAAAAAAGGAAAAACGAAAAATTCTAACATCAAAAAATTGATCGAAGGTAAATAAATCCAGATTTTTCAAAAAAATATAAATAATAAATGAAATTTGATTTTGCGAATTTTATTTTTAACTCCAACCGGTTTTCCAGAATCGCTAATTGAAATATCGCATTTTTTTTAATTTTTAAAAAATTCGAATTTCACTGCGAATGTGTTGAAAATATTGTCCCGTGACCCCAAACACGCTATATTAAAGTAAAGTAAAAAATTGGTCGAAGGCTGAAGTATAATCCGACAAATCCAACCCTTTAAAAAAATTATAAAATATGATTTTACGATTTTTGTTTTGTGATAACCGCTGTAAAATAAAAACCAGAGGCATAAATAACACCCCTTGCCCTCCAGCACTAGAAAATAGACTTCTGAAGCTCAAATGTTTATTTATATTTATACATCGAAAATTGTCATGTGAAATTAGTTTCATTTGAATGAGTTTGTCTTCCCAAAACAGGACCTAAAATTATTAGTTAAACCACAATCGAACAAAACGTAATGAATTTTGTGTTTTGAAAGCAGTGGCTGGTGTAGTCTGGAAACTATGAAACCATAAAGTTTCTCGAAAACAAAGTACGTGTCGAAACCGACTTACATAAGTCGATCTACATTAATTTTGCCATCAATACTTGTTGTACTCGACTTCAATCTTACTTTGCTATAAATTAGTAGCCGTATAGTGTTTTTGTGAGTCACTCTATTGACGCTTGACTGACTTTACCAAATACAGTAAGTCATACTTGAAAATTTCTTGGCACACTTCTCGCTCAGTCGCACCAAAACACAATCAACACAAAATAAATACAACCAAATTTATTCAGCGAATCACGGTACTAAATTTTCCCACTCATCCTCACCATTGTCCCTAGAAATCAACTCATATTTTAATGTGTTCATTTAATGCACGACGCACTCGCATAAACAACAACACAGCTGGCCAAAGAAGTCAAGCGTCGACTATGTCAAGGTGTTGGAAAGACACTTTAATAGCATCACTAATAAAGTCGTTGGTAAACTTTCTGCTTAAACAAAAACCCAAACAACGTTAACAATGGGTGATTATGTGCGGAGTTCGTTAATTTGGTGCTCGTGTGGGCTGAGATCGTGGTCAAAATGGCCGGCGGTTTGATTAGGTGTAGGAGGTGAAACGTCGTTTTAGTCAATGCCAGACGCATTTATAATTCTTCGAAGGAGTCGGAGCTTTTATTAAATTTATTGCTTTATTTCGTTTCGCCCTCAAAAAGTGGATTTCATTCCGGCGATGTACTTGCTGAACAACGAAATTGACAATTTCGTGACGTCAAACTTTTTTTCGAAACTTTGTTTATGTAAGGGATGGTTGCCTCACGTGGACATTTCTTGCACTTGATCGACGACCACGTGTCTGCGAAACGTGTACAATTCTTGGAAGAGGGAGAATGGCAGCCTCTGTTGTTATGGAAACGCGCCGGATAATCGATTACTCCCATCCCATTCGGATGTTGGGGTTTTCCCTGGCGTCATCTAAAGTAATGGATTGATAACTTTTTGCTTCCGCGTGTCCAACGCCCCTAATTTTTCCATAAAAACGTTTTTTCTCCATATTATATATATTTAAACATACAGGGACTCTAGTTCCGCACGTGTAATTATTATATGTACATCGCTAAGACACTAGTTAAAATAAAAAAAAAATGAGGCGGTGCCGTGTCTCTACATTTCCCGAGCACGAATTCAGCAACCATCTAAAGCATGCAAATTATTCCCGCTCTGCGGAATGCGTTACGGTCGTTTTTAAAGTGCCATCACATATTCTCTTGAGAGTTCAAATCAATAAAAACTGAGGTCTGTCGACATAATTGTCGTACGAAAATGATATTCCGGGCTAATTTGTTTCTAGAAACGTACGTTACACTTTCTTATGTTTTCATAAAACCCGGTGAGTCATGCTTAATCGAGGTTGCACGACCAGTCTCAAACAATATTTGACTAATATTTCTAACGATAATCCGTAGTTGCAATTTCTAATCCATTATCGATTTATTACGCCAGACGTGTGTAATTGCGGCTTTAGTTTAGTATGCGTCGTGTTTCGGCATGTTGTCCCGTCTCCTGTTTCCGTCGGTCGGTCGTTGCCTGTCTGTCTCCTGGACTTTTTATTTTGTGCCAGAATTTATTTGTGCAGATTGATGACGTTTTTTCAAAATTGTGCTAAGCAGTTTCGTTTAATTCCAATCTATCAAGTTTATCGAAGTTATTATTTACATCTCAATACTGTTCAGGTTTCACCAATGATGTGATGAGATCATTTCAAAACTGTACTTGTGATTTATTTTTAATGTATAATTAATATTTTTTAAATTTGCTTATAGAGGATCTCTCAGAAAAATTAATGACTGAGTTGTTAAAAAATAAAAATGGAAATATGCACTTTTTAAATTTATCAAGTTTTTACAAGTTTAATAAGGGCGAAATTAATCTTAACCTGGCAAGTGCTAGCACCGCCCACCCGCCCCTATTTCCTCAGAATTTATGTTATTTGCCAAATTAAATCTTAGCAAGTACTACCCTCTGAGAAAATAGGAGGCGGGTGGGCGGGGCTAGTACTTGCTCAGATAAGACTGAGTTTGGAAAACCTAAACTCAGCTCCGCCCACTTCTTGTCTCCATTTTACTGACTTATTTTATTTACTGTAAAATGTGAATTGAATTCTATTTTAACAAGCTGTAGAATCTAAGATTTAAAACATTCAGTATTATTGGCTCTGAAGAAATAATTTCACGAGTTTCCAATTTTTAATTATCAGTTTTTCGATTTTCTAATTTTAAAATTAAAAAATCGAAAGAAATATTGAAAAAATAAGGGAATTGTAAACAGGAAAAATTGTGATATGAAATCGAAAAAATGAAAATAAAAAATTCGAGATATTCCATTTCCATGTTTTGGAGTCCCCTCGATTTTTCGATATCTCGGTTTTTCTTTCTCAATTTTGGGATTTTTCAGTTCGATTAATTAGTTTTTGGAGCACGAATTGTGGGACTTTTTAATTATTATGATTCTTCAATTTTTTGTCATGTCAAGTTCTCCGATTTGTCCTTTTTTGATTTTTCAGTTTTTGATGTTTCATTTTTTGGTTCCCTAAATCAGATTTTTCGATTTCTCGATTTCTTTTGATTTTTCGGTTTTTCGTCATTTCCATTTTTTGGTTTTTAAATTTTTCAGTTATCCAGATTTCGATGTTTCGATTTTTAGATTTCTCGATTTTTTAATTTTTGACTTAAAAACTAAAAAGAAGGAAAAACTGAAAATCGGAAAGTAAAAAAATTGAAAATTCGAACATCGAAAAATCGAGAAGCGAAGAAATTGAAGAGTCTTAAGAACTGAAGAATGGAAAAATTGAAAAATCGAGAATGTGACAATTCGAATGTTTGAAAAACTGTATGTCGAAAAATCGAAAAGGAAATAAATTGAAAATCCGAGTATTTAAAATCGAAAATTAAACAAATCAGGTCAGGTCAAGTCGAAATTAAAAAAAATCGAAGATGGAAAGACCGAAAATTCGATAAATGAAAAAATCCAAAAATTCGGAATTTCGAAAATTGAAAATTGCAATATCGAAAAGTCGAAGAATCAAAATAACGAGAAATCGAGAAACCGAAAATTTTTCCACTTTTCCATTTCTGACTTTTCCAACTTCTCGATTTTTTGATATTTTGATTTTTCCATTCTTCGATTTCTCGATTTTTCGATTTCCATATTTTCGATTCTTCCTGGATTTTCAATTTCTCGATTTTGGAAATTTCGTTTTGCTTTTTCAATTTTTCGATTAATCCATTGAACAATTTTTGGAAATCGAATTTTAGGATTTTTTAATTATTATGATTCTTCAATTTTTTGTTACGTTAATTTCTTTGGTTTCTCGTTTTTTGATTTTTCGGTTTTTGATGATTCAGTTTTTTGGTTTCCAATTTATCAATTTCTCGTATTTTGATTTTTCGGTTTTTGGATGTTTCCAATTTTGGGTTGTTAAATTCTTCAATTTTTCAGTTTTATCGTTTTTCAATTTTAGAATTATCCAGATTTCGACGTTTCGATTTTTAAATTTCTCGATTTTTCAGTTTTTCGACTTAAAAACTAAACGAAAAAACTGAAAATCGAAAAGTAAAAAAATTGAAAATTCGAACATCGAAAAATCGAAAAACAAATAAATTGAAAAGTCTAAGAACTGAAGAATAGAAAAATTGAAAATTCGAGAATGTGAAATTCGAAACGTTGAAAAATCGAAAAGGAAATATTGAAAATTCGAATATTGAAAAAAAAATCGAATTAGGTCTCAAGTCGGGTCAGGTCGAAATTAAAAAAAATCGAATATCGAAAGACCGAAAATTCGATAAATGGAAAAATCGAAAATTCGAAATTTTAAAAATTTCTCGATTACTCCTATTTTATTTTTCGATTTCTCTATTTTCCGATATTTCAGTTTTACGATTTTTCAATTTTTCGATTGTTTAATATTCCGCTTTTTGGTGTTTCTAAATTTTCTATTTTTCTGTCAACCAATTTTTCGATTTTTTGATTTTTCGGCTTTTCGATTCCTCGATTTTTTAATTTTTCTCTATCTCAGTCTTTCGGTGCTCTACTTTTGAGATTTTTCAGTTTTCCATTCTTCAAAATTTCTTCGATTTTAAAATTTTTCGGTATTTGAATTTTCTAAATTTTCGATTTTTTGATCAATTGATTTTTCGACTTTCATTTCTGACTTTTTCGACTTCTGGACCTTTTGAATAGTACATTTTTGATTTTTGGATATTTTGATTTTCCCATTTCTCCATTTTTCGATGTTTCAGCGTTTCGGCTTTTCAATTTCGCGATTTCTCGATTTTTCCATTTTCACATTTTCGATTCTTCCTCGATTTTCGATTTCTCGATTTTGCAATTTTCGATATCTCAGATTTTTTGAGATCGAATTTTCGGATTTTTTAATGGTTCTTCAATTTTTTGTTATGTTAATTAATTTTTTGGTTTCAGATTTTTGTAATTCTTGATTTTTCAATTTTTTGACTTAAAATCTAAAGAACGGAAATACTGAAAATCGAAAAGTAAAAAAATTGAAAATTCGAATATCGAAAAATCGAAAAGCAAAAAAATTTAAAAATCCAAGAACTGAAGAATGGAAAAATTGAAAAACCGAAATTGTGAAAATTCGGAAGTTTGAAAAATTGACGAATCGAAAAACTGAAAGTTGAAAAATCGAAAAGCAGATTAATTGAAAATTTGAATATTGAAAAATCGAAAATTCAACGAATCAGGTCTCAAATCAGGTCAGGTTGAAATAAAAAAAAATCGAATATCGAAAGACCGAAAATTCGATAAATGGAAAATCGAAAATTCGAAATTTTGATAATTTCTCGATTACTCCTATTTTATTTTTCGATTCCTCTATTTTCCGATATTTCAGTTTTACGATTTTTCAATTTTTCGATTGTTTAATATTCCACTGTTTGGGGTTTCTAAATTTTCTTTTTTTCTATCAATCGATTTTTCGATTTTTTTATTTTTCGTCTTTTCGATTTCACGATTTTTTAACTTTCCCCTATCTCAGTTTTTCAATGTTCCAGTTTTGAGGTTTTTCAATTTTCTATTCTTCAATTTTAAAATTTTTCGACATTCGAGTTTTAGGATTTTTTAACTTTCGAATCTTCAATTTTTGGATTTTTAAATTTTGCGATTTTTGAATATTCCAGTTTTTGGTGTTTTTTAAATTTTGGATTTTTTGATCATTTGATTTGTCGATTTTGTGGTTTTGCGACTTTTTCATTTCTGACTTTTCCGACTTCTCGACTTTTCAATTTCTCAATTTTGCAATTTTTCGATGTCTCAGTTTTTCTTTTGCAATTTTGAGATTTTCCAATTTTGATCAATCTTTGGGGATCGAATTTTGGGATTTTTCAATTATTATGATTCTTAAATTTTTTGTTATGTTAATTTCTTCGATTTCCCGATTTCTCGTTTTTTGATATTTTGGTTTTTGATGTTTCAATTTTTTGGTTTCTGAAACTTCAGATTTTTCGATTTCTCGTATTTCGATTTGTCAGTTTTTCGATGTTTCCATTTTTTGGTCTTTAAATTCTTCAATTTTTCAGAAATCGAGAAGTCGAAACAATTAAAATTTAAAAAAACGAATTGAATAATGGAAAATTTGAAGAATCAAAGAACTGAAAATTCGAAACATTAAAAATTCCAAAAAAGTCGAATTCGACATATGTTTCCAACTTTTGATACTTGAATTTTCAGTGTTTTTGCTTTTCGATTTTTCCGAGTTTTTCATTTACTTAATAGAGATAAAAAACAAAAATCTCAAAATTAAATTTCATTCTTTTTCAACGGAGCGGAATTCATTAGGTTATTCATTTACTTCAAGGACGAGGGAAGTTCTGTCGAAATAACTTTCGACCAGTTTTTTCAAGCTTCGTTATCGGGTAACAAAAAATTGTTTAGACCAACTTTTAACCATTGCGTTTTTAGATTTCTCTAAACGTATAAGCACGGATAAAAAACGTAAACATGAATAAAGTAATGTAAAAACGAAATCCGAAAACGTGGTGCCTACGCCCCCAGCAACCACTTTGCCAAGAAAACCATGCGTAAACAGTGTTGTTTATTGATCAGTTACCTCTTCAAAACCAAGTATTTATGTAGAAGAAGCAAACCAGTAATTATAACATTAACTAACTTGGTAATGGGCGTGCTCACTAATCTAACGTAAACAAATAACCATCAGTCTCGGTGATGAAACATAGACTTAACATTTGCTAACCCGGCCCTAAAGAACTCGGTGTAAGTGCCTTTTTCATGTCCACTCCGCAATTTAATCCAGTGTGTTAACAATGCTGCTTGTGATCCACCGCAAAGGACCCTTACCGAAGGGAAAAGCCCGTTACACCGGAGTCATTCTCGACAATTATCGCCATGTCTTCAAAGGTACGAATGCATGTAAAACACCACTCGATGATTGTAAGAGGAAGCAATTTCACAGACCGATCACCCTTTCTTGTTCGGATTAAATGAGCCGACTTAAGAGGTCGTGGGCCGAGCTGGAAGCCCGTAATCGTGTGCTTAATACGCTAGAATTAGCCGTGTTTTATCTGTGAGTGGAACGAATACGGTTTACCGGTGGAAAAACATGATCTAAATTTTGTTCTTATCACTGAGCTATGCGACTTTTTACGACCAGATTGTTTGCCTTCAAGTGGGTCGTGGGTCGTCATAAAATTCCAAAAGTGAGATTTGTTTTACTTTGTTTATGTTCCGACGATCATGAAAATTAGAGGGGATCCGAACTGCCGAACCGATTACTTCTCCTGCAAAAGTAAGTAACGACAGGGGACATAGAGAAGTGTCATAGTTTAAATTAAATGACGGTTGAGGCCAATGTCGACTCTAGGCGTTCGGAAACGATTCTCAGTGTTTTCGAAATTTTAGTTTGGGGACTTTTCAGTTTACTATTTATTTTTCAATTTTTGGTTTTACAATTTCTCAATTTTTCAATTTCTCGGTTTTCAGTTTTTCTCTTCAATTTTACGATTTTTAAATATTTCGATTTTTCAATTTTTGACTTTTATAAACTCTTTACTTGTCGATTTTTCAGGGTTTTTTTTTCAATTTTTCGATTTTTTTTAGGTTTCGATATTTCGGTTTTGGGATTTTTCAGTTTTTCGATCGTCAGTTTTTCTTTAATTTTTTAGTTTTTCGATATTTCTGTTCTTCGACGTTTCCATTTTTGACTTCTGGATTTTTCAATGTGTCGACTTTTCACTTTTTCGATTTTAGATTTCTCAATTTTTTGGTATTTTAATTTTTCAATATTTAAAATTTTAGATTTTTCGATTTTTCATTTCAGCTCTTCCATATTTCAATTTTTCAAATGTTTCGATTTCTTAATCTTTCGATTTTTCGACTTCCCGGTTTTAGATTTTCTGTTTTTGAATTGTCGTTTTTTCAATTTTTCGATTTTTAAATTTTATATTTTTCAGTTTTTTGATATTTCAATTTTTCAATACATATTTAAAATTTTAGATTTTTCTTTCATTTTTCAGTTTTTCAATATGTATTTGAGTTTTGGGATTTTTCGATATTTTGATTCTTCGACTTTTCGATTTTTGGCTTTTGGAGTTTTCGATATGTCGACTTTTTACTTTTTCGATTTTTAAATTTTAGATTTCTCAATTTTTTGGTATTTTAATTTTTCAATATTTAAAATTTTAGATTTTTCGATTTCTCGATTTTTCATTTCAGTTCTTCGATATTTCAGTTTTTCAAGTATTCGAATTTTTCAAATCTTTCGATTTCTTAATCAATCGATTTTTCGACTTCCCGGTTTTAGATTTTCTGTTTTTTAATTGTCGTTTTTTCAATTTTTCAAATTTGACCTTTATAAGCTGTCAATTTTTCGATTTTTCAATTAATCCATGTTTTGATTTTCCCATTTCTTGACTTTCGAGTTCCTCAGAGTCAGTTTTTCTTTCATTTTTCAGTTTTTCAATATTTCAGTTTTGGCATTTCTCAATATTTTGATTCTTCGACTTTTCGATTTTTGGCTTCTGGAGTTTTCGATGTGTCGATTTTTTTACTTTTTCGATTTTTCAATTTTTCGATTGCTTAATCTTTCGATTTTCTGACTTCAGGGTTTTAGATTTTCTGTTTTCAATTGTCGTTTTAAATTTTTCGATTTTTCATTGTTTTGATTTCGCGATTTAGTTTCCCATTTTTATTTTTTCTTTAATTTTTCAGTTTTTCAATATTTCAGTTTTGGGATTTTTCAATATTTCGATTCTTAGATTCTTCGATTTTTGACTCTTGGATTTTACAATTTCTCAATTTTTCAATTTCTCGGTTTTCAGTTTTTCTCTTCAATTTTACGATTTTTAAATATTTCGATTTTTCAATTTTCGGCTTTTATAAACGCTTTGTTTGTCGATTTTTCAATTAATTGATTTTTCAGGTTTTTTGGTTTTTCAGTTTTTCAATTTTTTCAGGTTTCGATTTTTCAACTTTTTTGATTTTTCGATTTCTCAGTTTTTCAATTTTTTAATTTCTCAGTTTTTGGACATTTCAGTTTTGGGATTTTTCAGTTTACTTATTATTCAATTTTTCGATCTTGCGATTTTGCAGGTTTTTGATTTTTCAATTTTTCGATTTTTTTAAGGTTTCGATATTTCGACTTAACTTTTTGGATTTTTCGATTTCTCAATTTTTCGATTCTATGGATTCTTAATTCTTGAATTTTTCAGTTGTTCGATTCGTCAGTTTTTCTTTCATTTTTCAGTATTTCGATATTTCAGTTTTGGGATTTTTCAATATTTCTGTTCTTCGACTTTTCCATTTTTGATTTCTGGATTTTTCGATGTGTCGACTTTTTACTTTTTCGATTTTTAAATCTTAGATTTCTCAATTTTTTGGTATTTTAATTGTTCAATAAATATTCATTATTTAAAATTTTAGATTTTTCGAGTTCTAGATTTTTCATTTTTCATGATATTTCCGTTTTTCTTGTTTTCGAATCGATTTATTTTTCGACTTCCCGGTTTTAGATTTTCTGTTTTTCAATTGTCGTTTTTTCAAATTTTCGATTTTTCAAGTTTTCTAATTTGCCATTTATAACTGTGAATTTTTCGATTTTTCAGTTAATCCATGTTTTGATTTTCCTATTTCTTGACATTCGAGGGTTTCGATATTCCTGTTCTTCAATTCTTTAATTTTTCGATTTTTCAGGTTTTTGATTTTTTATTTTTTTAAGGTTTCAATTTTTCGACTTCACTTTTTGGATTTTTCGATTGCTCATTTTTTTGACTTTTTAGGTTCTCAGTTTTTGGATATTTCAGTTTTCGGATTTTTCAGGTTTTCCATTTTTCAGTTTTTTTTTTCATTTTTCAATTTTGGGATTTTTCAATATCTTGATTCTTCAACTTTTCGATTTTTGGCTTCTGGAGTTTTCGATGTCGATTTTTTTACTTTTTCAATTTTTGAATTTTTCGATTGCTTAATCTTTCGATTTTTCGACTTCCCGGTTTTAGATTTTCTGTTTTCAATTGTCGTTTTAAATTTTTCGATTTTTCAATGTTTTGATTTCTTAATCAATCGATTTTTCGACTTCCCGGTTTTAGATTTTCTGTTTTTCAATTGTCGTTTTTTCAAATTTTCGATTTTTCAATTTTTCAAATTTTACTTTTATAAACTGTTAATTTTTCGTTTCTTCAATTAATCCATGTTTTGATTTTTCCATTTCTTGACTTTTGGGGTTTCGACATTCCTGTTCTTCAATTCTTTAATTTTTCCATTTTTCAGGTTTTTGATTTTTTATTTTTTAATTTTGAAGGTTTCAATTCTTTGGCTTCACTTTTTGGATTTTTCTATTACTCAATTTTTCGAATTTTTAGGTTCTCAGTTTTTGGATATTTCAGTTTTCGGATTTTTCAGGTTTTCCATTTTTCAGTTTTTCTTTCATTTTTCAGTTTTTCGATATTTCAGTTTAGAGATTTTTCAATATTTTGATTCTTCGACTTTCCAATTTTTGGCTTCTGGAGTTTTCGATGTGTCTTTTTTTTTACTTTTTCGAAATTTGAATTTTTCGATTGCTTAATCTTTGAATTTTTCGACTTCCCAGTTTTAGATTTTCTATTTTCCATTGGCGTTTTAAATTTTTCGATATTTCAATATTTTGATTTCCCGATTTAGTTTCCCATTTTTAGTTTTTCTTTAATTTTTCAGGTTTTCAATATTTCAGTTTTGGGATTTTTCAATATTTCGATTCTTCGATTTTTCGATTTTTGACTCCTGGATTTTTCGATGTGTCGATTTTTTAGTTTTTTGATTTTTAAATTTTAGATTTTTTACTTTTTAGAATTTTAGATTTTTCGACTTCCGGGTTTTTCAAATTTTCGATTTTTCAATTTTTCAAATTTGACATTTATGAACTGTCAATTTTTCGATTTTTCAATTAATCCATGTTTTCCCATTTTTTTACTTTCGAGGATTTCGATATTCGTGTTCTTCAATTCTTTAATTTTTCGATTTTTCAGGTTTTTGATTTTTTATTTTTTAATTTTTTAAGGTTTCAATTTTTCGACTTTACTTTTGGATTTTTCAATTGCTCAGTTTTTCGACTTTTTAGGTTCTCAGTTTTTGGATATTTCAGTTTTCGGATTTTTCAGGTTTTCCATTTTTCAGTTTTGGGACTTTTCAATATTTCGATTCTTCGACTTCCCGGTTTTAGATTTTCTGTTTTCAGTTGTCGTTTTAAATTTTTCGATTTTTCAATGTTTTGATTTCCCGATTTAGTTTCCCATTTTTAGTTTTTCTTTAATTTTTCAGTTTTTCAATATTTCAGTTTTAGGATTTTTCCGATTCGATTTTTCGATTTTTGACTCCTGGATTCTTCAATGTGTCGATTTTTCAATTTTTTGGTTTTTAAATTTTCTATTTTTTAATTTTTAAAATTTTAGATTTTTCGATTTCTCGATTTTTCATTTCAGTTCTTCGATATTTCAATTTTTCAAGTTTTCGAATTTTTTAAATGTTTCGATTTCTTTATCTTTTGATTTTTCGACTTCCCGGTTTTAGATTTTCTGTTTTTCAATTGACATTTTGTCAAATTTTCGATTTTTCAATTAATCGGTGTTTTGATTTCCCATTTTTTGACCTTCGAGTGTTTCGATTTTCCTGTTCTTCAATTCTTAAATTTTTTGATTTTTCAGGTTTTTGATTTTTCAATTTTTCGATATTTTTAAGGTTACTATTTTTGACTTCACTTTTTTGATTTTTCGATTTTTCAGTTTTTAGATATTTCAGTTTTAGAATTTTTCAATATTTCAAATCTTCGGCTTTTCTATTTTTGACTTCTGGATTTTTCGATGTGTCTACCTTTTTACTTTTTCGATTTTTCAATTTTTGGATTTTTATATTCTAAATGTTTCAATGTTTTGATATTTTAATTTTTCAATATTTCTTAATCTTTCGATTTTTTGACTTCCTGGTTTTAGATGTTCAGTTTTTGAATTTTTCGATTTGTTAATTTTTCATTCCCGATTTATCGAGATCTGATTGTTCAGGTTTTCGATTTATCATTTTTTCAATTTTTTATTGTGGCCTATTTCGGTTTCTCAGTTTTTCCATTTTTCCATTTTTTCGTTTTTTGATTTTTCCGCTTTTCCAATTTTTCGACTTTTAACTTTTTGTTTGTCGATTTCTCTATTTCTCGATTTTTCGACTTCATCACTTTTCGATTTCTCGTTCTTTGGATCTTTCAATCTCTCAATTTTTCAATTTTTTAAATTATTAAGTTTTTTGATTTCACGATTTATCGAGATTTGGATTTTTCGATATTTTAATTGTTCTTTTTTTTTTCTCACTGTTAATATCATACAGTGTATCGAAAACAACCACAAAAATTGTCACTAAAAACATAAAAAAAAATTCATACAAAATATAACACAGTGTTTCCAAAACGTTTTCCCGAAAAAAGTCCATTGGGTTATTACGGTTTCAACAATATTCTTAGTTTAAGACGTTTTGCTAGTATAAAACACAAATAAAGAAAAGGGTGGTTTTGCAAAATCAGCCTGTATGTCGCATCTATATTAATCTAGTAACGGTACAAAAGTTTTTTTTATCAAGTTACGTGGAAACGAGTTATGAAAAATATTTTTTATTATTATATGTGTGCCTCTGCTATATATCATTCAGTTTTGACAGCTTTACTCGCTTTTTAGGACTAATAAATCATTTTTGGCGTTATGTACAATGTACACACTAGTTCCAAATATGAGACATAATGCAGCGGTACAAGGTTGACGAGACTGTAATTATTTGAAAGAGATTTGTTGAATTTTGTTAAAAATCTAAAAATATTACTTCTGTCAAGTATTTGCCAATACCTTTATGCTAATGCAACGACGCCTTTAAAACTTACAATTGCCACTTTAAATTTCCGCGACTATAGTTACGTAGCTAATACTTCTGACCCAAACGCGCTTTGTTCTCGAACCGCAGGAGTTCAGGGGGTTATGGGATTACTCTGAAAGCCATTGAATAAATTCGGAGGAGGGTAGAAACATCATTTAGTGTTATAAATTTAAATCTTGCGGAAAGCAAATCCTCTTAGACTCAAAGAGTAAATAAAGTGGCTTTTTCCAAGAAGAAGCTATCAAGCTCAGCTTTACTTGTACAATTTCCACCACCAACAAGAGAAACTCCAAAATATCGTTCCCTTTATTTGTTGACATTATGCGCATAAATTGCTGATTAGATTTCATCAAGCCTCATTATCTGTCTATTTTTGTCGCGCGATAACTTATCTACCATAATAGTACAAACAAGAAAGGCGGAAGCAGGTAAAATTAGCTAAAAACAAATTAATTCGACACGTTCTTTCTATCTATGCCACCGGAATTCATGCATTAAAACGGTTTCTTTGAACAAAACTGAAAGTTGCGTATCAAAAAAAATATATCCTTTTTATTTTATTATTTATTCGAGTAGTGTTTCCGGCCCTGTAATAGATATTGTAAACATAAACTGTATGGTGTCTACACGTGGTAAAATTAGCGTAAGAAATGCAGCGAATTCGGTGAAATCTCGACTCGCGTTTACGCGATTTGCACTATTAACGACCATTAATCTTGTGTATGTAGACACCGCGTTACGTTATGTTCCGCAAGTTAATCAAGTATCACGTGTCACTGGTAGTTTCTAAGAAAAAGTGCATTTTGAGCATTTTCTAGAGAAAGGTGGTAAAACTTTCCTGTGTGAAATGCAACGTAAGCTTCCTATATGGAAAATGATATGTATGTGTGTTCATGAACGAAAGTTACATAGACGCTAAAAATAGCAAAAATTTTTAGCATTTTCCAAGAACCCGTAAACTCTGATATAACGAAAGCGCGCTTTGGATTAAAGCAACAAATTCGTATTTTTAGCAAATTTATACCTCGCTTGATGGACTGCATACCAGCCCACATGTCGTGGTAAAGACATTCAACCTCGTCTCACAGACTAATTAGCAAATTATAGCAGCCTGTAATCAGCAGTCGTAATTATAAACCCACACGTTACTAAACCGTAAAAACCCCTTTCGCACAAAAAATCGCATTTCTCCACAATTCCACTTGTTGCGCGTCTTAATGGAGCTAATGATTTATTAAAGCCTGCGGACAAATCGTGTATGGATATATGGTTAATTTATATACGCGGTAATAACCATAAATTGGTTATAAGAACACAATTTGTCCAACAAGTCGTTGCTATAAATTCCGAGGGCCGCCACGGCGTCTCCACGTTTGATTTTCTTCAAGAGACTTCATTATAGGTTGATTGCGGCGATTAAGATTATGCGTGGAACTAATCTGGTTTATTTGTTGGTTTTACACCAAAAACGATGAGTTGTGTTTGCACGAAATTAAAAACTTGATTAAAATTTTCGGGTGTTCAGATTTATAACACTATAGTCTGGGAAATTTAAAGTGACTGCAAGCGTCATAAATCCCCAATGCATAAAAGTGCACTTCCAAACGTGGAAATGGGTCAAACTGTGTTTGTTTTTCATCACTTTGTTGCAAGACGCTAATGAATATTTAGTAGAATTACGGAATAATTACGGAATTAAGAAATTAAAGCTCTTACCTAATCGGCGTAACTGTTCATTACTTACACGGAAATCACAATGTAGAGGTGGATTTTTGTTAAGCGGAATTTACAAAAGCAGCGATTTTTAGAAATTTTGTTGTTACAGGTAAAACAATGAACGAGGTGGGGAGTCTGGGTGTTCGAGGAATAGCTGTCAGCCCAGACTCTGACTGCAACAGCAACCACCATGGCTCAGCGAGTTATCTCAGCAACACGTCTTCCCAAGATATTGATTTTATTCAGGATAATTCGGACTACCAATGGTTTTTGGACTACGGGTAAGTTATACAAACTGGACACTGTATACCAAAATTTTTGTTCGTTTTTGTTTGATTGTCACACTAAAATCATGTATTTTTCTTTCGTCTTGATGCTTCTGTGATGATTTACAACCTTTACTTGCTGAAGTCGCTTCTCCCAAAGGATTAAGGTCGATTTATAAACTTGAAGGAAAATCCCCCGAAGTAGGGGGGACACTTTTCTGGTTGACAACACTAATTCCAGGAAAATTAAATTTTGATAGATGATAATTCACAATAAGCAACTTTAAAATGCTAAATTTGTTTGCAAAAATACGCTCCGGCCCTCAGTCTTCTCTTTTGCTTTTCTTTTTAATTAATACATTTATTAGTATCCTTTGTATAATACGATTTTTTAAGAACATATTTCACTTGGTAATTTTTCGTAGAAAAATAAGGATTCTACAATTAAGCTCCGCCCCTCGGCTTGCGACGAATAAAAAAAATCATCAGAAATGAGATAGGGTGGGTGGGCGGGGCTTATATTTTGGTTTTTTTCTTAATATACATAGCCATCTTTACACAACAAGCACCTTAGAACATGGTTAAAATGCTACATTTTTTCAAGGAAATTTGGATTTTGTAATTATGGGGCGGAGCCTAATTGCAAAAGCGATATTTCCTTACACAAATTTTCCATTTTGAATATGTTTTAAATTTCATGTTATGAAAAGAAGTCTACATATCTTAAAACAAAAAGGTAAAATATAAGCCCGCCCACCCGCCCTGTCTCAATTGTGATGATTTTTTTTTATTGGCCGTGAACCAAATAGGCGGAGCTTAACTGCAAAATACTTATTTTATTACAAGAAATTAAAGACATGTTTTTTGAGTATAGTGTTCAAAGAATACTATTTATATTAAGATTTTTCAATTTTTTACTTTTATAAACTCTTTATTTGTCGATTTTTCAATTAATTCATTTTTCAGGTTTTTTGGTTTTTCAATTTCTCTATTTTTTCAGGTTTCGACATTTCGATTTCACTTTTTTGATTTTTCGATTCTTTAGATTCTCAGGTTTTGGATATTTCAGTTTTGGGATTTTTCAGTTTTTCAATTCATCAAATTTTCTTTCATTTTTCAGTTTTTCGATTTTTAAATTTCAGATTTTTCAGTTTTTTGATATTTTAATTTTTCTATATTTAAAATTTTAGATTTTTCGATTTATCGATTTTTCATTTCAGTTGTTCGATATTTCAGTTTTTCAAGTTTTCGAATTTTTCAAATGTTTTGATTTCTTAATCAATTGATTTTTCGACTTCCCGGTTTTAGATTTTCTGTTTTTCAATTGTTTTTTTTTTATTTTTTGTTTTTTAATTTTTTAAGGTTTCAATTTTCCGACTCCACTTTATTTTTCTATTGCTCAATTTTTCGACTTTTTAGGTTCTCAGTTTTTGGATATTTCAGTTTTCGGATTTTTCAGGTTTTCCATTTTTCAGTTTTTTTTTTTCATTTTTCAATTTTTCGATATTTTAGTTTTGGGATTTTTCAATATTTTGATTCTTCGACTGATCGATTTTTGGCTTCTGGAGCTTTCGATGTGTCAATTTTTTTACTTTTTCGATTTTTGAATTTTTCGATTTTTCGACTTACCGGTTTTAGATTTTCTGTTTCAAATTTTTCGATTTTTCAATGTTTTGATTTCCCGATTTAGTTTCCCATTTTTAGTTTTTCCTTAATTTTTCAGTTTTTCAATATTTCAGTTTTGGAATTTTTCGATGTGTCGATTTTTCAATTTTCCGATTTTTAAATTTTAGATTTTTTAATTTTTAAAATTTTAGATTTTTCGATTTCTCGATTTTTCATTTCAGTTCTTCGATATTTGAATTTTTCAAGTTTTCGAATTTTTCAAATTCTTGACCTTCGAGTGTTTCGATTTTCCTGTTTTTGATTTTTCAATTTTTCGATTTTTCAGTTTTTCGACTTCACTTTTTTGATTTTTCGATTTTTCAGTTTTAGGATTTTTCAATATTTCAATTCCTCGGCTTTTCTATTTTTGACTTCTGGGTTTTTCGATGTGTCTACCTTTTTACTTTTTCGATTTTTCAATTTTAGGATTTTTAAATTGTAGATTTTTCAATCTTTTGATATTTTAATTTTTCAATATTTCTTAATCTTTCTATTTTTCGACTTCCTGCTTTTAGATGTTGTGTTTTTCAATTTTTCGATTTGTTAATTTATCATTCCCGATTTATCAACATTTGATTGTTCAAGTTTTCGATTTATCATTTTTTCAATTTTTTATTTTGGCCTATTTTTGGGTTTCTCAGTTTTTCCAATTTTTCGACTTTTAACTTTTTGTTTGTCGATTTCTCTATTTTTCGTTTTTGGCCAATTCTGTTTCTCAATTGTTCGACTTTTCGACTCCACGGGGGCGGACGGGACGAGTGGGCAGGGGTTATACTTTGGGTTTTTTATTTTCTAAATATACGTAGCCATTCTTTTCACAACAAGAAACTTAGAACCTGGTTAAAATCGTACATTTTTATTATGAGGCGGAGCCTAATTTTATGATTATGAGGTGGAGCCTAGTTGCAAAAGCGATATTTCCTTATACAAATTTTCCATTTTGAATATGTTTTAAATTTCATGTTGTGAAAAGAAGTCTAGATATCTTAAAACAAAAAGGTAAAATATAAACCCGCCCACCCGCCCTGTCTCAATTGTGATGACTTTTTTATTCGCCGTGAACCAAAGGGGCAGAGCTTAACTGCAAAATACTTATTTTATTACAAGAAATTAAAAACCTGTTTTTTTTTATTATTGAGTTCAAAGAATACTATGTATATTAAGAAAAAAGGCAAAATATAAACCCCGCCCACCCACCCCATCCCAATTGTGATGATTTTTTTTTAAACTTAAAACACGTTTAAAATAGTAAATTTTCAATTTTCGTAAGGATATATAGATTTTGAAATGAGGCTCCGCCCCTAGGTCTGCCAACGAATGAAAACTTAATTACGATTTGGATGACGGCACGTATAGGTTGGGCTTAATCTTTGGTTTTAATTTTTTCTTAATATATGTACATAGTATTTTTTGAATAACACGGTACTCAAAAATATGTCGTAATTTCTTATAGAAAAATAATAAGCATTTTGCAGTTAAATTCCGCTCTTTTGGCTCTCGACGATTAAAAAAAAATCATCACAATAGAGATAGGGTGGGTGGGTGGGCGGGGCTTACATTTTGCTCTTTCTCTTAATATATATGTGCTTTCAGAACAAGAAACTTAAAACATGTTTAAAATTGTAAATGCGTATAGGGAAATATCGATTTTGCAATTACGCTCCACCCCTCGGCCTGACAACGAATGAAAAATTCATCACGATTGAGATCGAGACGGATGGGTGGGGCTTCTTTTTGGTATTGTTTTTCATTAAAACATTTAGTTTTCTTTGTATAACACGATTACTTAAGAACATATTTCACATGGTAATTTCTTGTAGAAAAATAAGGATTCTACAATTAAGCTCCGCCCCTCGGCTTACGACGAATAAAAAAAATCATCAGAAATGAGATAGGGCGGGTGGGCGGGGTTACATTTTGTCTTGTTTTTCTTAATATGTGTAGACTTATTTCGACAACACGGAACTTAAAACATGTCTAAAATGATAAATTTTTGTAGTAATCAACTTAAATCCTCCACATCAAAGTTACTATCAACGGCAACTTGGCAACGGACAAATGTCAATTTTCAACGTCAACGACAATTTTATAAATCCCCATTAAATCTCACTTTAAAGATTCTGTGTTGACCAGTATCATCTAATTGTATTCATGATTCATAGAACCTCTATTATTTTCGGAGAGGACGTTAGGGCTGTAAATTATCATAACAGATTTGTTGTGCTCTTATTTCTTCATTATCTTATCATATTCTCAGTAGCTGTAATCATTGTGTTTACCAACAGTAAATAGTTTTCCCATTAGTGGGTTAAATATTCAATATAAGCTACTTATTTTCATGTTTTTAGCTATCGGGATGGAGGAACGAACCACCACACAAGTATACTATCACTACCCGAGTCCTACGAAGCCAATGACATGAACTACTATGACGCCTTGGCGAAGAATATGGACGCGAACTTGGCCGAAGCAGACATGGAGAGTTTCCGGACGGAAGACATCCACGCCTTGCTTACCAACCTACCACCGATGTGTACCGACCACCTAAGTCAAGATGTAAGTTGATTAATAATCACTTGCGAAAACAAAAAACCGGAGCGGACTTTAACAGACCCCTGTCTCACTCATGCAATTTATAGAATAACCGCCAAGGAGAGAGCTTTGCGAGTGTGTCCGGCTCCATGATGGCAAAATTCGACTTCGACAGTTCCATCAGCCCCCACAGCAGCTCCCACGGCGAAGACTCCGCCAACTCCACCTCCATGTCCATCTACAAATCCGAGCTGCTCTTCAGTCCAGTCAAGGAGACCCCCATGCCCGGAGCCAACTTCAGCGTGGACTCGCTCGACTGCGACATGATGCTGACCTGCCAGGCCAACAAGGACAACTACACCATAGCTTTCGAGGGCTCGGCGGTGTACTCCGAAGATAGCGATTACCACGAGACGGGTGATTATCAAAGTGAATCAACACGTTTATCTGGTAAACAAATGGTTCATTTTGTAGATAAAAGCGAGAACTCCGGCACGGGTAGCGCTCATTGGACGAACGACATCAAAAAGCAAACAAATAGTGCAAAGGTTATTGATGCATCGATGACGCAGTCGGACTCGGGGAGCTTCACCACTTGGAGTAAGTTGAAGAAGAGGAGTAGTGATAATCAGCTGAGGCGACACCCGTCGGGGAACAACAACAACTCAGGAGATGAAACTAGTCATTTGGGACTGAATGAGAATTCCGTCAAGAGCCAAAGCATGCCTAATTTGTACAAGCAGAAGCTGAAGACTCTCTTAGTCAGTAATTACCTCAGGAATCAAAACGTGGCTTCGGTGAGTACTTAGTCGGTGTTGGTGTTTGAGTTTGAGTTGAATTTGTTTTGTTTTGCAGACCAGTACGGTTAAAAGAAAACCAGTTAAAGTATTCGATATTCAGCACCAAAGCAGCAGCGGAAGCGGAGTGAGCGTGTCCGACATGGCGACTTCGGTGGACGGCAGCACAAGCGACAACACGGGCAACAAACACCACCCTAACTTCAGTCTGGTGAAACTCTTCATGAAGCAGAAGAGCATGAGCACGGAGGGGATGTCCACCACCATGGATCAACTGTCGTCGACGGAAAACTGGCCGGGGAGCCAATCGGACGAAAGCAACTGCTCGGAAGGCAAACCACCCGAAACTCTCAAGATGAGTGTAGATCAAAAAACCAACGAAAGCAGCGTGCGCACCTACGACTTAATCGCAGAAGAACCAGAAGAAGAGATGTCCCGAAGCGAATCAGTAGAACAATTGTCTGAAAGCATCTCCAAAATAGACTCAGTTGGTAATAGTTTCGAACGAACGTCCCCCGAAAGCCACTTTAACCTCAACAACAACAACAGCTACCTGACAGAAAGCCACAAGTGCGACCAAAAGCACAAGAAAGCGTTTGAGAACGAACTGATGAACCGAAGCATCCAGACTTCACAGTTCTCCGAAATAACGAGCTTGAAGAACGCGCATAAAACATCCGCAAACAACAAACAAGGGGTGAAAGTGGTAGAACCGTCGTTCCTCAACAAGTTGAAACAAGAAGGAGAGATGCAGAAGCCCGTCTATGTTCTGTACCCCAACTACGTTCTACCGAATTTGGACTTCCTGAACGAGAAACAAGAGGATATGGCCAATGTTCTACTCGTGCCGCAGGAAGCCCCGAATGTGAAGGCAGCCCTCAAGAAGCGACCTTTCAGTTGTAACGACGTGGAAATGCTAAAGAAGAAAGGTTTCAGTCACGTTAAAGACTGGGATTCGTTGAATTTTTTGCTACCACAGGAATATAAGCGGATTTTGGCTGACGTTCCAGAAATTTCTGAACACATTAAACCGTCGTTTGCGCACGCTGTGAAGACTAAAAGACGACCGTTTAGTTGCGAGTACGCGGCTAATAGTTCGTCCAGTTCGAGTACTGCTACTCAACCCAGTTCCGGTTATAGAGGGTCCTCCACCATCTTGAGTGACTCTCAAAACAGTCCGGCACCTGTTACCAACCTCAATCCGCTTTTTGTGTACAGATATGATAGTGTGACGAGTTCGGAAGCCAGTTTGCTCAACAGTGAAAGACAGAGGTCGATCACCACAGCCCCGCCGCTACCCACGAGGTGTGTAAGCCTCCAACAAGGAGACCACATACCTCCGAGACCCCCTCTCCCGAAAAGTATCCTGCGGAAGGAAAAAGGTGACAACAAACGCTACAGTTTGTATGAAACGAGCGAAGAAGACTTGACCGAAGATACTCTTTACAAACGCAAGTCGTTACAAGAGCCGTATTTCTTGCGAACGAAGCGGTTCAGCGAGACGGAGGACGAAGGAGTGGATGCAGGCACATCCAGTAGTAGCGTGGACGAACACCACGAGTCACTCCGCACCACGTCACCCAACCACCAAAAAACCGACTTCCTTCTCTCAAACATTAGTACCGACGAGCTGGTACAACTCGAGGAGTTTCTAAAACTGAGCGGAATCTCGACTTCGGATAACGAAGAAATGACCGAAGAGAATTTGATGCAGTTGCGGTCGTACGTCGGGAAATTCTTATCGTTGAAGATCAACCAAGAAGGAGCGGAACATTTCGGGGGGAAGAAGACAGTGAGTTTTGCAGAGAAGGTCAACGTTTTGCCGAAGTACCTCGAGACGAAGCAGTTCGTAGCGCCGAATAACTCGCCAAACGTGTCTGCTTTCGTCCACCACAAGAACTACTACGTAAGTAGGTTTAAGCTAAAAATTAGGTTATGTTTCGTGTTTGTTGTAGACTAAAACCCTCGTGGACATGCCAATCTGCGAAGAAAGCGAAGGTAGCCCGAACTATTGCAGCCCCCAAGCCACTCCAATTCATAAACAGAATTTGAACCTAGTGGAGAAGCGGTCTTTGGTGAACGCCGTGACCGACGCAGTCGAGCAACTCATTAACCATTTCTCTTCTGCGACTAATCAAGCCGACCTTAACGCGTTGGGAGACTCCAGTATGAACCCTTCGTGTGCGAAACTCGCTCTTTCCACGCTTTGTCCAGCGTTGTACGCGGTTTTGAGCGATGGCTTGAAACCCAGTCTCGAGAGTAGTTTCGGGGCTATCAACAACTCGGTGTGGCAAGTAGTAGAGGCTTCAGCACAACAAGGTCCACTCACCAAGGCCTTAAACGAGCTCGTCATGCGCATAAACAGCGAAGACGCAATAACAGAAGGTCTAGTCAAGTTCAACGCTTTCGTGTTCGGGTTGCTTAACGTCCGGTCGCTGGATGCCTGGATGAGCTACCTCAAAACCAGAGAGAGCATACTCAAGAAGCACTACTGCAAAGATTCCTTGTTAATAATGGCGCACACGGGAGGTCTAAACGTGAGGACGCTTCTGGATACCCTAATTTCGGCGTTGCAACCTCTAGCGCTTCTACCTTTCCAATTAGACCTGTTGTTTGAGTACCGGCAGCTGCATTTGAGTTTCAAGAGGATGGACTCATACCAACAACAACTCAGTCCGACGCACAAGGTAAGTTAGCTTGTCGCGCTTCTTGCGGTAATCGGTGACTTCCAGCACTCCGTCTCACCGAACTACAAGCAATGGAATTCCCCGAAACTGGGTCTTTCGGCGTGCAGCAACCGCTCGAATTCCGACAGCGAAGACATCTCTGCAATCACAGTCCAACACGTAGAGCCCGAATTAACCCTCCCCGATTTACTCAATTCTTCGAGCAAAAGCAAGAACCGGTCGGACAAAGAACGTCCGCGCTCGTGCGTCGAGTCGGGGATGCTATCCAAACCCAATTTCAAACTCGGGGATGTCACCACAGCCGCAAAGAAACGCTGGTCGGGGATTTCGGTCAATTCCAAACTCTATCTAGTGTATGACCGCCTAGCCAAAGAAGACGACGAAGAGTACACTGATAGTTTGGAGAACGGACCCCCGAAAGAAGACCATAGCAATTCCAATGAAAACGTCCCGTCCCTTCAAGAAGACGGTCCCGAGTCTCTTGATTCCAATCTGTCCGACGAAAAACCCTTGAATGGGAGAAGGTTCAAGAAGCTGCAACAAAAATGGGAGATGTTGAGTGGGCGCGAACCGAGCCAATCGCCGCCGTCGTCACCCACAAACGGTGCGAATAAGTCGAAAATCCCCAGACCCATTACCTCTCCTGTCAAACCGTCTGGTATCCCAGTTTTGATTTCGCCTTCCGGGAAACCAAGCGCGAAAGGTTTGAAGAAAAACGTAGCCAGAGGGACTGGGATTGCGAGACCGAGTACCGCGAAAGGGGCTACGACGAAGAAGCAAACTGCTGCAAGGTGGGTCTAGACGGGTTTTGGAGGGTGTTCAAGTGGGTTTTTTTCAGGACTAGTCGGGTCGACCAGTTGGAAGGTAACGGGGATACGCCTAGGCACGTCCCCAGGCCCAGTAGCTTACCCTACAAGACCACCACAACTCAGAACGGGAAGACGTCGAAGATCACGCCACCGAGGAGGGCGGCATCGAGTTCGCTGAACAGGAAGCCTCTGAATGCAGCAAATGTACCAAAGTGAGTCTGAATTGACAGGTGGAGTTCCGATTCACGCTTTTTGGTTTGGGTTGCAGGATCGTGAGGACGCTGAACCACCGCGTGCCGTCGGAAAGTGGGCATTTGTCGTACAATGAAGGCGAGAGACTGAAGGTTGTGTTAGAGGTAGACGATAAGTGGTTGCTCTGTTGCCGAGGGTCGCAGAAGGGGTTGGTGCCGCGGTCCGCTGTAATAGCGGCCGATGTGGGTCGTTTCTGAAGTTTACGATATTTACGTACTGTAAATAATACGTAGTGTTTTGAGTTGTAAATTTTTATACAGACTGGATTTGTGATTTTTAGAAGATATTTAAGTCTATTACGCGTATGATAATATGTATTATTGTTACGAAGTATTAACCATATTGTTGCTGCTTATTACCGTTGTAGAAGCTATATGACTATTTATTTTATTTTTCAAATTATTTATTGAAAATTTCTACTGCTACTTCATTACGATCTGTTATGTACTTAATTAGAGCATCCGGAATTGTCTTAGCTGTGACCAGTCGTTGTAAAGTTTTGTATAGACCAGACTCTTGTTCGTCGTAAAATTTTCACATATCACTTCACATTTAGGTGGTTGGGTTTTTATATTCTTACGCAATCGTCGCTTAACGTCGACAACCAATGGACGAATTTACGGACTAACGACCCATCCAATTTCGTTCCTTTAATCTAACCCACTCGCTCGTTAAATTCGTTGATTTGGTGTGATTGTGTGGCTACTAAAAGAACCTTCCTCGTAATCAGTCCCAGTGCATGCTACTAAAAGTGTCATCAGAGTCACACGGTCACATTGTTGTCGAAGTTGAAGCGACTGTTGCGCGGTTCACTGACAGCTACATCTAAAACAAAATTACCTTTATTATTCGTGAGTACAAATAGATGTTAAGCTCGATTGTGAACCTTCGTGCACTTCTTTTTTCTTGTTGTGTGTATATAGCTTTCCATTTCTCTCGCTCCGTCCTTAGTTCTTTGCTTTCTGTCTCTATCTAGCACCACAGCATGAGTGGTCCGAGTATTTAATAGAATACCTCCAGGATTCAACCCAGCTCATCTACACCTATTTTCTCATCACATTCGTTTTATGGCAACAAGAGTCCATTTCCTTGTCACGGTCGCTGTTCTTAGATATTTTTATTTATAAAGTGCAGTCGCTTCTGTATATGTCTTGCTGAATGTCTATAACTTAGATTTTTAGGAGTTTCCAGGTAAAGATCTGACTACACTTAATTACATATAAGTATATCAAATTTTGTGAACGGGGCCTTTGTATCACAATACAGATTTTATTTAAGTATTCCTTTGACCCAGTTTCTATGCTTGCATTTTCAGCTTGGTTTACTTACGTCCACTATATGTATATATTGAATCGAGTTATAAAAAGCTTTTGTGATGTATATAACGTTACCAAAGTCCGATCGAACGATCGATTTCAGCGATACTCTAATGGTTTTTGTTAAGGTTTTTCATTTTTGGGAACAATTTTGTGTCGTAACCTCACCATAGGTGCCATATACACCCATCTGTTTACCTTATTTTTTGACTTTGTTTTGAAACGTCAAAATTGTAGAATAAAAGGAGGATATGTAGAAATAAACATGTAACTCAAGTCAGAAATAAATCATTATAATGACACGCAGATGTTTTATTTGATACAATAGGAAATTTTAACGCTGGTGGGATTATTGTGTGAGTTGGTTGGGGATTCAGAAAACGCCAAAAACCTTCTTCATTGAATAATTCAAGTCGACTCCGGTGTCCATTTGCCATAATAAAATGATGTAAGTAGTCGCCGTTCCGCAGACCTGTGGGAATAATTAATGTTATAATATAACTAATCAGAAATTCACTTGAAGTTAAAGTGAACCAGAACCCCCATGATATAACAATTAATGAAACGACGTTTAAATAATGGTTAAAAAATTGTAAACACACTACATTCTGAAGATGAAATCTTTTAAAAAGTGAATACACTACCGATGTAAAAATTGGTAGGTCGATGAGAAACATGTTTCCGGCATAAATTTCAAAAGTTTCATGGAGTAGTTGAAGGGCAAATGCGTTGAGCTGAAAAAAAATATTTCAGTTTTCAGATTTTTAAGTTTTTCTATTTTTTTCTGTGCATCTTTCTCATTCTCTCCCTTTCCCCCTGCCTACTTTCTCTCTCCCTCTACCTTCTCTTATTTTCGAGAAGTCAAGAAATCGAAAAATGGAACAACGGAAAAGAATTCGGAAAATCGAACATTCGAAGAAATGTCAAATTGAAAATTCAAAATATCGAATTCGAGAAATCGGCAAATTGAATAATAATAATAATAATGATATCGTTGCCCAACAGAAAAAAATTGGAAAGTCAAAAAATATAAAAATCAAGCAATCGAAACATGAAACGCCGAGAAAGAAAAAATTGAAAATCTGAGAATTGAGAACATGAAAAATCTACAATTCGAAAAATCGACTATCAAAAAACTGAAAAATTGAGAATTTGAACAATCGAAAAAACTGAAAAATCTAAACATCGGGAAATCGAAAAACTGAAAAAATCGATAATTCTAGAAATTTAGAAATCGAAAAATGAGAAAAACGGGAATTGAAAAATGAAAAAATTGACAAGTGGAATATTTGAAAAATTGGGAAATCCTGAAATAGACAAATTAAAAATCGAGTAATCGAAACATTGAAAAATCGAAAAATTTGGAATTGAGGACTCAAAAAATCGAGAACTGAGAAACGAAAGATCAAAAATTCAAAAATCGACCATCAAAACAACGAAAACTTGAGAATTCGAAAATTCGAACAATGGAAAAATCGAAAAATTGAGCATTCGGAAAACCGAACATTCAAAGAAACGACGAACTGAAAATTCAAAATATAGAAAAATCGAAAATCGAGAAATCGAAAACGAACATTTGAAGAAACGGAAAATTGAAAATTCAAAATATCGAAAAATTAAGAATTCGAAAAATTACAACATCGAGAAAACAAAAAACTGCGAACTTGAAAGGTCGAGAATTCTAAAAATCGAAAAACTGAAAAGTCGAAAAATCTAGAAATTCAGTAATCCAAAAATTCAAAAATCTAGAAATCCAGTAATTGAAAATGGAAAATTTGAAAAATTGAAATACTGGATATTCGAGCAATCTAACCTTTGAAAAGTTGAGAAACAAAAAATCGAAAAATTGAGAAGTTGAAAAATCGAGAACTGAGAACAGGAAAAATCAAAAATTCGAAAAATTTAATAATGGAAAAAACGAAAAATTGAGAATTCCGAAAATTGAACATTAAAAAAAACACGGAAAAATGAAAATTCATAATATAGAAAAATCGAAACATTAAAAACCGAAAATCGAGAAATCAAAAACGAACATTTGAAGAAACGGCAAATTGAAAATTTAAAATACCGAAAAATTAAGACATCGAGAAAACAAATAACTGCGAATTTGAAAAGTTGAGGAATCTAAAAATCGAAAAATCTAGAAATTGAGAAATCCAAAAATTCAAAAATTTAGAAATACAGGAATGGAAAATTTGAAAAATCGAAATACTGGATATTCGAGCAACCAAAACTTTGAAAAGTCGAGAAACAAAAAATCGAAAAATTGGGAATTGAAAATTCAAAAAATCGAGAACTGGGAATAGGAAAAACCAAAAATTTGAAAAATCGACTATCAAAATGAAAAACGACGAATTCGAAAAATTGAGTAATGGAAAAAACGAAAAATTGAGAATACCGAAAATCGAACATAAAAAAAACACGGAAAATTGAATATTCAAAATATAGAAAAATTGAAACATTAAAAATCGAAAATCTAGAAATCAAAAACGAACATTTGAAGAAACGGCAAATTGAAAACTCAAAAAATCGAAGTACCGAAAAATAGAATAATCGAAAAGACGCAATTGAGCATTCGAAAAACTGAATAATGGAAAAAACGAAAAATTGAGAATTCGGAAAATCAAACATTCGAAGTAACGGCAAACTGAAAATTCAAAACATCGAAAAATCGAAACAACAAAAATCGAAAAATTGAGAATTCGAAATATTGAAAAATGCAAACATCAAGAATTCGAAAAGTCGCGAAATCGAGAAAACGAAAAATTGAGAATTCGAAAAATCGAAATATCAAAAAATCAAAAAGTCGAATAATCGAAAAGACGAAATTGAGAATTTGAAAAATCGAATAATGGAAAAAACGAAAAATTGAGAATTTGGAAAATCGAACATTTAAAAAAAAAACGGAAAATTGAAAATTCAAAATATAGAAAAATCGAAACATTAAAAATCGAAAATTGAAAAAACAAAAACGAACATTTGAAGAAACAGCAAATTGAAAATTCAAAATATCGAACTGCGAATTTGAAAAGTCGAGAATTCTAAAAATCGAAAAACTAAAAAGTAGGAAAATCTAGAAATTCAGAAATCCAAAAATCCAGAAATCCAGAAATTGAAAAATGGAAAATTTGAAAAATCGAAATACTGGACATTCGAGCAATCGAAACTTTGAAAAGTCGAGAAACAAAAAATCGAAAAATTGAGAATTGAGAATTCAAAAAATCCAGAACTGAGATAAGGAAAAATCAAATATTCGAAAAATCGACTATCAACAAAACGAAAAATTGAGAATTCCGAAATTCGAATATTAAAGAAACACGGAAAATTGAAAATTCAAAATATAGAAAAATCGAAAATCGAGAAATCAATAACGAACATTTGAAGAAACGGCAAATTGAAAATCCAAAGTATTGAAAAATCAAAAATCGAGTAATCCAAAATTGAGAATTCGAAATATCGAAAAATCAAACCATCAAAAACTCGAAAAATCGAGAAATCGGGAAAACGAATAACTGTGAATTCGAAAAATTGAAATACCGGAAAATCAAAAAACAGAATAATCGAAAAGACGAAATTGAGAATTCGAAAAATCGAATAATGGGAAAAAACGAAAAATTGAGAATTCTGAAAATCGAACATTCGAAAAACTGGAAAATTGAAAATTCAGAATATAGAAAAATCGAAACATCAAAAATCGAAAATCGAGAAATCAAAAACGAACATTTGAAGAAACAGCAAATTGAAAATTCAAAATATTGAAAAATCGAAATACCGAAAAATAGAATAATCGAAAAGAGGCAATTGAGCATTCGAAAAACTGAAAAATGGAAAAAACGAAAAATTGAGAAATCCGGGAATTGAAAAATTGAAAAATCGAAAAGTGGAAAATTTGACAAATTGAAAAATCTCGAAAGTGAGAAATTGGGAAATCCAGAAGTAGAATCATTAAAAATCGAAAATTGACGACCGAATTATCGAAACACTGAGTACTCGAAAGCTTGAAATATCACAAAAACAAAAAATTAAAAACCGAACGAAAATTCGAAAAGTCGAAAAAATTGAGAACTGAGAATTAAAAAAAATCGGAAACTCAGAATACAAAAAATCTAAAATTCGAAAAATCGAACAATGTAAAAGAATTCGGAAAATCGAACATTCGAAGAAATGTCAAATTAAAAATTCAAAATATCGAAATCGAGAAATCGGAAAATTGAATAATAATAATAATAATGTCGTTGTTGCCCAACAGAATTTCCAATTAGAGGACAAGGTAAATTAAGAATAACAACACAAGAATAAAGAAAATAATAAAAATCATAACATTAATAAAACAATAATGCGATAATTTTTCAAGAAATCTTTAACAAATAAAATTAAAACATGGAAAAATCTAAAAATTCAGAAATCCAAGAATGTAAAAACCGAGAACTCCGGGAGTTAAAAAATGGAAGAATAGAAAAATCGAAAAGTGAAAAATTTTAAAAATCGAGAAATCCAGAAATAGAAAAAATAATCAAGCAATCGAAACCTGAAACGTCGAGAAAGAAAAAATTGAAAAATTGAGAATTGAGAACATGAAAAATCTACAATTCGAAACATCGACTATCAAAAAACGGAAAAATTGAGAATTTGAAAAATCGAGAATTCAAAAAATGGAAAAAACTGAAAAATGTAACCATCGAGAAATGGAAAAACTGAAAAATTCGATAAATCTAGAAATTCAGAAATCGAAAAATGAGAAAAACGGGAATTGAAAAATGGAAAAATTGACAAGTGGAATATTTGAAAAATTGAGAAATCCAGAAATAGACAAATTAAAAATCGAATTACTGAATAATCAAGTATTCGAAACATTGAAAAATCGAAAAACCAAAAATCGAAAAATTTGGAATTGAGAACTCAAAAAATCGAGAACTGAGAAACGAAAGATCAAAAATTCAAAAATCGACCATCACAACAACGAAAACTTGAGAATTCGAAAATTCGAACAATGGAAAAAACGAAAAATTGAGCATTCGGAAAACCGAACATTCAAAGAAACGACGAATTGAAAATTCAAAATATAGAAAAATCGAAAATCGAGAAATCGAAAACGAACATTTGAAGAAACGGAAAATCGAAAATAAAATTCAAAATATCGAAAAATTAAAACATCGAGAAATTAAATAATGGAAAAAACGAAAGATTGAGAATTCCGAAAATCGAACATTAAAAAAAAACACGGAAAATTGAAAACTCAAAATATAGCAAAATCGAGAATTCAAAAACGGACATTTGAAAAAACGGCAAATTGAAAATTCAAAATATTGAAAAATCGAAATTCGAAAAACTGGAAAATTGAAAATTCAGAATATTGAAAAATCGAAACATAAAAAAACGGAATTCGAGAAATCAAAAACGAATCTTTGAAGAAACAGCAAATCGAAAATCGAAAGTCTAGAAATCGAAAAATTGGGAATTCGAAATATCGAAAAATCAATAACTCAAAAACTCAAGAAATATGAAAAACGAATAATTGTGAATTCGAAAAATCGAAATATCGAAAAATAGAATAATCGAAAAGACGCAATTGAGCATTCGAAAACCGAATAATGGAAAAGCGAAAAATTGAGAATTCGAAAATCGAAACATCAAAAATCTAAAAATTGAGAATTCGAAATATTGAAAAAATGGAGAATTCGAAAAGTCGAGAAATCGATGATACGAAAAACTGAGAATTCGAAAAATCGAACATTAAAAATCGAAAAATTTAATAATCGAGATATCGAAAACTCACAATCAAAACATTGAAAAATCGAAACCTTGACCTTTCAAGCAAAAAGTCGAAAGGAAAAAAGAAAAATTGTAATAATTGAAATATCTAGAAACGGAAAACTTGAAAAACGAAAAATTGAGAATTCAAAAAATTTAAATACCGAAAATTCTGAAAACCGAGACATCCGCAAAATCGAAAAATTGAAAATCGAAAAGTTGAGAAATCCGGAAACTGAAAAACTGAAATTAAAAAATTGAAAATTCGAAAATTGAATACGAAAATGAAAACGGAGCAAGTTTGAAATATCGAAAAGTCGAAGAATGAAAAAAGTAAAAATTGCAAAATTGAAATATCGAGAAATCCAGAAACTGAAAGACTGAACACACGAAAAGTGGACAAATTGAGAAATCATAAAATTGAAAAATAAACTCAAAAACACGAAAATTTTGAAAAATTTAGAAAAATTCAGAAATTGAAAAACTGATATATCGAAAAATTGAAAAACTGATAAAACGAAAAATTAAATAATCGAAAAATGTAAAAAGTAAAAATTGACGAATTTACGGACTAACGACCCATCCAATTTCGTTCCTTTAATCTAACCCACTCGCTCGTTAAATTCGTTGATTTGGTGCGATTGTGTGGCTACTAAAAGAACCTTCCTCGTAATCAGTCCCAGTGCATGCTACTAAAAGTGTCATCAGAGTCACACGGTCACATTGTTGTCGAAATTGAAGCGACTGTTGCGCGGTTCACTGACAGCTACATCTAAAACAAAATTACCTTTATTATTCGTGAGTACAAATAGATGTTAAGCTCGATTGTGAACCTTCGTGCACTTCTTTTTTCTTGTTGTGTGTATATAGCTTTCCATTTCTCTCGCTCCGTCCTTAGTTCTTTGCTTTCTGTCTCTATCTAGCACCACAGCATGAGTGGTCCGAGTATTTAATTGAATACCTCCAGGATTCAACCCAGCTCATCTACACCTATTTTCTCATCACATTCGTTTTATGGCAACAAGAGTCCATTTCCTTGTCACGGTCGCTGTTCTTAGATATTTTATTTATAAAGTGCAGTCGCTTCTGTATATGTCTTGCTGAATGTCTATAACTTAGATTTTTAGGAGTTTCCAGATAAAGATCTGACTACACTTAATTACATATAAGTATATTAGTATATCAAATTTTGTGAACGGGGCCTTTGTATCACAATACAGATTTTATTTAAGTATTCCTTTGACCCAGTTTCTATGCTTGCATTTTCAGCTTGGTTTACTTACGTCCACTATATGTATATATTGAATCGAGTTATAAAAAGCTTTTGTGATGTATATAACGTTACCAAAGTCCGATCGAACGATCGATTTCAGCGATACTCTAATGGTTTTTGTTAAGGTTTTTCATTTTTGGGAACAATTTTGTGTCGTAACCTCACCATAGGTGCCATATACACCATCTGTTTACCTTATTTTTTGACTTTGTTTTGAAACGTCAAAATTGTAGAATAAAAGGAGGATATGTAGAATAAACATGTAACTCAAGTCAGAAATAAATCATTATAATGACACGCAGATGTTTTATTTGATACAGTAGGAAATTTTAACCTGTGGGAATAATTAATGTTATAATATAACTAATCAGAAATTCATCCCTGAATTCAGTGTGTGAACCAGAACCCCCATCATGGAACGATGTTTAAATAATGGTTCAAAAAATATTAAACATACTGCATTCTGAAGATGAAATGTTTTAAAAAAGTGAATACAATACTGATGTAAAAATTGGTAGGTCGATGAGAAACATGTTTCCAGCATAAATTTCAAAAGTTTCTTGGAGTAGTTGAAGGGCAAATGCGTTGAGCTGAAAAAAAATATTTCAGTTTTCAGATTCAGTTTTTCTATTTTTTTCTGTGCATCTTTCTCTTTCTCTCCCTGTGTCCCTGCCTACTTTACCTCTCCCTTAACCCCCCTTCTTTCATTTTCTATTCCTACCTCCTAGCCTATCTATCTCCCTCTAAACATCGAAACATTGAGAAATCGAAAAATCTAAAATTCGAAAAATCGAACAACGGAAAAGAATTCGGAAAATCGAACATTCGAAGAAATGTGAAATTGAAAATTCAAAATATCAAAATCGAGAAATCGGAAAATTGAATAATAATAATAATAATAATAATATCGTTGTTGCTCAACAGAATTTCCATTTAGAGGACAGCTTAAATTAAGAATAACAATACAAGAATAAAGAAAATAATAAAAATAATGACATAATAAAACAGTATACTAATTAATAAAACAATAATGCGATAATTTTTCAAGAAATTTTGAACAAATAAAGTGAATAATGCAATCAATTAAGATTCCCTGAAAAATTTAAACATAGGAAAACTGGAAAGTCGAAAAATATAAAAATTCAGCAATTCAAAAATTTTAAAACCGAGAACTCCGGTAGTTAAAAAATGGAAAAATAGAAAAATGGGAAAGTGAAAATCGACTATCAAAAAATTGAGAATTTGAACAATCGAAAAACTGAAAAATTCGATAATTCTAGAAGTTCAGAAATGATTCGATGATTCGACGAAACGACGAATTGAAAATTTAAAATATAGAAAAAGCGAAAATCGAGAAATCGAAAACGAACATTTGAAGAAGCGGGAAACTGAAAATTCAAAATATCGAAAAATTAAGACATCGAGAAATCGAGAAAACAAAAAACTGCGAATTTGAAAAGTCGAGAATTTTAAAAATCGAAAAACTGAAAAGTCGAAAAATCTAGAAATTCAGAAATCCAAAAATTCAAAAATCTAGAAATCCAGGAGTTGAAAAATGGAAAATTTGAAAAATCGAAATACTGGATATTCGGGAAATCGAAGCTTTGAAAAGTAGAGAAACAAAAAATCGAAAAATTGAGAATTTAGAATTAAAAAAATCGAGAACTGAGAATAGGAAAAATCAAAAATTCGAAAAATCGACCATCAACAAAACGAAAAATTACGATTTCGAAAAATCGAACAATGGAAAAAACGAAAAATTGAGCATTCGGAAAATCGAACATTCGAAGAAACGACGAATTGAACATTCAAAAAATAAAAAAATCGAAATATCAATAATCGAAAATCGAAAAATCCACAAAACGAACATTTGAAGAAACGGAAAATTCAAAATTCAAAATATCGAAAAATTATGAAATCGAGAAATCGAGAAAATAAAAAACTTCAAAAATACAAAAATTCAAAAATCTAGAAATCCAGGAATTGAAAAATGGAAAAATAGAAAAATCGAAAAGTGGAAAATTTTAAAAATCGAGAAATCCAGAAACAGAAAAATTGAGAATAGAGAACATGAAAAATCTACAATTCGAAAAATCGACCATCAAAAAACTGAAAAATTGAGAATTTGAAAAATCGAGAATTCAAAAAATCAAAAAAACTGAAAAATTTAAACATCGAAAAATCGAAAAACTGAAAAATTCGATAAATCTAGAAATTCAGAAATCGAAAATTGCATAATAGAAAAATTAAAACGGCGCAAATTTGAAATATGGAAAAGTCGAAAAATGAAAAAAGTAAAAATTGGAAAAATCGAAAAATTGAGAATTGAGAATTCAAAAAATCGAGAAATAAGCATAGGAAAATCAAAAATTCGAAAAATCGACTATCAACAAAACGAAAAATTGAATAATAGAAAAAACGAAAAATTGAGAATTCCGAAAATCGAACATTTAAAAAAACACGGATAAATTGAAAATTCAAAATATAGAAAAATCGAAACAATAAAAATGGAAAATCGAGAAATCAAAAACGAACATTTGAGGAAACGGCAAATTGAAAATTCAATATATTGAAAAATCGAAAATCTAGAAATCGAAATTTGAGAATTCAAAATATCGAAAAATCAAAACATCAAAAACTCGAAAAATCTGGAAAACGAATAATTGTGAATTCGAAAAATTGAAATACAGGAAAATCAAAAAACAGAATAATCGAAAAGACGAAACTGAGAATTCGAAAAATCGAATTATGGAAAAAACGAAAAACTGAGAATTCGGAAAATCGAACATTCGAAAAACTGGAAAATTGAAAATTAAGAATATAGAAAAATCGAAACATCAAAAATGGAAAATCGTGAAATCAAAAACGAACATTTGAAGAAACAACAAATTGAAAAATCGCAAATCTAGAAATCGAAAAATCAAAAACCCAAAAAATCGAGAAACCTGAAAGACGAATAATTGTGAATTCGAAAAATCGAAATACCGAAAAATAGAATAATCGAAAAGACGCAACTGAGTATTCGAAAAACTGAGTAATGGAAAAAACGAAAAATTGAGAAATCCGAGAATTGAAAAATTTAAAAATTGAAAAGTGAAAAATGTGACAAATTGAAAAATCCCGAAATTGAGAAATCGGGAAATCCAGAAATAGAAACATTAAAAATCGAAAATTGATGACCGAATTATCGAAACACTGAGTACTCGAAAGCTCGAAATATCACAAAAACAAAAAATTAAAAACCGAATGAAATTTCGAAAAGTCGAAAAAATTGAGAACTGAGAATTTAAAAGATCGGGAACTGAGAATACAAAAAATCTAAAATTCGAAAAATCAAACAACCTAAAAGAATTCGGAAAATCGAAAATTAAAAAATCGACCATCAAAAAAACGAAAACTTGAGAATTCAAAAAATGTAAAAAACGAAAAATTGGGCATTCGGAAAATCCAACATTCGAAGAAACGACAAATTGAAAATTCAAAATATAGAAAAACCGAAGTATCGAAAATCGAGAAATCGAAAACGAACATTTGAAAAATCGAAAAGTTGAAAATTTAAAATATCAACAAATTAAGAATTCGAAAAATTTAAACATCGAGAAATCGAAAAAACAAAAAACTGCGAATTTGAAAAGTCGAGAATTCTAAAAATCGAAAAACTGCAAAGACGAAAAATCTAGAAATTCAGAAATCCAAAAATTCAAAAATCTAGAAATCCAGGAATTGAAAAATGGAAAAATCGAAATACTGGATATTTAAGTAATCGAAACTTTGAAAGTCGAGAAACAAAAAATCGAAAAATTGATTATTGAGAATTCAAAAAATCGAGAACTGAGACTAGGAAAAATCAAAAATTGGAAAAATCGAATATGAAAAAACTGAAAAATTCGATAAATCTAGAAATTCAGAAATCGAAAAATGAGATAAACGGGAATTGAAAAATGGAAAAATCGACAAGTGGAATATTTGAAAAATTTGGAAATCCAGACATGGACAAATTAAAAATCGAAGTACTGGATAATCGAGTAATCCAAACATTGAAAAATCGAGAAACAAAAATCGAAAAATTTGGAATTGAGAACTCAAAAAATCGAAAACTGAGAAACAAAAGATCAAAAATACAAAAATCGACCATCGAAACAACGAAAACTTGAGAATTCGAAAATTCGAATGGAAAAAACGAAAAATTGAGTATTCGGAAAATCGAACATTCGAAGAAACGACAAATTGAAAATTCGAAATATAGAAAAATGGAAATATTTAAAATCCAGAAATCGAAAACGGAAAATTGAAAATTCAAAGTATCGAAAAATTAAGATTCGAAAAATTAAAACATCGAGAAATCGAGAAAACAAAAAACTGCGAATTTGAAAACTCGAGAATTCTAAAAATCTAAAAACTGAAAAATCGGAAAATCTAGCAATTCAGAAATCCAAAAATTCAAAAATCTAGAAATACAGGAATGGAAAATTTGAAAAATCGAAATACTGGATATTCGAGCAATCGAAACTTTGATAAGTCGAGAAACAAAAAATCGAAAAATTGGGAATTGAGAATTAAAAAAATCTAGAACTGAGAATAGGAAAAATCAAAAATTCGAAAAATTGACTATCATCAAAACGAAAAATACGAATTCGAAAAATCTAACAATGGAAAAAACGAAAAATTGAGCATTCGGAAACAACGAATTGAAAATTCAAAATATAGAAAAATCTAAATGTCAAAAATCGAAAATCGAGAAATCGAAAACGAACATTTGAAGAGACGGAAAATTGAAAATAAAATTCAAAATATCGAAAAATTAAGAATTCGAAAAATTAAAATATGTATCGAGAACTCGAGAAAACAAAAAACTGCGAATTTGAAAAGTCGAGGATTCTAAAAATCGAAAAACTGAAAAGTCGAAAACTCTAGAAATTCAGAAATCCAAAAATTCAAAAATCTAGAAATACAGGAATGGAAAATTTGAAAAATCAAAATACTGGATATTCGAGCCATCGAAAGTTTGAAAAGTCGAGGTACAAAAAATCGAAATATTGAGAATTGAGAATTCAAAAAATCGAGAACTGAGGATAGGAAAAATCAAAAATTTGAAAAACGAACATTTGATGAAACAGCAAATTGAAAATTCAAAATATTGAAAAATCGAAATTCGAAAAACTGGAAAATTGAAAATTCAAAATATAGAAAAATCGAAACATAAAAAAACAGAAATCGAGAAATCAAAAACGAACCTTTGAAAAAACAGAAAATTGAAAATCGAAAGTCTAGAAATCGAAAAATTGGGAATTCGAAATATCGAAAAATCAATAACTCAAAAACTCAAGAAATATGAAAAACGAATAATTGTGAATTCGAAAAATCGAAATATCGAAAAATAGAATAATCGAAAAGACGCAATTGAGCATTCGAAAACTGAATAATGGAAAAACGAAAAATTGAGAAGTCGAAATATTGAAAGAATGAAGAATTCGAAAAGTCGAGAAATCGATGAAACGAGAAACTGAGAATTCGAAAAATCGAACATTAAAAATCGAAAAATTTAATAATCGAGATATCGAAAACTGACAATCAAAACATTGAAAAATCGAAACCTTGATCTTTCAAGCAAAAACTCGAAAGGAAAAAAGAAAAATTGGAAAAATTGAAATATCTAGAAACGGAAAACTTGAAAAACGAAAAATTGAGATTTAAAAAATTTAAATACCGAAAATTCTGAAAACCGAGAAATCCGCAAAATCGAAAAATTGAAAATCGAAAAGTTGAGAAATCCGGAAACTGAAAAACTGAAATTAAAAAATTGAAAATTCGAAAACTGAGTACAAAAATTAAAATGGAGCAAGTTTGAAATATAGAAAAGTCGAAAAATGAAAAAAGTAAAAACTGCAAAATTGAAATATCGAGAAATCCAGAAACTGAAGGACTGAACACACGAAAAGTGGACAAATTGAGACATGAAAAAATTGAAAAATAAACTCAAAAACACGAAAATTTTGAAAAATTTTGAAAAATTCAGAATTTGAAAAACTGATAAATCGAAAAATTGAAAAACTGATAAAACGAAAAATTAAATAATCGAAAAATAAAAAAAGTAAAAATTGAACGAATTTACGGACCAACGACCTATCCAATTTCGTTCCTTTAATCTAACCCACTCGCTCGTTAAATTCGTTGATTTGGTGTGATTGTGTGGCTACTAAAAGAACCTTCCTCGTAATCAGTCCCAGTGCATGCTACTAAAAGTGTCATCAGAGTCACACGGTCACATTGTTGTCGAAATTGAAGCGACTGTTGCGCGGTTCACTGACAGCTACATCTAAAACAAAATTACCTTTATTATTCGTGAGTACAAATAGATGTTAAGCTCGATTGTGAACCTTCGTGCACTTCTTTTTTCTTGTTGTGTGTATATAGCTTTCCATTTCTCTCGCTCCGTCCTTAGTTCTTTGCTTTCTGTCTCTATCTAGCACCACAGCATGAGTGGTCCGAGTATTTAATAGAATACCTCCAGGATTCAACCCAGCTCATCTACACCTATTTTCTCATCACATTCGTTTTATGGCAACAAGAGTCCATTTCCTTGTCACGGTCGCTGTTCTTAGATATTTTTATTTATAAAGTGCAGTCGCTTCTGTATATGTCTTGCTGAATGTCTATAACTTAGATTTTTAGGAGTTTCCAGATAAAGATCTGACTACACTTAATTACATATAAGTATATCAAATTTTGTGAACGGGGCCTTTGTATCACAATACAGATTTTATTTAAGTATTCCTTTGACCCAGTTTCTATGCTTGCATTTTCAGCTTGGTTTACTTACGTCCACTATATGTATATATTGAATCGAGTTATAAAAAGCTTTTGTGATGTATATAACGTTACCAAAGTCCGATCGAACGATCGATTTCAGCGATACTCTAATGGTTTTTGTTAAGGTTTTTCATTTTTGGGAACAATTTTGTGTCGTAACCTCACCATAGGTGCCATATACACCCATCTGTTTACCTTATTTTTTGACTTTGTTTTGAAACGTCAAAATTGTAGAATAAAAGGAGGATATGTAGAAATAAACATGTAACTCAAGTCAGAAATAAATCATTATAATGACACGCAGATGTTTTATTTGATACAATAGGAAATTTTAACACTGGTACGGATTATTGTGTGAGTTGGTTGGGGATTCAGAAGACGCCAAAAACCTTCATTGAATAATTCAAGTCGACTCCGGTGTCCGTTTGCCATAATAAAATGATGTAAGTAGTCGCCGTTCCGCAGACCTGTGGGAATAATTAATGTTATAATATAACTAATCAGAAATTCACTTGAAGTTGAAGTGAACCAGAACCCCCATGATATAACAATTAATGAAACGACGTTTAAATAATGGTTAAAAAAATTGTAAACACACTACATTCTGAAGATGAAATCTTTTAAAAAGTGAATACACTACCGATGTAAAAATTGGTAGGTCGATGAGAAACATGTTTCCGGCATAAATTTCAAAAGTTTCCTGGAGTAGTTGAAGGGCAAATGCGTTGAGCTGAAAAAAAATTATTTCAGTTTTCAGATTTTTAAGTTATTTCTATTTTTTTCTGTGCATCTTTCTCTTTTTCTCCCTGTGTCCCTGCCTACTTTACCTCTCCCTCAACCCCCCTTCTTTCATTTTCTATTCCTACCTCCTAGCCTTTCTATCTCCCTCTAAACATCGAAACATAGAGAAATCGAAAAATCTAAAATTCGAAAAATCGAACAACGGAAAAGAATTCGGAAAATCGAACATTCGAAGAAATGTCAAATTGAAAATTCAAAATATCAAAATCGAGAAATCGGAAAATTGAATAATAATAATAATAATATCGTTGTTGCTCAACAGAATTTCCATTTAGAGGACAACTTAAATTAAGAATAACAATACAAGAATAAAGAAAATAATAAAAATAATGACATAATAAAACAGTATACTAATTAATAAAACAATAATGCGATAATTTTTCAAGAAATGTTTAACAAATAAAGTGAATAATGCACTCAATTAAGATTCCCTGAAAAATTTAAACATAGGAAAACTGGAAAGTCGAAAAATCTAAAAATTCAGTAATTCAAAAATTTTAAAACCGAGAACTCCGGTAGTTAAAAAATGGAAAAATAGAAAAATGGCAAAGTGAAAATCGACTATCAAAAAATTGAGAATTTGAACAATCGAAAAACTGAAAAATTCGATAATTCTAGAAGTTCAGAAATGATTCGATGATTCGACGAAACGATGAATTGAAAATTTAAAATATAGAAAAACCGAAAATCGAGAAATCGAAAACGAACATTTGAAGAAGCGGGAAACTGAAAATTCAAAATATCGAAAAATTAAGACATCGAGAAATCGAGAAAACAAAAAACTGCGAATTTGAAAAGTCGAGAATTTTAAAAATCGTAAAACTGAAAAGTCGAAAAATCTAGAAATTCAGAAATCCAAAAATTCAAAAATCTAGAAATCCAGGAGTTAAAAATGGAAAATTTGAAAAATCGAAATACTGGATATTCGGACAATCGAAGCTTTGAAAAGTAGAGAAACAAAAAATCGAATAATTGAGAATTGAGAATTAAAAAAATCGAGAACTGAGAATAGGAAAAATCAAAAATTCGAAAAATCGACTATCAACAAAACGAAAAATTACGATTTCGAAAAATCGAACAATGGAAAAAACGAAAAATTGAGCATTCGGAAAATCGAACATTCGAAGAAACGACGAATTGAACATTTAAAAAATAAAAAAATCGAAATATCAAAAATCGAAAATCGAAAAATCCACAAAACGAACATTTGAAGAAACGGAAAATTGAAAATTCAAAATATCGAAAAATTATGAAATCGAGAAATCGAGAAAATAAAAAACTGCGAATTTGAAAAATCGAGAATTCTAAAAATCGAAAAACTGAAAAGTCGAAAAATCTAGAAATTCAAAAATACAAAAATTCAAAAATCTAGAAATCCAGGAATTGAAAAATGGAAAAATAGAAAAATCGAAAAGTGGAAAATTTTAAAAATCGAGAAATCCAGAAACAGAAAAATTGAGAATAGAGAACATGAAAAATCTACAATTCGAAAAATCGACTATCAAAAAACTGAAAAATTGAGAATTTGAAAAATCGAGAATTCAAAAAATCGAAAAAATTGAAAAATCTAAACATCGAAAAATCGAAAAACTGAAAAATTCGATAAATCTAGAAATGCAGAAATCGAAAATTGCATAATAGAAAAATTAAAACGGCGCAAGTTTGAAATATGGAAAAGTCGAAAAATGAAAAAAGTAAAAATTGGAAAAATCGAAAAATTGAGAATTAAGAATTAAAAAAATCGAGAAATGAGTATAGGAAAATCAAAAATTCGAAAAATCGACTATCAACAAAACGAAAAATTGAATAATAGAAAAAACGAAAAATTGAGAATTCCGAAAATCGAACATTTAAAAAAACACGGATAAATTGAAAATTCAAAATATAGAAAAATCGAAACAATAAAAATGGAAAATCGAGAAATCAAAAACGAACATTTGAGGAAACGGCAAATTGAAAATTCAATATATTGAAAAATCGAAAATCTAGAAATCGAAAATTGAGAATTCAAAATATCGAAAAATCAAAACATCAAAAACTCGAAAAATCTGGAAAACGAATAATTGTGAATTCGAAAAATTGAAATACAGGAAAATCAAAAAACAGAATAATCGAAAAGACGAAACTGAGAATTCGAAAAATCGAATTATGGAAAAAACGAAAAACTGAGAATTCGGTAAATCGAACATTCGAAAAACTGGAAAATTGAAAATTAAGAATATAGAAAAATCGAAACATCAAAAATGGAAAATCGAGAAATCAAAAACGAACATTTGAAAACCAATTGAAAAATCGCAAATCTAGAAATCGAAAAATCAAAAACCCAAAAAAATGGAGAAATCTGAAAGACGAATAATTGTGAATTCGAAAAATCGAAATACCGAAAAATAGAATAATCGAAAAGACGCAACTGAGTATTCGAAAAACTGAGTAATGGAAAAAACGAAAAATTGAGAAATCCGGGAATTGAAAAATTGAAAAATCGAAAAGTGAAAAATGTGACAAATTGAAAAATCTCGAAATAGAGAAATCGGGAAATCCAGAAATAGAAACATTAAAAATCGAAAATTGACGACCGAATTATCGAAACACTGAGTACTCGAAAGCTCGAAATATCACAAAAACAAAAAATTAAAAACCGAACGAAAATTTGAAAAGTCGAAAAAAATTGAGAACTGAGAATTTAAAAAATCCGGAACTGAGAATACAAAAAATCTAAAATTCGAAAAATCGAACAACGTAAAAGAATTCGGAAAATCAAACATTCGAAGAAATGTCAAATTGAAAATTCAAAATATCGAAATCGAGAAATCGGAAAATTGAATAATAATAATAATAATGTCGTTGTTGTCCAACAGAATTTCCAATTAGAGCACAAATTAAATTAAGAATAACAACACAAGAATAAAGAAAACAATAAAAATAATGACATGATAAAACAGTATACTAATTAATAAAACAATAATGCGATAATTTTTCAAGAATTTTTTAACAAATAAAGTGAATAATGCAATCAATTAAGATTCCCTGAAAAATTTAAACACCGAAAAACTGGAACGTCGAAAAATCTAAAAATTCAGAAATCCAAAAATTTAAAAACCGAGAACTCCGGGAGTTAAAAAATGGAAAAGTAGAAAAATCGAAAAGTGAAAATAGAAACATTTATCAAGCAATCGAAACATGAAACGTCGAGAAAGAAATAATTGAAAAATTGGGAATTAAGAATATGAAAAAAAAAATGAAAAATCTAAACATCGAGAAATCGAAAAATTGGAAAATTCCATAAATCTAGAAATTCAGAAATCGAAAAATGAGAAAAACGGGAATTGAAAGATGTAAAAATTGACAAGTGGAATATTGGAAAAATTGGGAAATCCAGAAATAGACAAATTAAAAATTGAATTACTGAATAATCGAGTAATCGAAACATTGAAAAATCGAAAACCAAAAATCGAAAAATTTGGAATTGAGAACTCAAAAAATCGAGAACTGAGGAACGAAAGATCAAAAATTCAAAAATCGACCATCAAAACAACGAAAACTTGAGAATTCGAAAATTCGAACAATGGAAAAAACGAAAAATTGAGCATTCGGAAAACCGAACATTCAAAGAAACGACGAATTGAAAATTCAAAATATAGAAAAATCGAAAATCGAAAAATCGAAAACGAACATTTGAAGAAACGGAAAATTGAAAATAAAATTCAAAATATCGAAAAAGTAAGTTTTCGAAAAATTGAAACATCGAGAAATCGAGAAAACAAAAAACTGAGAATTTGAAAAGTCGAGAAATCTAAAAATTGAAAAACTGAAAAGTCGAAAACTCTAGAAAATCAGAAATCCAAAAATTCAAAAATCTTAAAATACAGGAATGGATAATTTGAAAAATCGAAATACTAGATATTCGAGCAATCGAAACTTTGAAAAGTCGAGAAACAAAAAATCGAAATATGGAGAATTGAGAATTCAAAAAATCGAGAACTGAGAATAGGAAAAATCAAAAATTCGAAAAATCGACCATCAACAAAACGAAAAATTACGAATTCGAAAAATTAAATAATGGAAAAAACGAAAGATTGAGAATTCTGACAATCGAACATTAAAAAAAAACACGGAAAATTGAAAACTCAAAATATAGAAAAATCGAGAAATCAAAAACGGACATTTGAAAAAACGGCAAATTGAAAATTCAAAATATTGAAAAATCGAAATTCGAAAAACTGGATAATTGAAAATTCAGAATATTGAAAAATCGAAACATAAAAAACGGAATTCGAGAAATCAAAAACGAATCTTTGAAGAAACAGCAAATCGAAAATCGAAAGTCTAGAAATCGAAAAATTGGGAATTCGAAATATCGAAAAATCAATAACTCAAAAACTCAAGAAATATGAAAAACGAATAATTGTGAATTCGAAAAATCGAAAGATCGAAAAATAGAATAATCGAAAAGGCGCAATTGAGCATTCGAAAACCGAATAATGGAAAAGCGAAAAATTGAGAATTCGAAAATCGAAACATCAAAAATCTAAAAATTGAGAATTCGAAATATTGAAAAAATGGAGAATTCGAAAAGTCGAGAAATCGATGAAACGAAAAACTGAGAATTCGAAAAATCGAACATTAAAAATCGAAAAATTTAATAATCGAGATATCGAAAACTCACAATCAAAACATTGAAAAATCGAAACCTTGATCTTTCAAGCAAAAAATCGAAAGGAAAAAAGAAAAATTGTAATAATTGAAATATCTAGAAACGGAAAACTTGAAAAATTAAAAATTGAGAATTCAAAAAATTTAAATACCGAAAATTCTGAAAACCGAGAAATCGGCAAAATCGAAAAATTGAAAATCGAAAATTTGAGAAATCCGGAAACTGAAAAACTGAAATTAAAAAATTGAAAATTCGAAAATTGAATAGAAAAATTAAAACGGCGCAATCGAGAAACAAAAATTGAAAAATTTGGAACTGAGGACTCAAAAAATCGAGAACTGAGAATACGAAAGATCAAAAATCCAAAAATCGACCATCAAAACAACGAAAACTTGAGAATTCGAAAATTCGAACAATCGAGAAAACAAAAAACTGCGAATTTGAAAAGTCGAGAATTCTAAAAATCGAAAAACTGAAAAGTCGAAAACTTAGAACTTCAGAAATCCAAAAATTCAAAAATCTTAAAATACAGGAATGGATAATTGGAAAAATCAAAATACTGGATATTCGAGCAATCGAAACTTTGAAAAGTCGAGAAACAAAAATCGAACTATTGAGAATTGAGAATTCAAAAAATCTAGAACTGAGAATAGGAAAATTCAAAAATTCGAAAAATCGACCATCAACAAAACGAAATATTGAGAATTCCGAAAATCGAACATAAAAAAACACGGGAAATTGAAACTTCAAAATATAAAAAAATCGAAAATCGATAAATCAAAACGGACATTTGGAAAAACGGCAAATTGAAATTTCAAAATATTGAAAAATCGAAAATCTAGAAATCGAAAATTGAGAATTCGAAATATCGAAAAATCGAAACATCAAAAACTAGAAAAATCGAGAAATCGGGAAAACGAATAATTGTGAATTCGAAAAATTGAAATACCGGAAAATCAAAAAACAGTTTAATAGAAAAGAGGAAATTGAGAATTCGAAAAATCGAATAATGGAAATACGACAAATTGAGAATTCGGAAAATCGAAACATCAAAAATCGAAAATCGAGAAATCAAAAACAAACCTTTGAAGAAACAGCAAATTGAAAATCCAAAACTCAAAAAATCGGGAAATCTGAAAGACGAACAATTGTGAATTCGAAAAATGGAAATACGGAAAAATAGAATAATCGAAAAGACGCAATTGAGCATTCGAAAAACTAAATAATGGAAAAAAAGAAAAATTGAGAAATCCGGGAATTGAAAAATTGAAAAATCGAAAAGTGAAAAATTTGACAAATTGAATAATCCCGAAATTGAGAAATTGGGAAATCCAGAAATAGAAACATTAAAAATCGAAAATTGACGACCGAATTATCGAAACATTGAGTACTCGAAAGCTCGAAATATCACAAAAACAAAAAATTAAAAACCGAATTCGGAAAGTCGAAAAACCAATAAAAATGAAGAGATTGAAAAATCGAGACATCAAAAAGTGGAAATATCGAATATCGAGATATTGAAAATCGTGAAATCGAAAAATTGAGAACTGAGAATATAAAAAGTCTGGAACTGAGAATACGAAAATCTAAAATTCGAAGAAATGTGAAATTAAAAATTCAAAATATCGAAATCGAAATTGAATAATAATATCGTTGTTGCCCAACAGAATTTCCATTTAGAAGACAAATTAAAGTGGAAATATCGAATGTCGAGAAATTGAAAATCGTGAAATCGAAAAATTGAGAACTGAGAATACGAAAAATCTAAAATTCGAAAAATCGAGCAACGGAAAAGAATTCGGAAAATTGAACATTCGAAGAAATGTCAAATTGAAAATTCAAAGTATTGAAATCGAGAAATCGGAAATTTGTATAATAATAATAATAATATCGTTGTTGCCCAACAGAATTTCCATTTAGAAAATCGAGAACTGAGAATAGGAAAAATCAAAAATTCGAAAAATCGACTATCAACAAAACGAAAAATTACGAATTCGAAAAATCGAACAATAGAAAAAACCAAAAATTGAGCATTCGGAAAATCGAACATTCGAAGAAACGACGAATTGAAAATTCAAAATATAGAAAAATCTAAACATCAAAAATCGAATATCGAGAAATCTAAAACGAACATTTGAAGAAAGGGAAAACTGTAAATTCAAAATATCGGAAAATTAAGACTTCGAGAAATCGAGAATATAAAAAACTGCAAATTTGAAAAGTCGAGAATTCTAAAAATCGAAAAACTGAAAAGTCGAAAAATCTAGAAATTCAAAAATACAAAAATTCAAAAATCTAGAAATCCAGGAATTGAAAAATGGAAAAATAGAAAAATCGAGAAGTGGAAAATTTAAAAAATCGAGAAATCCAGAAACAGAAAAATTGAGAATAGAGAACATGAAAAATCTACAATTCGAAAAATCGACTATCAAAAAACTGAAAAATTGAGAATTTGAAAAATCGAGAATTCAAAAAATCGAAAAAACTGAAAAATCTAAACATCGAAAAATCAAAAAACTGAAAAATTCGATAAATCTAGAAATTCAGAAATCGAAAATTGCATAATAGAAAAATTAAAACGGCGCAAGTTTGAAATATGGAAAAGTCGAAAAATGAAAAAAGTAAAAATTGGAAAAATCGAAAAATTGAGAATTGAGAATTCACAAAATCGAGATGTAAGTATAGGAAAATCAAAAATTCGAAAAATCGACTATCAACAAAACGAAAAATTGAATAATAGAAAAAACGAAAAATTGAGAATTCCGAAAATCGAACATTTAAAAAAACACGGATAAATTGAAAATTCAAAATATAGAAAAATCGAAACAATAAAAATGGAAAATCGAGAAATCAAAAACGAACATTTGAAAAAACGGCAAATTGAAAATTCAAAATATTGAAAAATCGGAAATCTAGAAATCGAAAGTTGAGAATTCGAAATATCGAAAAATCAAAACATCAAAAACTCGAAAAATCTGGAAAACGAATAATCGTGAATTCGAAAAATTGAAATACCGGAAAATCAAAAAACAGAATAATCGAAAAGACCAAACTGAGAATTCGAAAAATCGAATTATGGAAAAAACGAAAAACTGAGAATTCGGAAAATCGAACATTCGAAAAACTGGAAAATTGAAAATTAAGAAAATAGAAAAATCGTAACATCAAAAATCGAAAATCGAGAAATCAAAAACGAACATGTGAAGAAACAGCAAATTGAAAAATCGAAAATCTAGAAGTCGAAAAATTTAGAATTCGAAATATCTAAAAATCAAAAACCCAAAAAATCGAGAAATCTGAAAGACGAATAATTGAGAATTCGAATAATCGAAATACCGAAAAATAGAATAATCGAAAAGACGCAACTGAGTATTCGAAAAACTGAGTAATGGAAAAAACGAAAAATTGAGAAATCCGGGAATTGAAAAATCGAAAAGTGAAAAATGTGACAAATTGAAAAATCCCGAAATTGAGAAATCGGGAAATCCAGAAAAAGAAACATTAAAAATCGAAAATTGACGACCGAATTATCGAAACACTGAGTACTCGAAAGCTCGAAATATCACAAAAACAAAAAATTAAAAACCGAACGAAAATTCGAAAAGTCGAAAAAATTGAGAACTGAGAATTTAAAAAATCGGGAACTGAGAATACAAAAAATCTAAAATTCGAAAAATCGAACAACGTAAAAGAATTCGAAAAATCAAATCGAGAAATCGGAAAATTGAATAATAATAATAATAATGTCGTTGTTGCCCAACAGAATTTCCAATTAGAGGACAAATTAAATTAAGAATAACAACACAAGAATAAAGAAAATAATAAAAATCATAACATTAATAAAACAAGAATGCGATAATTTTTCAAGAAATCTTTAACAAATAAAATTTAAACATCGAAAAATCTAAAAATTCAGAAATCCAAAAATGTAAAAACCGAGAACTCCGGGAGTTAAAAAATGGAAAAATAGAAAAATAGAAAAGTGAAAAATTTTAAAAATCGAAAAATCCAGAAATAGAACAAATAATCAAGCAATCGAAACCTGAAACGTCGAGAAAGAAAAAATTGAAAAATTGAGAATTGAGAACATGAAAAATCTACAATTCGAAACATCGACTACCAAAAAACGGAGAAATTGAGAATTTGAAAAATCGAGAATTCAAAAAATGAAAAAAACTGAAAAATCTAACCATCGAGAAATCGAAAAACTGGAAAATTCGATAAATCTAGAAATTCATAAATCGAAAAATGAGAAAAATGGGAATTGACAAATAGAAAAATTGACAAATGGAAGTATTTGAAAAATTGGGAAATCCAGAAATAGACAAATTAAAAATCCAAGTACTGGATAATCGAGTAATCGAAACATTGAAAAATCGAAAAATTTGGAATTGAGGACTCAAAAAATCGAGAACTAAGAAACGAAAAATCAAAAATTAAAAAATCGACCATCAAAAAAACGAAAACTTGAGAATTCGAAAAATGTAAAAAACGAAAAATTGGGCATTCGGAAAATCGAACATTCGACGAAACGACAAATTGAAAATTCGAAATATAGAAAAATCGAAATATCTAAAATCCAGAAATCGAAAACGGAAAATTGAAAATTCAAAATATCGAAAAATTAAGAATTCGAAAAATTAAAACATAGAAAACAAAAAACTGCGAATTTGAAAAGTCGAGAATTCTAAAAATCGAAAAACTGAAAAATCGGAAAATCTAGCAATTCAGAAATCCAAAAATTCAAAAATCTAGAAATACAGGAATGGAAAATTTGAAAAATCGAAATACTCGATATTCGAGCAATCGAAGCTTTGATAAGTCGAGAAACAAAAAATCGAAAAATTGGGAATTGAGAATTAAAAAAATCTAGAACTGAGAATAGGAAAAATCAAAAATTCGAAAAATTGAGCATTCGGAAACAACGAATTGAAAATTCAAAATATAGAAAAATCTAAATGTCAAAAATCGAAAATCGAGAAATCGAAAACGAACATTTGAAGAGACGGAAAATTGAAAATAAAATTCAAAATATCGAAAAATTAAGAATTCGAAAAATTAAAATATATATCGAGAACTCGAGAAAACAAAAAACTGCGAATTTGAAAAGTCGAGGATTCTAAAAATCGAAAAACTGAAAAGTCGAAAACTCTAGAAATTCAGAAATCCAAAAATTCAAAAATCTAGAAATACAGGAATGGAAAATTTGAAAAATCAAAATACTGGATATTCGAGCAATCGAAACTTTGAAAAGTCGAGAAACAAAAAATCGAAATATTAAGAATTGAGAATTCAAAAAATCGAGAACTGAGAATAGGAAAAATCAAAAATTCGAAAAATCGACCATAAACAAAACGAAAAATTACGAATTCGAAAAATTGAATAATGGAAAAAACGAAAGATTCCGAAAATCGAACATAAAAAACACGGAAAATTGAAAATTCAAAAAATAGAAAAATCGAAACATTAAAAATCGAGAAATCAAAAACGGACATTTGAAAAAACGGCAAATTGAAAATTCAAAATATTGAAAATTCGAAAATTGAAAATTCGAAATATGGAAAAATAGAGTAATCGAAAAGACGCAATTGAGCATTCGAAAACTGAATAATGGAAAAACGAAAAATTGAGAATTCGAAATATTGACAAAATGAAGAATTCGAAAAGTCGAGAAATCGATGAAACGAAAAACTGAGAATTCGAAAAATCGAACATTAAAAATCGAAAAATTTAATAATCGAGATATCGAAAACTGACAATAAAAACATTGAAAAATCGAAACCTTGATCTTTCAAGCAAAAAGTCGAAAGGAAAAAAAATTGGAATATCGAGAAACGGAAAACTTGAAAAACGAAAAATTGAGAATTAAAAAAATTTAAATACCGAAAATTCTGAAAACCAAGAAATCCGCAAAATCGAAAAATTCAAAATCTAAAAGTTGAGAAATTTGGAAACTGAAAAACTGAAATTAAAAAATTGAAAATTCGAAAATTGAATCAAAAATTAAAACGGAGCAAGTTTGAAATATCGAAAAGTCGAAAAATGAAAAAAGTAAAAATTGCAAAATTGAAATATCGAGAAATCCAGAAACTGAAAGACTGAACACACGAAAAGTGGACAAATTGAGAAATCAAAAAATTGAAAAATAAACTAAAAAACACGAAAATTTTGAAAAATTTAGAAAAATTCAGAAATTGAAAAACTGATAAATCGAAAAATTGAAAAACTGATAAAACGAAAAATTAAATAATCGAAAAATGAAAAAAGTAAAAATTGAGCGAATTTACGGACTAACGACCCATCCAATTTCGTTCCTTTAATCTAACCCACTCGCTCGTTAAATTCGTTGATTTGGTGTGATTGTGTGGCTACTAAAAGAACCTTCCTCGTAATCAGTCCCAGTGCATGCTACTAAAAGTGTCATCAGAGTCACACGGTCACATTGTTGTCGAAATTGAAGCGACTGTTGCGCGGTTCACTGACAGCTACATCTAAAACAAAATTACCTTTATTATTCGTGAGTACAAATAGATGTTAAGCTCGATTGTGAACCTTCGTGCACTTCTTTTTTCTTGTTGTGTGTATATAGCTTTCCATTTCTCTCGCTCCGTCCTTAGTTCTTTGCTTTCTGTCTCTATCTAGCACCACAGCATGAGTGGTCCGAGTATTTAATAGAATACCTCCAGGATTCAACCCAGCTCATCTACACCTATTTTCTCATCACATTCGTTTTATGGCAACAAGAGTCCATTTCCTTGTCACGGTCGCTGTTCTTAGATATTTTATTTATAAAGTGCAGTCGCTTCTGTATATGTCTTGCTGAATGTCTATAACTTAGATTTTTAGGAGTTTCCAGATAAAGATCTGACTACACTTAATTACATATAAGTATATTAGTATATCAAATTTTGTGAACGGGGCCTTTGTATCACAATACAGATTTTATTTAAGTATTCCTTTGACCCAGTTTCTATGCTTGCATTTTCAGCTTGGTTTACTTACGTCCACTATATGTATATATTGAATCGAGTTATAAAAAGCTTTTGTGATGTATATAACGTTACCAAAGTCCGATCGAACGATCGATTTCAGCGATACTCTAATGGTTTTTGTTAAGGTTTTTCATTTTTGGGAACAATTTTGTGTCGTAACCTCACCATAGGTGCCATATACACCCATCTGTTTACCTTATTTTTTGACTTTGTTTTGAAACGTCAAAATTGTAGAATAAAAGGAGGATATGTAGAAATAAACATGTAACTCAAGTCAGAAATAAATCATTATAATGACACGCAGATGTTTTATTTGATACAATAGGAAATTTTAACACTGGTGGGATTATTGTGTGAGTTGGTTGGGGATTCAGAAGACGCCAAAAACCTTCTTCATCGAATAATTCAAGTCGACTCCGGTGTCCGTTTGCCATAACAAAATGATGTAAGTAGTCGCCGTTCCGCAGACCTGTGGGAATATTTAATGTTATAATATAACTAATCAGAAATTCATCTCTGAATTCAGTGTGTGAACCAGAACCCCCATCATATAACTACTCGTGGAACGACGTTTAAATAATGGTTAAAAAAATAATAAACACACTGCATTCTGAAGATGAAGTCTTTTAAAAAAGTTATACAATACCGATGTAAAAATTGGTAGGTCGATGAGAAACATGTTTCCGGCATATATTTCAAAAGTCTCGTGGAGTAGTTGAAGGGCAAATGCGTTGAGCTGAAAAAAAATTATTTCATTTCAGATTTTTAAGTTTTTCAATTTTTTTCTGTGCATCTTTCTCATTCTCTCCCTTTCCTCCTGCCTATTTTCTCTCTCCCTCCACCTTCTTTCATTTTCTATTCCTACCTCCTAGCCTTTCTATGCCCCTCTCTCTAACTTTTCTCATTTTCGAGAAATCAAAAAATCGAAAAAGTGAAAAATCGAAGCACTGACTACTCCAAAGCTCGAAATATCAAAAAAAACTTATGAAAATGGAGAAATTGAAAAATTGAGACATCAAAAAGTAGAAAAATAGGGAATGTCGAGAAATTGAAAATCGTGAAATCGAAAAATTGAGAACTGAGAATTTAAAACATCAGGAACTGAGAATACGAAAGATCTAAAATTCGAAAAATCGAACAACGGAAAAGAATTCGGAAATTCGAACATTCGAAGAAATGCCAAATTGAAAATTCAAAATATGGAAATCGAAAAATAGGAAAATTGAATAATAACAATAATGATAATATCGTTGTTGCCCAACAGAATTTCCTTTTAGAGGACAAATTAAATTAAGAATAACAACACAAGAACAAAGAAAATAATAAAAATAATGACATGATAAAACTGTATACTAATTAATAAAACAATAATGCGATAATTTTTCAAGAAATTTTTAACAAATAAAGTGGATAATGCAGTCAATTAAGAATCCCTGAAAAATATAAACATCGAAAAACTGGAAAATCTAAAAATCTAAAAATTCAGAAATTCAAAAATTTTAAAATCGAGAACTCCGGGACTTAAAAAATGGAAAAATAGAAAAATCGAAAAGCAAATAATTTAAAAAATGGAGAAATCCAGAAATAGAAAAATTAATCAAGCAATCGAAACATGAAACGTTAAGAAAGAAAAAAAATCAAAAATCGAGAATTTAAAAAATCGAAAAAACTGGAAAATCTAAACATCGAGAAATCGAAAAACTGAAAAATTCGATAAATCTAGAAATTCAGAGATCGAAAAATGAGAAAAACGGGAATTGAAAAATGGAAAAATTGACAAGTGGAATATTTGAAAAATTGGGAAATCCAGAACTTAATAATCGAGAAATCCAAACATTGAAAACTCTCAAAAAATCGAGAACTGAGAATACGAAACATCAAAAATTCAAAAATCGACCATCAAAACAACGAAAACTTGAGAATTCGAAAATTCGAACATGGAAAAACCGAAAAATTGAACATTCGGAAAATCGAGCATTCGAAGAAACGACAAATAAAAAAATTCAAAATATAGGAAAATCGAAATATCAAAAATCGGAAACGAACATTTGAAGAAACGGAAAACTGAAAATTCAAAATATCGGAAAATTAAAACATCGAGAAATCGAGAAAACAAAAAACAGCGAATTTGACAAGTTGTGAATTCCAAAAATCGAAAAAAAGAAAAGTCGAAAAATCTAGAAATTCAGAAATCCAAAATATCGAAAATCTAGAAGTCCAGGAATTGAAAAATGGAAACTTTGAAAAATCGAAATACTGGATACTCGAGCAATCGAAACTTTGAAAAGTCGAGAAACAAAAAATCGAAAAATTGAGAATTGAGAATTCAAAAAATCGAGAACTGAGAATAGGAAAAATCAAAAATCCGAAAAATCGACTATCAACGAAACCAAAAATTGAATAATGGAAAAAACGAAAAATTGAAAATCTCGAAAATCGAACAATAAAAAAAAACACGGAAAATTGAAAATTCAAAATATAGAAAAATCACAAATCGAGAAATAAAAAATGAAAACTTGAAGAAACGGCAAATTGAAAATTAAAAAAATCGAAAAATCGAAACGTAAAAATCGAAAAATTGAGAATTCGAAATATGTATTGAAAAATCAAAACATCAAGAATTCGAAAAGTCGAGAAATCGAGGAAACGAAGAATTGAGAATTCGAAAAATCGAAATTGTATCAAAAATAAAAAAATCGAATAATCGAAAAGACGAAAAAATGAGAATTCTAAAAATCGAACAATGGAAAAAACCGAAAAACTGAGAATTCGAAAAATCGAAACATCAGAAAGTCGAAAAAACGAGAAACCAAAACATGGAAATATCAAAAAATCGGGAATTCGAAAAATCTAAACATCAAGAAGTTGACAGATCGAAGAGTTGAAAAATTGAAACACTGAAAAGTCAAAAAACTGAAAAATGGACAAATTGAAAAGTTTAATAATCGGGATATCGAAAACTGTCATAATCAAAACATTGAAAAATCGAAACCTTGATCTTTCAAGCAAAAAGTCGAAAGGAAAAAAGAAAAATTGAAAAAATCGAAATATCGAGAAATGGAAAACTTGAAAAAACGAGAAATTGAAAATCGAAAAGTTGAGAAATCCAGAAACTGAAAAACTGAAATTAAAAAATTGAAAAATCGAAAATTGAATAATAGAAAAATTAAAACGGCGCAAATTTGAAATATCGAAGTCGAAAAATGGAAAAAGTAACAATTGGAAAAATTGAACTATCGAGAAATCCGGAAACTGAAAAAACTGAAAACACGAAAATTTTGAAAAATGGAGAAAAATTCAGAAATCGAAAAATGAAAAAAGTAAAAACCAGAAAAATCGAAAAATTGAGAATTGAGAATTCAAAAAATCGAGAACTGAGAATAGAAAAATCAAAAATTTGAAAAATCGACTATCAACAAAACGAAAAATTGAATAATGGAAAAAACGAAAAATTGGGAATTCCGAAAATCGAAAATCGAAAATCGAGAAATCAAAAACGAACATTTGAAAAAACGGCAAATTGAAAATTCAAAATATTGAAAAATCGGAAATCTAGAAATCGAAAGTTGAGAATTCGAAATAACGAAAAATCTGGAAAACGAATAATCGTGAATTCGAAAAATCGAATAATGGAAAAAACGAAAACTTGAGAATTCGGAAAATCGAACATTCGAAAAACTGGAAAATTGAAAATTCAGAATATAGAAAATCGAAACATCAAAAATCGAAAATCGAGAAATCAAAAACGAACATTTGAAGAAACAGCAAATTGAAAATTCAAAATACTGAAAATTCGAAAATCTGGAAATCGAAAAATTGAGAATTCGAAATATCGAAAAATCGAAATACCGAAAAATCGAAATACCGAAAAACAGAATAATCGAAAAGACGCAATTGAGCATTGGAAAAACTGAATAATGGAAAAAACGAAAAATTGAGAAATCCGGGAATTGAAACATTGAAGAGTCGAAAAGTGGAAAATTTGACAATTTGAAAAATCCCGAAATTGAGAAATCGGGAAATCCAGAAATAGAAACATAAAAAATCGAAAATTGACAACCGAATTGTCGAAATACTCTAAAGCTCGAAATATCAATAAAGCAAAAAATTAAAAACCGAACCAAAATTCGAAATGTCGAAAAACCTATTAAAAAATCGAGACATCAAAAAGTGGAAATATCGAATATCGAGAAATTGAAAATCGTGAAATCGAAAAATTGAGAACTGAGAATTTAAAAAATCAGGAACTGAGAATACGAAAAATTAAAATTCGAAAAATCGATTCTCAAAAAACCGGAAATTTCAAAAATTCGAAAAATCGAACATTCGAACATTCGAAAGAAATATGCCAAATTGAAAATTCAAAATATCGAAATCGAGAAATCGGAAAATTGAATAATAATAATAATGTCGTTGCCCAACAGAATTTCCATTTAGAAGACAAATTAATAATTATAATAAGAATAACAACACAAGAATAAAGAAAATAATAAAAATAATAACATGATAAAACAGTATACTAATTAATAAAATAATAATGCGATAATTTTTCAAGAAATTTTTAACAAATAAAATTTAAACATCGAAAAACTTGAAAGTCGAAAAAGCTAAAAATTCAGAAATCCAAAAATTTAAAAACCGAGAACTTCGGGAGTTAAAAAATGGAAAAATAGAAAAATCGGAAAGTCCAGAAATAGAAAAGTTAATCAAGCAATCGAAACAAGAAACGTCGAGAAAGAAAAAATTAAAAAATTGAGATTTGAGAACATGAAAAATCTACAATTCGAAAAATCGACTATCAAAAAACTGAAAAATTGAGAATTTGAACAATCGAAAAAACTGAAAATCTAAACATCGGGAAATCAAAAAACTGAAAAATTCGATAAATCTAGAAATTCAGAAATCGAAAAATGAGAAAAACGGGAATTGAAAAATGGAAAAATTGACAAGTGGAATATTTGAAAAATTGGGAAATCCAGATATAGACAAATTAAAAATCGAAGTACTGGATAATCGAGTAATCGAAACATTGAAAAATCGAAAAATTTGGAATTGAGGACTCAAAAAATCGAGAACTGAGAAACGAAAGATAAAAAATTCAAAAATCGACCATCAAAACAACGAAAACTTGAGAATTCGAAAATTTGAACAATGGAAAAAACGAAAAACTGAGCATTCGGAAAACCGAACATTCAAAGAAACGACGAATTGACAATTCAAAATATAGAAAAATCGAAATATCAAAAATCGAAAACGGAAACGGAAAATTGAAAATTCAAAATATCGAATAATTAAGAATTCGAAAAATTAAAACATCGAGAAACCGGGAAAACAAAAAACTGCGAGTTTGAAAAGTCGAGAATTCTAAAAATCGAAAAACTGAAAAGCCGAAAAATCTAGAAATTCAGAAATCCAAAAATTCAAAAATTTTGAAATCCTGGAATTGAAAAATGGAACATTTGAAAAATCGAAATACTGGATATTCGAGCAATCGAAACTTTGAAAAGTCGAGAAACAAAAAATAGCAAAATTGAGAATTGAGAATTCAAAAAATCGAGAACTGAGAATAGGAAAAATCAAAAATTCAAAAAATCGACTATCAACAAAACGAAAAATTGAATAATGGAAAAAACGAAAAATTGAGAATTCCGAAAATCGAAAAAAAAAATACGGAAAATTGAAAATTCAAAATATAGAAAAATCGAAAAATTAAAAATCGTAAATCGAGAAATCAAAAACGAACATTTGAAGAAACGGCAAATTGAAAAATCGAAAATCTAGAATTTGTAAATTGAGAATTCGAAATACTGAAAAATCAAATCATCAAAAACTCCAAAAATCTAGAAATCGGGAAAACGAACGGTTGTGAAGTCAAAAAATTGAAATACCGGAAAAACAAAAAAGAGAATAATTGAAAAGACGAAATTGAGAATTCGAAAAATCGAATAATGGAAAAAACGAAAAATTGAGAATTCGGAAAATCGATGATTCGAAAAACTCGAAAATTGAAAATTCACAATATAGAAAAATTGAAACATTAAAAATCGAAAGTCGAGAAATCAAAAACGAACATTTGAAGAAACAGCAAATTGAAAATTCAAAATATTGACAAATCAAAAATTTAGAAATCGAAAAATTGAGAATTCGAAATATGGAAAAATCAAAAACTCAAAAAAATCGAGAAATATGAAAGACGAATAATTGTGAATTCGAAAAATCGAAATACCGAAAAATAGAATAATCGAAAAGACGCAGTTTAGAATTAGAAAAACTGAATAATGAAAAAAACGGAAAATTGAATATTCGGAAAATCGAACATTCGAAGAAACCGCAAATTGAAAATTTAAAATATCGAAAAATCGAAACATCAAAAAACGAAAAATTGAGAATTCGAAATATTGAAAAATTAAAACATCAAGAATTCGAAAAGTCAAGAAATCGAGGAAACGAAAAATTGAGAATTCGAAAAATACAAATATGATATCAAAAATTGAATAATCGAAAAGACGAAAAAATGAGAATTCTAAAAATCCAACAATGGAAAAACGGAAAATTTAATCAAAAACGAACGTTTGAAGAAACAGCAGATTGAAAATTCAATATATTGAAAAATCGAAAATCTAGAAATCGAAAAATTGAGAATTCGTAAAATTGAAATACCGAAAAATCAAAAACTCGAATAATCGAAAAACTGAGAATTCGAAAAATCGAAACATCAGAAGGGCGAAAAATCGAGAAACCAAAAGATGAAAATATCAAAAAATCAAAAAATCGAAACATCAAAAAGTCGAAAAATCGAAGTGTTGAAAAATTGATACACTGAAAAGTCTAAAAATTGAAAAATGGAGAAATAAGGTACATAAGTCGAAACATCGAGAAATTGAAAAATTTAATAATCGAGATATCGAAAACTGGCATAGTCAAAACATTGAAAAATCGAAACCTTGATCTTTCAAGCAAAAAGTCGAAAGGAAAAAAGAAAAATTGGAAAAATCGAAATATCGAAAAATGGAAAACAAAAAATTGAGAATTCAAAAAATTTAAATATCGAAAATTTAAATACCGAAAATTCTGAAAACCGAGAAGTACGCAAAATCGAAAAATTGAAAATCGAAAAGTTGAGAAATCCAGAAACCGAAAAACTGAAATTAAAAAAATGAAAAATTGAAAATTGAATAACAGAAAAATTAAAACGGTGCAAGTTTGAAATATCGAAAAGTTGAAAAATGAAAAAAGTAACAATTGGAAAAATTGAAATATGGAGAAATCCGGAAACTGAAAAACTGAAAACACGAAAAGTTGACAAATTGAGAAATCAAAAAATTGAAAAATAAAAAACTCATAAACACGAAAATTTTGAAGAATGGAGAAAAATTCAGAAATCGAAAAATTGAAAAAGTAAAAATTGGAAAAATCGAAAAATTGAGAAATGAGAATTCAAAAAATCGAGAACTGAGAATAGGAAAATCAAAAATTCGAAAAATCGACTAGCAACAAAACGAAAAATTGAATAATAGAAAAAACGAAAAATTGAGAATTCCGAAAATCGCACATTAAAAAAACACGGAAAATTGAAAATTCAAAATATTGAAAAATCGAAACATCAAAAATCGAAAATCGAGAAATCCAAAAACGGGCATTTGAAGAAACGGCAAATTGAAAATATTGAGAATTCGAAATATTGAAAAATGAAAACATCAAGAATTCGAAAAGTCGAGAAGTCGAGAAAACGAAAAATTGAGAATTCGAAAAATCAAAATATCAAAAAATCAAAAAATCGAATAATCGAAAAGACGAAATTGAAAATTCGGAAAATCGAATAATGGAAAAAACGAAAAATTGAGAATTCGGAAAATCGAACATTCGAGAAAAAAATATAGAAAAATCGAAACAACAAAAATCGAAAATCGAGGAATAAAAACGCACATTTGAAGAAGCGGCAAATTGAAAATTCAAAATATCGAAAAATCAAAACATCGAAAATCGAGAAATTGAAAACGAATATGTGAAGAAACGACAAATTGAAATTTCAAAATATTGAAAAATCGGAACACCAAAAATCGAAAAATTGAGAATTCGAAACATCGAAAAGTCAAACCTCCAAGAATTCGAAAAATCGAGAGAACAAAAAATTGAGAATTCGAAAAATCGAATGGAAAAAACGAAAAATTGAGAATACGGAAAATCGAACATTCAAAGGAACCACAAACTGAAAATTCAAACTATAGAAAAATCGAACCATGAAGAATCGAAAATCGAGGAATAAACGAACATTTGAAGAAGGGACAAATTGAAAATTCAAAATATTCAAAAATCGAAAATCTAGAAATCGATAAATCAAAACATCAAAAATATCGAAAAATCGAAACATCGAAACTCGAGAAATCAAAAACGAACATTTGAAGAAACGGTAAATTGAAAATTCAAAATTTCAAGAAAACGAAAAACTGAGAATTTGAAAAAACGAGAATTCTAAAAATCAAAAAACTGAAAAGTTGAAAAATCGAGAAAGAAAAAAATCGAAAAATTGAGAATTCAAAACTTAAAGAAAACGAAAAAGTGAGAATTCGGAAAATCGAAACATCAAAAAGTAAAAAAACCGAGAAACCGAAACATGGAAACACCGAAAAATCAGAAAATTGAGAATTCGAAAAATCGAAAGCTTGCTATTTCAAGCGAAAAGTCGAAAGGAAAGAAGAAAAATTGGAATAATCGAAATATCGAGAATTCGAAAAATAGCAAAAATTGAGATTTCGAAAAATTTAAATATCGAGAGTTCTGAAAAACGAGAAATCCGCAAAATCGAAAATTTGGATAAGCTAAAAATAGAAAAATCCAGAAATTGAAAAACTGAAATTAAAATATTGAAAAATCGAGAGTTTGAAATATCGGAAAGTCGAAAAATGAAAAAAGTACAAAATGGAAAAATCGAAATGTCGAAAATTGGAAAATTTTAAAAATCTAAAAATCCAGAAATCGAAAAATTGAGAAATCCGGGAACTGAAAAACTAAAAAACCTAAGTAGACAAATTGAGAAATCAAAACATTGAAAAAACAAAAATTCGGAAAATGGAAAACTCAAAAAATCGAAAATTTTAAAAATCGAGAAAAATTAAATAATCCGGAAATCTAAAAATGAAAAAAATAAAAATTGGAAAAATTGAAAAGTCGAGAAGTGGAAAAATCGAACAATGGAAAGAACGAAAAACTAAGAATTCGATAATTCCAAATATCGATAACTGGAAAAATTCGAAAATAAAAACATCAAAAATTCGCAAAATCGAAAATTTGAAAGATCGACAATAGAAAAAACGAAAACTCGAGATCTCGAAAAATCAAAACAACAAAAATTCGAAAAATGGAAAATCGATAAATCAAACAATCGAAAAAATGAAACATTAATTCGAAAAATCGAGAACTGAGACTTCGAAAAACCGAAAAAAAGAAAAATTTTAAATTAGAAAAAGCGAAAATTTAAAAATTCAAGAACCAAAAATTGTAGAAATTGGGAATTTGAGAAATTGAGGAAACGCAAAATTACAACACTGTCTATAAACTACAGACTATACATTTAAAATTTTTGTTTGACCACACATTTTCATCGAATTACCATCATAATACGAATCTTTTCGTTGTTTAAAAATTTACCTCTTTATGAACACTGCTGTTAGTCGAATTCAACGCCATATACTTATTCAAAATAAGCTTTAACGTCGTAGTCTAAAACCAAAAATTAACAAACCAAATTACCAAAAACCTTACTCACTTGATTCATACACTTGTGACAAGTCACCACAATAACAAACTTTTCAAAAACACCCATCAGCACAAAAATAATTCCAGCAAATGCGTACTTAAGATGCGGACTTCCGTTATAAGCGCTGCAAATAACATTATAGCTCTGAAAAGTCAGCATCACAAAACTGATTCCAAAAGACAGAAGAAGCTGAACTGAGAACGTCTGACTGATCAATTTGGAAATTTCGAACAACCGATGATAAACACACATAATTCTTCGTAAGTGGTGGTCACAACGTACGTCCGGATTTGCCAAAACTGACTCAGTTTTTTTAATTAAGACGTCTAAAATGTGATTAACGAAGCGCATTAGGGTTACGAATGAACAAGTAACAGCTGTGTGATTTAACACCCCGAAGTATAGTAGTCCATAGGACGTAAAAGCTTGCAACTTGTCGTGAAATTCTTGGCTGAACAATAAGTACAAGATGTAGGTGTGGAGACTGATTAAGCTACAGAAGAGAAATCTTAAGGAAGAGCGACTTATGTAGGTGTAGTTTGGTCGAATTCCCACACTTTTCATGTCGTTGTCGATTTTGATAATTTTTTTCCAAAGTTTGACGGTGTGGGTTCTCTGGATGGCGCTCCAAATATAACTCACGAGGGTGAACCCCAGAACCACTGCAAAGTACACCATATTGATAAACTTTATTAAAGCACTGTGATTCAAATCCGGATTATTAACCACTGACTGGTGTCTATACACCACATAAACCAAAATCAACAACACTATTACAATCAAAGCAAAAATATTATAAAGTTTTTTGCTAACGTTGTCGTTTATTCTACTTTTTGATAATTTAAATGGGGGATGACCCATCAAAAAATGTGTTATATACAAAGGGTAAAAAGCCCAAACGAGCCCTCGATCACCCATTTTCACCCTCAAAGATTGTTCTGTTTGCTTCGGTTTCACAACTAGGTCAAGCAATATTTTTTAATCAAGAAAATGCGACAGCTATGACCGATATTCGTGAGAATAATTAGTGTTTGCGTAGTCGTAACCAATTAAAATAATGTGTGGTAGACGTTTAAGGTAACGTATCAAGCATCTACTGATGACAATTATCGATAATTGAATTGAAAAAATATGTGCGTGGAAAATGTGACGAACACAGTCCGCCATTTTGTTTCAAAATTTAACTTACCTGTTTAACAATCACCTTGCTCCTAGAATGAGTGGCGGTTAATTTGCTCAAAGACCGCCTCAAAATTATCGACTAAAAAAAATAATAAGGTGTGATTGTTGTACAATTGTAAATTTTTGACTTACCCAAAACATACATTTGTGGCACGAAAAAGTAACCACCATTTTTTCAACAATGATAATCACAACCCACAAAACAGACGCAATGGAATATTTAAGATACGAACTTTTGTTATAAATTGCACAAAAAACACTATAACTTTGAAACGTTATCAAAATAAAACTAATAGCAAAAGAAAATAAAACCGGGGTTGAAAACACCCGATTTGTCAGACTCAACAAGTCGTAAAGCTTCCCATGTATCGACATTAGTTTCACTAAAATATGCAGCTGGTCGTTCTGTGGTTTGTAAATAAGCACACTTTTTAATTTTTTAGTCAAACCGTCATTCATAATTGTAATCATTCGAACAAAAGTGACGAACGAGCAAACCGACGTGATGTAATTTAGAGTCCCCCAGTATAGCAAACCGTACGTCACATACGCCTGAAACCTATCCTTCACAGTTTGACTAGTCACAAGATACCCTATATACACAGTGAAACTAACAAATCCGACACACAAAAATCGTATCGAAGACACTTTAACGTCGTTATATGTAGTTCAGTTTTACCCCAATCCCCTTCAACTCGTTGTCTACGTCATACATCCTCTGAACTAATAAAATCGCGCTTCGCTTCTGCGTTCTCGAACATACAACGTTAATGGTTATTATCCCACTGACAATAAAAAAATAGCTCGTCGTCATCAGTTTCACCAAACTGCTATCTTTGAAGTCGTGAAAATTCATAGAAGAGTAGCGGCAGAAAATGAATGACAGGATTATGACAAGAATTATTCTCGCGAGGTAGTCATACGTAGTTCGATTTTCCACTCTTAACCCTGTACGGGTTTTTAAAATTTTGAAAGGGGCGCATCCGATTAACATTTGGGACACATAGGTAGGGTAGAGGGCTGAGACGATGTTGTTTGTCATATTTGGAAAAGTCTACAACTGCACTGACCTAGAGGAAAAGTGATTAATTTGATTGGGAGGGTTGGTGTTATCGTTTTTATTGAACTGGAGCGATCGTGTAGGTGGAACGTATAATTTTTACTCTAAGTAACTGTTTTAAGGGTTTTTTCAATCGTGTCATGTAACCTTGGATTAGTAATGGGCGTTTTGCTTGATTGCTTCATATGGTAAATGCGGTTTTATCTAAAGTGTAGTTGAATTGAAAAAATCAGTCGATAAAGTTGATTTAGCTTTGGATGTAATATGTTATTGGTACCGCAGCACCAAATAAGGGTGCTAAAGGAGTTATTTACTAATTTTTGCCCACCTGCGGTTGCCCCCACCATTTGAATTGAAAGACGAAAGATATTTAAAAATTGCAATGCTTAATAATAATCGATTTCACCTCGCACACTTCAAATATTAAATATTAAATAAATATATAATATGAATACATTTTTCCCGTGTTTTTTTGGTCGTTTTGTTCGGGCCCCTTTTTGAATTTTTTTTTTTTGGTCTATTTTCCTCTCTTTTATAAGCTTGTCGTTCCTTTTATTTTATATTTTTTTTCTCGTTTTCTTTTGTGTCGCTTTTTTGTCGTCCTTCTTGTTGCTTTTTGTAGCCTTTTTAGGTCTCTTTTTGATTCATCCCTTTATTTGATTCATATTCTCCTTCTTATTTTGTCGTCTTTTTGATTGCTTCTTGTGTCACTTTTCGCTTTTCTTTTGTCGCCCTTTTTCTTCTCTTTTTGGTATTATTTTGTAGTCTTCTTTTATTGCCTTATTTCAAGTTTTTTGGCTTTTTTTAGTCACATTTCTCCCAATTTTCATTTTTATTTGTCTTATTTTTGGAGCCTTTTTCATCGTCTTTTTCTCACATTTTTCGTTACCTTTCTTCATTTTTTTTCTCCTCCTATCTTCTTTCTTTGTCGTCTTTTTTCATATTTTTTTGTTATCATTTTTATCTCGTTTTTTATTGTTTTTTTTTCGTTTTTTCTCTCGTTTTTTACCGCTATTTTCACCCTTGTCTTTTCTCATTTTCTAGTGTTTTTGGTCACCCCGTATCGTATTTTTTGTCGCTCTCTTTTATAAGTTTTCGATTTTTGGATGTTTTTTGGGTTCTCTGTTTTTTTGGTCTCCTTCTTGTGTTTTTTTTTGCTTTTTTCAATCTTTGTTGTCATCTTTTTTATTCACTTTGTCTGCCCCTATTTTATGGCTCTACATCAGCCTTTTGTTGTTGTCTTTTTACGGTTTTTTTTGTCGTCTTTCATCTCGCATTTTTTGTGGCCCCTTTTAGGTTTCATTTTGTCTTTTTTGTGTTTTTTTTTTGCCTTGTTCCAAATTTTTTTGTGGACTTTTTTAGTCATATTTCTCCCAATTTTTTTCCCACTTTTTTTGGCGTCTTTTTTTTGGAACTTTTTTTGTAGTTTTTTTTCGTTATCTTTCTTTACTTTTTCTTTTTTCTCTTCTTACCTTTTTTGTTTATCATGTCTTTTATAACTTTTTTGTTGCCTTTTTAATCTCGTCTTCTATCAGTTTTTGTCTCTTTTTTTTCTTTTTTCTTCTCATTTTCTTGTCGCTCTTATTTATATTTGTCTTTTCTCATTTTATCGTGTTTTTGGTCACCCCGTATTGTATTTTTTGTCGCTCTCTTTTATAAGTTTTTGTTTTTTTTTGTCGCATTTTTTGTCGATTTTTGGATGTTTTTTGGGTTCTCTGTTTTTTTGGTCGCCTTCTTGTGGTCTTTTTTTGCTTTTTTCTGTTTTTTTTCGTCGTCTTTTTTATTCACTCCCCCTTGGTCTCTTTTACGGCTCTTTACCAGCCTTTTTGTAGTCGTTTTTTTTGGGTCTTTTTGGGATGTTTTTTTGGTCGCCTTCTGTGGTGTTTTTTTCCTTTTTTCTGTTTTTTTGTCGTCTTTTTTATTCAGTCCCCCTTTTGTCGTCTTTTTTCTCGCATTTTTCGTGGCATTTTTTTATATTTTTCTTTTCGTTTTTTCATTAACATTTTGTGATCTTTTTTACCTCTGTTTTTTATTATGTTTGCAGCCTTTTTTTTCTTCCACTTTCTGGTATTTTTTTGTTGGTCATAATTCTTATCGTTTTTTGTCGCCTTTTTCATTCACTTTCTTCTATGGCCTTTGTTTTCAGTCGTCGTTTTGGTTTATTTCTTTGTTGTTCCTTTTTTTCGCATTTTTCCACCTTTTCCCTTTCGTCTTATATCGTCCCTTTTTGGTCTGTTTCTTTGTTGTTCCTTTTTTTCGCATTTTTCCACCTTTTCCCTTTCGTCTTATATCGTCCCTTTTTGGTCTGTTTTCCTCTCTTTTATCACCTTATCGTTCCTTTTATGTTTTTTTCTCGTTTTCTTTTGTGTAGCTTTTTTGTCGTCTTTCTTGTTGCTTTCTCTGTCATTTTTCGCTTTTCTTTTGTCGCTTTTTTTCATCTTTTTTTTGGTATTATTTTGTCGTCTTCTTTTATTGCCTTATTCCAAGTTTTTTTGGCTTTTTTAGTCACATTTTCATTTTTATTTCGAGCCTTTTTTTATCGTCTTTTTTTCACATTTTTCGTTACCTTTCTTCATTTTTCTTTTTTCTCCTCCTACCTTCTCCCTTTGTCGTCTTTTTAATATTTCTTTGTTGTCTTTTTAATATCGTTTTTTATTGTTTTTTTTTGAGTTTTTTTGCCTTATTCCAAATTTTTTTGTGGCCTTTTTTAGTCACATTTTTCCAATTTTCTTTTTTCCCGCCTTTTTTTGGCGTCTTTTTTTGTAGTTTTTTTCGATCTTTCTTCACTTTTTCTTTTTTCTCCTCCTACCTTCTTTCTTTATCATCTTTTTTATAGTGTTCTTGTTGCCTTTTTAATCTCGTCTTTTATCGGTTTTTGTCTCTTTTTTTTGTTTTTTTTTCTTTCGTATTTCCTTGTCGCTCTTATTCATATTTGTCTTTTCCCATTTTCTCGTGTTTTTGGTCCCCCGTATTGTATTTTTTGTAGCTCTTTTTTTTATAAGTTTTTGTTTTTTTTTGTCGCATTTTTGTCGATTTTTGTGGCCTTTTTTGGATGTTTTTTGGGTTCTCTGCTTTTTTGGTCGCCTTCTTGTGGTCTTTTTTTGTTTTTTCTGTGTTTTTTTTTGTCGTCTTTTTTATTCACTCCCCCTTGCTCTCTCTTATGGCTCTTTTTGTAGTCGTCTTTTTTGAGGTCTTTTTGTCGTATTTTTTCTCGCATATTTCGTGGCATTTTTGTCATCTTTTTCTTTTCGCTTTTTTTCTCGGTTGCTATTTTGTTGCTTTCTGTGACCTGTTTTAGGTCCCCTTTTGTCTTTTTTTGTGTTTCCTTTGTCTTTTTTTGCCTTATTCTCATTTTTTTGTGTTTTTTTTTAGTCACATTTCTCCCAATTTTCTTTTTCCCGTCTTTTTTTGGAACCTTTTTTCATGGTCTTTTTCTCGTATTTTTTGTTACCTTCACTTATCCTTTCTCTTCCTACCTCCTTTCTTTGTCGTCTTTGTTGTTGCGTTTTACGTTTTTTCCTTGTGGCGTTTTTTCATCTTTTTTTGATATGTCTTTTTCGCCATTTTATATCGTCAATTTTTTATCGCTACCTGTTTCTTCTCGCCTCTTTTTCACCTTTTTTTTGTCACTCCCTTTTGCAGTTTTTTTCGATTTCTTTTTCGTGGCTTTTTTCGTCTTTTTTGCTGGAATTTTTCGGTTTTTTTGTTCGTCTTAGTGGACATTTTTTAATCTTTTTTCCCGAGTTTTTGTGTCCTGTTATAACCTTTTTCTTTTTTTGTTACTTTTTGTAGCCTCTTTTAGGTCTTTTGTCTTTTTTCCTTATTCCATCTTTTTTGTGTCTTTTTTTAGTCACATTTCCGCCAATTGTCTTTTTTCCGCCTTTTTTGATCGTTTTTTTTTTTGATATTTTTTGTCGTCTTTTTCTCGCATTTTTCGTTACCTTTCTTCACTTCTTCTATGTTCTCCTTTTACCTTCTTTTACGTCGTCGTTTTGTTGGGTTTTTCGTTTTTTCTTCATCGGCCTTTTTCATCTCTGTTTGGGATTCTTTTTTCACTTTTTTTATCGTTTTTTTTTTCACTTTTTTGTGGCACTTTTTCACATTTCTTCGCCTATTCTCGCCTCCTTTTATGTCATTCCCTTTTATATTTTTTGTCACCTTTTTTCAGTCTCGTTTTTGGGGCCTTTTCTGCTGTCTTTTTTCTCATTTATCGTAGATTTTTTCCACCTGTTTCTTCTCCTCTTTTTTCGTCTCTTTTAGTCGCTCCCTTTCTTAGTTTTTTCGTGGCACTTTTCGTGTTTTCTGCTACACTTGGTGGAGTTTTTTAGCCTTTTTGACGGTTTTTGTGACCTAAAACTTTTTATAGCTTTTTGGTGGCATTCTTATATCGTTTTTTGTAGCTTTTTTTTTTAGTAGACTTTTCCCGAATTTTTTGGCCTTTTATTACCCTTTCCTTTTTTTGTTGCTTTTTGTGGCCTTTTTTGTCGTCTTTTTCTCGCATTTTTTGTTACCTTTCTTCACTTTTTCTTTTTTCTTTGTTACCTTCTTTCTCTTGTCGTCTTTTTTATTGCTTTTTGTTGCGTTTTCCGTTTCTTCTTTGTCGCCCTTTTTCATCTTTTTTACCATCTTTATCGTCATTTTTTATCGCTTTTTTGTGGCACTTTTTCACTTTTTTTCGCTTATTCTCGTCTCCTTTATCACCTTTTACGTTGTTGCCTTTTATAGTTTTTGTCGCTTTTTTTGTAGCTCTTTTTTGTAGATTTTTCGTTTTCTTTTTCGTGGCTTTTTACGTATTTTTTTGTTGCTTTTTGTGGCCCCTTTTAGGTCTCTTTTTGTTTTTTTGTGTTTTTTCATCATTCCATCTTTTTTGGTGGCCTTTTTTAGTCACATTTTCGCGAATCGTCTTTTTTTGGACCTTTTTGTCCTTTTTTTGTCAAATTTTTCGTTACCTTCCTCCACATTTTCTTTTTTCTCCTTTTTCTCCTCCTCCCCTTTTTTTATCGTCCTTTTTATTGCTTTCTGTTGCATTTTTCGTTTTTCTTTGTCGCCTTTTTTCATCTCTTTTTTGGTATTCTCTCTTCGCCTTTTTTTAAGGTCAATTTTTTTATAGCTTTTTGTGTTACTTTTTAATTTTTTTTGCTCCTATTCTCATCTCCCTTATCGCCTTTTAAGTCGTTCCCTTTTAACGGTTTTGGCTTTTTTTTGGTCGTCCTTTTTTGGGTCTTTTTTCTCTTTTTTTTCATATTTCGCTAAGTTTTTTCACCTGTTTCTTCTCGTGTTTTTTCGCCTCTTTTGGTCAATTTTCCCTTTTATACTTTTTCTCGTTTTCTTCTCGCTAGCTTTTTTCGCCTTTTTTTGGTATTTTTGCCGGACTTTTTTTGGCTTTTTTTGTGGCCTAAAACTTCGTTTTTATAGCTGTTTGGTGCCTTTCTTTTTCGTTGCCTTTTTTTTGGATTAATGTTTTAGTAGGCTTTTTTTTTTATTTTTGTGGCCTTTTATTACCTTTTTCTTTTTTTTTTTGTTACTTTTTGTGGCCTCTTTTAGGTCTCTTTTTGTTTTTTTTTGTTTTTTTCTTCTTCCATCTCTTTTTGTGTCCGTTTTTAGTCACATTTCCCCCAATTTTCTTTTCTCCTGCGTTTTTTTGTCGCTTTTTGTGGTCTTTTTTGCTTTTTGCCGTCTATTTTGCAGCAACTTTTTTGGTGACCTTTTTCTCTGTAGCCTCTTTTGCTTTTTTTAACTTTTCACTTTATTGGTTCGAGTTATTGATACTTTGATTTTTTTAATGTTATTGTAGCATTTTTTCGTCTTTCCTTTCTTTTTCCCATTTTTTCCAGTTTTCTTGTCGCCTTCTTACCCGCCTTCTTTTTTGTTGCCTTTTGTGGCCGCGTTTAGGTCTCTCTTTTTGTATTTTTTGTGTTTTTTTCCTTATTCCATCTTTTTTGTGTCCTTTTTTAGTCATATTTCCGCCAATTGTCTTTTTTCCGCCTTTTGTGATCGTTTTTTTTCGGAGGTTTTGTGACGTCTTTTTCACGCATTTTTCGTTACCTTTCTTTACTTCTTCTATGTTCTCCTTTTACCTTCTTTTTTGTCGTCTTTTTGTTTATTTGTGGCACTTTTTCACCTTTTTTCGCCTATTCTCGCCTCTTTTTATGTCATTCCCTTTTATACTTTTTGTCACCTTTTTTTTTCAGTCTCGTTTTATGGGCCTTTTTGTTGTCTTTTTTTCTCATTTATCGTAGATTTTTTTTCCACCTGTTTCTTCTCGTTTTTTTCGCCTCTTTTAGTCGCTCCCTTTCGTAGTTTTTTCGTTTTCTTTTTTCGTGGCTTTTCTCGTCTTTTTTGGTGGTATGTACTTTTCGTCTTTTCTGGTACATTTGGTGGACTTTTTTTTTTTTGGTCTTTTTTTGTCGGTTTTGGTGGAATTCTTACATCGTTTTTTGTAGCCTTTTTTTGTTTTTTTCTTTTAATAGACTTTTCCCGAATTTTTTGGCCTTTTATTACCTTTTCCTTTTTTTGTTGCTTTTTGTGGCTTCTTCTAGGTCTCTTTTTGTCTTTTTTGTGTTTTTTCCTTATTCCATCATCTTTTGTTTTTTCGTTACCTTTCTTCACTTTTTCTTTTTTCTCTGTTACCTTTTTTTTTGTCGTATTTTTTATTGCTTTTTGTTGCGTTTTCCGTTTTTTCTTTTGTCGCCCTTTTCCATCTTTTTTTAGCATTCTTTTTTCACCTTCTTTATCGTCATTTTTATCGCCTTTTTGTGGCACTTTTTCACCTTTTTTCGCTTATTCTCGTCTCTTACATCACGTTTTATGTTGTTACCTTTATACTTTTTGTCGCCTTTTTTGGAGCCTTTTTTGTCGTCTTTTTTTTCTCATTTATCGTATCTTTTTTTTGTGTTTTTTCATCATTCCACTTTTTTTTGTGGTCTTTTTTAGTCACATTTTCCCCAATTGTCTTTTTTCCGCCTTTTTTTTAACCGTCTTTTTTTTGAGCTTTTTGTCGTTTTTTGTCAAATTTTTCGTTATTTTCCTTCACGTTTTCTTTTTTCTCCTCCTATCTTTTTTTATCGTCCTTTTTATTGCTTTTTCAATTTTTTTGCTCATATTCTTGTCTCCCTTATCCCCTTTTAAGTCGTTCCCTTTTAACGGTTTTGGCTTTTTTCTGATCGTTCTTTTTTGGGTCTTTTTTGTCGTTTTTTTTCTCATATTTCGTACAATTTTTTTCACCCCTTTCTTTTCGTCTTTTTTCGCCTCTTTTATACTTTTTTTCGTTTTCTTCTTGGTGGCTTTTTTCGTATTTTTTTGGTATTCTTGCTGGACCTTTTTAGTCTTTTTTTGTAGCTTTTTGTGGCCTAAAACTTCGTTTTTTATAGCTGATCGGTGCCCTTTTTATTCGTTGCCTTTTTTTTGGTTTAATGTTTGAGTAAGTTTTTTTTTTGATTTTTGTGGCCTTTTATTACCTTTTTCTTTTTTTGTTACTTTTTGTGGCCTCTTATCGGTCTCTTTTTGTCTTTTCTTCTGTTTTTTCCTTCTTCCATTTCTTTTTGTATCCGTTTTTAGTCACATTTCCACCAATTTTCTTTTCTCCTGCTTGTTTTTGTAACTTTTTGTGGTCTATTTTGTTGTTTTTTTATCTTTTAACTTTTTTTGTCTTTCTTTTCTTGTTTCCTCCTTTTTTGCGGCCTTTTCTTTTTCCTATTTTTTCCAATTTTCTTGTCGCCTTCTTACAATTTTTTGTATTTCGTTTTTTTTTTTGTCTTATTTCGTTGTCTAATTTTTTTATCTTAGCATTTTCACTCTTTTGTCGTATTTTAGTGACTTGTTTATCGTGTTTCATTTGTTACCTTTTTATAAATTTTCGTTTTTTCCGACTCTTTTTTTTTGTTTCATTTTTTATTCTTTTTGTCCACTCAACGTCTCCAAGAATTAGATGACGTCATCACAACTTCTCTATTCTAAAGCAATAAACCCACACATGTACAGACCTTAAAATTTTATTTAAATGATCACAGTACATTAAACTAATTTTTACAATTTTGTAGACATAACAGAAAATAAACTCTACTCTTCATCATATAAATCTCTATTTGGGAAGATCAAATTAATTATACAATTGCATTTTTGTAACACTTGTAGACGTTTCGAAAACATAATAAACCAACTCCTAATAATCAATAAAAGTTATTGAACTGCGATTGGTTCCCTATTCAAGTTTATCCAGTTGGTCCAAGCCTCCTGAAGGTCGCCGTACTTATCATCGAAGTCCAGGTCGGCGTAACTGTTGGACTGAATTCTCACGTACGGCGGAACCTAAAATAAACAAATCGTAAAAATTAAAAAAACTACGGGATGTAACAACATTTATTAAAAAAAAAAACAGGTGTACAAAAATAATTAGGGAGCAAGCAGACGCCACAACTTATCTACAGGACCACGACGACGTTTAGGTCGCGAACTTGCCGAAATTGGCTTCAGTGCGAAATCCACCCTCTGGGCCGAAGAGTGCGCTGGATTGGTGACAGTGACGATTCGAGAGTGGGGTAAGTACCCGTCCTTGTACGCCGTAATTTTGTACTTTCCAGGAGTGAGCAGGCGGAAATAATCTCCATCATGAACTAAAAACTAATTTTAGTAAGTTTGATTTTTCGAACTATTGTTTACCTGATACGACGTCGTGTTGTATATCTTGGTACTTTCCATTCGTTATGTTTTTGACATGGATGACGGCGTTCGCAATTCCACGCTTGGCAACGTTGTCGTACACGATTCCTTTAACCCCGATGTGACTCTAAAAGGTCATACTTTATTTTTTGTTACGTTTTTAATTTTTTTTTATTCACCTGCCACATATAATTAAGTAATGCTTCTTTATTTCGGTCCCATTCTTGTTGAAGAACTTTGGTGGGGGGGTACTTGTCACAGCCAAGCTCCAGGGTAATTTCGAAATCGTTGCTGGAGAGATAGTTGAAGTCCTGCATCCCTGGATTAATCCGAAAAGGAAAAGAATGTCAAACTATTAGAACGATATACTCACCCCCGGCAAGACTGTACCATTTCGCCCCATTTGTGATACCCCCTTGTTTACCAAACCGGTTGCTATCGACATCGCCACACCCTCTTCTGGTGGGGTTTGCCATATCGGAATGGTGCGTAGAATAAGCCAGAGCCAAATGTCTAAGTAATATAAAAATAAAACCCAAGATTTTTTAAAATAACACACGAAACCCTATACTGACTTGAACGTTTCGTCGTCCGGCGTCCCCGAATACTCGTCCTTCTGACTCCCCGTCCTGCTCTCATCATACGGATAATTAGCGACCAAATCTCCCCCATGAAGATTCGCAGAAAGCACGAAAGGAATTTGCATGATGAGCCTGATAACGGCTTTAGTTTCAGGCTGAAGCTGAAACAATTTCATGAAACAACGTCAAACATCCCCGGCTTCTTACCGGTTCTTTCAGTCGTGTGAGTTGTGCTAGAAGATGGTTATTATGGTCGAGGTGGTTCTCCTCATTGCTGTACATGATTCGGTTTAAATTTGGGAAGTTTCGGTTGAGGTCGACGGAATTGTTGTTGGTTCGACCTATCAGATAGTCTTTACCACCCTGATGTGGGGGTGAAATTTAGACGGTTCGCTAAGGGGGTGCGTAATTAATCTTACCGTGTCAGTTGCCAGTTGCCATCCATCTGGGTTCATTGTGGGCATTAAGTGAATTCGGGTTTTCTCGATTAGAGATTGGATGTTGGAGTTGCCAGACATGTATTGTTCGCAGAGGAAATCGGCGAGTTTTAGCATGAGTTCTCTTCCGAGGACTTCGTTACCGTGCATGTTGGCGATGTATTTGAATTCTGGTTTCACTGGAACAGGGAAGACGGTTGTACGACGGACTGTCTGTTGCGAATTACAACAAATTTTTGTGAACAAAAATCGAAATTTTACAAGAAAAATTACTTGAAATATTGTAATCGCAATTAAAATATAATATATAATTTGTTTTATTCTTTGTAACACACAGTTCATGTTGGGATTTTAATCGTTAACTGGTTCTAACACAATTTAACAGTCAGGAGCTTATTTACGACTTCTTAATTCCCCACACAAGATTGCTAATAGTTCTTTTCTTTATGTTTTTTGGGTTCTCTGATTTTTTGGTCGGCTTCTTGTGGTGTTTTTTGCATTTTCCAATTTTTTTTGTCATCTATTTTATTCACTTTGTCTTCCCCTCTTTTATGGCTCTCTACCAGCCTTTTTTTGTCGTCTTCCTTCTCGCATTTTTTGTGGCCTCTTTTAGGTCTCATTTTGTCTTTCTTGTGTTCTTTTTGCCTTACTCCAAATTTTTTTCACATTTCTCCCAATTTTCTTTTTTCCCGTTTTTTTGGCGTCTTTTTTTTTGGAACTTTTTTTGTAGTTTTTTTCGTTATCTTTCTTCACTTTTTCTTTTTTCTCCTCCTACCTTCTTTCTTTATCATCTCTTTTATAGCTTTTTTGTTGCCTTTTTAATCTCGTCTTTTTGGTCACCCCGTATTGTATTTTTTGTCGCTCTCTTGTATAAGTTTTTGTTGTTTTTTTGTCGATTTTTGTGGCCTTTTTTGGATGTTTTTTGGGTTCTCTGTTTTTTTTGGTCTCCTTCTTGTGGTCTTTTTTTGCTTTTTTCTGTGTTTTTTATCGTCTTTTTTATTCTCTCCCCCTGCTCTCTTTTATGGCTCTTTACCAGCCTTTTTGTAGTCGTCTTTTTTGGGGTCTTTTTGTCGTCTTTTTTCTCGCAATTTTCGTTGCATTTTTTTCATATTTTTCGATTTCGAAATTTTACTTGAAAAAAGACTTGAAATCTTGTAATCGCAATTAAAACATAATCATATAAGTTTGGTTGTTTAGGTAGTTAATAAAAGGGGGGAAACCTTCGTTTAACGACGACGACGCCACAGTTTCCCCAACACGCAAATTTGTTTTATTCTTTGTAATACACAGTTCATGTTGGGATTTTAATCGTTAACTGGTTCTAACACAATTTAACAGTCAGGAGCTTATTTAGATAAAGCACTTGCTAGGAGATTTCGTGAAGTTCACTTAGTCAGGACTCATCCTTTGTTTATTAAATTATGAATGCGGTATACTTAAGTGTTATACTATAACACTCCTTAATTCCTCACACAAGATTGCTAATAGGAAATGGACAGCGGAAAGTGCGGTAGAATTTATAATCTCGTGCACTGAGGTACGGGGCGATTAAAAATTTTCCCCTTAGGCAGTTATCATCATCATCAACATCACATTCCCATGTGTTTTGCTTATACTAATTGTTTTAAGTAACCAATCATTTGGATAATGGCATAATTTAGTATCATGTAAATTCTTTGTTTGAATCGTTGATAAAGTGTGGCATAATTTAACATCAGGGACATTAGTTATGCCACGAAAACAGCGGCCATGTGGAAAGAGTATTTTCAAACCGAGCACACGTTTGAACTGTAAAATCTCGTTGAACAGATTAACAACATTGTGGGTCATGTAGCATTTTATTTATCTTCAGTAATTTTCTTTGTTGTATAATTTAAATTCAACACCAGATCTCTTTGGTTTTATAAATCTTTGCTAGTTTTTTGTTTTGTAAATATTTTGTTGATTCCATCATATAATTGTCTGATGTCCAATCTTAATCTCAGATAAAAATTATTTGTTGTTTAAAATTTCACGAGAGTGTATGGCGAATTTAAATGTTGTTTATTGCTCCTTTTGAAACTTTAGCACCTGTTCAGTTGTACTTTAATATCAGAGTCATAGAAAGTGAACATTTAAATGGAACTGGGGTAAATAACAGAAACACGTGGCAGAAGCGGAGGGCGCGGTTCCTAGTCGAGCTAGCGGGATGTTCGTATTGGAGGAGAACAGCCACAACCAGGAGCCCCAAACTCCGCTCGTGCTACAACGGGTAATTTTGTTGTGCTCTAGATGAGGTTGAAAAACTATCTCAACTATCGACCTACGATCGCCATACTCTAATGCCGCTGCCACTGCATAAAGTTGTATTAAAATTTTTGAATTTTTCGCGGGCTTTATTTTTTTTTTGCATGTCAATTTGAGGCCGGATGTTTGGGTTATGACAATATAAAAATATACAGAGTGATTACATAATTTTGCTTTGGAAATTTGCCGCCTCCGTGGGACAGCATTCCTTCGAATTCTCTTGTATTCTTTAGAATTATTTTGGGATTCTTTTTGTATTCTTTCGGATTCTGTCGAATCTAACATTTGTTTCGGATTCTTTGTGTATTATTTAGAATTCTATCGATTCTCTCCAACTGCTTTCGGATTCTCCCTGATTCACTTGTATACTTCAAGATTTTCTCGGATTTTCTCAAATGCTTCCACATCCTTCAGGATTCCTCCGAATTCTCTTTTATCCTCTTGTAATTTGGTAGCATTTTCTCATATTCTCTTGTATTCTTTTGGATTCTCTTATATTCTTTGGGATTGTTTTCGGATTCTTTTAGTATTCTTTCAGATTTTCTCTCAGATCTAGGATCTTTTCAGATTCTTTTGTATTCTTTCGAGTTCTTTGTGTATTATTTACGATTGTGTTGATTTCTTTCCAATTGTTTTCAGATTTTCTCTGGTTCACTCGGATTCTTTCAGATTCATTCGGATTCTTTTATATTCTCTTGGATTCTCTCGTATCCTCTCGGGATTAGACGGATTCTCTTATATTCACTGAGATAATTTTCGGATTTCCTTGGATTCTTTCTAATTTTTTGCGTATTAATTCTGTTTCTGTCACATTTTCTCGAATTCTTCCGGATTCTTCCAAATCCTCTTGTATATTCACAGATTCTGAAGTATTCTCCCGAATTCTATCCGATCCTCTCGAAATTTGTTGAATTCTCTTCGTATTCTTTAGGAATACTTACCAGATTCTCTCAGATTTTCTTGAATTTAACCATATTCTCTCGTACTCTTTAGGATTCCTCCGAATTCTGTCTTATCCTCTTGTAATTTGGTAGGATTTTCTAATGTTATATTCTTTCGGATTCTCTTATATTCTTTGAGATTGTTTTCGGATTCTTTGAGTATTCTTTCAGATTCTCTCAGATCTAGTATATTTTTAGATTCTCTTGTATTCTTTTGGATTATTTGTGTATTATTTAGGATTGTACCGAATTCTTTCCAATTGTTTTCGGGTTCTCCCTGATTCACTAAGATTTTCTTGGATTCTTTCAGACTCATCCGGATTCTTTTATATTCTCTTGGATTCTCTCGTATTCTCTCGGAGTCTTTAAGATCTTTTGGGACTGTCTCTTATCCTCTCGGGATTTAGCCGGATTCTCTTATATTCACTGCGATAATTTTCGGATTCTGTCGGATTTCCTCTAATTCTTTTGAATTATTTGCGTATTAAATTTCGGTTTCTGTCAGATTTTCTCGGATTCTCTTTTTTCGGATTCTTTGTGTATTATTTCGGATTCTGCCGACTTCATTCGAATTATTTTCGGATTCTCTTTGATGCACCTGGTTTCTTCCGGATTTTCTTGGATTCTTTCGAATTCTTTCGGATTCTGTTGGAATTTGTTGAATTTTTTACGGGCTTTCATTTTTTTTACATGTCAATTTGAGGCGGGATGTTTGAATTATCACAATATAAAAATATACAGGGTGATTACATAATTTTGCTTTGGGAATTTGCCGCCCTCATGGGGCAGGTAGCAGTGTATCATTCGATCTGTATTATTGGTTGCCTATCACACAGCAAACGTCAAACAAACTTGAGAAAGTTAGGTTAAGACCGACACTTGTGTATGGAATTAATTAAGTAATTCTATACGTTTGTGAAAAGTCATGATCTTTCAAAGCCAACTTGATATACAATCGTTTGTAATTACCTTGTATGTTCAATAAATATTTGTTTAATAATTTCTTGAGATAATCATCAACATTATAAATTTCAACTAAAGTTGAAATCAGCAATTATATACAGGGGATGGGTTAGTAAAGTTTAGCTTCAAAATTACGGTAATCAATACAGTAGATTATCTAATATGATTATTTGTTTTCTTAATTATTTTAGAAATAAACTTCATGGCCCACTAGACCAATAGGTTTTTTTTTATAATATAGTTTTTAAGAAGACATATTTGTGACAAGTTTTACCTGATATATGGTTACTGTCTTGTTAGCATTTTAGGGAAATTTAAAATAATAAGAAACAATCAGTAAAAATCAGTTGTTCCATTAACTATTTTAAACAATTAAAAAAAAAAGTAAAATATTTTGGTGACCAGATTTGAATTAAAATTTCGCGCTGAGCAAAAACAGCGGCGCGAAATCGCATTTGAATAATTTGAATTTGAGAAAAAAATGTAATCAAGAAAATCGTTGAACATAGGCAACCATGTGCAAGTTTAGTGCTTTTTGGGTAGTTGGTAGCTCTGCCAGGGAATTTTCTATTGAGAAGGTTGGTAGAAGTTGATTTGGTTGCAAGAGCGGTGTTTTTTGAGTTCTCTGCTTTTTTGGTCAGCTTCTTGTGGTCTTTTTTGCTTTTTTAAATTTTTTTTGTCAACTTTTTTATTCACTTTGTCTTCCCCTCTTTTATGGCTCTCTACCAGCCTTTTTTTGTCGTCTTTCTTCTCGCCTTTTTTGTGGCCTCTTTTAGGTCTCATTTTGTCTTTTTGTGTTTTTTTTGCTTTACTCCAATTTTTTTTCACATTTCTCCCACTTTTTTTTTTTTCCCGTTTTTTTGGCGTCTTTTTTTTTGGAACTTTTTTTGTAGTTTTTTTCGTTATCTTTCTTCACTTTTTCTTTTTTCTCCTCCTAACTTCTTTCTTTATCATCTCTTTTATAGCTTTTTTGTTGCCTTTTTAATCTCGTCTTTTTGGTCACCCCATATTGTATTTTTGGTCGCTCTCTTTTACAAGTTTTTGTTGTTTTTTTTTTGTCGATTTTTGTGGCCTTTTTTTGGATGTTTTTTGGGTTCTCTGTTTTTTTGGTCTCCTTCTTGTGGTCTTTTTTTGCTTTTTTTTGTGTTTTTTTAATCGTCTTTTTTATTCACTCCCCCTTGCTCTCTTTTATGGCTCTTTACCAGCCTTTTTGTAGTCGTCTTTTTTGGGGTCTTTTTGTCGTCTTTTTTCTCGCAATTTTCGTGGCATTTTTTTCATATTTTTCGATTTCGAAATTTTACTAGAAAAAAGACTTGAAATCTTGTAATCGCAAATAAAATATAATCATATAAGTTTCGTTGTTTTGGTAGTTAATAAAAGGGGGGAAACCTTCGTTTAACGACGACGAGACCACAGTTTCCCCAACACGCAAATTTGTTTTATTCATTGTAACACACAGTTCTTGTTGGGATTTTAATCGTTAACTGGTTCTAATACAACTTTAACAGTCAGGAGCTTATTTAGATACAGCACTTGCTAGGAGATTTCATGAAGTTCACTTAGTCAGGACTCATCCTTTGTTTATTAAATTATGAATGCGGTTTCTGGATGCTTATAACACTTCTTAATTGCTCACACAAGATTGCTAATAGTTCTTTTTTTAATGTTGTTTGGATTCTCTGATTTTTTGGTCGGCTTCTTGTGCTCTTTTTTGCTTTTTTCAATTTTTTTTTGTCATCTTTTTTATTCACTTTGTCTTCCCCTCTTTTATGTCTCTTTAGCAGCCTTTTTTTGTCGGAAAAAATTAGTCATTAGAATGAGAATAGGAGAGGTGGGCGGGGCTACTACTTGTTAAAATTAGACTGATTTTGGCAAATGACATACTCTCTAAGAAAAAAAATAAATAAATAAATAAAACTTAAAAATCGAAAAAGTGCAAAATCGAAAAAAAAAACAAATATTGAATATTAAAGAAATCGGATAATGCAGAAAAAAAAAATTAAATTGAAAATTTTAAAAACTGGAAAATCGAAATAAATATTGAAAAAAGAAATGGAAAAAAGAAAATTTTGTTATATAAAATCGAGAAAATGAAAATAAAAAAATCGGGAAAATGAAAAATAAAAATCAAGAACTTGAAAAATTGAAAAATTAAAGACATAGAAAATTAAAGTGCAAAAACGAAAAAACGAAATATTGTAAATTAAAAAATCGGATAATTCAGAAATCCAAAATCGCTAAATTGAATATTTCAAAAGTTTGAAAATCGAAGTATCGAAAAATCAAAGATTAAAAATTATAAAAATTGAGTAAACTAAACGAAAAATTATAAAATGGAAATAAATATTGAAAAAAAATAACAGAAATGAAAAAACGAAAATTTGTCATATAAAATCGAGAAAATGAAAATAAAAAAATCGGGAAAATGAAAACTAAAAATCAAGAACTTGAAAAATTGAGGAAACGAAAAATTGAAAAATTAAAGACTAAGAAACTTAAAGTACAAAAACGAAAAAACGAAATATTGTAAATTAAAGAAATCGGATAATTCAGAAATCCAAAAATAGCTAAATTGAACATTTGAAGAGTTGGAAAATCGAAGTATCGAAAAATTAAAGATTGAAAATTAGAAAAATTGACTAAACTAAACGAAAAATTATAAAATGGAAATCAATATTGAAAAAAATAACAGAAATGAAAAAACGAAAATTTGTCATATAAAATCGAGAAAATGAAAATCAAAAAATCGGGAAAATGAAAACTAAAAATCAAGAACTTGAAAAATTGAGGAAACGAAAAATTGAAAAATTAAAGACTTGGAAACTTAAAGTGCAAAAACGAAAAAACAAGATATTGTAAATTAAAGAAATCGGATAATTTAGAAATCCAAAAATAGCTAAATTGAACATTTCAAAAGTTGGAAAATCGAAGTATCGATAAATTAAAGATTGAAAATTAGAAAAATTGAGTAAACTAAACGAAAAATTATAAAATAGAAATAAATATTGTAAAAAATAACAGAAATGGAAAAACGAAAATTTGTCATTTAAAATCGAGAAAATGAAAATCAAAAAATCGGGAAAATGAAAACTAAAAATCAAGAACTTGAAAAATTGAGGAAACGAAAAATTGAAACATTAAAGACTTAGAAACTTAAAGTGCAAAAACGAAAAAACGAAATATTGTAAATTAAAGAAATCGGATAATTCAGAAATCCAAAAATAGCTAAATTGATCATTCCAAATGTTGGAAAATCGAAGTATCAAAAAATTAAAGATTGAAAATTAGAAAAATTGAGTAAACTAAACGAAAAATTATAAAATGGAAATCAATATTGAAAAAAATAACAGAAATAAAAAAACGAAAATTTGTCATATAAAATCGAGAAAATGAAAATAAAAAAATCGGGAAAATGAAAACTAAAAATCAAGAACTGAAAAATTGAGGAAACGAAAAGTTGAAAAATTGAAGACTAAGAAGCTTCAAGTGCAAAAACGAAAAAACGAAATATTGTAAATTAAAGAAATCGGATAATTCAGAAATCCAAATATAGCTAAATTGAACATTTCAAAAGTTGGAAAATCAAAGTATCGAAAAATTAAAGATTGAAAATTAGAAAAATTGAGTAAACTAAACGAAAAATTATAAAATGGAAATAAAAAACAGAAATGAAAAAACGAAAATTTGTCATATAAAATCGAGAAAATGAAAATCAAAAAATCGGGAAAATGAAAAATAAAAATCAAGAACTTGAAAAATTGAGGAAACGAAAATTTGAAAAATTAAAGACTTAGAAACTTAAAGCGTAAAAACAAAAAAACAAAATATTGTAAATTAAAGAAATCGGATAATTCAGAAATCCAAAAATAGCTAAATTGAACATTTCAAAAGTTGGAAAATCGAAGTATCGAAAAATTAAAGTTGAAAATTAGAAAAATTGAGTAAACTAAACGAAAAATTATAAAATGGAAATAAAAATTGAAAAAAATAACAGAAATGAAAAAACGAAAATTTGTCACATAAAAGCGAGAAAATGAAAATCAAAAAATCGGAATAATGAAAACTAAAAATCAAGAACTTGAAAAATTTAGGAAACGAAAAATTGAAAAATTAAAGACTTAGAAACTGAAAGTGCAAAAACGAAAAAACGAAATATTGTAAATAAAGAAATCGGATAATTCAGAAATCCAAAAATAGCTAAATTGAACATTTCAAAAGTTGGAAAATCGAAGTATCGAAAAATTAAAGATTGAAAATTGGAAAAAGTGAGTAAACTAAACGAAAGATTATAAAATGGAAATAAATATTGAAAAAAATAACAGAAATGAAAAAACGAAAATTTGTCATATAAAATCGAGAAAATGAAAATCAAAAAATCGGGAAAATGAAAACTAAAAATCAAGAACTTGAAAAATTGAGGAAACGAAAAATTGAAAAATTAAAGACAAAGAAACTTAAAGTGCAAAAACGAAAAAACGAAATATTGTAAATTAAAAAATCGGATAATTCAGAAATGCCAAAATAGCTAAATTGAACATTTCAAAAGTTGGAAACTCGAAGTATCGAAAACTTAAAGATTGAAAATTAGAAAAATTGAGTAAATTAAACGAAACTATATAAAATGGAAATAAATATTGAAAAAAAATAACAGAAATGAAAAAACGAAAATTTGTCATATAAAATCGAGAATATGAAAATAAAAAAATCGGGAAAATGAAAACTAAAAATCAAGAACTTGAATAATTCAGGAAACGAAAAATTGAAAAATTAATGACTTAGAAACTTAAAGTGCAAAAACGAAAAAACGAAATATTGTAAATTAACGAAATCGGATAATTCAGAAATCCAAAAATAGCTAAATTGAACATTTCAAAAGTTGGAAAATCGAAGTATCGAAAAATTAAAGATTGAAAATTAGAAAAATTGAGTAAACTAAACGAAAAATTATAGAATGGAAATAAATATTGAAAAAAAAATAACACGAAAATTTGTCATATAAAATCGAGAAAATGAAAATCAAAAAATCGGGAAAATGAAAACTAAAAATCAGGAACTTGAAAAATTGAGGAAACGAAAAATTGAAAAATGAAAGACTTAGAAACTTAAAGTGCAAAAACGAAAAAACGAAATATTGTAAATTAAAGAAATCGGATAATTCAGAAATCCAAAAATAGCTAAATTGAACGTTTCAAAAGTTGGAAAATCGAAGTATCGAAAAATTAAAGATTGAAAATTAGAAAAATTGAGTAAACTAAACCAAAAATTATAAAATGGAAATAAATATTGAAAAAAATAACAGAAATGAAAAAACGAAAATTTGTCATATAAAATCGAGAAAATGAAAATCAAAAAATCGGAAAAATGAAAACTAAAAATCAAGAACTTGAAAAATTGAGGAAACGAAAAATTGAAAAATCAAAGATTAAGAAACTTAAAGTGCAAAAACGGAAAAACGAAATATTGTAAATTAAAGAAATCGGATAATTCAGAAATCCAAAAATAGCTAAATTGAACATTTCAAAAGTTGGACAATCGAAGTATCGAAAAATTAAAGATTGGAAATTGGAAAAATTGAGTAAACTAAACGAAAAATTATAAAATGGAAATAAATATTGAAAAAAATAACAGAAATGAAAAAACGAAAATTTGTCATATAAAATCGAGAAAATGAAAATCAAAAAATCGGGAAAATGAAAAATAAAAATCAAGAACTTAAAAAATCGAGGAAACGAAAAATTGAAAAATTAAAGACTTAGAAACTTAAAGTGCAAAAACGAAAAAACGAAATATTGTAAATTAAAAAAATCTGATAATTCAGAAATCCAAAAATAGCTAAATTGAACATTTCAAAAGTTGGAAAACCGAAGTATCGAAAAATTAAAGATTGAAAATTAGAAAAATTGAGTAAACTAAACGAAAAATTATAAAATGGAAATAAATATTGAAAAAAATAACAGAAATGAAAAAACGAAAATTTGTCATATAAAATCGAGAAAATGAAAATAAAAAAATCGGAAAAATGAAAACTAAAAATCAAGAGCTTGAAAAATTTAGGAAACGAAAAATTGAAAAATTAACGACTTAGAAACTTAAAGTGCAAAAACGAAAAAACGAAATATTGTAAATTAACGAAATCGGATAATTCAGAAATCCAAAAATAGCTAAATTGAACATTTCAAAAGTTTGAAAATCGAAGTATCGAAAAATTAAAGATTAAAAATGATAAAAGTTGAGTAAACTAAACGAAAAATTATACAATGAAAATAATTATTGAAAAAAATAACAGAAATGAAAAAACGAAAATTTGTCAGATAAAATCGAGAAAATGGAAATCAAAAAATCGGGAAAATGAAAACTAAAAATCAAGAACTTGAAAAATTGAGGAAACGAAAAATTGAAAAATTAAAGACTTTGAAACTTAAAATGCAAAAACGAAAAAACGAAATATTGTAAATTAAAAAAATCGGATAATTCAGAAATCCAAAAATAGCTAAATTGAAGGTTTCAAAAGTTTGAAAATCGAAGTATCGAAAAATTAAAGATTAAAAATGATAAAAGTTGAGTAAACTAAACGAAAAATTATACAATGAAAATAATTATTGAAAAAAATAACAGAAATGAAAAAACGAAAATTTGTCAGACAAAATCGAGAAAATGAAAATCAAAAAAACGGGAAAATGAAAACTACAAATCAAGAACTTGAAAAATTGAGGAAACGAAAATTTAAAAAATTAAAGACTTAGAAACTTAAAGTGCAAAAACGAAAAAACGAGATATTGTGAATTAAAGAAATCGGACAATTCAGAAACCCAAAATTAGCCAAATTGAACATTTCAAAAGTTGGAAAATCGAAGTATCGAAAAATTAAAGATTGAAAATTAGAAAAATTGAGTAAACTAAACGAAAAATTATACAATGAAAATGAATATTGAAAAAAATAACAGAAATGAAAAAACGAAAATTTGTCATATAAAATCGAGAAAATGAAAATCAAAAAATCGGGAAAATGAAAACTAAAAATCAAGAACTTGAAAAATTGAGGAAACGAAAAATTGAAAAATTAAAGACTTAGAAACTTAAAGTGCAAAAACGAAAAAACGAAATATTGTAAATTAAAGAAATCGGATAATTCAGAAATCCAAAAATAGCTAAATTGAACATTTCAAAAGTTGGAAAATCGAAGTATCGAAAAATTAAAGATTGAAAATTAGAAAAATTGACTAAACTAAACGAAAAATTATAAAATGGAAATAAATATTGAAAAAAATAACAGCAATGAAAAAACGAAAATTTGTCATATAAAATCGAGAAAATGAAAATCAAAAAATCGGGAAAATGAAAACTAAAAATCAAGAACTTGAAAAATTGAGGAAACGAAAAATTGAAAAATTAAAGACTTAGAAACTTAGTGCAAAAACGAAAAAACGAGATATTGTAAATTAAAGAAATTGGATAATTCAGAAATCCAAAATTAGCTAAATTGAACATTTCAAAAGTTGGAAAATCGAAATATCGAAAAATTAAAAATTGAAAATTATAAAAATTGAGCAAACTAAACGAAAAATTATAAAATGGAAGTAAATATTGAAAAAAATAACAGAAACGAAAAAACGAAAATTTGTCATATAAAATCGAGAAAATGAAAATCAAAAATTCGGGAAAATGAAAACTAAAAATCAAGAACTTGAAAAATTGAGGAAACGAAAAATTGAAAAATTAAAGACTTAGAAACTTAAAGTGCAAAAACGAAAAAACGAAATATTGTAAATTAAAGAAATCGGATAATTCAGAAATCCAAAAATAGCTAAATTGAACATTTCAAAAGATGGAAAATCGAAGTATCGAAAAATTAAAGATTGAAAATTTAAAAAATTGAACAAACTAAACGAAAAATTATAAAATGGAAATAAATATTGAAAAAATAACAGAAATGAAAAAACGAAAATTTGTTATATAAAATCGAGAAAATGAAAATCAAAAAATCGGGAAAATGAAAAAGAAAAATCAAGAACTTGAAAAATTGAGGAAACGAAAAATTGAAAAAATCAAGACTTAGAAACTTAAAGTGCAAAAACGAAAAAACGAAATATAGTAAATTAAACAAATCGGATAATTCAGAAATCCAAAAATAGCTAAATTGAACATTTCAAAAGTTGGAAAATCGAAGATTGAAAATTATAAAAATTGACTAAACTAAACGAAAAATTATAAAATGGAAATCAATATTGAAAAAAATAACACAACTGAAAAAACGAAAATTTGTCATATAAAACCGAGAAAATGAAAATGAAAAATTCGGTAAAATGAAAACTAAAAATCAAGAACTTGAAAAATTGAGGAAACGAAAAATTGAAAAATTAAAGACTTAGAAACTTAAAGTGCAAAAACGAAAAAACGAAATATTGTAAATTAAAGAAATCGGATAATTCGAAATCTTGCGAATGCCTCAGGTTAAAATGTGTTTATTCCATTCCAAAACTTAATGACGTCATCTCAAAAATTTGCGACATGATCATAATTTTCTATAAGCCGATGCGAAATTCAGAACGATTATTATTGGTTTCGAACTTCCCAAGCGTTGAAAGCACAACAAATATCACACTAGTTTACATCAGAGACGTATAAGAGAAATAGCATTGATAGAATCGCAACTAAGATAAAACCATACAATCGAAAAAAAAATGTTATAGTAGGTCATGAATTTGACAGTTATTTGATCGTAATTGTCAAAGCGAGCAATATTACCAACATTATTATTTTAGAAATAAATTTCATGGAGTACTAGAGGACTTTTTTCGATCATGACATTTAACTATTTTCAGAAAAACTAAATAAAAAAAAATAATTGCTTTGTGGAACCGCCCTAAAGATTCTCCTTAAAAAAATGCGGCAAAAGCTTGGAGTGAGAGATAAACCACTTGATAAAGATATTGATTAACAGTATTAGGACCACGCTTTTTTACATCAGGTCAAACGTGTATATTACAGCAAATCTTGAAAATCGTGAAAGTAAATTTAGATTTTTATTTATTTCCACACACTTGACTTGGAGAAAAAGCTCTCTTTAGAAAAAAAAAAACAAACATTCTGAAATCATTGATATCCAGTGTTCCAAACAATTTTAAAAAAGTTTGACACAAGTTAAATTAAGAACAAATTTTAATCAGATTTTCAGTTAGCTTCAAATCTGGTTTGTGAAGAGTTTAAAACGCGGTGTGACGTCATTAAACATTTTTGTAACTTTAATATTCAACTCATTTTACAAGTTTTGCGAAATCATAAGTCTCATGTTTAAAAATGGCGGAGTGGCAATTTTCTTAAACATGGTCACCAAAATAAAAAACAATCATATCAGCTTTTTTTTCTCATATTATAAAGAATTTAAAAATGAATTTGATGTGTAACTATTAAATGGTATGAAGAAAAAATGATACAAGACTTTGTAACAAATTTTGCGTTCTTGAAAACAATCTTAACAACGCTAACCTTGACCATATCAAGTGACACAATGATCCCTAAAATAAATTACTAAAATTCTCGTTTAAATGCCATGTGTTTTTTTCACGTGTGTCGATATTATGTAAAGTTATGTAGAGCGGCCAATAAAATATTTATTACCCAAACATTTCCTTATCACCTCCCACAACTTATTCGACATACGTCTATAGCAACAAATAATAAATTAAGTCGATGTGTTTGATCTGCCTATCCATCTGTTGCTCTTTGACGTCATTCTAATTAATTTACGCCAAAATATGGCAACACCGCACAAAATTTTGACAACCCACTCAAACCAACCCGTCAAAATCCGCCACAATCCCCTCTATCCCACCCCAAAACTTACTAATTTCGTGGTGTCCAGGTTTCGTGGAGAACTCGATCAAGTACAGCGGAGTACCCAGAACAGATGTTTCAGTCAGAGTGTAGATCCTCGTGATGTTCGGACACCTGCTGTTGACGTCTTGAAGCACTTGGAGAAGTTCTTCGTTATTGTGGTGCTTCAGCTGAAACTGGAGTGTCCCCGCGACCAGCGAGGACAAAATCAACAAGGCTGCGTGCACCATAGTAGTCGCAGCTGATGTGAATGGAGAACTACGTTTGAGCGTCGAAAATAGGCGTCTCTACGCCGGCGCTTGACGTAACAAACGATATGGATTTTCGGTGCAATGGCTAATGTTTTTATTTAATCAAAAGACACATTGTTGCAAAAAATGAGCGGCGCTGATGGTGCGCCATGCTCGGGGGAAATGACACTGTCATGGGTTGGCAGTTGGGTGGGAAAAAATGCAGCGTTGGGTGGATAAGTGGCATTTTTTCGCAAGTATTTGCATTGCTGGCAAATTCTTGACTAAGGTTGGTGATTAGTCGGTTACGTTTGATAACTGAGAAACATAGAAATTGAAAATATATCAAGAAAATTGTAAAATTTTTGACACAAAAGACACACGGGGGAAGCTTTGAACACATTTTTTTTGAGTCCAAACTAATACGGGTTCAGGGCCACTTGCGAGATAATTGGGGAGTAAGTATAAGTAGCGTGAAAGACTACCAGCATTCAAGCGACAACAATGATGAGATCAGGTCAGGTTTAGTCAAGTCAAGTCTGGTCCGGTTACCACACGGATATTTGTCCCGACAAAAGACACTGCAATTCCGTAAACGCCACTGTTCGTAGTAAAGCATTTTTACTTTCTGATTTAATGTTTTTCAACTCTTCGCAGCCTCCAGAATATGAAAATATTGATTTCACGTTTCTTTCTGTTTTTCCATGTGTCTGCTGGAGATTCTTACAACACAAGCGTAAACTATGGTAATATTGTAATAGGGTCTATTCTATAGACTAACGTGCTTCCGTATTTGTAGTCTTGGTTTATGAATCCGTCTTGATTTTTATATCAGTACTTGTGTGGATGTTCACCCCATTTCCAGGCACTCCGTGCCAGACCAAATATAAACAAATTCAAAAAGCGGGTTTTCGAAACACAATATGTTCGAATCGAAAGCAGTGGCAGAGTATGGGTGGTTAAAGTATAATACATTCAAAAGAAGTCCATGAGAATCTTTTAAACTACTTAAACCAGACGCAAGAAACTCCTGGGATTATTTCAAATTATTTCAACACAGACAAAAAGGTTCCCCAATATTCTTCTAAAATACTTCAAAAACTAAACACAACAAGTTCGCAGAATTTCTTCAAACTATTTCAAAAACAAAACAAGAGAAACAAATTCTGTCAAACTACTTCAAAAACCAGGCACACGGGGTCCTCGAAATTCTTTCAAATTATTTCAAAAACAAACAAGAGTCTTCGATATTCTTTTAAATTACTTTAAAAACCGGGCACAAGTGATACCCAAGCTTCAAAAAATAGATAAAAGGAGTCCTGGAGATTTTTTCAAACTACTTCAAAAACAAACCACGAAAGGTTCCCAAGATTTTTTCAACCTACATTAAAAACAAAACAAAAGGGCGTCCCCACATTCTTTCAAACTACTTCAAAAACCAGACACAAAGGATCCCCGAGATTCTTTCAAACTACTTCAAAAACTAGACACAAGAGTCCCCGAGATTTTTTCAAATTACTTCAAAAACCGGACACAAGAGGTCCCCCAGGTTCTTTCAATTACTTGAAAAACAAAACAAAACGGATCACCGAAATTCTTTCCATCCTCTCCAAAAACCAAACAAAAGCGGGGATTCCAGAGATTGTTTCAAACTACTTCAAAATCAAAACAAAGGTGTCTCCGAGATTCTTCAAACTAGTTCAAAAACCAGAGTTAAAGGGTCCCGCAGATTCTTTCAAACTACTTCAAAAATCGGGCATAAGTGGTCCCCGAGATTCTTTCAACTACTTGAAAAACAACGCAAAATGGATCTCCGACTACTTCAAAAACAAAACAAAAGCGGGGATTCTCGAGATTCTTTCAAACTACTTCAAAAACTAAATATAAAGGATATGCGAGATTCTTTCAAACTGGTTCGAAAACCAGACATAAGAATTCCGGAGATTCTTTCAAACTACTTCAAAATCAAAAGAAAGGGATCCACGAGATTCCTCAAACTACTTCAGAGACAAGGGGTCCCGGAGATTTTTTCAAACTGCTTCAAAAACAAACCACGAGAAGTCCCAAAGATTCTTTCAAACTACTTCAAAAATGGGGCATAAGTGGTCTCCGAGATTCTTTCAACTACTTGAAAAACAACGCAAAATGGATCTCCGACTACTTCAAAAACCAGACAAAAGCGGGGATTCTCGAGATTCTTTCAAACTACTTCAGAAAGGATATGCGAGATTATTTCAAACTGGTTCAAAAACCAGACATAAGGATTCCGGAGATTCTTTCAAACTACTTCAAAATCAAAAGAAAGGTATCCCGGAGATTCCTCAAACTACTTCAGAGACAAGGGGTCCCGGAGATTTTTTTTTTTACTACTTCAAAAACAAACCACGAGAAGTCCCCAAGATTCTTTCAAACTACTTTAAAAACAAAATACAAGGGGTTTCCAAAATTCTTTCAAATTACTTCGAAAACAAAACACAAGGGTTCGTAGATTCTTTCAAACTACTTTAAAAATCACACAGAAGGAATCCCCGAGATTCTTTCAAATTACTTCAAAAACAAAACACGACTGGTTCTCGAAATTCTTTCACACTACTTCGAAAACCAGACATTAGAGGTTTCCGAGATTCTTAAAACTACTTCAAAAACTCGACAAAAGACGTCTCCGAGATTCTTTCAAACTATGTACTTCAAAAACCGGACACAAGAAGTCCTCGAGATTCTTTAAAACTACTTCAAAAATCAGACACTAGAGGTCCCCAAGATTCTTAAAACTACTGCAAAAACCGGGCACAAGGATTTTCCCGAGATTCTTTCAACTACTTGAAAAACAAACCGAAATGGATCTCCGAAATTCTTTCCAACCATTCCAAAAACCAAACAAAAGCGTGGATTCTCGAGATTCTTACGAACTCAGTACTTCAAAATCAAAACAAAGGTATCCTCGAGATTCTTCAAACTACTTCAAAAATCAGACACTAGAGGTCCCCGTGATTCTTAAAACTACTTCATAAACCAGACACTACAGGTCTCCGGGATTCTTAAAGCTACTTCAAAAACTAGACACAAAGAATCCCCGATATTCTTTCAAACTACTTCAAAAACTAGACACAAGAGGTCCCCGAGATTCTTTCAAACTACTTCAAAAACCGGGCACAATAGATGTCAGAGATTCTTTTAAACCGCTTCAAAAAGATAAACCAGAGGTCATCGAAATTCTTTCAAACTACTTCAAAAACCAGATACTAGAGGTTCCTGAGATTCTTAAAACTAGTTCAAAAACAAACCACGATAGGTCCCCAAGATTCTTTCAAAGTACTTTAAAAACAAAACAAAAGGGGTTCCCCAGATTGTTTCAAACTACTTCAAAAACAAGCCACAAGGGTTCCCGGAGAATCTTACAACCTACTTCAAAAACAATACATGAGTGGTTCCCGATATTTTTTTAAATTACTTCAAAAAATAAAACCTGGGATCCCCAACATTCTTTCGAACTATGTACTTCAAAAACAAAACCAGGGATCCTCAATTAATAATTCTTTCAATTTACTTCAAAAACAAAACACGAGAGGTCCTCAAAATTCTTTCACACTACTTCAAAAACCAGACATTAAAGGTCCCCGAGATTCTTAAAACTACTTCAGAAACTAGACACAAAGGGTCCCCGAGATTCTTCCAAACTACTTCAAAAACTAGACACAAGGAGTCGTCAAGATTTTTTCAAATTATGTACTTCAAAAACCGGGTACAAGAGGTACCCGAGATTCTTTCAACTACTTGAAAAACAAACCAAAATGGATCTCCGAAATTCTTTCCAACCATTCCAAAAACCAAACAAAAGCCTGGATTCACAAGATTCTTACAAACTAAGTACTTCAAAATCAAAACAAAGGTATCCTTGAGATTCTTCAAACTACTTCAAAAACCAGATACAAGGGTCCCGGAGACTCTTTCAAATTACTTAAAAAATAAACCACGATTCTTTCAAACTACTTTGAAAACAAAACACAAGGAGTTCTCCCGATTCTTTCAAACTACTTCAAAAACCAGACACAAGGTTTCCCGGAAATTCTTTCAAACTGCTTTAAAAACCAGACACAAAGTTCTCCGACATTCTTTCAAACTACTTCAGAGACAAGACACAAGGGTTTCCGGAGATTCTTTCAAACTACTTCAAAATCAAAAGAGAGGTATCCTTGAGATTCCTCAAACTACTTCAGAGACAAAGGGTCCCGGAGATTCTTCCACCAAACTACTTCAAAAACTAGGTAAAAGAGGTCACCGAGATTCTTTCAAACCATGTATTTCAAAAACCGGGCACAAGAGGTACCCGAGATTCTTTCAACTACTTGAAAAACAAACCAAAATGGATCTCCGAAATTCTTTCCAACCATTCCAAAAACCAAACAAAAGCCTGGATTCACGAGATTCTTACAAACTAAGTACTTCAAAATCAAAACAAAGGTATCCTCGAGATTCTTCAAACTACTTCAAAAACCAGACACAAGGGTCCCGGAGGTTCTTTCAAATTACTTCAAAAATAAACCACGATTCTTTCAAACTACTTTAAAAAAAACACAAGGGATTCCTCAGATTCTTTCAAACTACTTCAAAAACCAGACACAAGGTTTCCCAGAGATCTTTCAAACTGCTTTAAAAACCAGACACAAGATTCCCCGACATTCTTTCAAACTATTTCAAAGACAAGACACAAGGGATCCCGGAGATTCTTTCAAACTACTTTAAAATCAAAAGAAAGGTATCTCCGAGATTCCTCAAACTACTTCAGAGACAAGGGGTCCCGGAGATTTTTTCAAACCGCTTCAAAAATAAACCACGAGAAGTCCCCAAGATTCTTTCAAACTACTTTAAAAATCAGACAGACGGAGTCCCCGAGATTCCTTCAACTACTTGAAAAACAACGCAAAATGGATTTCCGACTACTTCAAAAACCAGACAAAAGCGGGGATTCTCGAGATTCTTTCAAACTACTTCAAAAACAAAATATAAAAGAAATGCGAGATTCTTTCAAACTGGTTCAAAAACCAGACATAAGGATTCCGGAGATTCTTTCAAACTACTTCAAAATCAAAAGAAAGGTATCCCCAAGATTCCTCAAACTACTTCAGAGACAAGGGGTCCCGGAGATTTTTTCAAACTGCTTCAAAAATAAACCACGAGAAGTCCCCAAGATTCTTTCAAACTACTTTAAAAATCAGACAGAAGGAGTCCCCGAGATTCCTTCAACTACTTGAAAAACAACGCAAAATGGATTTCCGACTACTTCAAAAACCAGACAAAAGTGGGGATTCTCGAGATTCTTTCAAACTACTTCAAAAACAAAATATAAAAGAAATGCGAGATTCTTTCAAACTGGTTCAAAAACCAGACATAAGGATTCTGGAGATTCTTTCAAACTACTTTAAAAACAAAATACAAGGAGTTTCCCAGATTCTTTCAAATTACTTCAAAAACAAAACACGACTGGTTCTCGAAATTCTTTCACACTACTTCAAAAATCAGACATTAGAGGTTCCCGAAATTCTTAAAACTACTTCAAAAACTTGACAAAAGACGTCGCCGAGATTCTTTCAAACTATGTACTTCAAAAATCGGACAGAAGAAGTCCTCGAGATTCTTTAAAACTACTTCAAAAATCAGACACTAGAGGTCCCCAAGATTCTTAAAACTACTTCAAAAACCGGGCACAAGGATTTTCCCGAGATTCTTTCAACTACTTGAAAAACAAACCGAAATGGATCTCCGAAATTCTTTCCAACCATTCCAAAAACCAAACAAAAGCGTGGATTCTCGAGATTCTTACGAACTAAGTACTTCAAAATCAAAACAAAGGTATCCTCGAGATTCTTCAAACTACTTCAAAAACAAGGCACAAGGGTTCTCGGTGATTCTTTCAAACTACTTTAAAAATCAGACGGAAGGATTCCCCGAGATACTTTCAAACTTATTCAAAAACAAAATACGAGAAGTCTTCGAGATTCTTTCAAAATACTTCAAAAATCAGACACTAGAGGTCCCCGTGATTCTTAAAACTACTTCATAAACCAGACACTACAGGTTCCCGGGATTCTTAAAGCTACTTCAAAAACTAGACACAAAGAATCCCCGAGATTCTTTCAAACTACTTCAAAAACTAGACACAAGAGGTCCCCGAGATTCTTTCAAACTACTTCAAAAACCGGGCACAAGAGATGCTCGAGATTCTTTTAAACCGCTTCAAAAAGAAAACACGAGAGGTCCTCGAAATTCTTTCAAACTACTTCAAAAACCAGACACTAGAGTTCCCTGAGATTCTTAAAACTAGTTCAAAAACAAACCACGATAGGTCCCCAAGATTCTTTCAAACTATTTTAAAAACAAAACAAAAGGGGCCCCAGATTGTTTCAAACTACTTCAAAAACAAGACACAAGGGTTCCCGGAGATTCTTTCAACCTACTTCAAAAACAATACATGAATGATTCCCGAGATTTTTTCAAATTACTTCAAAACTAAAAAAGGGATCCTCAAGATTCTATCAAACTACTTCAAATTCTTAAAATTTAAAAAAATCGGATCACCAAGAACTTCCAAAATTCTTTCAAATTTTTTTTTAATAGAAAAGCAGGGGCTTCTAATATTTTTACAAATTCTTTCAAAAACAAAATACCAGAAACCCTCAACATTTTTTCAAATCTATTAGGAAAAAGCACCACTCGGTCCAAAAATTTCTTCAAAATTCCTTCAAAAACTTCAAACTTCTTAACTTTTTAAATTACTTCAAGAAGAAAAGATTAGGATTCACCAATAATACGTGTTTCTTTTATTTGATACAACCCCCGAAATTTTTTTATTTAAAAAAATAAACATATAGTTCTTTGACCAAATTTGTATCATTTTAAAAGATCATCTATGTGAATAAATGACATGAGTATCAATTTTTCAAGCTACTAGATTGTCATCAATTAATATGAATTTTTCGTGTATTTTATTTAATAACTTTTTAAGTATTGATTTTAGAAATATTGGCTCCCTGTGATTTTTAGAAAAAATCACAGTCTTTCCATTTATGAAAAAATATACCTAGGGTTCCATAAAAAAAAAGATGATGTCATTTCCGGTTCTATCGGAAGTAATAATGTAAATGTGAGGTTGCCATCACATAGATCTTTTAAAATGATACATTTGGTCAAAGAATTACAGGTTTATCTTTAAGAATAAAAAAGTTACATGGGTTGTATCAAATAAAAGAAACACCCTGTATACTTTTAATAAAAAAAATACCAAGATTTCCCAAAATTCCGTCACTTTTTTATCAAAAACGGAACACTAGGAGCTCCAAACATTCTTTCAGTTTCTTTCAAAAGGGTCACCAAGGGTCTCTAAAATGCTTCTAAATTCTTCCAAATTCTTCTAAAAAAAAAAAACACCAGGAGCCCTCAAGATTATGTATTTAAAAAGCATCAAAAGCCACAAAATTTTCATATTTATTAAAAAAACCAACAGAGACTCACAAGATTTGTTCAAATTACTTTCAAAAACACATCTTTTTAAATTACAACTACTTCAAAAACAACACAAAAAAGTGCTCCCTGAGACTCTTTCAAACTACTTCAAAAACCGGGCACAAGAAGTCCCCGAGATTCTTTCAAACTACTTCAAAAATAAGACCAGAGATCCCCAAGATTCTTTCGAACTATGCACTTCAAAAACAAAACACGAGAAGTCCTCAAAATTCTTTCACACTACTTCAAAAACCAGACATTAAAGGTCCCCGAGATTCTTAAAACTACTTCAGAAACTAGACACAAAGGGTCCCCGAGATTCTTCCAACCTACTTCAAAAACTAGACAAAAGAGGTCACTGAGATTCTTTCAAACTATGTACTTTAAAAACCCGGCACAAGAGGTACCCGAGATTCCTTCAACTACTTGAAAAACAAACCAAAATGGATCTCCGAAATTCTTTCCAACCATTCCAAAAACCAAACAAAAGCCTGGATTCACGAGATTCTTACAAACTAAGTACTTCATAATCAAAACAAAGGTATCCTCGAGATTCTTCAAACTACTTCAAAAACCAGACACAAGGGTCCCGGAGATTCTTTCAAATTACTTCAAAAACAAACCACGATTCTTTCAAACTACTTTAAAAACGAAACATAAGGGGTTCCCCAGATCCTTTCAAACTACTTCAAAAACAAAACACAAGGTTTCCCGCAGATTCATTCAAACTGCTTTAAAAACCAGACATAAAGTTCCCCGACATTCTTTTAAACTACTTCAAAAACAAAATACGAGAGGTCCTCGAAATTCTTTCAAACTACTTCAAAAATCAGACACTGGAGGTCCCCGTGGTTCTTAAAACTACTTCATAAACCAGACACTACAGGTCCCGGAGATTCTTAAAGCTACTTCAAAAACTAGACACAAAGGATCCCCGAGATTCTTTCAAACTATTTCAAAAACTACCCCAAGATTTTTTCAAACTACTTTTAAAACCAAACACAAGTGTTCCCGGAGATTCTTTCAACCTACTTCAAAAACAATACATGAGTGGTTCCTGAGATTTTTTTAAATTACTTCAAAAATAAAACCAGGGATCCTCAGGATTCTTTCAAACTGCTTCAAATTCTTTCAATTAAAAAAAAAAAACGGATCACCAAGAACTTCCAAAATTCTTTCAATTTTTTTTTAATAGAAAAGCAGGGGTTCTCAATATTCTTACAAATTCTTTCAAAAACAAAATACCAGGGACCCTCAACATTTTTTCAAATCTATTAGGATAAAGCACCACCCGGTCCAAAAATATCTTCAAAATTCATTCAAAAACTTCAAACTTCCTAAAACATTAGGATTCACCAATATACTTTTAATAAAAAAAAAAACACCAAGATTCCCCAAAATTCCGCCACTTTTTATCAAAAACGGAACACTAGGAGCTCCAAAGATTCTTTCAGTTTCTTTCAAAAGGGTCACCAAGAGTCTCTAAAATGCTTCTATGTTCTTCCAAATTCTTCCAAAAAAAAAAAAAAACACCAGGAGCCCCCAACATTATGTCACATTTATTTAAAAGCATCAAAAGCCACAAAATTTTCATATTTATTAAAAAAACCAACAGACTCACAAGATTTCTTCAAATTACTTTCAAAAACACATCTTTTTAAATTACAACTACTTCAAAAACAAAACAAAAAAGTGCTCTTACCCAGATTCTTTCAAACTACTTCAAATTCTTTCAATTTTTAAAAAAATCGGATCAGCAAGAGCTTCCAAAATATCAAAAACCCTTAATATTTTTTCAAATCTACATATTAGATAAAACCATCACCCGGTCCAACAATTTCTTCAAAATTCTTTCAAAAACTTCAAATACTATGAATTTTCTAATTTTTTAAATTATTTCAAGAACAAAACATCAGGATTCAAAACGGAACACTAGGAGTTTCCAAAATTCTCTCAAAAAAAAAACACACCAGAGAGCCACAAAATTTGTTCAAATTACTTTCAAAAACACATCTTTTTTAATCAAAACTTCTTCAAACTTCTTCAAAAACAAATCAGAAGTGGTCCTCGAGATTCTTTCAAACTACTGAAGGACTCCGGATTTTACAAAAATAAATGTTATTCAATTTGATTTTTTTTGCGAAAATCTGAATACCTAGGGAAAACTCAACACGGATTCATAAACCAAAACTACGAATGCCGCAGTATGTTTAAGTACCTAATTCTAAAAACTATTGCATGTTTCAGGGAGGATTTATTCGGCAAGATTTTGAGCTGACGTCATCGATTTTTTGAAAGAGTATAAATGAATAAATTAATATAACAAAGCGTTTGCTTAAACATCGAGAATCATAAAATCTGTTACTTACCCCCCTTTAACATTACTTTTGAAGCCAAAAGTAACCTTATATTTTCACACTAACCGAACATAATTTCATAATTAAATTACTTTCAAGGAAGCCATTCTGTGTTTAAAAACACAAGAGCTAGATACAAACAAGTACAAAGAAACTTTAAGCAAGTACGTGACATTTATTAGTTTTCGATGGACGTGCAAGGAACAGGTAATTTACACATTTTATGACACTACTTAACCATAACTCAGTAAAATTGAAAATGTAGCTCATTCTGGCGGCTTTCGATACGAAAACGGCATGGTTTACGTCGGCACATGGAACACCGAGGGCCAAAAACACGGATATGGCCACTTATTAATACCCCAAGGTACCAGATACGACGGATTCTTCCACGAAAACTTGTTCACTGGTCTAGGACTACTAACCTTCCCTGATGGCGCTAAGTAAGCAAAACACCCTAATTACCCTCAATTAACTCCGCACCAATTTTTCAGCAGCCATTTCACGTCAAACTTTCAGCGTTCCGGATATTTTAATTATTTTCAGTATCGATTTAGTTTTCAACTTCGATGCTACTATGGATTCAATTACTGAATAATGTTGCCACGGCACTGAAGCCAGGTTTAATTAGTTTTAAAGTGAAATTCGATAGCGAGCGCTCCATATAAATTCTCTCAAAAAAGCTTTAAAGTTACACTTTTGTGGCAAATTAGCCACGAAAACAAATAAAACCTAATTGAGTTGTTGTTGCAGATACGAAGGGGAGTTTCTGGACGGATGGTACCACGGATATGGGGTGTTTTGGAGGGCGGATGGTATGCGCTACGAGGGACAGTTTCGTGGGGGGAAAATGTGGGGCTTGGGTATGAATAGGCATTAATCGTGACACGAAAAACGATTTTTGATTTGCAGGTGTAGTGACTTTCAGCGACGGAAGTAATGGGTTTCCGAAATACGAGGGGTTTTTCGAAAACTGCAAATTTTTGAAGAAGTGCGACTGCGCTGAAGTGGTGCAGAAAGCCCAAAAAGTGGCATTTATGGCCCGGAATTATCAAAAGTAGACGAAATGTCGAAACTACTAATTGTGAAATTAAAAAAAAAAAAACAATGTGTAAAAAATGATATTAAATCAACATATTAATGAAACTGGAGCTCTATTTTTAGAACAGAGCAACAACATTCTGATAGTTCAAGCTTATTGATAACAATTGATAAGACACGTACAGTATAACTATATTTACCTATCCAATAAGATATAAACGTCAGTGACCAAGTGTTATTTAAGAGAACCACACAGATAAACATTTTTGTGTAATTAATCAATCAGTAACAACCCGTCACTGTTAAAGTACGTATTTATATTGTGCAGCTTATCTCTAAAAAATAAAATTATAGCGGAATTTGTTTACATATTTATTCCTCATCACTGCAAGTAAGTTGTTATAAATTACCAAAGTAATTGGATTTTTTAGAAAGGTATTCAGGGGTTATAAAAATAAAACTGTATATTTATGTGTGTTATAAACAGTACGTCCACAAAATTGCCATAATTCAAAATAACTGATGTTATTTTCACAGATTCCCTTGACCAGATTTTTTTTGTATAATTGAACAATTGATTAAAAAAACCCAAGATCAAATAAATTAATTTCAGAGTTGTACTAATCAGACACGTCTACGTTGCGTCTATTATTCCAAAGTCTATTTTTAGCACATTTTTGTTATAACGGTTTGAATTTGATAAACACAGGCCTGGCTTTAGGCGCTGAGGTAAATTCATTTACATATTTTACGTTCAATAAAAACATCACCAAGGTCAATAGTAACTACTTTGCGTAGTAATGGTTTCACTGTGTTAACTTGCGTCTTTTCAAAGCAGAAGACGCGCAAAGATAAGACTCATTCCACCACACTTTTATGAAAATAAACACTCAAAACAGTGTTCAATGGTCAGTTGTGTATGAGTGAATACGAGTTCTGCAGAATGTTGTCTGGTCAGTGCTAAGAAGGTCACAATTTCCACAATACGGAATAAACAAATCCAGGGTATGAGGAAGTGTTTTGAGTGACTCCAGTTGAACACAGTTCTGTGTAAGTGAATTTTTAGTGTGGTGATTGTTTCCATGGTGGTAATTTACACAAAGTGGGCAAAGTTCGCACCTATTTTTAACTGGAAAGTCGTTATCTTCACGCTTTTTAGGTGTTAACAAAAACGTTCAACGTCGTGTCTACTAAATTTAGAAAATATATTTTACTTTCCGTTGAATTAAATCTGCAAGTCTAGCTGGCACGAAATCCAACTTAAATCTTTGTTTACTTCAGATACTTTCGTCGACGATGTTCTCCAAATTCCGTTCAACGTCCATCATCAAACGCAAACTAGAAAGCGCCCTTGTAAACCATGAAGGGATCAGATACCTCAGTAGTAAAGAAGTGATAGACCGAGAAAACAAATTCGCAGCTCACAATTATCACCCGTTGCCGGTAGCTCTGGCGAAAGGACAAGGTAAACAATCAAAGTGCAACTTTATTGATATGATTCACAATCAATAAAAAATATTTACGTGTAGATAACACAAATGTTCACTTTATCTCCCTAGGTGTATTCGTGTGGGATGTCGAAGGTAAACGCTACTACGACTACCTCAGCGGCTACTCGGCCAACAACTACGGCCACTGCCACCCCAAAATCGTAGAAACCCTTCAAAAACAAGCGCAAGTTCTGCACCACACCTCCCGAGCTTTCTACTCGGACGTCTTCGGGGAGTACGCCAGCTTTGTGACCAAGCTCTTCGGCTACGACAAGGTCATGCCAATGAATACAGGTCACTTTTACCCCTCTTTCTGTACCAACCAAACTCATGGTCTCCTCTAGGTGTGGAAGCCGACGACACAGCTTGCAAAATCTCGCGAAAATGGGGCTACAAAGTCAAGAAAATCCCCAAAGATCAAGCCAAAATGATTTTCGCGGTGGATAATTTCTGGGGGCGGTCATTAGCGGCGGTTTCCGCCTCCACGGATCCTTTATCTTTTGAAAATTATGGTCCTTTCATGCCTGGGTTTAGCTGTGTTCCTTATAACGATCTCCAGGCTTTAGAAGTGAGTGTGAAAAAGTTGTCGAAAAGTGTTACCTACCGACTTTTTTGTAGAAAGCGCTTCAGGATCCTTTGGTTTGTGGGTTCATGGTGGAGCCCATTCAAGGCGAGGCGGGGGTTGTGGTACCCAGTGAGGGTTATTTGAACGGGGTGCGCACCCTTTGTACTAAGTACAACGTTTTGTGGAGCGCGGATGAAATACAGACTGGATTAGGGAGAACTGGGAAGAGATTAGCCGTGGATTATGAGGATGTTAAGCCTGATATTTTGGTACTAGGGAAGGCTTTAGGGGGCGGGGTTTATCCGGTGTCGGCGTGTCTGGCCAATGATCCGATTATGTTAGTAGTGGAACCCGGTAAGTACTATGACGTCACCGTACAAATGTGACCTTTTTTGTTTCCAGGTACACACGGTTCCACCTTTGGTGGCAATCCGCTGGGGTCTAAAGTGGCAATCGCGGCCCTCGAAATCCTCGAGGAAGAAAATTTAGCCAATAATGCTTTCGAACTAGGGGAGATATTCCGAACAGAACTGAGAAAGAAATTAAACAAAAACATCGTAATTGAAGTCAGAGGAAGAGGGTTATTAAACGCCATAGTCATAAACAAAAGTAAGTCCTTGAAAATAAAATTGTTTCAATTAAATCAAGTGTCACGACAATGACAGATCCTTGATCTTCGGTAGAATTATCACTGCTGCAGTGTATTTTTAGAATGACAATAAAAATTTCCATTTGAGTTAAAAAAAGAAATAAAGATAATGGGGTTATCGTTAATTCGTAACTTAGGTAATAACATTTTTTAGATCACATTGAAGCTTGGGATATCTGCTTAAAACTGAAAGAAAATGGTCTGATAGCAAAACACACCCATGATAACATCATCCGGTTCGCCCCACCGCTGGTAATAACTAAGGATCAACTCAAGGAATCTGCCGACATCATTGTACGAACGATCAACGGTATTGAAACCAACTGAGACAAAATTATGTTTAATAATGTTGTACATTTGTTGTTCGTTGCGGTAATTGTTAATAATTATACGTACTGATCTTTACTAAAAATAAAATTTTATTAAGTTCGTACGCACGAATTTTTTTGACAAGCTAAAACTGGAACGAAGAAGGGGTGGGTGGGCGGGGCTATTGCTTGCTCATAAAACTAGAAAAAGCTAAATTTAGCCCGGCTCAGCTCCTTTCTCCATTTCACTGACTTATTTTATTTAGTGTAAAATGGTAATTAAAAAATAACAATGAACAATTTCCAAAATTTTCTGCGAAAATGGAGTGAGCCGTTCCTGATTTAATGAATAAAATAAATTGGCCAATTCATTAATTTTTTGAGCCACCTGTTCAAGAAAATCCAAAAAATATGATTGCATTGATAAATAACAAGTAAAAACTCATCATATTTTGGGTAGAATTTATTCGGCAAAATTTGGAGATGATGCCATCAATTTTTTGGGGGGAATCAACGGATATATTCTCACTCACACCCTGTATTTTTATTAGTACCGTTTTTGTTCGTGTTCTTCTCTCGAGAAATCGAAAAACTTAAAATTTTAAAAATTGAAAACTTAAAATATCGAAAAGTTGAAATATTGTGAAAACCGAAAGTTGGAAAAACGAAAAATTGAAAAACAAAAAAGTAAAAAGTCGAGAAATCGAAAAATCCAAAACGTGAAAAATCCAAAAGTCGAAATACTAAAAAATCCCTAAATTGAAAAATTGAAGAATCGAAAAACTGAGAAAACACAAAATTGAACGAAATATCCAAAAATTGGGAAATCGAAAAATTGAAAAACCTGGAGCCTGAAAAATCGAAAAATTGAGGAACTGAAAAACTGAAAATTTGAAACCTTGGGCAAGTCAAAAATGGGCAAATCAAAAAATAGACTAATTGAGAAATCGGAAAACTGAAAATTTAGAAACGTCAAAACTTGAAAATTAAAAAATTTGGAAAATTGAAAAATCGGATAATTCAAAAATTGAAGAGCCGAAAAGTAAAAAAACGAAAAACGGATAAATCGAAACATGGAAAAATTCAAAAATTGCCACAATCAAAACATCGAAACATCCGAATCTCGATAAATCGAGTTCTCAAAAAATTGAAAAATCGAAAAATTAAAAATTCGGAAAAAAGAAAAATATACAAGAACTGAAAACTCGAAAATTTCAGAAATCGAAATATATATATATATAAAACAGTCGAAAATTGAGAAATTAAAAATTAGCCAACCGAAAAATCCAAAAATCGAAGAATTGAAGAACTGAAAAACCGAAACTGCAAATTCGAGAAATCGGAAAATCAAAAAAAATATATTAATTGAAAAATCGGAAAACTGAAAATTTAGCAACGTCAAAATTTGAAAAATTGGAAAATAGAAATATTGCAGACCTGGAAAATAAAAAAATTCAGAAATCGAAAAATCTAAAATTTAAAACATTGAACAATTCAAATATCGCAAAATTGAAAAATGGTGAAATCCAAATATCAAAGAATCAAAAAAGAAAAATTCGAAAATCTAAAACTTAAAAATCGAAAAACTGAAAAATCGACAAATCGAAACTCCAGAATTTAAAAAAATTGATAAGTCAGATAACTGAAAAATTGAAACATCGAAAAATTGGAAAATCGAAAAACCGAGAAATCCAAAAATCGAAACATCGAATAGAAAAAAAATGAGAAATTGAGAAATTGAACAAATCCAAACATCTGAATTCGATAAATCGAGAAATAAAAAAAATTAAAAAATTTTAAAAAAGAAATATTAAAACATCGAAAAGTTGAAAAAGAATTGAGAAATCGAAGTATAAAACTGTCGAAAATTTGAGAAATCTAAAGTTTAACGAAAAATTGAAAATCCAAAAAGTATAAAAGGGGTGGAAACCCAAAAACTGCAAACTGAAAAATTTAAAAATTGGAAAATCGACGAATTGGAATCGATTGGCCTGAAAATTTGAAAAACTGAATAAACGAAAAATTGGAAAATCGAAAGAAACAAAATTAAAGAAATGAAAAAACAAAAAATTGTGATATAAAATCGAGAAAATGAAAAATAAAAATCAGGAAAACGCAAAATAAAAATCGGGGAGTTGAAAAATTGGACAATTATAAATCGAGAAAATAAAAATTAAAAATTCGCCACACTGAAAAATAAAAATCGGGAACATGAAAAATCTTGGAAACGAAAAATGGAAAAATCGAAAGAAACAACAAAAAATAAAGGAATTGAAAAAATGAAAATTTGTGACATAAAATCGAGGAAATGAAAATTAAAAAATCGAGGAAACGAAAAATTGAAAATAACAAAAATTAAAAATTCAGAATGTGAAAGAAAACCGAAAATGAGAAACTGTAATATCGAAAAATTGCAAATTTAAAAAATTGCAAATCGAAAAATTGAAAAATTTAGAACTCAAGAAACTGTAAAATTCAAAAATCAAAATCAAACATGAAAATTTGAAGAAACGAAAATTTGAAAAATCGAAAGATTAAAAATTGAAAAACTTAAAATTCGAAAACGTGAAAAATAAAAAAAAGAAATATGTATTGTAAAATCAAAATATTGAAAATTAAAGAAACTGAAAAACTGGAAATCCAAAAACTGCACGTTGAAAAATTTTAAACGTGGAAAATCATGGAATTCAAAAATCAAAGCCTGAAAATTTGAAAAATTGAATAAATAAAAAATTGTAAATCGAAAGAAACAACAAAAAAATAAAGGAAACATCGCCAGATGGATCTCTTTACTGCGTTATCAGCAAAAAATCTCTAAATCGAATCTTACAATTATCTGACAAAACTGAATATATTATACCGGACTTCAAAAGCGAGGAAATGACTTTAGACCATTTTTTTTAATTCAATAATTTACATTGAGTATCAAAAATAAAACACCGATAGCCTTCGAATAATTTTGAATCAGGGTTATACAAAACGAGTAAAATTTGAAGCCTCTTTTCTCAGAGTCGTCATTTTTGCATGTTTAATTTTTTTTTTACACAGAAAACAGAACTGAAAACCAAATTTTAATATAAGAGGGACAAAATATGTCTAATAAGGATGCAAATCTAAAAAACATGAATGAAATGATAAATCAAGTACAGACTCATCATATTTTGTACATTTTAGATCGGATTTATTCGGCAAACCTTTGAGCTGACGTCATCAATTTTTGGAGGGGATACGCAAATATATTTTGATTAAAAATGTAATATGCCTATCATAAATTTAAAACATCCGCAAGATTTCAAAGCATTCGGTTTTCCACATTCAAAATTAAATTGCAAAATGTTTTATAATTTTGATTTTTTTTTTTTTTCAAAAATCTGGTTTCGGATAAAAGTTATATAAAAGGATATTCCTAATATAAATACAAAATTTGACAACAATCGGCCCAGGACTTTCGGAGATTATCTGTCTAATAAAACTCGGGACGGCAGACAGACAGACAGACAGACAGACAGACAGACAGACAGACAGACAAACAGACGGAAGACCTATTTATTCTTACTCGGTAAGTAAAACTAGATTTAAGTGCTCTGTAAATGCATTTATTCTTTTTCAATCATCGAATACAATAATCATTTACACAAAGAGATAATATTATTAACAAACAGTATTTTCAGCATTTGTATATCATTTTAATACCTAACAGTCTTTAAAATATTGTACATATTGTACTCTTTCATTTAATACTTACAACAGACTGCCTTTGCGTCAACATCAAATGACATAATCTCAATGCATGCGCAAGAAAATTACTCAACCTGGCAAGTACATTACAAAAGCTCGGTAAGCTCTATAACATGTAGTTTGTCTATAAATTAAAACCGTTTAAAAACGAAGAGTTCTACTGAACGTAATTACTATATCACAGGATACGGCTCGCACTCAGGCGAGACATAAAAACGTAAAACTCCAATGGCGGAAGATTCGTGTATAACCCAACTTACACAGAAACCTTCGTTTCAGTTCTGATCCTAATCAAAAGTGCACACGATTAGCTTAATTATAGGCTACACTTCATAGAAATAAATACTCTTAATTGTACTAATAATGCACGTTTCGATGTATAATATCCATAAATCGCATACAAAAAATATATGTTATACAATAAAGTATTTTTAGCTAAGTACACACTGTTAAAACAAAGCACACAAAGTACAACGTATGCCGTTACAATTGAGCATCTCTGGGGCAATTTACAAGTAGAAATTGCATTCGGGGCACAGTTTTAGCCCGTCAACTTAGAAACCTTGTTTTTAATTTGATAATAATAAGTCGATAAGTTCTGGCCCGAATTGCACCCCAAACACGACCCCTAACAATCAGAGAAGATAAAATTAAAGAACACATCGTATGGAGCCGAATATTTACAAAAAATATTCAAAGTTGCCAAATGCACAACTTTTTATAAATAGTGCAAAAAATGACTGTAGAGAGCTCCAGACGCAACTAAATGAGTATTCGTATTTGGTACAACCAAGAAAGTTTTATTCCGACAGTTACGTTTGGTCTTCCCTAAGCCGCGCCTACCTTTTACAATATGGACACAGTTTCCTCACAATTGACATGAAAATCATCGAAAACCGACTTAAACTAAACCCTATTAAAAAAATACTATACAAAAATCTCAATAAATAATCTCAAATTAAACAGTCGTCTCGACATCGTCGTTTAAACTAGTATTACTGTTGCAAGTTCGATGTCTGTACGTATGGTCGGTAACGTAGGAATTAATATCGGAATCAGAGAAACACGGACTATTTCGAGTGAGGCTAAAGCTATTTACAAAAGACCGTGATTGAGACGTTGCATCTTTTGGACCTCTTCTTATCTGTTGATATAAATCATCTAAATCATTTACACTACTAGCTCTACTTTGTACTCCTTTATGCAGATCGTGTGATGGATTGACGTATATCCTAGGAACTGACTCGGGCTCATCTTTCTTCAACAAATCCGTCACGGGAGACGCATGATCTGGACTCTTATCCAGAATCGAATCCGAGATGTTCTCCGAACTATACTCCAAAGTACATTGTTGCGAAACCGACCTCATGTTGTTCTCGGGCGATTTATACCCCACATTGCACTTTTTCTTCTTATGTTTCGAGCTTTCCTTCTTCCGGAATCTCTCGGCGCTTAAAACTATATTCTGTACCGAGATATCCGGGCAGTCGTAGTCGTCAGCGTTATCCGAAAATATATTGGGGTTCTTCTGTTGTACCTCAGTAGTAAAGAAGTGATAGACCGAGAAAACAAATACGCAGCTCACAATTATCACCCGTTGCCGGTAACTCTAGCGAAAGGACAAGGTAAACAATCAAAGTGCAACTCTTAATGATACGATTCACAATCAATAAAAAATATTTACGTGTAGATAACACAAATGTTCACCTTATCTCCCTAGGTGTATTCGTGTGGGACGTCGAAGGCAAACGCTTCGACTACCTCAGCTGCTACTCGGCCAACAACTACGGCCACTGCCACCCCAAAATCCCCGAGCTTTCTACTCGGACGTCTTCGGGGAGTACGCCAGCTTTGTGACCAAACTCTTCGGCTACGACAAGGTCATGCCAATGAATACAGGTCACTTTTACCCCTCGTTTTGTACTAACCAAACTCATGGTCTCCTCTAGGTGTGGAAGCCGACGACACAGCTTGCAAAATCTCGCGAAAATGGGGCTACAAAGTCAAGAAAATCCCCAAAGATCAAGCCAAAATGATCTTCGCGGTGGATAATTTCTGGGGAAGGTCATTAGCGGCGGTTTCCGCCTCCACGGATCCTCTATCTTTTGAAAACTACGGTCCTTTCATGCCTGGGTTTAGCTGTGTTCCTTATAACGATCTCCAGGCTTTGGAGGTGAGTGGTGAATAATGACGAAAAGTGTTATCTACCGACTTTTTTGTAGAAAGCGCTTCAGGATCCTTTGGTTTGTGGGTTCATGGTGGAGCCCATTCAAGGCGAGGCGGGGGTTGTGGTACCCAGTGAGGGTTATCTGAAAGGGGTGCGCACCCTTTGCACTAAGCACAACGTTTTGTGGAGCGCGGATGAAATACAGACTGGATTAGGGAGAACTGGGAAGAGATTAGCCGTGGATTATGAGGATGTTAAGCCTGATATTTTGGTACTAGGGAAGGCTTTAGGGGGTGGGGTTTATCCGGTATCGGCGTGTCTGGCCAATGATCCGATTATGTTAGTAGTGGAACCTGGTAAGTACTATGACGTCACCGTACAAATGTGACCTTTTTTGTTTCCAGGTACACACGGTTCCACCTTTGGTGGCAATCCGTTGGGGTCCAAAGTGGCAATCGCGGCCCTCGAAATCCTCGAGGAAGAAAATTTAGCTAACAATGCTTTCGAACTAGGGGAGATATTCCGAACAGAACTGAGAAAGAAATTAAACAAAAACATCGTAATTGAAGTCAGAGGAAGAGGGTTATTAAACGCCATAGTCATAAACAAAAGTAAGTCCTTGAAAACAAAATTGTTTCAATTAAATCAAGTGTCACGACAATGACAGATCCTTGATCTTCGGTAGAATTATCACTGCTGCAGTGTATTTTTAGAATGACAATAAAAATTTCCATTTGAGTTAAAAAAAAATAATAAAGATAATGGGGTTATCGTTAATTCGTAACTTAGGTAATAACATTTTTTAGATCACATTGAAGCTTGGGATATCTGCTTAAAACTGAAAGAAAATGGTCTGATAGCAAAACACACCCATGATAACATCATCCGGTTCGCCCCACCGCTGGTAATAACTAAGGATCAACTCAAGGAATCTGCCGACATCATTGTACGAACGATCAACGGTATTGAAACCAACTGAGACAAAATTATGTTTAATAATGTTGTACATTTGTTGTTCGTTGCGGTAATTGTTAATAATTATACGTACTGATCTTTACTAAAAATAAAATTTTATTAAGTTCGTACACACGAATTTTTTTCACAAGCTAAAACTGGAACGAAGAAGGGGTGGGAGGGAGGGCCTAGGATTTGCTAAGATAAGACTGAATATGGCAGATGACATACGCGCTAAGAAAATAGAGGGCGGGTGGGCGGGGCTAGTATTTTTTAAGATAAGATTGATTTTAGTAAATTACATATCCTTTAAAAAAGGGTGGGTGGGCGGAGATAAAATTTGCTGAGAAAGGACTGTACAATTTTAAAAGGAGTCACTGGTACGAAGAAGGGGTGGGTGGGCGGGGCTATTGCTTGCTCATAAAACTAGAAAAAGCTAAATTTAGCCCGGCTCAGCTCCTTTCTCCATTTCACTGACTTATTTTATTTAGTGTAAAATCGTAATTAAAAAATAACAATGAACAATTTCCAACATTTTCTGCGAAAATGGAGTGAGCCGTTCCTGATTTAATGAATAAAATAAATTGGCCAATTCATTAATTTTTTTGAGCCACCTGTTCAAGAAAATCCAAAAAATATGATTGCATTGATAAATAACAAGTAAAAACTCATCGTATTTTGGGTAGAAATTATTCGGCAAAATTTGGAGGTGATGTCCGTTTTTGTTTGTGTTCTTCTCTCGAGAAATCGAAAAACTTAAAATTTTAAAAATTGAAAACTTAAAATATCGAAAAGTTCAAAGATTCTGAAAACCGAAAGTTGAAAAAACGAAAAATTGAAAATAAAAAAGTAAAAAGTCGAGAAATCGAAAAATCCAGAACGTGAAAAATCCAAAAGTCGAAATACTAAAAAATCCCAAAATTGAACGAAATATCCAAAAATTGGGAAATTAAAAAACTGAAAAATTGGGAAATCGAAAAGCCGAAAAATTGCAAACCTAAAGAATCGAAAAATTGAGGAACTGAAAAACTGAAAGATCGAAGCCTTCGCAAGTCGAAAATGGGAAAACCAAAAAATATATTAATTGAGAAATCGGAAAACTGCAAATTCAGAAACTTCAAAACTTGAAAATTTTAAAAAATTGGAAAATCGAAACATCGAAAAATTCAAAAAGTGAGACAATCAAAACATCGAAACATCCGAATCTCGATAAATCAAGTTCTCAAAAAATTGAAAACTCTAAAAATTCACAAATCGAAATATATATAAAACAGTCGAAAACTGAAAATTCTAAAGTTTAAAAAACGAAAAACTGAAGAATTGAAGAACTGAAAAATCGAAACTGCGAATTCGAGAAACGGTAAAATAAAAAAATATACATATATATTACTTAATCGAAAAATCGGAAAAGTGAAAATTTAGCAACGGCAAAATTTGAAAAATTGTAAAATAGAAATACTGAAGAATTGGAAAATCAAAAAAACCAGAATCGAAAAATCTCAAATTTAAAACATTGAACAACTGAAATATCGCAAAACTGAAAAATGGAGAAATCCAAACATCAAAGAATCAAAAAAGAAAAATTCGAAAAATCGACAAAACGAAACCGAAAAATCCAAAAATCGAAACATTGAGAAATAGAAAAAAATTGAGAAATTGAACAAGCAAAACATCCAAACATCTGAATTCGATAAATCGAGAAATAAAAAAAAATGAAAAATTTTAAAAAAGGAAAATTAAAACATCGAAAAGTTAAAAAGAATTGAGAAATCGAAGTATAAAACTGTCTAAAATTTGAGAAATCTAAAGTTTAACGAAAAATTGAAAATCAAAAAAGTAAAAAGGGGTGGAAACCCAAAAACTGCAAACTGAAAAACTTTAAAATTGGAATCGATTGGCCCGAAAATTTGAATAATTGAATAAACGAAAAATTGAAAAATCGAAAGAAACAACAAAAATTAAGGAAATGAAAAAACAAAAAATTGTGATAGAAAATCTAAAAAATGAAAAATAAAAAATCACGAAAATGGAAAATAAAAATCGGGGAGTTGAAAAATTGAGGGGTCGGAAAATTGAAAAAGGGCACAATTAAAAATCGAGAATGTGAAAAATGGAAACGAGAAATTGTAATATTGAAAAATTATAAAACTTGGAAGTCGACAAATTGTAAAATTGAAAAATCAAAAACAAAAAAACGAAAAGGTCTGTAATAAAAACTTAAAAATGTACAAACTGAAAATCAAACTTGAAAATTTGAAGAAAAATTGTTAAAAACCTGAAAATTTGAAAAATTTAATAAAGGAAAAATTGTAAAATCGAAAGAAACAACAAAAAATAAAGGAAATAAAAAAAAGGAAAATTAAAAAATCGAGAAAATGAAAAATAAAAATCGGAAACAAAAAATGGGAAAAGGGAAAAATTAAAAATTGAGAAACTGAAAAATCTAAAAATGAAAATCTGTAATATTCAGAAATTGCCAAATTGAAAAACTGATGCAAACCGAAAAATTGAACCAACGAAAAATTGAAAATTTTGGAAGTCGAGAAATTGTAAAATTGAAAAATCAAAAATAAAAAACCAAAAATTACAAAATGAAAACTTGAAAAATCTGAAGAATCGGCAAAGTAAAAAATAAAAAAAAAAGAAATATGTATTATGAAATAGAAATATTTAAAATTATATTAAAGAAATTGGAAATCCAAAAAGTGCAGTGAAAAATTTAAAAATTGAAAAATGGACGAAATGAAAATTCAAAGTGTGAAAAATTGAACAAATGCAAAATTGTAAAATCGAAAAAAAACAGAAAATAAAGGAACTGAAGAAACGAACAATTGTGATATAAATCGAGAAAATAAAAATTAAAAATTCGCCACACTGAAAAATAAAAACCGGGAACATGAAAAATTGTGGAAACGAAAAATTGAGAAATTGAAAATTTGAAAAATTGAAGAAACGAAAAAAATTGAAAAATCGAAAGAAACAACAAAAAATAAAGGAATTGAAAAAATGAAAATTTGTGACATAAAATCGAGAAAATGAAAATTAAAAAAATCGGGAAAATGAAAACTAAAAATCGAGAACTTGAAAAATTGAGGAAACGAAAAATTGAAAATAACAAAAATTAAAAATTGAGAATGTGAAAAATCGAAAAATGAGAAACTGTAATATCGAAAAATTGCAAAATTAAAAAATTGCAAATCAAAAAATTGAAAAATTTAGAAGTCTAGAAACTATAAAATTTAAAAATCAAAATCAGACATAAAAATTTGAAGAAACGAAAATTTGAAAAATCCAAAGATTAAAAATTGAAAAACTTAAAATTCGAAAAAGTGAAAAATAAAAAAAAAGAAATATGTATTGTAAAATCAAAATATTGAAAATTAAAGAAACTGAAAAATTGGAAGACTGGAAATCCAAAAACTGCAGATTGAAAAATTTTAAACGTGAAAAATCTTGGAATTCAAAAATCAAAGCCTGAAAATTTAGCAACGTCAAAATTTGAAAAATTGTAAAATAGAAATACTAAAGAACTAGAAAATCAAAAAATCCAGAAATCGAAAAATCTAAAATTTAAAACATTGAACAACTGAAATGTCGCAAAATTGAAAAATGGAGAAATCCAAACATCAAAGAATCAAAAAAGAAAAATTCGAAAATCTAAAACCTACAAATCGAAAAATCGACAAAAACGAAACCGAGAAATCCAAAAATCGAAACATTGAGAAATAGAAAAAAATTGAGAAATTGAACAATCAAAACATCAAGACATCTGAATTCGATAAATCGAGAAATAAAAAAAATTGAAAAATTTTAAAAAATAAAAATTAAAACATCGAAAAGTTGAAAAAGAATTGAGAAATCGAAGTATAAAAGGGGTGGAAACCCAAAAACTGCAAACTGAAAAATTTAAAAATTGGAAAATCGACGAATTGGAATCGATTGGCCTGAAAATTTGAAAAATTGAATAAACGAAAAATTGGAAAATCGAAAGAAACAACAAAAATTAAGGAAATGAAAAAACAAAAAATTGTGATATAAAATCGAGAAAATGAAAAATAAAAAATCAGGAAAATGCAAAATAAAAATCGGGGAGTTGAAAAATTGAGAGGACGGAAAATTGAAAAAGGGCACAATTAAAAATCGAGAATGTGAAAAATGGAAAAATAAGAAATTGTAATATTGCAAAATTATCAAATTTGGAAGTTGACAAATTGTAAAATTGAAAAATCAAAAATAAAAAAACGAAAAAGTCTATAATAAAAACTTAAAAAATGACACAATGAAAATCAAACTTGAAAAAAATTGCTAAAAACCTGAAAATTTGAAAAATTTAATGAAGGAAAAATTATAAAATCGAAAGAAACAACAAAAAATAAAGGAAATCAAAAAAAGGAAAATTGTGATATAAAATCGAAAAAGTGGAAATTAAAAAATTGGTCTAAAGAGTTTAGACAGTACTTCCCTCGCTGTCGGAAACTTGACGACTGCATGCCTATTGTGTTTTTTTTCTCATTACATTTTTGTAGTGGGAATTTAAAAAAAAATTGCGATGACGTCATCAACATTTTTGCAAGGACACGTATATCAGTTGGGATAGATGTAGTGTAATACTAAGAATAAAATTATTATATTCTCAAATTTTCGGGAAAATGAATTGGGTCGTTTTGAATATTGATTTGTAATAATCAATAAAATAACGAAACAATTTACTCACGTATACGTATCAGAGGCAACTGAAAATCGTGTATGTATAAACATTCTTAATTTAAGATGACAGGCGTAACAGCATACGTGAGAGTCAAACAGAGAAACTGTAAACAAAACGACCATCGGTTTTATTGCTTCGACTTCCGCTTATTATATAAAACATTGGGTTTTATTTTAATTCTTGACGGTGAAATTCACAATTGGTTGATTATAAACATGTCTATTTCACATTCGCGGAACCAAGTGAGCGCATAAAACAAATGCAGGTCTGTAATGTTAAAGTCGATGTAAATAAGCGTGCTACCCTTATGTTTCAACCGAGTTTTTCCTTTAACAAATTTTGTGTCTACCAAATTGGGTTGGTTGGGGTGTAATACTAATAATAAGTGTTGCCTTTAATTTAATCAATAAAATAAATTGACTTCATTAATTTTTTTGAACCACCTCTTAAGAAAATCTAAAAAATATGAATGGAATGATAAATCACAAGTACAAACTCATCATATTTTTTGTATTTTAGATAGGATTTATTCAGCAAAATTTAAGGGTGACGTCATCAATTTTTTTAGGAGGGATGAATAAATACATTTTGAACAAAAGTTTACCATGATTATAATAACTTTAAAATATTCCCAAGATTTCAAAGCATTCGGTTTTGTAATTCCTGATTAAATCGATAAAATAAAATAAATTCACGCCTTCATTATTTTTTTTGAGTCACCCTGCATATGCAAATCCAAAAATATGAATGGAATGATAAATCACAAGTACAGACTCATCATATTTTGTACATTTTAGGTACGATTTATTCGGCAAACTTTTGAACTGACGTCATCAGTTTTTTGTAGAAGATAACAAAATATATTTTGACTAAAAATTTATTATGCTCTTTATAACCTTAAAACATCTGCAAGATTTCAAAGCATTCGGTTTTGTAGTTCCTGATTAAATCAATAAGATAAATTTACGCATTCATTAATTTTTTTGAGTCACCCTGTATATGCAAATCGAAAAATTTGAATGGAATGATAAATCACAAGAAGAGACTCACCATATTTTGTACATTTTAGATAGGATTTATTCAGCAAAATTTTGTGGTGACGTCATAAATTTTTTAGGGGGGACGACCAAATACGTTTTGATCAAAAATTCACCATGCTTATGATAATTTTAAAATATCTTCAAGATTTCGAAGCATTCGGTTTTGTAGTTCCTGAGTAAATCAGTAAAATAAATTTACGCTTTCATTTATTTTCTTGAATCACCCTGTATATGCAAATCCAAAAAATATGAATGGAGTGATAGATCACAAGTACAGACTGATCATATTTTGTACATTTTAGATATGATTTATTCGGCAAATTTTCGAGCTGACGTCATCAAGTTTTTGGAGGGGATAAGCAAATATATTTTGACTAAACATTTATTATGCTCTTTATAACCTTAAAACATCTGCAAGATGTCAGAGCATTCCGTTTTGTAGTTCCTGATTAAATCAATAAAATATATTTACGCATTCATTAATTTTTTTGAGTCACCCTGTATATGCAAATCCAAAAAATATGAATGGAGTGATAAATGACAAGTACAGGCTCATCATATTTTGTACATTTTAGAGATGATTTATTCGGCAAACTTTCGAGCTGACGTCATCAAGTTTTTGGAGGGGATAAGCAAATATATTTTGACTAAACATTTATTATGCTCTTTATGACCTTAAAACATCTGCAAGATTTCAAAGCATTCGGTTTTGTAGTTTCTGAGTAAATCAGTAAAATAAATTTACGCATTCATTAATTTTTTTGAGTCACCCTGTATATGCAAATCCAAAAAATATGAATGGAGTGATAGATCACAAGTACAGACTCATCATATTTTGTACATTTTAGATATGATTTATTCCACAAACTTTTGAGCTGACGTCATCAAGTTTTTGGAGCGGATAAGCAAATTTTTTTTGACTAAAAATTTATTATGCTCTTTATAGCCTTAAAACATCTGCAACATTTCAAAGCATTCTGGTTAGCAGATTAAAAATTAAATTTCAAAATGTTGTTTTATAATTTTGATTTTTTTTCCAAAAATCTGGACGTTTCGGGTGAAAAGTCGATTCAGAGTTGTAAACTACATGTGTAGGACTATGTTATTTTATACAATTGAAAACCCATTTACTATGTACAATTTTGAAGTGACGTCAGCGCATTAGTGGTGGGGATGATTAGACAAATTTTGGTTAGCGTTTTACCATCTACATGATATTCTTAATATAAGTACAAAATTTCACAACAATCGGTCGAGTACTTTCGGAGATTATCTGTCTAATAAAAATCCGGGACAACAGACGGACAGACGGACGGACAGACGGACGGACAGACGGACAGACAGACAGACGGAAATGGGAGACCTATTTTTTCGTCTTCTAGGGGTCATGAAAGATCGAGAAAACGTAAAAGCAGAGAGTCGGCCGACGGACTCGATTACAATACTTCCTTTGCTTACGCTCGGGAAGTAAAAATCGGGAAAATGATAAATAAAAATCGGAAACAAAAAATTGGAAAAGGGAAAAATTAAAAATTGAGAAACTGAAAAATCGAAAAATGAAAATCTGTAATATTCAAAAATTGCCAAATTGAAAAACTGATGCAAACCGAAAAATTGAAGGAACGAAAAATTGAAAATTTTGGAAGTCGAGAAATTGTAAAATTGAAAAATCAAAAATAAAAAACGAAAAATTACAAAATGAAAACTTGAAAAATCTTAAGAATCGAAAAAGTAAAAAATAAAAAAAAAGAAATATTGCGAAATTGAAAATTTGAAGAAACGAAAAATTGAAAAATCGAAAGAAACAACAAAAAATAAAGGAATTGAAAAAATGAAAATTTGTGACATAAAATCGAGAAAATGAAAATTAAAAAAATCGGGAAAATAAAAAATAAAAATCGAGAACTTGAAAAATTGAGGAAACGAAAAATTGAAAATAACAAAAATTAAAAATTGAGAATGTGAAAAATCGAAAAATGAGAAACTGTAATATCGAAAAATTGCAAAATTAAAAAATTGCAAGTCGAAAAATTGAAAAATTTAGAAGTCAAGAAACTAAAATTGAAAAATCAAAAATAAAAAAACGAATAAGTTTATGATGAAAACTTGAAAAATGTCAAAAGTGAAAATCAAACATGAAAATTTGAAGAAACGAAAATTTGAAAAATCGAAAGATTAAAAATTGAAAAACTTAAAATTCGAAAACGTGAAAAATAAAAAAAAGAAATATGTATTGTAAAATCAAAATATTGAAAATTAAAGAAACTGAAAAACTGGAAATCCAAAAACTGCACGTTGAAAAATTTTAAACGTGGAAAATCATGGAATTCAAAAATCAAAGCCTGAAAATTTGAAAAATTGAATAAATAAAAAATTGTAAATCGAAAGAAACAACAAAAAAATAAAGGAAACATCGCCAGATGGATCTCTTTACTGCGTTATCAGCAAAAAATCTCTAAATCGAATCTTACAATTATCTGACAAAACTGAATATATTATACCGGACTTCAAAAGCGAGGAAATGACTTTAGACCATTTTTTTTAATTCAATAATTTACATTGAGTATCAAAAATAAAACACCGATAGCCTTCGAATAATTTTGAATCAGGGTTATACAAAACGAGTAAAATTTGAAGCCTCTTTTCTCAGAGTCGTCATTTTTGCATGTTTAATTTTTTTTTACACAGAAAACAGAACTGAAAACCAAATTTTAATATAAGAGGGACAAAATATGTCTAATAAGGATGCAAATCTAAAAAACATGAATGAAATGATAAATCAAGTACAGACTCATCATATTTTGTACATTTTAGATCGGATTTATTCGGCAAACCTTTGAGCTGACGTCATCAATTTTTGGAGGGGATACGCAAATATATTTTGATTAAAAATGTAATATGCCTATCATAAATTTAAAACATCCGCAAGATTTCAAAGCATTCGGTTTTCCACATTCAAAATTAAATTGCAAAATGTTTTATAATTTTGATTTTTTTTTTTTTCAAAAATCTGGTTTCGGATAAAAGTTATATAAAAGGATATTCCTAATATAAATACAAAATTTGACAACAATCGGCCCAGGACTTTCGGAGATTATCTGTCTAATAAAACTCGGGACGGCAGACAGACAGACAGACAGACAGACAGACAGACAGACAGACAGACAGACAAACAGACGGAAGACCTATTTATTCTTACTCGGTAAGTAAAACTAGATTTAAGTGCTCTGTAAATGCATTTATTCTTTTTCAATCATCGAATACAATAATCATTTACACAAAGAGATAATATTATTAACAAACAGTATTTTCAGCATTTGTATATCATTTTAATACCTAACAGTCTTTAAAATATTGTACATATTGTACTCTTTCATTTAATACTTACAACAGACTGCCTTTGCGTCAACATCAAATGACATAATCTCAATGCATGCGCAAGAAAATTACTCAACCTGGCAAGTACATTACAAAAGCTCGGTAAGCTCTATAACATGTAGTTTGTCTATAAATTAAAACCGTTTAAAAACGAAGAGTTCTACTGAACGTAATTACTATATCACAGGATACGGCTCGCACTCACGCGAGACATAAAAACGTAAAACTCCAATGGCGGAAGATTCGTGTATAACCCAACTTACACAGAAACCTTCGTATCAGTTCTGATCCTAATCAAAAGTGCACACGATTAGCTTAATTATAGGCTACACTTCATAGAAATAAATACTCTTAATTGTACTAATAATGCACGTTTCGATGTATAATATCCATAAATCGCATACAAAAAATATATGTTATACAATAAAGTATTTTTAGCTAAGTACACACTGTTAAAACAAAGCACACAAAGTACAACGTATGCCGTTACAATTGAGCATCTCTGGGGCAATTTACAAGTAGAAATTGCATTCGGGGCACAGTTTTAGCCCGTCAACTTAGAAACCTTGTTTTTAATTTGATAATAATAAGTCGATAAGTTCTGTGCCGAAACCGCACCCCAAACACGACCCCTAACAATCAGAGAAGATAAAATTAAAGAACACATCGTATGGAGCCGAATATTTACAAAAAATATTCAAAGTTGCCAAATACACAACTTTTTATAAATAGTGCAAAAAACGATTGTAGAGAGCTCCAGACGCAACTAAATGAGTATTCGTATTTGGTACAACAAAGAAAGTTTTATTCCGACAGTTACGTTTGGTCTTCCCTCAGCCGCGCCTACCTTTTACAATATGGACACAGTTTCCTCACAATTGACATGAAAATCATCGAAAACCGACTTAAACTAAACCCTATTAAAAAAATACTATACAAAAATCTCAATAAATAATCTCAAATTAAACAGTCGTCTCGACATCGTCGTTTAAACTAGTATTACTGTTGCAAGTTCGATGTCTGTACGTATGGTCGGTAACGTAGGAATTAATATCGGAATCAGAGAAACACGGACTATTTCGAGTGAGGCTAAAGCTATTTACAAAAGACCGTGATTGAGACGTTGCATCTTTTGGACCTCTTCTTATCTGTTGATATAAATCATCTAAATCATTTACACTACTAGCTCTACTTTGTACTCCTTTATGCAGATCGTGTGATGGATTGACGTATATCCTAGGAACTGACTCGGGCTCATCTTTCTTCAACAAATCCGTCACGGGAGACGCATGATCTGGACTCTTATCCAGAATCGAATCCGAGATATTCTCCGAACTATACTCCAAAGTACATTGTTGCGAAACCGACCTCATGTTGTTCTCGGGCGATTTATACCCCACATTGCACTTTTTCTTCTTATGTTTCGAGCTTTCCTTCTTCCGGAATCTCTCCGCGCTTAAAACTATATTCTGTACCGAGATATCCGGGCAGTCGTAGTCGTCAGGGCTATCCGAAAATATATTGGGGTTCTTCTGTTGTACCTCAGTAGTAAAGAAGTGATAGACCGAGAAAACCAATTCGCAGCTCACAATTATCACCCGTTGCCAGTAACTCTAGCGAAAGGACAAGGTAAACAATCAAAGTGCAACTTTATTGATACGATTCACAATCAATAAAAACTATTTACGTGTAGATAACACAAATGTTCACTTTATCTCCCTAGGTGTATTCGTGTGGGACGTCGAAGGCAAACGCTACTTCGACTACCTCAGCGGCTACTCGGCCAACAACTACGGCCACTGCCACCCCAAAATCGTAGAAACCCTTCAAAAACAAGCGCAAGTTCTCCACCACACCTCCCGAGCTTTCTACTCGGACGTCTTCGGGGAGTACGCCAGCTTTGTGACCAAACTCTTCGGCTACGACAAGGTCATGCCAATGAATACAGGTCACTTTTACCCCTCTTTCTGTACCAACCAAACTCATGGTCTCCTCTAGGTGTGGAAGCCGACGACACAGCTTGCAAAATCTCGCGAAAATGGGGCTACAAAGTCAAGAAAATCCCCAAAGATCAGGCCAAAATGATCTTCGCGGTGGATAATTTCTGGGGAAGGTCATTAGCGGCGGTTTCCGCCTCCACGGATCCTTTGTCTTTTGAAAACTACGGTCCTTTCATGCCTGGGTTTAGCTGTGTTCCTTATAACGACCTCCAGGCTTTAGAAGTGAGTGATGAAAAAGTTGGCGAAAAGTGTTACCTACCGACTTTTTTGTAGAAAGCGCTTCAGGATCCTTTGGTTTGTGGGTTCATGGTGGAGCCCATTCAAGGCGAGGCGGGGGTTGTGGTACCCAGTGAGGGTTATTTGAAAGGGGTGCGCACCCTTTGTACTAAGTACAACGTTTTGTGGAGCGCAGATGAAATACAGACTGGATTAGGGAGAACTGGGAAGAGATTAGCCGTGGATTATGAGGATGTTAAGCCTGATATTTTGGTACTAGGGAAGGCTTTAGGGGGTGGGGTTTATCCGGTGTCGGCGTGTCTGGCCAATGATCCGATTATGTTAGTAGTGGAACCTGGTAAGTACGAGCCCTAACAACTAAATATTGGGACACAGACAATTTCTCAAAAAAATCCGGTAGATATTTTTGATATCATTCAATTCGTTTGGACTAAATGCAAATTTTGCATGGGCATCTATTTTGGCAGAGAGTGAGGTATTTTGCAAATTAATAAATTTTCTTAGAGCGCAAAAATTGTCACCTAACTAAAAAATGTGCAATTTTTGCTGACATTTAAATGTTGGGACACCCGAGAAAATTTGCTAAGTATACCATCGAAATACAAACGTAGTAGCTGGTAAATGCTGCCATTATTATAGGGATCGTAGCATTTCATGCTAGTGTTGGTTTTATTTAGAAAAAAAAATAGTTAGCGGCGGGCTAGTTTTAGTAAAAGTTCTGAAAATAATAATTTCGCAGTACCTCAAGGGAAAATCGCTAAGAAAAAGTGAAGATTTGTTCCAAATAGCTTAGTCGTCGATGGTAAATGTCGTAAAATATTACACAGACAGAGGTACCATCGGAATAAAAGGTAAAATTCCCGGTAGGCCACCACTTGTGAAGCCGCGTGATCAACAACAACTGATGAAAATTTATAAAAGTGGACGACGGAGTACTTTAAGAGAAATTACTACTTGCTGGAATAGTGATAACCAACTAAATTTTTCAAGACAATATTGCCGCGAATGCATACACAAATCAGGCCTTGGTTTTTACATTGTAAATCTTAAATAAAGCTATCTTTGATGGACTTTATTATTTATTTATATTATTTTAGGCTAAAGTAAAACCACAATTAAAAACTGCCCACAAGAAAAATCGGTTAATATGACCAAAATAAAAATCGGAGAAAAGTGATATATAACGCTGAGTCCAAATTTGATGTCTGGGTGAGGTAATAGTCGAAAAAGAGTTATTGAAATAAAAAAGGAATTTTAATATGGATTATCTCAAACAAAGAGTCAAGTTTGCAAGCGGAAAAATGGTTTGGGGGTGCATGTCTATTAACGGAATTTAAAGACCAATTAACAACGTTCATGGAAGGGAAATTACAAATTCAAACAAATATCAAGAGACTTTGTAAAAAAATATTAACAACTACTGAAGCAGTCTATCCTGTTGATATTTATATTTTTCAACAGGATGATGCTTCAAGTTACACACCTACAACACTTATTACAAAGAATAATAATATAAATGTTTGCCCTGATTATCGAATAGCCCAGATCCTAATCTAATACAGACGGTATGGCGTGAAATAAAAAAATATTTAGGAAATCATCCGTGACAAGCGATTGTCAATCTTCAACAGGAAATTTAGCGAGTGTAGGATACAGTAACGACTCCTGTGTTTTGTAGAAAATTAGTTGAAAGTATGATGGCAAGAATTTCTGCAGTTATTAAGGCAAAAGGAGATATGACCAGTCACTGAATTTGCTGTGTCCCAATATTTATGTGTCACAAAATGTTACGTTGTTTTAGAGTTTTATGTCACTGTTTGAGTTAGAAATCAGTTTTTGTTGTGCTCTAAACATTAACAGTTTTGCAAAACGAATTAATTTTAAAATTTTAATTATCTAAAATAAATTACATTTTTGTTAAAAAGTTTGGTGATTTTTTTATAAAAATTTTTTGGTGTCCCAATATCTAGTTGTTAGGGCTCGTACTATGACGTCACCGGACAAATGTGACCTTTTTTGTTTCCAGGTACACACGGTTCCACCTTTGGTGGCAATCCGTTGGGGTCCAAAGTGGCAATCGCGGCCCTCGAAATCCTCGAGGAAGAAAATTTAGCTAACAATGCTTTCGAACTAGGGGAGATATTCCGAACAGAACTGAGAAAGAAATTAAACAAAAACATCGTAATTGAAGTCAGAGGAAGAGGGTTATTAAACGCCATAGTCATAAACAAAAGTAAGTCCTTGAAAATAAAATTGTTTCAATTAAATCAAGTGTCACGACAATGACAGATCCTTGATCTTCGGTAGAATTATCACTGCTGCAGTGTATTTTTAGAATGACAATAAAAATTTCCATTTGAGTTAAAAAAAAAATAATAAAGATACCGGGGTTATCGTTAATTCGTAACTTAGGTAATAATACTTTTTAGATCACATTGAAGCTTGGGATATCTGCTTAAAACTGAAAGAAAATGGTCTGATAGCAAAACACACCCATGATAACATCATCAGGTTCGCCCCACCGCTGGTAATAACTAAGGATCAACTCAAGGAATCTGCCGACATCATTGTACGAACGATCAACGGTATTGAAACCAACTGAGACAAAATTATGTTTAATAATGTTGTACATTTGTTGTTCGTTGCGGTAATTGTTAATAATTATACGTACTGATCTTTACTAAAAATAAAATTTTATTAAGTTCGTACGCACGAATTTTTTTCACAAGCTAAAACTGGAACGAAGAAGGGGTGGGTGGGAGGGGCTAGTATTTGTTAAGATAAGATTGATTTTGGTAAATGACATCCTCTAAAAAAGGGGTGGGTGGGCGGGGCTAAAACTTGGTAAGAAAGGACTGTATAATACTAAAAGTAGTCACTGGTACGAAGAAGGGGTGGGTGGGCGGGGCTATTGCTTGCTCATAAAACTAGAAAAAGCTAAATTTAGCCCGGCTCAGCTCCTTTCTCCATTTCACTGACTTATTTTATTTAGTGTAAAATGGTAATTAAAAAATAACAATGAACAATTTCCAACATTTTCTGCGAAAATGGAGTGAGCCGTTCCTGATTTAATGAATAAAATAAATTGGCCAATTCATTAATTTTTTTGAGCCACCTGTTCAAGAAAATACAAAAAATATTATTGCAATGATAAATAACAAGTAAAAACTCATCATATTTTGGGTAGAAATTATTTGGCAAAATTTGGAGATGATGTCCTCAATTTTTTGGGGGGAATAAACGGATATATTCTCACTCACACCCTGTATTTTTATTAGTACCGTTTTTGTTCGTATTCTTCTCTCGAGAAATCGAAAAACTTAAAATTTTAAAAATTGAAAACTTAAAATATCGAAAAGTTGAAAGATTGTGAAAACCGAAAGTTGAAAAAACGAAAAAACTTGAAAAATAGAAACATCGAAAAATTAAAAAACTGAGACAATCAAAACATCGAAACATCCGAATCTCGATAAATCGAGTTCTCAAAAAATTGAAAACTCGAAAAATTCACAAATCGAAATATTATATAAAACAGTCGAAAATTGAAAAATCTTGATTGAAGAACTGAAAAATCGAAACTGCGAATTCGAGAAACGGTAAAATAAAAAAAAATATATATTACTTAATCGAAAAATCGGAAAAGTGAAAATTTTGCAACGTCAAAATTTGAAAAATTGTAAAATAGAAATACTGAAGACCTGGAAAATCAAAAAATCCAGAAATCGAAAAATCTAAAATTTAAAACATTGAACAATTGAATTATCGCAAAATTGAAAAATGGAGAAATCCAAACATCAAAGAATCAAAAAAGAAAAATTCAAAAATTTAAAACTTAAAAATCGAAAAATCGACAAACCGAAACCGAGAAATATGTCTTTTAAAAAAGTAGCTTATAATTAACTTTAAATTTCGAAAATTGAAAAATTCAAATATGTATAGAAGAACTGAAAACTCGAGAAATCGAAAAACCTAAAATTTTAAAAATTGAAAACTTAAAATATCGAAAAGTTGAAAGATTGTGAAAACAGAAAGTTCAAAAAACGAAAAATTGAAAATCCAAAAAGTAAAAAGTCGAGAAATCGAAAAATCCAGAACGTGAAAAATCCAAAAGTCGAAATACTAAAAAATCCCAAAATTGAAAAATTGAAGAATCGAAAAACTGAGAAAACACAAAATTGAACGAAATATCCAAAAATTGGGAAATCGAAAAATTGAAAAACCTGGAGCCTGAAAATGGAAAAATTGAGGAACTGAAAAACTGAAAACTCGAAACCTTGGGCAAGTCGAAAATGGGCAAATCAAAAAATAGACTAATTGAGAAATCGGAAAACTGAAAATTCAGAAACGTCAAAACTTGAAAATTAAAAAATTTGGAAAATTGAAAAATCGGATAATTCAAAAATTGAAAAGCCGAAAAGTAAAAAACATCGAAAAATTCAAAAACTGCGACAACCGAATCTCGATAAATCGAGTTCTCAAAAAATTGAAAAATCGAAAAATTAAACATTCGGAAAAAAGAAAAATATTCAAGAACTGAAAACTCGAAAATTCCAGAAATCGAAAAATATATATATATATATATAAAATAGTCGAAAATTGAGAAATTAAAAATTAGCCAACCGAAAAATCCAAAAATCGAAGAAATAAAGAACTGAAAAATCGAAACTGCAAATTCGAGAAACCGGAAAATCAAAAAAAAAATATATTAATCGAAAAATCGGAAAACTAAAAATTTAGCAACGTCAAAATTTGAAAAATTGTAAAATAGAAATACTGAAGAACTGGAAAATCAAAAAATCCAGAAATCGAAAAATCTAAAATTTAAAACGTTGAACAATTGAAATATCGCAAAATTGAAAAATGGAGAAATCCAAACATCAAAGAATCAAAAAAGAAAAATTCGAAAATTTAAAACTTAAAAATCGAAAAATCGACAAAACGAATCCGAGAAATCCAAAAATCGAAACATTGAGAAGTAGAAAAAAATTGAGAAATTGAACAATCAAAACATCCAAATTCTGAATTCGATAAATCCAGGAATAAAAAAAAATGAAAAATTTTAAAAAAGAAAAATGAAAACATCGAAAAGTTGAAAAAGAATTGAGAAATCGAAGTATAAAACTGTCGAAAATTTGAGAAATCTAAAGTTTAACGAAAAATTGAAAATCCAAAAAGTAAAAAAGGGGTGGAAACCCAAAAACTTCAAACTGAATAATTTAAAAATAGGAAAATCGACGAATTGGAATCGATTGGCCTGAAAATTTGAAAAATTGAGTAAACGAAAAATTGGAAAATCGAAAGAAACAACAAAAATTAAGGAAATGAAAAAACAATTGTGATATAAAATCGAGAAAATGAAAAATAAAAAATCAGGAAAATGCAAAATAAAAATCGGGGAGAATGTGAAAAATGGAAAAAATGAGAAATTGTAATGTTGAAAAATTATAAAATTTGGAAGTCGACAAATTGTAAGATTGAAAAATCAAAAATAAAAAAACGAACAAGTCTATAATAAAAACTTAAAAAATGTACAAAGTGTAAATCAAACTTGAAAATTTGAAGAAAAATTGCTAAAAACCTGAAAATTTGAAAAATTTAATAAAGGAAAAATTGTAAAATAGAAAGAAACAACAAAAAATAAAGGAAATCAAAAAAAGGAAAATTGTGATATAAAATCGAAAAAGTGAAAACAAAATCGGGAAAATGAAAAATAAAAATCGAAAAATTGAAGGAACGAAAAATTGAAAATTTTGGAAGTTGAGAAATTGTAAAATTGAAAAATCAAAAATAAAAAACGAAAAATTACAAAATAAACTCTTGAAAAATCTTAAGAATCGAAAAAGTGAAAAATAAAAAAAAGAAATATGTATGTATAATGAAATAGAAATATTTAAAATTATATTAAAGAAATTGGAAAATCGGAAGAATGGAAATCCAAAAACTGCAGTGAAAAATTTAAAAATTGAAAAATGGACGAACTGAAAATTCAAAGCCTGAAAAATTGAACAAATGCCAAATTATAAAATCGAAAAAAAAAACACAGAAAATAAAGGAAATGAAGAAACGGACAATTGTGATATAAATCGAGAAAATAAAAATTAAAAATTCGCCACACTGAAAAATAAAAATCGGGAACATGAAAAATTGTAGAAACGAAAAAGTGAGAAATTGAAAATTTGAAGAAACGAAAAATTGAAAAATCGAAAGGAACAACAAAAAATAAAGGAATTGAAAAAATGAAAATTTGTGACATAAAATCGAGAAAATGAAAATTTAAAAAATCGGGAAAATGAAAAATAAAAATCGAGAACTTGAAAAATTGAGGAAACGAAAAAATGAAAATAACAAAAATTAAAAACTGAATGTGAAAAATCGAAAAATGAGAAACTGTACTATCGAAAAATTGCAAAATTAAAAAATTGCAAATCGAAAAATTGAAAAATTTAGAAGTCAAGAAACTGTAAAATTGAAAAATCAAAAATAAAAAAACGAAAAAGTTTATGATGAAAACTTGAAAAATGTCAAAAGTGAAAATCAAACATGAAAATTTGTAGAAACGAAAATTTGAAAAATCGAAAGATTAAAAATTGAAAAACTTAAAATTCAAAAAGTGAAAAATAAAAAAAAAGAAACCAAACCAGGCCGAGTGATACCACGTTAAGCAAATCTAAAAAATTTGAATGAAATGATAAATCGCATATTTTGTACATTTTAGATAGGATTTATTCCGCAAACTTTTGAGCTGTCATCAATTTTTTGGAGGGGATAAGCAAATATATTTTGATTAAAAATGTAATATGCTTATCATAAATTTAAAACATCTGCAAGATTTCAAAGCTTTCGGTTTTCCAGATTCAAAATTAAATTGCAAAATGTTTTTTAATTTTGATTTTTTTTTTTTCAAAAATCTGGTTTCGGATAAAAGTTAACACGGTGTCATAAACTAAAACCCATTTACTATGTACAATCAACAATTTGACAACAATCGGCCCAGGACTTTCGGAGATTATCTGTCTAATAAAACTAGATTTAAGTGCTCTGTAAATGCATTTATTCTTTTTCAATCATCGAATACAATAATCATTTACACAAAGAGATAATATTATTAACAAACAGTATTTTCAGCATTTGTATATCATTTTAATACCTAACAGTCTTTAAAATATTGTACATATTGTACTCTTTCATTTAATACTTACAACAGACTGCCTTTGCGTCAACATCAAATGACATAATCTCAATGCATGCGCAAGAAAATTACTCAACCTGGCAAGTACATTACAAAAGCTCGGTAAGCTCTATAACATGTAGTTTGTCTATAAATTAAAACCGTTTAAAAACGAAGAGTTCTACTGAACGTAATTACTATATCACAGGATACGGCTCGCACTCAGGCGAGACATAAAAACGTAAAACTCCAATGGCGGAAGATTCGTGTATAACCCAACTTACACAGAAACCTTCGTATCAGTTCTGATCCTAATCAAAAGTGCACACGATTAGCTTAATTATAGGCTACACTTCATAGAAATAAATACTCTTAATTGTACTAATAATGCACGTTTCGATGTATAATATCCATAAATCGCATACAAAAAATATATGTTATACAATAAAGTATTTTTAGCTAAGTACACACTGTTAAAACAAAGCACACAAAGTACAACGTATGCCGTTACAATTGAGCATCTCTGGGGCAATTTACAAGTAGAAATTGCATTCGGGGCACAGTTTTAGCCCGTCAACTTAGAAAACTTGTTTTTAATTTGATAATAATAAGTCGATAAGTTCTGGCCCGAATTGCACCCCAAACACGACCCCTAACAATCAGAGAAGATAAAATTAAAGAACACATCGTATGGAGCCGAATATTTACAAAAAATATTCAAAGTTGCTAAATACACAACTTTTTATAAATAGTGCAAAAAACGACTGTAGAGAGCTCCAGACGCAACTAAATGAGTATTCGTATTTGGTACAACCAAGAAAGTTTTATTCCGACAGTTACGTTTGGTCTTCCCTAAGCCGCGCCTACCTTTTACAATATGGACACAGTTTCCTCACAATTGACATGAAAATCATCGAAAACCGACTTAAACTAAACCCTATTAAAAAAATACTATACAAAAATCTCAATAAATAATCTCAAATTAAACAGTCGTCTCGACATCGTCGTTTAAACTTGTATTACTGTTGCAAGTTCGATGTCTGTACGTATGGTCGGTAACGTAGGAATTAATATCGGAATCAGAGAAACACGGACTATTTCGAGTGAGGCTAAAGCTATTTACAAAAGACCGTGATTGAGACGTTGCATCTTTTGGACCTCTTCTTATCTGTTGATATAAATCATCTAAATCATTTACACTACTAGCTCTACTTTGTACTCCTTTATGCAGATCGTGTGATGGATTGACGTATATCCTAGGAACTGACTCGGGCTCATCTTTCTTCAACAAATCCGTCACGGGAGACGCATGATCTGGACTCTTATCCAGAATCGAATCCGAGATGTTCTCCGAACTATACTCCAAAGTACATTGTTGCGAAACCGACCTCATGTTGTTCTCGGGCGATTTATACCCCACATTGCACTTTTTCTTCTTATGTTTCGAGCTTTCCTTCTTCCGGAATCTCTCCGCGCTCAAAACTATATTCTGTACCGAGATATCCGGGCAGTCGTAGTCGTCAGCGCTATCCGAAAATATATTAGGGTTCTTCTGTTGTTTCCTGTGCGCATGCTCGACGTGTATGTTCGTGTTGTTCACTTTCGAGCTCGTGCCGAAAATACTCTGATCCATGCTCGAATTGTCTTTGACTTTTTTCAATTCCGACAGAACTGAAGTACTATCGCTATCGCGCTGACGCGGCACCAAGTTGTTCCGTTTCATCATGTGCCGCTTCTGTCTCTTGAAGAATTTCCGTGCCACTATACTCTGATGAGGGTTATAAAACACCTCCGCCGCACTCGTCGGGTTTTCAATAATATTCGGTATCACACTACTCCTATACTGTTGCCTATGCAACATAATCAAATTGACGTTGTTGATTTTTCCCTGGGACTCTACATACGGCGGCCCGTTCAAATCCGCCGCCGACTTAAGTATATTACTCGTGTGCGAATTCGACTTAGTCCGACTCGACGATCTACTACTAGACCTAGAAGTGACTTGCAGCTCAGCCACCAACGAATTACTAACCGGCGGCTGGATCTGAATATGTGGTACGTTTTGTGTGGCGTCTGAAACATTCCGCGTCCGAAAACACTGTTTCCTTCGAACGCACCGACTGAACAACACCCACTGACCCCTGACGTCACTCCGCGCAACGCAGTAGAAGAAAATAGTGAACGCGCTCAAAACAGTCGAAAAAACCGCGTAAGCTATACTGAAGATGTCGCTTTCAAAAGACACGAAACCGTACGGCTCTATAGTGGCAAAAGCGCAACTCACCCACGCCAAGCCATACAAAACGAGAAAAATAACGTAGGCTTTGAGTTGCGCCGAAGGCGCATGCTCTTGGTCTTCGACTTCGCTCGACGCGGTTTTGGAAGACGCGCTCAAGACGCTCCTGGTCTCCGGAATAGGGAAGTTGGGTTCTAGCAAATCCAAGTCGACGTTTTCGGTAGCTTGGGTACCTTCGCTCAAGTGACCGTTGGCGTCGATGCTGGAGATCGAACAACGCACCAACAGGAAAAAAATCCCTAGGAAGATTAACAAAATGGCGACGGGGACATAAAGCGCGCTCATTGGTGGTCCCATTCTGAGAAAACAGTAACTCGGAGAAGCGTAATCTTTGACGTTGATGGCGGCGGAGATGCCACAGACGATGATCGCCACCCCCCAACCCACGAAATACAACCCCAGAATGGGTTTCTTGATGGGTTGTTCGGACGGCAGGTCATCGTCTTGTAGCTCCATAACGTCGCTCTTACTCAACCTTTTGTACATACAGTTAACCCCTACGCACATCCACAGCACCGACGATAGGGTGAAGTAGTGCAAAATCATCCCCACGATCTCGCAGATACGTAAATCCTCGGTTTGGTAGATCCCGAAGACGTAGAAAAAACACAAGAGACACACCGCCACCCACAAATTAATCAAAGAGTGTTTCGCTTTCTTTGGCATCTGAATCGAGTGATAGGAGAAGAGGTACGTTAAAATCACCACCAGAAGAGACGCGAAAAGGATGATACTCCCTACGTAGATAGCCGGATGTGACAGTTTAAATCTGGCGCCCGAGTAGGTGTGTCGCAGGGTTGCCACGTCGTGCAAAAGCCCGTAGTAGCCAAAGTTGTGGCAATAGAACACCACGTGTTCTTGGTACTCGTGGCTGAACTGGCAACCTTCCGACGACCACGTGTTCAAGTGTGAGTCCCACCACACGGGAACCGGAGCCGCTCCTTCCAACATCTCTGGTACCTTTAGCATTACGAAAACCGGGTCTGTTAAGTTACTTACGTTGAAGTCTGCTGCAAATGAGGATGAAGTAGGTGGGGTTGAGTGTGTGTGGGAGTTCTTACCTAACTTGACTCCGACTACTGCGGAGATGACGTCTTCCTTGTCTTCGCGAGCCGAGTCGATTGGGAAGAATTTGTTGCTTGAGTACATTGCGATTAACACGTTGTATATTTTATCAGGTAATACGTATTCTTGGTCCTCGAGTTGCTCGAATAAAGTTTCGGGTATTGTGATTGAGGCTTCTATAGTTTTACCAGGTAGTTCTGTTATGTCGTTTTGGCTATCAGCTACGCAATAAAATAGATGCTCTGTTTTTTTCGACACGTCTACATACCAGGTACATCTTAGGTTGGAAAAGGCGTGCTTTTTTACGGGGAACATTTCGATGGCGATGTTGGACTAAAAAAAAAAAAAATGGGTTGTACAAAGGTCAGTCAAACAAAGCGACAAAAGACAAACTGGCGCCCGACAAAACAGCCTCGTCATGAAATTTTTGTAAATAAAAAGAAATTGTTATTAATTTTTGTTTAACATTTGTTTGAGACTATAGAGGTCTGGTCTGGTCTGGTCTGGTCTGGTCAGGTCAGGTCAGGACAAGCCAGGCCAGGCCAGGCCAAGCCATATTTCTTGGGCGATTGTGGAAAAATGGTTAAAAGTTTTCGAAGAAATGCAAGTGACTTCTGGAGTTCGAAATGTGTACAACAATCTCTTTCAGTCATTTACAAAAACAGTCGAAAAAGGCCGAAATTTTCAGAGGGGGGAGTGTTGAAAAATTGGGTCTTTGAAAAAGTTGCCTAAAAATTCACAAAAACTTCTCGGATATGGATCTCGACGTCCTGATTCTGAAAATATAGCATGTTCGTGGTCCTGGAGCAAGGTTTTGGAAATATTTCGTTTGAAACATAATTTTTTTTTTAATCTTAAAAATTGTCACATTTTTTTGTGCGATTATCGAAAAATAGTAAGTTTTAGAAGAAATGGAGCCGAAAATAACTTCAGCAAGTCAAAACCTACACAAAAAAAGAGACCGAAATTTTTTATAAAGGAGTAGTAATGAAAAATTTGGTTTTTGAAAAAGTTGCCAAAAATTCACAAAAAATTTCAGGGTCCTGATTCCAAAAATATGGCGCATTTAAAGTTCCCATGGAAGATTTTGGAATTATAAGGCTTGAAATCAAATTTTTTTTAATCTTAAAAATTGCCATATTTCAATTGGAGATTCTGGGAAAACGATCGAAATTTTCGAAAAAATAGGCCCGAAAGTAGCTTCTGGAGGTCAAAGTCCACAAGAAAATGTCTGGTTGAATTTCAAAAATGGTAAAAAATTAGCCGAAATTTTCATACAGTATTGAGAAATTTTGCTTTTAAAAGTTTCCGAAAAATTCTCACAAAATTCTGTTATATAGATTTCGGTGTACTAATCACAAAAATATAGCGTGTTTTGGGTCTCGGCGCAAGATTTTGGAAATATTCGATTTGAATTCCAATTTTTTTGAAATATCCTAAAAATTGCCATATTTCATTGGCGATTCTGGGAAAACAATAGGAATTTTCGAAGAAATAGGCCAAAAGTAGCTACTGGAGGTCAAAATCTACAAGAAAATGTCTTCGGTTGAATTTCAAAAATGGTCAAAAATAGGCCGAAATTTACATAAAGGCAGAAATTTTGCTTTTGAAAAAGTTGCCGAAAAATTATCAAAAAATTCTGTTACATAGATTGCGGCGTCCTAATTCCAAAAATATACCGCACATAAAACCCCGGTGGAAGATTTTGGAATTATATGTCTTGAAATCAATTTTTTTTTAATCATAAAAATTGCCTTAATTCAACTGGAGATTCTGGGGAAACGATAGGAATTTTCGAAGAAATAAGCCCAAAAGTAGCTTCTGGAGGTCAAATTCCACAAGAAAATGTCTTTGGTTGAATTTCAAAAATGGTTAACAATAGGCCGAAATTTACATACAGAGAAAAATTTTGCTTTTGAAAAAGTTGCCGAAAAATTATCAAAAAATTCTCTTACATAATTTGCGGCGTCCTAATTCCAAAAATATTGCGTACATAAAACCCCGGTGGAAGATTTTCGAATTATATGTCTTGAAATCAATTTTTTTTTAATCATAAAAATTGTCTTAATTCAACTGGAGATTCTGGGAAAACTATAAGAATTTTCGAAGAAATAGGCCCAAAGGTAGCTTCTGGAGGTCAAATTCCACAAGAAAATGTCTTCGGTTGAATTTCAAAAATTGTCAAAAATAGGCCGAAATTTACATAAAGGGAGAAATTTTGCTTTTGAAAAAGTTGCCGAATAAATATCAAAAAATTCTATTACATAGATTTCGGCGTCCTAATTCCAAAAATATAGCGCACATAAAACCCAGGTTTAAGATTTTGGAATTATATGTCTTGAAATTATTTTTTTTTAATCATAAATAGTGCCTTAATTCAACTGGAGATTCTTGGAAAACGGCAGGAATTTTCGAAGAAATAGGCCCAAAAGTAGCTTGGAGGTCAAAGTCTACAAAAAAATGTCTTCGGTTGAATTTCAAAAATGGTCAAAAATTGGCCGAAATTTACATAAAGGGAGAAATTTTGCTTTTGAAAAAGTTGCCGAATAATTCTCAAAAAATTCTGTTACATAGATTGCGACGTCCTAATTCCAAATATAGCGCACATAAAACCCCGGTGGAAGATTTTGGAATTATATGTCTTGAAATCAATTTTTTTTTAATCATAAAAATTGCCTTAATTCAACTGGAGATTCTAGGAAAACGATAGAAATTTTCGAAGAAATAGGCCCAAAAGTAGTTTGTGAAGGTCAAATTCCACAAGAAAATGTCTTCGGTTGAATTTCAAAAATGGTCAAAAATAGGCCGAAATTTACATAAAGGGAGAAATTTTGCTTTTGAAAAAGTTGCCGAGAAATTATCAAAAAATTCTGTTATACAGATTGCGGCGTCCTGATTGCAAAAATAAGTGTTTTTTTTTCTTAATATACATAGCCATCTTTTCACAAGAACAAACTTAATACATGGTTAAAATGGTACATTTTAACAAGGAAATATGGATTATGCAATTATGGGGCGGAGTCTAATATTTTAAGTTTTATGTTGTGAAAAGAAGTCTACACATATTGAAACAAAAAGGCAAAATGTAATGCCGCCCACCCGCCCTATCTCAATTGTGATGGTTTTCTTATTCGTCGCAAACCAAGGGGGCGGAGCGTAACTGCAAAATACTTATTTCTTTACAAGAAATTAAGAACATGTTTTTGAGTATCGTGTTGTTCACAGAATATTATGTATATTAAGGAAAACAGACAAGATATAAACCCCGCCCACCCACCCCATCTTAATTGTGATGATCTTTTTATTCTTAGAAACGTAACACACGTTTAAAATGGTAAATTTTTGTAAGGAAATCTGGATTTTGCAATTAGGCTCCGCCCCCTTGGCTCACGACGAATAAAAAAAACATCATCACAATTGAGGCAGGGCGGGTGGGGGGGCTATATTTTTAAATTTTTTCTTAATATGTGTAGACTTAGTTCGGAAACAAGAAACGTAAAACATGCCGAAAGTAGCTCGTGGAGGTCGAACCCTATTTGAAAATGTCTAGCTGAATTTCGAAAATGGCAAAAATTGGTCAAAATTTTCATAAAAATACTGAGAAATTTTGCTTTTGAAAAAGTTGCAGAAAAATTATCAAAAAATTCTGTTACATAGATTGCGGCGTCCTAACTCCAAAAATATAGCGCACATAAAACCCCGGTGGAAGATTTTGGAATTATATGTCTTGAAATAATTTTTTTTTAATCATAAAAATTGCCTTAATTCAACTGGAGATTCTGGGAAAACGATAGGAATTTTCGAAGAAATAGGCCCAAAAGTAGCTTCTGGAGCTCAAAATCTACAACAAAATATCTTCGGTTCAATTTCAAAAATGGTCAAAAATAGGCCAAAATTTACATAAATGGAGAAATTTTGCTTTTGAAAAAGTTGCCAAAAAAATATCAAAAAACCGAAAAATTTAAACGTGAAAATTTGAAAAATATAAACATGACAATTCTAAAAAACACGGAACACGGAAAAACCGAAAAATTGAAAAATTATAAAGAGTTAATAAACGAAACAAAAAAATTCAAGCCCTGAAAAATAGAAAAATTTTAAGTTTAAAACTAGAAAAATTGCAAATTGAAAAATGAAAGAAACAAAAAACTGAAGAAACGAAAAATTAAAATAAATTGAAAAATCTAGAAAATCGTAATCGAAAAATTCAAGACACAAAGAATAAATCAATAAAAGATCGAAAACCTAAAAACTAAAAAATGTTTATGTGAAAATTCGAAAAATTGAAGAAACAAACAACTGAAGAAACGAAAAATAAAAAAAAAATTCAACATTGAAAATCGAGAAACTGCAAACCGAAAAATTGGAACAAGGAATAAAAGATCGAAAACTCCAAAAATTTGAATGTGAAAACTCGAACAATTGTAAAAACAAAAAAATTAAAGATCGAAAAATCTAAAAATCGAACATTTTAAACGTGAAACTCGAGAAATTGATGAAACAAAAAACAGAAAGATGGAAAAATTAAAATTTAATATTGAATAAATGAAAAATTGAAACATCTAAAAGTATCTAAAAATTTAATAAACGAAACGTTAAAAAAATTCAAAACTCGAAAATAGAAACATTTTAAATTGAAAACTAGAAAAAATGCAAATCGAAAAATTCAAAAAATGAAAACTTAAAAAATTTGAAAACTGAAAAATCTAGAAAATCCAAATCGAAAAATTCAAGACATAAAGAATAAATCAATAAAAGATCGAAAAACCTAAAAACTGAAGAAACGAAAAATTAAAAAAATTTCAAAATTGAAAAACGAGAAACTGTAAACCGAAAAATTGGAATAGGGAATGAAGATCGAAAAATCGAAAAATTTAAACGTGAAAACTCGAGAAACTGCAGAAACAAAAAACACACAAATCAAAAATTTGAAAAATTTAAAGTTGAAAACTCGAAAAAACACAAAAAACGGAAAAATCGAAAAATTAAAAAGAATTAACAAACGAAACATAAAAAAATTCAAGCTCTGCAAAATAGAAAAATTTGAAATTGAAAACTAGAAAAATTACAATCGAAAAATAAAAGAAACAATAAACCGAAGAAATGAAAAATTAAAAAATTGAAAATTGAAAAATCAAGAAATTGTAAATCGAAAAATTGAAGAAACGAAAAAATAAAAGACCGAGAAATCTAAAAATCGAAAATTTTAAACGGAAAACTCGAGAAATTGAAGAAACAAAAAACAGAAGGACGGAAAAATTAAAATTAAATATTGAATAAACGAAACGTTACTTATTTCTCTACGAAAAATTAAAAACATGTTTTTGAGTATCGTGTTGCAAAAATGTACCATTTTAACCATGTTTTAAGTTTCTTGTTGTGAAAAGATGACTATGTATATTAAGAAAAAAAAGCAAAATATAAACCCCGCCCACCCGCCCTATCTCAATTCCGATTTTTTATATTCGTCGTAAACCGAGGGGCGGAGCTTAATTGTAAAATCCTTATTTTTCGACTTGAAATTACCATGTGAAATATGTTCTTATGTGATCGTGTTATACAAACAAAACTATAAATGTATGAATTAAAAAAGAAAACCAAAAGAGAAGCCCCACCCATCCGTCTCGATCTCAATTGTGATGAATTTTTCATTCGTTGTCAGACCGAGGGGCGGAGCGTCAAAATCAATATTTTCCTATACAAATTTACCATTTTAAAATTGCCTTAAGTTTGTTGTTATGAAAAGATGACTACACACATTAAGAACACAAAGATTTTAGAAATATTCGATATATCTATTTTTTTTTAATCCTAAAAATTGCCGAATTCTGGAGGTCAAAATCTACAAGAATTTCGAAATGGTCAAAAATAGGCCGAAATTTTCACAAGGGGCAATGTTTCTTTGAAAAAAGTTGCCGAAAAATTCCGAAAAAATTCAGATGCCAATAGATTTTGACGCGCTTTTTGCAAAAATATAGCGTGTTTAAGCATTTTTTTTTAACCTAAAAATTGTCACAGCAGGTCAAAATCTACGTAAAAAAGGAGGCCGAAACTTTCCATAAAAGGGGAGTAACGAAAAAATTGATTCGACAAACATAACCTGATTATAACGGAACACAATGGACGAATAACTCATTCGATTAATTCAATTATGGTTACCGTCTTTGAATAAATTTATTAAAATTGTGTAGCCAACCCATACAACATACGTTTTGTCTTATTTATCTAATATAAAAAACTGGATGAGTACAACCGCATACGTAACGACAGCAACAACCACCTAAAAATAAAACCTCAAACCATTACTTCTTCACAAAACAAACAAACAATTACCAATTGACAAAACACCCAGTCCAAATTAAAAAAACCACAAGCGTTGAAACGAATCCGTGTATTAAACATTCGAATCGAAATCAGTTCGACATGACGAAATTTTTCGCTCATTGTTTTCCTAGACACATTCGTGTTCCAAATCTTGTGTAAATATAACGCTGCTGCGTTGGCTGCGTCTTCAGTTTCACAAAACTTGGCAATAAGAACGTAGAACCAGCAAAATGAAAAAACCACTTGACCAAAATTGGCCATAAATTTTACAGTCGTTGTAGATTCAGAGCTAATCATCGTTATTATCGTGTAAATGCCGTCAACTGTGGATAGAAAACAGTGAGCTGTTTCTGCTAAAATTGTTATTTCAAACTGATTTGCCGTCTGTAGCGCCAAAATAACCAAGTCGTAATGTGTGTGGGACAAATTTTGGAGAGAATGAATTACAAAATTAATGTTATTGGTTTTTTTAGAGCGAGTGTTGCAAGCTAAATTTCGAAATATTTCGTTAATGGTGGCGAATTTCTCACTTAGACAGTCTAAAATGTCGTTAAGGAAAATATTGTCGAAAGCGTTGAGGGTGCAACAAGAAATGAAAATAATGTAAGTGGCTCTTTCTCTGAGCGAGTAACCAACTACAACGGGTATCAAACTAGACACGAGTAAAACTCTAACCAAAATTTTCTTTGTTCTAGATTTTTCGGTTGGTGTATAGTTTAAAGGTACTACGACTTCGTCGATGCGAAGCAAAAGCGTTTTTATTTTATCGCTTCTTCTATAAAACATCACCAACACGACTATCAGTATAACATTTCCGTGAAAAGCTACAACATCGATGTAAACCATTATTTTATCGTCATAGATTACAGTATCAAAGAAAACGCAAATGCTAATAAAATAACCATAGGATAAAACACCCCATAAACGAGCAGCTATTTTCGAAAATTTTCTTTTTGGTGGTACTTTGGAATAGGAGAACTGCACAATCCCCAGAACTTTGTAAATGTATTTGAAAACTGTGGAAGTGGAATCAAGCACTTGGGTCTCCATTTTAATTGGGACACTATTTTGTGAATTAACGGTTATTACAAACGTAAACAATTTACTTTATTAGTTTGTACCAATTTATTGGAGTATGTTGGTTTAACGACAAAAAATTAATTATATTTCCCTCCCGTCCTGCAATTTAGAAACACTGAAATCCACAAAAAAATGTCTTTAGGTAAGTATCGAAGGTGTAAACGCCATTGTTTTTAGCTTGAAGGTGGGAGCTGTCATGTAGTGTATATAGAAGTGGGACCACAGTTTATCTTACAGACTGGGGGTTAAAAATACTGCAATCAAGTCAAAACTCAACAGTCACTTATTTCTCAATACGAAGATGGTTGATATAAAATTTCAAGCCGTTCGGAGAAATCCTTAAAAATAAAAAAAAAACAAAAATCGGGAAACCGAAGTAGAAAAACCGAAAAATCGTAAAATCCAAAAGTCTGAAAGTTCAAAAATCGAAAAGTCGAAACATTGAAAATTTGAAGAATCGATCGAAAAATCCAAGACGAAAAATCGAAAATTGGAGAATCGATGGATAAGTCGACAAAATTAAAATTGAAAACCCGAAAGGTCAAAAAATGGAGAAATCGATCAAAAAATTCAATAGTCGAATAATCGAAAAATCGAAGAGTCGAAACATTGAAAATTTGAAAAATCGGTCGAGAAATCAAAAATACGAAAAATCGAAAATGGAAATCACGAAATCGAAAATTTGAAGAATCGATGGAAAAATCGACATATCGAAGTCGAAAGACCGAAAAACGGTAAAATCTGAAAATGGAGAAAAGTCGGAAAATCCAAAAATCGAGAAATCAAAAAGTCAAAATATTGAAAATTTGAAAAATCGGTCGGGAAATCAAACATTATATTATGTCGAAATCGAAAAATCCGAAAGCCAAAAAATCGAAAAATCCAAAAACCAAACAACAGAGAAATACTAAAAAAAAACAAAAATCGGGAAATCGAAGTAGAAAAACCGAAAAATCGTAAAATCCAAAAGTCGGAAAGTTCAAAAATCGAAAAGTCGAAACATTGACAATTTGAAGAATCGATCGAAAAATCCAAGACGAAAAATCGAAAATTGGAAAAAATTAAAATTGAAAACCCGAAAGGTCAAAAAATGGAGAAATCGATCAAAAAATTCAATGGTCGAATAATCGAGAAATCGAAAAGTCGAAACATTGAAAATTTGAAAAATCGGTCGAGAAATCAAAAATACGAAAAATCGAAAATGGAAATCACGAAATCGAAAATTTGAAGAATCGATGGAAAAATCGACATATCGAAGTCGAAAGACCGAAAAATGGTAAAATCCAAAAATCGAAATATCGAGAAAAATAAATCGAAAACTGGAAAAATCTGAAAATGGAGAAATCGGAAAGTCAAAATATTGAAACTTTGAAAAATCGGTCGGGAAATCAAACATCATACTATGTCGAAATCGAAAAATCGAAAGGTCAAAAAAATCGATCATTCGAAAAATCCGAAAATCAAAAAATCGGAATATCCAAAAACCAAACAGTAGAAAAATATAAAAACAACAAAAAAAATCGAGAAAACGAAAAGTCGAAAAATCGAGAAATCGAAGTAGAAAAACCGAAAAATCGTAAAATCCAAAAGTCGGAAAGTTAAAAAATCGAAAAGTCGAAACATTGAAAATTTGAAGAATCGATCGAAAAATCCAAGACGAAAAATCGAAAATTGGAGAATCGATCGGTAAGTCGAAAAAATTAAAATTGAAAACCCGAAAGGTCAAAAAATGGAGAAATCGATCAAAAAATTCAATAGTCGAATAATCGAAAAATCGAAAAGTCGAAACATTGAAAATTTGAAAAATCGGTCGAGAAATCAAAAATACGAAAAATCGAAAATGAAAATCACGAAATCGAAAATTTGAAGAATCGATGGAAAAATCGACATATCGAAGTCGAAAGACCGAAAAACGGTAACATCTGAAAATGGAGAAAAGTCGGAAAATCCAAAAATCGAGAAATCAAAAAGTCAAAATATTGAAAATTTGAAAAATCGGTCGGGAAATCAAACATTATATTATGTCGAAATCGAAAAATCCGAAAGCCAAAAAATCGAAAAATCCAAAAACCAAACAACAGAGAAATACTAAAAAAAAACAAAAATCGGGAAATCGAAGTAGAAAAACCGAAAAATCGTAAAATCCAAAAGTCGGAAAGTTCAAAAATCGAAAAGTCGAAACATTGACAATTTGAAGAATCGATCGAAAAATCCAAGACGAAAAATCGAAAATTGGAGAATCGATCGGTAAGTCGAAAAAATTAAAATTGAAAACCCGAAAGGTCAAAAAATTGAGAAATCGATCAAAAAATTCAATAGTCGAATAATCAAGAAATCGAAAAGTCGAAACATTGAAAATTTGAAAAATCTGTCGAGAAATCAAAAATACGAAAATTCGAAAATCGAAATCACAAAATCGAAAATTTGAAGAATCGATGGAAAAATCGACATATCGAAGTCGAAAGACCGAAAAACGGTAAAATCTGAAAATGGAGAAAAGTCGGAAAATCCAAAAATCGAGAAATCGGAAAGTCAAAATATTGAAAATTTTAAAAATCGATCGAGAAACCAAAAATACGAAAAATCGAAAATGGAAATCACGAAATCGAAAATTTGAAGAATCGATGGAAATCGACATATCGAAGTCGAAAGACCGAAAAATGGTAAAATCCAAAAATCGAAATGTCGAGAAAAAGAAATCGAAAACTGGAAAAATCCGAAAATGGAGAAATCGGAAAGTCAAAATGTTGAATCTTTGAAAAATCGGTCGGGAAATCAAACATCATATTATGTCGAAATCGAAAAATCGAAAGGTCAAAATAATCGATCATTCGAAAAATCCGAAAGTCAAAAAATCGGGAAATCCAAAAACCAAACAATAGAGAAATATTAAAAAAAAAAACAAAAATCGAGAAATCGAAAAGTCAAAACATTGAAAATTTGAAGAATCGATCGAAAAATCGAAAGGTCCAAAAATCAAATATAGAGAAATATTGAAAACTAAAACAAAAATCAAGACGAAAAGTCGAAAAATCGAAAAGATGAAACATTAAAAATTTGAAGAATCGATGGAAGAAATCGACATATCGAAGTCGAAAGACCGAAAAATGGTAAAATCAAGAAATCGAAAACTGGGAAAATCTGAAAATGGAGAAATCGGAAAGTCAAAATATTGAATCTTTGAAAAATCGGTCAGGAAATCAAACATCATATTGTCGAAAAAAGGCCAAAAAAATCGATCATTCGAAATATCCGAAAGTCAAAAAATCGAAAAATCCAAAAACCAAACAATACAGAAATATTAAAAAAAAAAAAAACAAAAATCGAGAAATCGAAAAGTCGAAAAATCGAAGCAGAAAAACCGAAAAATCGTAAAATCCAAAAGTCGGAAAGTTAAAAAATCGAAGTCGAAACATTGAGAGTTTGAACAATCGATCAAAAAATCCAAGGCGAAAAATCTAAAATTTAAACAGTCAATTATAAAATCGAAGAATCCAAAAATCGGAAAACCAAAGTAGAAAAATGTAAAATTTGAAGAATCGATCGATAAATCGGAAAGTTGAAAAATCGACAATCGAAGTCGAAAGACCGAAAAATGGTAAAATCCAAAAATTAAAATATCAAGAAAAAGAAATCCAAAAATCTAAAAATCTGAAAATCGAGAAATGGAAAAGTCGGAAAATCCAAAAATTGAGAAATCGGAAGTCAAAACATTGAAAATTTGAAGAATCAATCGAGAAAACGAAAGGTCCAAAAATCGAATATAGAGAAATATTGAAAACCAAAACAAAAATCAAGAAGACGAAAAGTCGAAAAATCGAAAAGTTGAAACATTGAAAATTTGAAGAATCGATGGAAAAAATCGACATATCGAAGTCGGAAGACCGAAAAATGGTAAAATCCAAAAATCGAAATATCGCGAAAAAGAAATCGAAAACTGGAAAAATCTGAAAATGGAGAAATCGGAAAGTCAAAATATTGAATCTTTGAAAAATCGGTCGGGAAATCAAACATCATATTATGTCGAAATCGAAAAATCGAAAGGTCAAAAAAATCGATCATTTGGAAAATCCGAAAGTCAAAAAATCGGAAAATCCAAAAACCAAACAGTAGAAAAATATTAAAAAAAAAAACAAAAATCGAGAAATCGAAAAGTCGAAACATCGAAAATTTGAAGAATCGATCGAAAAATCCAAGGCGAAAAATCGAAAATTTGAACAATCAATTACAAAATCGAAGAATCCAAAAATTGGGAAACCAAAGTAGAAAAATGTAAAATTTGAAGAATCGATCGATAAATCGAAAAGTTGAAATATCGACAATCGAACTCGAAAGACCGAAAAATGGTAAAAACCAAAAATTGAAATTTCGAGAATAAGAAATCCAAAAATCGAAAAATCTGAAAATCGAGAAATGGAAAAGTCGGAAAATCCAAAAATTGAGAAATCGGAAGTCAAAACATTGAAAATTTGAAGAATCGATCGAAAAATCGAAAGGCCCAAAAATCGAATATAGAGAAATATTGAAAACTAAAACAAAAATCAAGAAGACGAAAAGTCGAAAAATCGAAAAGTTGAAACATTCAAAATTTGAAGAATCGATGGAAAAAATCGACATATCGAAGTCGAAAGACCGAAAAAGGGTAAAATCCAAAAATTGAAATATCGAGAAAAAGAAATCGAAAACTGGAAAAATCTGAAAATGGAGAAATCGGAAAGTCAAAATATTGAAACTGAAATATCGGTCGGGAAATCAAACATCATATTATGTCGAAATCGAAAAATCGAAACATTAACAAAAACCATTCATTTGGAAAATCCGAAAGTCAAAAAATCGGGAAATCCAAAAACCAAACAATAGAAAAATATAAAAACAAAAATCGAGAAAATGAAAAGTCGAAAAATCGAGAAATCGAAGTAGAAAAACCGAAAAATCGTAAAATCCAAAAGTCGGAAAGTTAAAAAATCGAAGTCGAAACATTGAAAGTCTGAAGAATCGATCGAAAAATCCAAGGCGAAAAATCGAAAATTTGAACGATGAATTATAAAATCGAAGAATCTAAAAATCGGGAAACCAAAGTAGAAAAATGTAAAATTTGAAGAATCGATCGATACATAGAAAAGTTGAAATATCGACAATCGAAGTCGAAAGACCGAAAAATGGTAAAATCCAAAAATTGAAATATCGAGAATAAGAAATCCAAAAATCGAAAAATCTGAAAATCGAGAAATGGAAAAGTCGGAAAATCCAAAAATTGAGAAATCGTAATTCGAAACATTGAAAATTTGAAGAATCGATCGAAAAATTGAAAGGTCCAAAAATCGAATATAGAGAAATATTGAAAACTAAAACAAAAATCAAGAAGACGAAAAGTCGAAAAATCGAAAAGTTGAAACATTCAAAATTTGAAGAATCGATGGAAAAAATCGACATACCGAAGTCGAAAGACCGAAAAATGGTAAAATCCAAAAAGCGAAATATCGAGAAAAAGAAATCGAAAACTGGAAAAATCTGAAAATGGAGAAATCGGAAAGTCAAAATATTGAAACTTTGAAAAATCGGTCCGGAAATCAAACATCATATTATGTCGAAATCGAAAAATCGAAAGGTCAAAAAAATCGATCATTCGAAAAATTCGAAAGTCAAAAAATCGGGAAATCCAAAAACCAAATAGAAAAATTTAAAAACAAAACTCGAGAAAACGAAAAGTCGAAAAATTGAGAAACCGAAGCAAAAAAATCGTAAAATCCAAAAAATCGTAAAAAAGTTAAAAAATCGAAGTCGTGAAAGTTTGAAGAATCGATCGAAAAGTCCAAGGCGAAAAATCGAAAATTTGAACAATCAATTATAAAATCGAAGAATCCAAAAATCGGGAAACCAAAGTAGAAAAATGTAAAATTTCAAGAATCGATCGATCAATCGAAAAGTTGAAATATCGACAATCGAACTCGAAAGACCGAAAAATGGTAAAAACCAAAAATTGAAATTTCGAGAAAAAGAAATCCAAAAATCGAAAAATCTGAAAATCGAGAAATGGAAAAGACGGAAAATCCAAAAATTGAGAAATCGGAAGTCAAAACATTGAAAATTTGAAGAATCGATCGAAAAATCGAAAGGTCCAAAAAATCAAGAAGAGAAAAGTCGAAAAATCGAAAAGTTGAAACATTGAAAATTTGAAGAATCGATGGAAAAATCAACATATCGAAGTCGAAAGATGGAGAAATCGGAAAGTCAAAATATTGAAACTTGAAAATCGGTCGGGAAATCAAACATCAGATTATGTCGAAATCGAAAAATCGAAAGGTCAAAAAAAATCGATCATTTGGAAATTCAGAAAGTCAAAAAATCGGAAAATCCAAAAACCAAACAGTAGAAAAATATAAAAACAAAAACAAAAATCGAGAAAACGAAAAGTCGAAAAATCGACAAATCGAAGTAGAAAAACCGAAAAATCGTAAAATCCAAAAGTCGGAAAGTTAAAAAATCGAAGTCGAAACTTGAAAGTTTGAAGGATCGATCGAAAAATCCAAGGCGAAAAATCGAAAATTTGAACGATCAATTATAAAATCGAAGAATCCAAAAATCGGGAAACCAAAGTAGAAACATGTAAAATTTGAAGAATCGATCGATAAATCGAAAAGTTGAAATATCGACAATCGAAGTCGAAAGAACAACAAATGTGAAAATCCAAAAATTGAAATATCCAGAAAAAGAAATCGAAAAATCGAAAACTCGAAAAATCTGAAAATCGAGAAATGGAAAAGCCGGAAAATCCAAAAATTGAGAAATCGGAAGTCAAAACATTGAAAATTTGAAGAATCGATCGAAAAATCGAATATAGAGAAATATTGAAAAACTAAAACAAAAAATCAAGAAGACGAAAAAGTTGAAACATTGAAAATTTGAAAAATCGATGGAAAAATCGACATATCGAACTCGAAAGACAGAAAAATGGTAAAATCCAAAAATCGAAATATCGAGAAATCAAAAAGTCAAAATATTGAAAATTTGAAAAATCGGTCGGGAAATCAAACATCATATTATGTCGAAATCGAAAAATCCGAAAGCCAAAAAATCGAAAAATCCAAAAACCAAACAATAGAGAAATACTAAAAAAAAACAAAAATCGAGAAATCAAAGTAGAAAAACCGAAAAATCGTAAAATCCAAAAGTCGGAAAGTTCAAAAATCAAAAAGTCGAAACATTGAAAATTTGAAGAATCGACCGAAAAATCCAAGACGAAAAATCGAAATTTGGAGAATCGATCGATAAGTCGAAAAAATTAAAATTGAAAACTCGAAAGGTCAAAAAATTGAGAAATCGGTCAAAAAATCAATCGTCGAATAATCGAGAAATCGAAAAGTCGAAATATTGAAAATTTGAAAAATCGGTCGAGAAATCAAAAATACGAAAAATCGAAAATCGAAATCACAAAGTCGAAAATTTGAAGAATCGATGGAAAAATCGACATATCGAAGTCGAAAAACCGAAAAATGGTAAAATCCAAAAATCGAAATATCGAGAAAAAGAAATCGAAAACTGGAAAAATCTGAAAATGCAGAAAAGTCGGAAAATCCAAAAATCGAGAAATCGGAAAGTCAAAATATTGAAAATTTGAAAAATCGGTCGGGAAATCAAACATCATTTTACATATGTCGAAATCGAAAAATCCGAAAGCAAAAAAATCGAAAAATCCAAAAACCAAACAATAGAGAAATACTAAAAAGAACAAAAATCGAGAAATCGAAGTAGAAAAACCGAAAAATCGTAAAATCCAAAAGTAGGAAAGTCCAAAAATCGAAAAGTCGAAACATTGACAAATTGCAGAATCGATCGAAAAATCCAAGACGAAAAATCGAAAATTGGAGAATTGGTCGATCAGTCGAAAAAATTAAAATTGAAAACTCGAAAGGTCAAAAAATTGAGAAATCGATCAAAAAAATCAGTAGTCGAATAATCGAGAAATCGAAAAGTCGAAACATTGAAAATTTGAAAAATCGGTCGAGAAATCAAAAATACGACAATCGAAAATGGAAATCGCGAAATCGAAAATTTGAAGAATCGATGGAAAAATCGACATATCGAAGTCGAAAGACCAAAAAATGGTAAAATCCAAATCTCGAAATGTCGAGAAAAAGAAATCGAAAACTGGAAAAATCTGAAAATGGAGAAATCGGAAAGTCAAAATATTGAAACTTTGAAAAATCGGTCGGGATATCAAACATCATAAAATCAAAAAATCGATCATTTGGAAAATCCGAAAGTCAAAAAATCGGGAAATCCAAAAACCAAATAGAAAAATATAAAAACAAAACTCGAGAAAACGAAAAGTCGAAAAATCGAGAAATCGAAGTAGAAAAATCGTAAAATCCAAAAGTCGGAAAGTTAAAAAATCGAAGTCGAAACATTGAAACTTGGAAGAATCCATCGAAAAATCCAAGGCGAAAAATCGAACATTTGAACGATCAATTATAAAATCGAAGAATCCAAAAATCGGTAATACAAAGTAGAAAAATGTAAAATTTGAAGAATCGATCGATAAATCGAAAAGTTGAAATATCGACAATCGAAGTCGAAAGACCGAAAAATGGTAAAATCCAAAAATTGAAATATCGAGAAAAAGAAATCCAAAAATCGAAAAATCTGAAAATCGAGAAATGGAAAAGTCGGAAAATCCAAAAATTGAGAAATCGGAAGTCGAAACATTGAAAATTTGAAGAATCGATCGAAAAATCGAAAGGTCCAAAAATCGAATATAGAGAAATATTGAAAACCAAAACAAAAATCAAGAAGACGAAAAGTCGAAGAATCGAAAAGTTGAAACATTGAAAATTTGAAGAATCGATGGAAAAAATCGACATATCGAAGTCGAAAGATCGAAAAATGGTAAAATCCAAAAATCGAAATGTCGAGAAAAAGAAATCGAAAACAGGAAAAATCCGAAAATGGAGAAATCGGAAAGTCAAAATGTTGAATCTTTGAAAAATCGGTCGGGAAATCAAACATCATATTATGTCGAAATCGAAAAATCGAAAGGTCAAAAAAATCGATCATTTGGAAAATCCGAAAGTCAAAAAATCGGAAAATCCAAAAACCAAACAATAGAGAAGTATTGAAAACTAAAACAAAAATCGAGAAGGTGAAAAGTTGAAGTCACAAAATCGAAAATTTGTAGCTTCGATCGAAGGCGAAAAATCGAAAATTCAAAAAATCCAAAAATCGAGAAAACGAAAAGTTGAAAATCGAAAGTTTGAACAATCAGTCAAAAAATCGAAGAATCCAGAAGTCGAGAAATCGAAGTAGAAAAATGTAAAATTTGAAGAATCCGTCGATAAATCGGAAAGTTGAAAAATCCAAAAACCGAACACTCGAAGTCGGAAAATCCAAAAATCGAGAAACGGAAAATTAGGAAAATCCAAAAAATGTGAAATTGAAATGTCGAAGCATTGAAAATTGCGAAAGAATGGCAATTTCAACATGTCACCTCAAGTCATTATGCAAAATCGAATGGCATGGTTGAAAGGGCTATTCAGACTGTAAAAAATATTATAAAAAAATGTTACGAGACAAACACTGATTTAAATCTTGCTTTGTTAGATGATAGGAATACACCTATTAACAATTGTATTTTATCACGTTCTGAATTATTGTTTAATAGAAAAACTAGAACTTTAATACCTCCACGTAACACAGCAGCTTAATTTAGTACATCACAAATATCACTTATATAAAAAAAATACCTTATGCAGAAGCGACGTCGAACCAATCCCAGACAACTGTTCCGTCATATTAACCAATTTATCGCAACTGCGGTACCCATAATTAGCTCGCCTCAGATACCCCTTGGGCAGTTGCAACAAATTGTTAATAACGTCCATCAGCACTCCCCCAATCTGATTAACAGTGAGATACTTCAAATAATTCTCCATCGTTTCAACGGCAAAAACCACATCCATGACATCCCTAAAGTGCGCCGGCGTGGACGTATAATTCCTAAAATGTTTGGCACTTTCCGCGATACTCGAATTCACCTTCGAAAACTGCTCGAAAATCTTCGTCGTTTCGGACGTATACGAACACATCGACGTGTTCAAATTCTCCCACTGACCCTCCTCTGAACAAAAAAAGGACGCCTTCTGCACCGTCACGTCGTAGTTTAAATTCACGGATTGGCACGGCACGGTTGCCGTGTAGTTAACGACGGTCCTAGGCCACGTGTACGAGCCTTTATTGTCAGTTGTGACCGTGATGGGGCAGTACTCCGTGTCGTCCGAGATAACCACAACCATGATTCCTTTGGAATAGTTTCCTTGTACCGACACAAGCAAACAATTCCAGATTCCTGTGTGGTTTCTCGTGAGTTTCGATATTCGTAGAGTGCTAGCCACCAATCCGGTGCTTTGTAGAAACTGATCTTGGATGGCAATGTCCGCGAAGTACATTTTGGGGTCAGCGTCTAGCCATATCCACTCGATTTTTGACCGCATTGGAGAATCGTAGGAGTCGGAGATACTGGGGGCCGTGCATTGGAGGGTCAGCGAGTCGCCTGCAAAAACCACTTGATTGACCTGAGGTTTCATCTCGATTATGGGGAAGCCGTTGTTTAAGGCCGGAGATTTGCAGTGGATGTCAACTCCGACTTTTAGTTTGCGGAGCAAAAGGCCTTTGAATGATGGAGGGGTGTTGCAGGTGGGGTTCGAGACGAGTTTGACGGATTTTTTCTGACTCCAACCTAGTAGCCATAGTAGGCTGCAGTCACATGTGAGAGGGTTGATTGATATGTCTCTGCAAAAAAGAAAAAATTGGTCTAAAGAGTTTAGACAGTACTTCCCTCGCTGTCGGAAACTTGACGACTGCATGCCTATTGTGTTTTTTTTTCTCATTACATTTTTGTAGTGGGAACTTAAAAAAAAATTGTGATGACGTCATCAACATTTTTGCAAGGACACGTATATCAGTTGGGATAGATGTAGTGTAATACTAAGAATAAAATTATTGTATTCCCAAATTTTCGGGAAAATGAATTGGGTCGTTTTGAATATTGATTTTTTATAATCAATAAAATAACGAAACAATTTACTCACGTATACGGCGCCGGTGTGTAATATCTAGAGAGCGGATTTCTGTCGGGCTAGGCAAGGCCAAACTCGGTACGGCTCGTACGGGATGCGAATTCATTGCGGTTGCGGACTGCACTTCGTTTATTTGAGATTAGAATAACGCTGTTTCGTTGCACTCTGCTGTTAATTCCCGTTCTCATTTACTTAGCCGTTTGATTAATAAATCGTTAATTATATTTATGGAATTAGTGATTAAATTAAGTGATTATCTATCACCCGCTACTGAGTCCCGGAGATCCAGCGCGTCCCCACCTATAATCGTGACGTAGCCCGACAAAAATCCGCTGTCTAGTAATATGAAAGGCAACTGAAAATCGTTTATGTATAAACATTCTTAATTTAAGATGACAAGCGTAACAGCATACGTGAGAGTCAAACAGAGAAACTGTAAACAAAACGACCATCGGTTTTATTGCTTCGACTTCCGCTTATTATATAAAACATTGGGTTTTATTTTAATTCTTGACGGTGAAATTCACAATTGGTTGATTATAAACATGTCTATTTCACATTCGCGGAACCAAGTGAGCGCATAAAACAAATGCAGGTCTGTAATGTTAAAGTCGATGTAAATAAGCGTGCTACCCTTATGTTTCAACCGAGTTTTTCCTTTAACAAATTTTGTGTCTACCAAATTGGGTTGGTTGGGGTGTAATACTAATAATAAGTGTTGCCTTTAATTTAATCAATAAAATAAATTGACTTCATTAATTTTTTTTAACCGCCTCTTAAGAAAATCTAAAAAATATGAATGGAATGATAAATCACAAGTACAAACTCATCATATTTTTTGCATTTTAGATAGGATTTATTCAGCAAAATTTAAGGGTGACGTCATCAATTTTTTTTGAGGGATGAACAAATACATTTTGAACAAAAGTTTACCATGCTTATAATAACTTTAAAATATTCCCAAGATTTCAAAGATTCGGTTTTGTAATTCCTGAATAAATCGATAAAATAAATTCACTCCTTCATTAATTTTTTTGAGTCACCCTGCATATGCAAATCCAAAAATATGAATGGAATGATAAATCACAAGTACAGACTCATCATATTTTGTACATTTTAGATACGATTTATTCGGCAAACTTTTGAGCTGACGTCATCAGTTTTTTGTAGAAGATAACCAAATATATTTTGACTAAAAATTTATTATGCTCTTTATAACCTTAAAACATTTGCAAGATTTCAAAGCATTTGGTTTTGTAGTTCCTGATTAAATCAATAAAATAAATTCACGCATTCATTAATTTTTTTGAGTCACCCTGTATATGCAACTCGAAAAAATTTGAATGGAATGATAAATCACAAGAAGAGACTCACCATATTTTGTACATTTTAGATAGGATTTATTCAGCAAAATTTTGTGGTGACGTCATAAATTTTTTAGGTGGGACGACCAAATACATTTTGATCAAAAATTTACCATGCTTATGATGATTTTAAAATATCTTCAAGATTTCGAAGCATTCGGTTTTGTAGTTCCTGAGTAAATCAGTAAAATAAATTTACGCTTTCATTTATTTTCTTGAATCACCCTGTATACGCAAATCCAAAAAATATGAATGGAGTGATAGATCACAAGTACAGACTGATCATATTTTGTACATTTTAGATATTATTTATTCGGCAAATTTTCGAGCTGACGTCATCAAGTTTTTGGAGGGGATAAGCAAATATATTTTGACTAAACATTTATTATGCTCTTTATAACCTTAAAACATCTGCAAGATGTCAGAGCATTCCGTTTTGTAGTTCCTGATTAAATCAATAAAATATATTTACGCATTCATTAATTTTTTTGAGTCACTCTGTATATGCAAATCCAAAAAATATGAATGGAGTGATAAATGACAAGTACAGGCTCATCATATTTTGTACATTTTAGATATGATTTATTCGGCAAACTTTCGAGCTGACGTCATCAAGTTTTTGGAGGGGATAAGCAAATATATTTTGACTAAACATTTATTATGCTCTTTATGACCTTAAAACATCTGCAAGATTTCAGAGCATTCGGTTTTGTAGTTCCTGATTAAATCAATAAAATATATTTACGCATTCATTAATTTTTTTGAGTCACCCTGTATATGCAAATCCAAAAAATATGAATGGAGTGATAGATCACAAGTACAGACTCATCATATTTTGTACATTTTAGATATGATTTATTCCACAAACTTTTGAGCTGACGTCATCAAGTTTTTGGAGGGGATAAGCAAATATTTTTTGACTAAAGATTTATGATGCTCTTTATAGCCTTAAAACATCTGCAACATTTCAAAGCATTCTGGTTAGCAGATTAAAAATTAAATTTCAAAATGTTGTTTTATAATTTCGATTTTTTTTCCAAAAATCTGGACGTTTCGGGTGAAAAGTCGATTCAGAGTTGTAAACTACATGTGTAGGACTATGTTATTTTATACAATTGAAAACCCATTTACTATGTACAATTTTGAAGTGACGTCATCGCATTAGTGGTGGGGATGATTAGACAAATTTTGGTTAGCGTTTTACCATCTACATGATATTCTTAATATAAGTACAAAATTTCACAACAATCGGTCGGGTACTTTCGGAGATTATCTGTCTAATAAAAATCCGGGACGGCAGACGGACAGACGGACAGACGGACGGACAGACGGACGGACAGACGGACGGACAGACGGACAGACGGACAGACAGACGGAAATGGGAGACCTATTTCTTCGTCTTCTAGGGGTCATGAAAGATCGAGAAAACGTAAAAGTAGAGAGTCGGCCGACGGACTCGATTACAATACTTCCTTTGCTTACGCTCGGGAAGTAAAAACACGAGGGGAATAAATCAGGCGTCTTGGTGTGGAAAAAAAAAACGGGCTCGTGCGGGATTCGAACCCACGTCCTCCGAGAGTTCATTGTTCAGTTCGGCGCTCTAACCAACTGAGCTAACGAGCCGTTGCTTCCACACAACCTCAGACATCATAATCAATAATACAAACATTTTTATAACTCATATATAAATCTGTGTATGTATACATTTTTACAAAATTCAAATTACTTACAGTTGTTTTAGGCTCACTAGTGGGTTAAATGTTCCCAGCGCAATCGTACTGATCTGGTTCTGATTCAGCTTCAACTTTTCCAAACTCCCTAATTTTGCAAAAGCCAACAATTCTATACTCTTAATATTATTATTTGAAACGTCCAGCCTGCGTAGATTTGGCAACTCAGAAAACTGATTGTTCTGAAGCTCTGTCAACCTATTTCCACTCAAATCACTACAACACACTTAATTATTAAAACACAAACACCCACTCCCAATTACTTACAGTTTCTGCAAAGCAATCAGTTGCACTTTCGGGAAAAACGTATCCAAGAGATTGTTAGACAAATTGCTGAAAAACAACAATCACCACAAGCTAAACACTAACTTAAGCCACTTACAACTGAACCACGTCGTTTGCTATATTCAAAATATCGATTTCTTCGAGACTGTTAATTTTACTGTTGCCTTCGCCACATCGCAGTTTGATTTCATCGCGCTGATTTATTCTCCGACAAACACACTTACTGGGGCACAAACCCTCGTTGGCACTAACGATAATAATTGATAATAATAGTATACTTCTTGCGATAAGTGGACTACACATGTTCTTCCACTCCAAAATGAAAAGTATCACAACATTGGGGCACCTCTTTCAAACGTGCTGCTTTTCCTACACACCATTTTATCACTGAAAGTAGATTTTAAAATGCAATTTCGACATATTCGATTAAAAAAACTTTATCTTACCAGTCTATTTAAAACTGTTTATGGTAAATGTAAATATAAACAATTTGCCGGCCATTTTGGATGTGTCATTTTTTATTGAATTTATCTCGTAAGGTTGGCAATTGCGCAATTGGAAGGGGGAGTAGGCAACCAACAAAACGCGAAACGCACGCGGGAAATTTAATTCGACAAGGGAGATAAAAAACCGAAGAAAGAAAAATTTTCAAAAAGCAACTTTTTTTATTTGTTTATGAGTTATAGTAAAATTGTTGTTTAAATGCACCTCCAGCCGCTGCGTACTTGCACAACGCACTCTTATCAGTCTCCATTTTCATGTATTTATTTTTCTTATCAGCCTTGCAATATAAATCATTCTATAATGAAATAACCAGATAGATAACGTAACGAATTTTACCCGCAAGTTCTAACACAATGACGACAACTACAAATAGCGGTAAGTAAACTTTGCATAAAAATTGCTTCTATTTATTTGTAGTGAATGTGTTTTCAGGACGACGATGCAGTTTAATTATTTTATCAGCGACGATCATTTTTATCATTTGTACGGTTATAATCGGTTTGTGTGTCAGATTTTTAACGACAGGAAAGGTTCAGCAAGTGATTCTAATCACACTGATATGTGTACTGGGCGTCGTAGGTATGACATCAGTGATTATTCTCGAAATTAGAAGACGGCGAAATTTGAATAAACAGAAGCAGGTGAAAGCAGCAAGGGGCAATTACAAATTGGCGCCAACCGCACCACCAATGTCTAATGCTTCGTCGTGGAGCTACAACAAAAATTACAGCAACAGAACCACCATTCAAGCCTGATACTCCCAAGTGTTTTTTAATGTGTTCAAACTATTTGTAATTTCATTTATCATGAGTTGTTATTTATTTTAATAATTTTCGTTTTATACAATGTGTTTTTATCGTTTTATTACTATTACTCACTCCCACGTCGTTACTCACTCTTATTATGTTACTAAGAGTTAAAGATTTTAAGGTTTCTTACTTAAAAATTGGTCTAAATAATTGAATTTGATTTTAATTTAATTTTTCAAACACGATAAGTATTCTCATTAAAAAATGAAGTCTGACATATGTTTTGAATTCTGTTTACTGGGAAATTTCGGTTTTAATTAGGTCAACAGTCGTAGAAAAAAGGGAATACCCCCTATTACACACAATGAAGTGGATTATTATTAAACTTTATTAGATAACCGTAAAACGGGATCACTGTTTTCGTGATAACTTCTTGTTTTCCTCAGAGAATGGAGTGGAACAGCTTACAATAATTCGTTTTACAGTATCTAACATATTTTTGCAATCTTTGACCTTTCACTTGTAAAATTTACACCATACATAAATAAAAACGCGATTGTTGCATTTTCATTGTCCAAAATGAGTGCACACTACGCACTATTGGTTTTTTTAGTGTCAACAATTGCCACTAATGGTCAAAGTCAAACTTTCACCCCTCTCGCAAGTATTTCTATTAATTCGTCTCTCTTCTTTTTATAACTCTAAAACCACATTACAGCTTGCGGGGCTACTTTCTATCGAAAAACCGGCTCCTTTTCCTCGCCCCCCTTCTACAACCCCTCTAAACCGTGCCAGTGGCGCATCTCCGCAGCCCCCGACGAAAAAATCCTCCTCAACATTACAGACATCGATATCGAAAAATCGCCAGACTGCGTTTCCGGGTTCGTGGAAATCCGAGATGGCTTTTGGCGAAAATCTCCACTGATTGGAAAATTCTGCGGAAAAGACAACGGGTTGGACACCATCTTGTCGACGGGCAATCGCATGTTGGTGTCTTATATGCACAGAACTGGCAACCGAGGGTTTAAAGCCAGTTATCAAGTCTTCTGTGGGGGCGAAATCTACGTAGAAACTGAACATATTTTGCAGTCGCACGAAAACACAGGGAATTATCCAGCTGATAAGAAGTGTCTGTGGACTATTATAGTTCCCGAGGGCCAACAAGTCGTGCTAGACTTCGACAAATTCAACTTAGAACACGAACCCAACTGTTTGAACGATTTTGTGGAAGTTATCGATGCTGGAACTTCGTTGTCGAAGTTCTGTGGAAACGAAACTCCCTCGAAGATTATGTCGTCGTCGAACATTCTCCAGGTGAAGTTCGTTTCGGACTCCTCCGTGCAGAAACAAGGTTTTTCCGCACGCATCATGGCGGAGTACGATGAATGCGCCACTGGGGATGATGGGTGTGCCCATAAGTGCGTTAATACCCTGGGAAGCTACAGATGTGAATGCAAAACTGGGTACGATTTGAACTCGGATGGTAAAAATTGCCAGAAGACTTGTGGGGGGTTGTTGGAGGAGGCAGCAGGTGTGGTCGAGTCGCCCTCTTTTCCCGGGGAGTATCTCCCGAATAAGACTTGCGTCTGGGAGATTGTGACGTCAGCGGAGAATATGGTGTATTTGAATTTTACCCATTTTGATATTGAAGGGAAGAATCAAACTCATAGCAAGAAGGAGAAGTGCGAGAAGGATAAGTTGGAGGTTGTCAGTATGGCGGGGGAGAATGTTCTGAAACGACACGGAATGTTTTGTGGGGGGGTTATGCCAGAACCCATTTTCTCAAAAAGCAGTGTCCTGAAAATCGTTTTCAGCGCGGATGGGGAAGAGGAGAGGACGGGATTTGCGTTGAACTATCTTACATGTAAGTTTGAAACGTTTTTGGCTTATATAACTTTTTTTTTTTTAGATAAAAACACGTGTGATAAATTCAACGGGAACTGTCAGCATGAATGCTACACAACCCCAAGCAGTGGCCGAAAATGCGTCTGTCTGAAAGACTACACTCTACAGCCAAACAACCAGGACTGCAAAAAAGGTCTTTGCGACTACCAGATCTCTTCCACATCCGGGACCATCCATAGCGTCAACTATCCTAACCCATACCCCCATAGCACATCTTGCTCTTGGCACTTTAAAACCACGCCAGGTCACAAACTAGAACTACATTTCGTCGTTTTTGAAACAGAACCAGATAATCAGTGTGCTAGAGACTACGTAGTTATCTACGATGGTCCTTCTTCGGCTTCACGCAACGTAGGAAGACTATGCGGATCTCGATCAAATTTCAAAACGACGTCCACAACTAACGAAATGTTCGTGTATTTCCGAACAGATCACTCGGTAGCTCCTAAGGGATTTGAGGCAAAGTACACTTCAGTCTGTGGAGGGACGTGGAATGTTAGTACTGAGGACAACTACATTTACTCCCATGATGGATATGGACTTACGACTTATTACGCAAATTCGGTTTGTGACTGGAAGATTGTGGCTCTCCCTGCCCACAAAACGTTTCTAGCAATTGAAGTCCTCCACATTGAAGAAACCGACGACTGTGAGTTCGATTTTGTAGAAATTTTTGATGGGGAGGTATCCGCGGGGAAGTTTTGTGGCAGCAATGTAAGTATTTTAAATTTTGACCCGTTGAATGTTTATCTGGGGTTTTTAGGTTACGAAAGAGTTTATCTCTTATAATAATTATACCATCAAGTTCCGAACAGATGACACGAATAGTGATAAAGGGTTTAGGATTAGGTACAAGGGTCTGAAGAATGATCACGTTGTTAAGGTCGATCCGAACTGATTTAAGAAACGAAGGAAAGTGAACAAAAAATTAAAGCTAAACACACATTATACATTATAGTTTGAAAGCAAAAATAAAATTTTTACCTAAATTATTCAACGTTATCCAAAATTAATTTTTCATCCCCACCAACAATTTAATGACGTCACCTCAATACATATTTATAACTATCCTAATAAATTAAGCAAATTTTTCAAAAAACTAAATTAAATAATTACACAAATAAGTCAATAGATTTCGGCAAGGATACCGTTAATATTTTAAATTTAATTTGCTCTCCAGTTTTAAATTTTCTATATTGGAATCTCAAATGTGATGTTTTTTTATTCTTAGAAACTTGGAACACGTTCAAAATGGAAATATGGATTTTGCAATTAGGCTCCGCCCCTAGGTCTACCAATGAATGAAAACTTCATTACTATTTAGATTAGGGCAGGTGTGGGTGGGGCTTAATCTTTGGCTTTATTTTTTTCTTAATAGACATACTATTCTCTGAATAATTATATTTCCTTATGCAAATTTTAAACACGTTTTAAGTTGCATGTTGTAGTAAGAAGTAGTACTTGCTAACATGAGTCTTATTTTGGCCAATGACAAATCCTTTGAAAAAATAGGAGGTGGGTGGGCGGGGCTAGTGCTTGCTAAGATAAGACTTATTTTGGCAAAGGACATATCTTTTGAGAAAATAGGGGGCGCATAGACGGATCTAGTACTTGTTAACTTAAAAGTGATTTTGCCCCTATAGTGGAGTGCTGTAAGGTTTATACCCCGGAACCTGCTTCCACTGGACGGATTTTTGTTCAACCTTTTGGAATGTGTTTTTAACACTAAATTATAAAATGTTTACCCATTTATGTATTATTGTCGATTCTCAATTTATTTATTATTAAAATAAATAATAATAATTTTTTCGGAGTTTTCATTCATTTTCTATTAAAAACTCGAAATTTTTTGCTCTTAAAGTTAGATTTTACGTAGGATAACTAGTACAAACCTATCCTTGGGGCCTCAGGTAAAAAGGTAAGAGGAATTATAAAAGCGACAACAGCAGATATTTGACGTCGTGTGCAACATAATACTGTCGTTTCCAAAAAATTTCGGGGAAATGACATTGACATGAAAGTCATATTCCCATTGCTTTTCATTGATCTATAAAAATCTGATTTGGTCATCTTGCCCGAAATTTTTTGGAAACGTTTGTAGTAGGTACACGTGTTCAATTGAAAAATCACTCAGAGTAGGCGTTGGAATATCATTTGACAGAATCAATTGCTCTCTTAGAGGGTATGTCATTTGCCAAAAGCAGTCTTATCTTAGCAAGTAGTAGCCCCGCCCACCCAGCCCTGTTTTCTCAGATGATATGTTATTTGCCAAAATAAGTTTTCCTTAGTAAGTAGTAGCCCCGCCCACCCACCCTCTATTTTTTCAGAGGATATGACGTTCGCCAAAATCAGTATTATCTGAGCAGGTAGTAGCCCCGCCCATCCGCCCCTATTTTCTCAGAAGATATATCATTTGCCAAATAAGATTTATCTTAGCAATTACTAGCAAGTACTGCTCTCTGAGAAAAAAAAGGGCGGGTGGGCGGGGCTAGTACTCGGTAAGATAAGACTGATTTTGGCAAATCACATACTCTCTAAGAAAGTAAAGGGTGGGTGGGTGGTCGAGGCTAGTACTTGGTAAGATAAAACTGATTTTGGCAGATGACATATCCTCTAAGAAAGTATAGGGTGGGTGGGTGGGGCTAGTACTTGGTAAGATAAAACTGATTTTGGCAGATGACATATCCCCTAAGAAAGTATAGGGTGGGTGGGCGGGGCTAGTACTTGCTAAGATAAGACTGATTTTGCCCTTATCAATCTTGTAAAATCTTGTGAAATTTAAAGGTGTTAGATGCAAATTTCCATAGTAACGAGTTAAATTCCTAAATCTAACCGAAATAGGCAAAATATGATGAGTTTTTGCTTGTGAGTTATCATTGCATTCATATTTTTTAGATTTGCTTATGCAGTTGACTCAAAAAAATTAATGAATATTATCAATTTATTTTATTGATTAAATCACTGCATTTTCCCAGAAAACTTTGGGAATACAATACTGTTATTTTTAGTATTACCGTGCAGCAGTCCAAGTTGATATGTGTCCTTGCAACAATGTTGATGGCGTCATCACAAAATTCTGTAAAGTAAAAACTCAACTCAAAAATGCTGGATATGTTTCACTGTATTTCAGGTGCGAGGAAAGTTCTGTCGAAACCACTTTCGACCAATTTTTTTTTTATGTGAAACCTTCTTTGGGGTCCCTATTTTATTTAAAAAAAAAATAAAACCTTCTCGGTGGCTTCAAAGTATCTTCTTTTTTAATGTAAAACCTTCTCAGGGTCCCCAAATGGCCTTTTTTTTTTAATGTTAAACCTTCTCGGGGTTCTCAACTGTCTTTTTTAGAATGTAAAACCTTCTCGGTGGCCCCAAGGTATCTTTTTTTTAATGTGAAACCTTCTCGCGAATCCCAAATGCCTTTTTTAAAAACATAAAACCTTCTCGAGGGCCCCAAGGTATCTTTTCTTTAATGTGAAACCTTCTTGGGGGTCCCAAATATCTTTTTTAAAAATGTAAAACCTTCTCGGGAGTACCAATTGTCTTTTTTAAAAATGTAAAATGTTCTCCGGAGCGTTAAATGTTTTTTTTTAATGTGACACTGTCTCAGGGGTTCCAACTGTCTTTTTTTAAAATGTAAAACCTTCTCGGGGGCCTCAAAGTATCTTTTTTTTAATGTAAAACTTTCTCAGGGGCCCCAAATGGCTTTTTTTAAAATGTAAAATCCTCCCGAGGGCCCCAAAGTATCTTTTTTTAATGTGAAACTTTCTCAGGGGCCCCCAATGGTTTTTTTTTTAATATTGAAACTTCTCGGGGTTCTCAGCTGTCTTTTTTAAAACTGTAAAAACTTCTCGGTGGCCACAAAGTATCTTTTTTTTTTAATGTGAAATCTTCTCGGGGGTTCCAAATGTCTTTTTTAAAAATGTAAAACCTTCTCGGGGGCCCCAAAGTATCTTTTTTTTTAATGTTAAACCTTCTCGGGGGGCCCAAAGTATCTTTTTTTTTTAATGTTAAACCTTCTCGGGGGCACCAAAGTATCTTTTTTATAATGTGAAACCTTCTCGGGGGTCCCAACTGTCTTTTTTAAAAATGTAAAACCTTCTCCGGAGCGTCAAATGTCTTTTTTTTAATGTGACACTGTCTCAGGGATCCCAGCTGTCTTCTTTAAAAATGTAAAACCTTCTCGGGGGCCTCAAAGTATGTTTTTTTTTTAATGTAAAACCTTCTCGGGGTTCTCAACTGCCTTTTTTTTTAATGTAAAACCTTCTCGGGGGCCCCAAAGTATTTATTTAATGTAAAACCTTCTCGGGGGTCCAAATGTCTATTTTAAAAATGTTAAATCTTCTCGAGGGACCCAAAGTATCTTTTTTTTTTTAATGTTAAACCTTCTCGGGGTTCTCAATTGTCTTTTTTAAAATGTAAAACCTTCTCGGGGGCACCAAAGTATCTTTTTTATAATGTGAAACCTTCTCGGGGGTCCCAACTGTCTTTTTAAAAATGTAAAACCTTCTCCGGAGCGTCAAATGTTTTTTTTTTAATGTGACACTGTCTCAGGGATCCCAACTGTCTTTTTTAAAAATGTAAAACCTTTTCGGGGGCCTCAAAGTATCTTTTTTTTTAATGTAAAACCTTCTCAGAGGCTCCAAATGGCTTTTTTTTTAATGTGAAACCTTCTCGCGGTTCTCAATTGTCTTTTTTAAAAATGTTAAACCTTCTCGGGGTTCTCAACTGTCTGTTTTAGAATGTAAAACCTTCTCGAGGGCCCCAAAGTATCTTTTTTTAATGTGAAACCTTCTCGGGGGTCCCAAATGTCTTTTTTAAAAATGTAAAATCTTCTCGAGGGCCCCAAAGTATCTTTTTTTTTTAATGTGAAACCTTCTCGGGGGTCCCAAATATCTTTTTTAAAAATGTAAAACCTTCTCGGGAGTACCAATTGTTTTTTTTTTTAATGTAAAACCTTCTCGGAGGTCCTAAAGTATCTTTGTTTTAATGTGAAACCTTTTCGGTGGTCCCAAATGTCTTTTTTAAAAATGTAAAATCTTCTCGAGGGCCCCAAAGTATCTTTTTTTTTAATGTGAAACCTTCTCGGGGGTCCCAAATATCTTTTTTAAAAATGTAAAACCTTCTCGGAGGTCCCAAAGTATCTTTTTTATAATGTGAAACTTTCTCGGGGGTCCTCAATGCCTTTTTTGACAATGTAAATTCTTCTCGAGGGCCCAAAGTATCTTTTTTTTAATGTGAAACCTTCTCGGGAGTCCCAACTGTCTTTTTTAAAAATGTAAAATCTTCTCCGGAGCGTCAAATGTCTTTTTTTTAATGTGACACTGTCTCAAGGGTCTCAACTGTCTTTTTTAAAAATGTAAAACCTACTCGGGGGCCCCAAAGTATCTTTTTTTAATGTGAAACCTTTTCGGGGGTAGCAAATGTCTTTTTTAAAAATGTAAAATCTTCTCGAGGGCTCCAAAGTATCTTTTTTTTAATGTAAAACCTTCTCAGGGGCCCCAAATGGCATTTTTTTTAATGTTAAAACTTCTCGGGGTTCTCAACTGTCTTTTTTAAAGCTGTAAAACCTTCTCGGGGGCCCCAAAGTATCTTTGTTTTAATGTGAAACCTTCTCGGGGGTCCCAAATGTCATTTTTAAAAATGTAAAACCTTGTCGAGGGCCCCAAGGTATCTTTTTTTTTTAATGTGAAACCTTCTCGGGGGTCCTAAATGTCTTTTTTAAAAATGTTAAACCTTCTCGAGGGCTTCAAAGTATCTTTTTTTTTATTGTAAAGCCTTCTCAGGGGCCCCAAATGTTTTTTTTTAATATTAAACCTTCTCGGGGTTCTCAACTGTCTTTTTTTAAATTTAAAACCTTCACTTACAATAATAATATTTTAAATTTAATTTGCTCTACGGTTCTAAATTTTCTATATTGGAAATTTCAGTTATTCAGCTAATTTGAACATGAATTAGAGCAAAAAGTGAATACCCTAATAACTTATAATAAACAAACAATAAACTGCATTATTGTTATATTTCATTAAACATCCGTAAAAAAAGGTCACTGTTTTTCTGATAACTTCTTGTTTTCATTGAAATGAATCTACGAGTGAATAGCGAATAAATACATGAATCGCACAGTAACTCATTCTACGGTATTTAGCCTATTTCTGCAATCTCTAACCTTTAACTTCTATTGTAAAACCAAACCCTATAAAATAAACCCCATCTGCAGCATCTTCAGTGTTCCAAAATGAGAGCACAATACACACTATTTATTTTTTTACTGTCAACAGTTATTTCTAGCAATGGTCAAAGTAGCACCCCTCTTACAAGTATTTTTTTCTACTGATCCCGATTTTATAATTTCGTAATGACATTTCAGCCTGCGGTGCCACCTTTTATCGAAAAACCGGCACCTTCTCCGCGCCCCCCTTCTACAACCCAACAAAACCCTGCCAGTGGCGCATCTCGGCAGCCCCCGACGAAAAAATTTTCCTAAACATTACGGACCTCGACATCGAAAAATCGCAAGACTGTGTTTCCGGGTTCGTGGAAATACGAGACGGTTTTTGGCAAAATTCTCCAATAATTGAAAAATTCTGCGGGAGAGATGACGAGTTGGACACTGTCTTGTCGACGGGAAACAAGATGTTGGTGACTTACATGCACAGAATTGGCAATAGGGGGTTTAAAGCGAGTTACCAAATCTTCTGCGGGGGTGAAATTTACGTAGACAGTGAATATATTTTGCAGTCGCATGAAACCAATGGGAATTATCCACCTAACAAGATGTGTCTTTGGACTATTATAGTTCCAGAGGGCCGACAAGTCGTTCTAGACTTCCAAAAATTCAGCCTTGAAAACGAAGCAAACTGCTTGAATGATTTTGTGGAAGTTGTTGATGGTGGAAGTTCTTCGACGAAGTATTGTGGGGACCAAACTCCCCCGGAGATTATTTCGTCGTCAAACACTTTGCAGGTGAAGTTCGTTTCGGACTCCTCCGTGGAGAAACAAGGTTTTTCCGTACGGATCATGGTGGAGTACGACGAATGTGCCGTTGGGAATCATAGGTGCGCCCACAAGTGCGTCAATACCCTTGGAAGCTACAGATGTGATTGTAAAGCTGGATACGATTTGAACTCGGATGGCAGAAGTTGCCAGAAGAGTTGTGGGGGTTTGTTGGAGGAAGCAACAGGTGTGATCCAGTCACCATCTTTCCCTGAGGAGTATTTCCCCAATAAGACTTGCGTTTGGGAGATTATGACGTCCGCGGACAATGTGGTATTTTTGAACTTTACTCATTTCGATATTGAAGGGAAGAATCAGACGCATAGCAGGAAGGAGAGGTGCGAAAAGGATAAGTTGGAGATTTTCAGTGTGACTGGGGAGAATATTTTGAAACGTCACGGGAGGTTTTGTGGGGGGGTTCTGCCAGAACCGATTTTCTCAAAAAGCAGTGCCTTGAGAATTGTTTTCAGTACGGATGCGGAAGAGCAAAGGACGGGATTTGCCTTGAACTATACCACATGTAAGTTTGAAATGTTTTTGGTTTAAATAACGTTCCTTTTTAGACAAAAACGCATGTGATAAATTCAGGGGCAACTGCCAACATGAATGCTACACAGACGTAGGCAGTGGCCGAAAGTGCGTCTGCCAAAACGGCTACACTCTAGACGGGAACAACCAGGACTGCAAAAAGGATCTTTGCAACTACGAGATCTCTTCCACATCCGGGACCATCTACAGCGTCAACTATCCTAACCCATACCCCCATAGCACATCTTGCTCTTGGCATTTTAAGACCACGCCAGGTCACAAACTAGAACTACATTTTGTCGTTTTTGAAACAGAATCAGACGATCAATGCAGCAGAGACTACGTAGTTATCTACGATGGTGCTTCTTCGGCTTCTCCCAACATAGGAAGATTATGCGGATCTCGATCAAATTTCAAAACGACATCTACAACTAACGAAATGTTCTTGTATTTTCGAACAGATCACTCGGTAAATCCTAAGGGATTTGAAGCAAGGTACACTTCGGTTTGTGGAGGGACGTGGAATGTTGGTACTGAGGATAACTATATTTACTCCCATGATGAGTACGGACTCACGAATTATTCGGCGAATTCAGTTTGTGACTGGACTATTATGACTCCATCTGGTTACAAAACGTTTCTAGCAATCGAAGTCCTCCACATTGAAGAAACCGATGACTGTGAGTTCGATTTTGTGGAAATCTTTGATGGGGAGGTATCAGCGGGGAAGTTTTGTGGTAGCAATGTAAGTATTTTAAAGTTCGAAACGTTGAATGTTCATATGGGGTTTTTAGGTTACGAGGGATTTTATCTCGTATAATAATTATACCATCAAATTCCGAACAGATGACACCAATAATGATAAAGGGTTTAGAATTAAGTACAAGGGCGTAAAGAGTGAACACGTTGTTAAGGTCGATCCAAATTGATTTAAGAAACGAAGGAAAGTGAACAAAAAATTGAAGCTGACAACACACAATACATTATAGTTTGAAAGCAAAAATAAAATTTTTACCTTTTACCAAAATTAATTTTTCATCCCCACCAACAATTTAATGGCGTCACCTCAATACATATTTTTAACTATCCTAATAAATCAAGCAAATTTTTCAAAAAACCAAATTAAATAATTACACAAATAAGTCAAGAAATTTCGGCAAGGATACCGTTAATATTTTAAATTTAATTTGCTCTCCGGTTTTAAATTTTCAGTTTTACAGCTAATTAGGACATGAATTAGAACAAAAAGTGAATACCCTATCTCAAATGTGATGTTTTTTTATTCTTAGAAACTTGCAACACGTTCAAAATGGAAATATGGATTTTGCAATTAGGCTCCACCTCCTTGGCTCACGACGAATAAACAAAATCATTAGAATTGAGACAGGGCGGGTGGGCGGGGCTTATATTTTGCATTTTTTTATTCTTAATATACATAGTCATCTTTTCACAACAAGAGACTTAGAACATGGTTGAAATGGTACTTTTTGCAAGGAAATATGGATTTTGGCATTATGGGGCTGAGGCTAATAATTGCAAAATCGATATTTCCTTACACAAATTTTAAACATGTTTGAAGTTTCATGTTGTAGTAAGAAGTAGTACTTGCTTTTGACACTAAATTATAAAATGTTTACCCATTTATTTATTTTTGTCAATTCTCAATTTTTTTATTATTAAAATAAATAATAATTTTTTCGGAGTTTTCAGTCATTTTCTATTAAAAACTCGAAATTTGTTGCTCTTAAAGTTAGATTTTACGTAGGATAACTAGTACAAACCTGTCCTTGGGGCCTCAGGTAAAAAGGTAAGAAGGCGAAGGAATTATAGAAGTGACAACAACAGATATTTGACGTCGTGTGTAACATAATACTGACGTTTCCAAAAAATTTCGGGGAAATGACATTGACATGAAAGTCATATTCCCATTGCTTTTCATCGATCTATAAAAACCTGATTTGGTCATCTTGCCCGAAATTTTTTGGAAACGTTTGTACTACACGTGTTCAATTGAAAAATGACTCAGAGTATGCGTTGGAATATCATTTGACAGAATCATTTGCTCTCTTAGAGGGTATGTCAATTGCCAAAATTAGTCTTATCTTAGCAAGTAGTAGCCCCGCCCACCCACCCCTGTTTTCTCCGAGGATATGTTATTTGCCAAAATAAGTTTTCCTTAGTAAGTAGTAGCCCCGCCCACCCACCCTCTATTTTCTCCGAGGATATGACGTTCGCCAAAATCAGTCTTATCAGAGCAAGTAGTAGCCCCGCCCACCCGCCCCTATTTTCTCAGAAGATATGTCATTTGCCAAATAAGATATATCTTAGCAAATACTAGCAAGTACTGCTCTCTGAGAAAAAAAAGGGCGGGGCTAGTACTCGGTAAGATAAGACTGATTTTGGCAAATCACATACTCTCTAAGAAAGTAAAGGGTGGGTGGGTGGTCGAGGCTAGTACTTGGTAAGACAAAACTGATTTTGGCAGATGACATATCCTCTAAGAAAGTATAGGGTGGGTGGGTGGGGCTAGTACTTGGTAAGATAAAACTGATTTTGGCAGATGACATATCCTCTAAGAAAGTATAGGGTGGGTGGGTGGGGCTAGTACTTGGTAAGATAAAACTGATTTTAACAGATGACATATCCCCTAAGAAAGTATAGGGTGGGTGGGCGGGGCTAGTACTTGGTTAGATAAGACTGACTTTGGTAAATCACATACTCTCTAAGAAAGTAAAGGGTGGGTGGGTGGTCGAGGCTAGTACTTGGTAAGATAAAACTGATTTTGGCAGATGACATATCCTCTAAGAAAGTATAGGGTGGGTGGGCGGGGCTAGTACTTGCTAAGATAAGACTGATTTTCTGATTTTGCCCTTATTAATTTTGTAAAATCTTGTGAAATTTAAAGGTGTTAGATGCAAATTTCCATAGTAACGAGTTAAATTCCTAAATCTAACTGAAATAGGCAAAATATGATGAGTTTTTACTTGTGAGTTATCATTGCATTCATATTTTTTAGATTTGCTTATGCAGTTGACTCAAAAAAATTAATGAATAATATCAATATATTTATCCTTGCAACAATGTTGATGGCGTCATCACAAAATTCTGTAAAGTCAAAACTCAATTCAAAAATGCTGGATATGTTTCATTGCATTTCAGATGCGAGGAAAGTTCTGTCGAAACCACTTTCGACCAATTTTTTTTTAATGGTAAACCTTCTCTGGGGTCCCAAATTTCTTTTTTAAAAAAGTAAAAGCTTCTCGGGGGCGTCAAAGTATCTTTTTTTTAATGTAAAACCTTCTCAGGGGCTCCAAATGGCCCTTTTTTTATGTTAAACCTTCTCGTGGTTCTCAACTGTCTTTTTTAAAAATGTAAAACCTTTTCGGGGGGCCCAAAGTATCTTTTTTTAATGTGAAACCTTCTCGGGGGTCCCAAATGGCTTTTTTTTAATGTTAAACCTTCTCGGAGTTCTCAACTGTCTTTTTTAAAACTGTAAAACCTTCTCGCGGGCCTCAAAGTATCTTTTTTTTATTGTGAAACCTTCTCGCGGGTCCCAAATGTCTTTTTTAAAAATGTAAAACCTTCTCGGGGCCCTCAAACTATCTTTAAAAAAAAAAAACCTTCTCGCGGGTCCCAAATGTCTTTTTTAAAAATGTAAAACCTTCTCGGGGGTCCCAAAGTATCTTTTTTTTTAATGTGAAACCTTCTCGGGGGTCCTAAATGTCTTTTTTTAAAATGTAAAACCTTCTCGGGTGCCCAAAGTATCTTTTTTTTAAAGTGAAACCTTCTCGGGGGTACCAACTGTCTTTTTTAAAAATGTGAAACATTCTCGGGGGCCTCAAAGTATCTTTTTTTTTAATGTAAAACTTTCTCAGGGGCCCCAAATGTTTTTTTTTAATGTTAAACCTTCTCGTTAGTACCAATTGTCTTTTTTAAAAATGTAAAACCTTCTCGGAGGTCCCAAAGTATCTTTTTTTAATGTGAAACCTTCTCGGAGGTCCCAAATGTCTTTTTTAAAAATGTAAAATCTTCTCGAGGGCACCAAAGTATCTTTTTTTTAATGTGAAACCTTCTCAGGGGCCCCAAATGGCTTTTTTTTAATGTGAAATCTTCTCGGGAGTCCCAAATATCTTTTTTAAAAATGTAAAATCTTTTCGGGGGTCCCAAAGTATCTTTTTTTTAATGTGAAACCTTCTTGGGGGTCCTAAATGTCTTCAAAAAAAAAAAAATTCCTAAACATTACGGACCTCGACATCGAAAAATCGCAAGATTGTGTTTCCGGGTTCGTGGAAATATATAAGAGACAGTTTTTGGCAAAATTCCCCAATAATTGAAAAATTCTGCGGGAAAGACGACGAGTTGGACACTGCCTTGTCGACGAGAAACAAGATGTTGGTGTCTTACATGCACAGAACTGGCAACAGGGGGTTTAGGGCTAGCTACAGATGACACCAATAATGATAAAGGGTTTAGAATTAAATACAAGGGCGTGAAGAATGAACCCACGGTAAAAGTTGATCCAAATTGATTAAGAAAAACAAAAATAAACAAAAAAGGCTGACTACACATACTTTGCAATATATTAAAGTCTAATTATTTTATCGTTGTAGCACCCAAAGTTTTCCCAGGTAGAAATGAAATACTATGTATAAAAACTGTATTATTAATTAAACAGTTTCAAAAGTCATCTGCTCCACATACTATAGTAGTTTTTAATAAATAAATATCTAGAGGAAAAATGTACTCAACCTTACAATTAACTTTTATTTTCTCGTTTAAGTCTGGCGGCAGCGGCAACGACTTTGAGCTTTGATACATAATTTATGATGTTATTTAATCCTTTCATTATAATAAAGGGCGTGTCTTTAAAAGAACTGAACGTTACCCGATATAAATTCACTTGCACACTTCATCAAATATCCATCATGGCAAACACCACCACACAGAGTTTCAGTACAGTCATAACAATCCTACAATGTGTCGGTCTCTACCACGACCCAAACCAACCCAAACTAGTAAAAATCTGGAGCTACGTTTTATACTTTTCGTCCTTATCCGTCGCAATCCTGGTTTTCATTAATCTCCTAGTTGACGAAAACATGGACTCGATGCAGTTCATCCAAATGGTCATAGTCCTCACAGACGGCACCGCCGGCTGCATGAAAATCTTACCATTTTTTCTGAAGGGCCACAAACTCAAAGAATGCATCGAGTTTTTCGGAAGCGAAATTTTCGCCCCAGCGAACCAAGAAGAAAAGCGAATTACCGACGAATGCATTCGTGTTTGCCAACGAAACGTCAAAATATACGCTTCTGTGTTGCTTCTCACAGAACTGTCCTGGATAACACTACCACTTTTTGAAACAGAGCAAAGACTTCCACTGAGTGTGTGGCTTCCGTATGATGTAACATCAGGAACCGCGATTTTCTATGGAACTTACTTCGGTGTAGTTACAGGTGCGTTACTGCATTTTGTGTTTCGTCTTAATTCGTAATTGCAGTGTGTTTGTATTTCGGGATTGCTGAAATGTTGGAACCTTTGATTGGAGGTCTGGTGTACCATGCCACAGGTCGGCTCAAAATTTTGAAACACAGTTTGCAAAATCTCGCCAAAAATTTAGACAGTTGTTCTGTGGTTGAATTTAGGCAAGTTTTTGGAACTTTGAAAAAGTGTATTGTGCACCACAACGACGTTTTGACGTGAGTTTCGTGAAATTGGGGGTTTAATTTTGAAACACGAATGGTTTTCAGGTTTATTAGAGAGTTTGAAAATTGCTTTTCTTGGTGTGTGTTTTGTCAAATTGCTGCCACTGCAGTCGCACTATGTTTTTGTAGCATTGGGTTGACACTGGTTAGTAGATTTTTCTGTGTGTATTTCTATGGGTGAGTTTTAGGTTTCTTCTATAGATATGGGGTTCGCTATGTACACGTCAAGCTACTTCCTCATAGCTTCACAATTGTTGTTTTACTGTCACTATGGAACTCTATTATACGAAGAAGTATGAAAACTACAAAATATGTAGCGCTTGTTGTACTATACTTTGTAGAATAACGATTTGATGAATGCCATCTATATGGGACCTTGGTACAAATATGATATTAAATTAAGAAAAATGTTAATAATTATTGTCGAACGTTCTAAAATTCCGCTTATTTTAACAGCAGGAAAAGTAATAAACTTGACTTACGCAACTTTCACTTCTGTAAGTTGTTTCAAAACGTTTCTAAAGTGTCTTTAAACCAGTCGATGTGTTTCAGGTGCTTAAAACGAGCTACTCTTTAATCGCTGTTTTGAATAATTACAGCTAATTTTTCTAAACCTAGCCTTAATTTTCATTAAAATCACCCAAAGAACTGTTTTATTATTATTAACGCACTATGTTCTCAGTGGACATGTAACATGTGCACAGAATGTAAAGTTTTGAATAAACCCCACTTGTAAAAATATTGTTTTTATCCGACTACGTTCAAAAATCCCGCCACTACGAACGTCACCGTAGACGCAAGCGCACGTCTGGTTCAAGTTCTTTCCGGTGACGTTTGTGCTGCTGTTGTTGGTAAGTCTTCTCGAAACACACTTTTCTAAATCATCCATCAAATCAACCCCCATCCTTAACCTCCCGTTACATAAAATGACCCATTTATTGCAAATCTCCCTAATCGCGACCATATTTTTGCCATTTTAACTCATTTTTTCCAACTTTTGAGTCCACATAACCTCACTTACTAAAGTGTCAAGAGTGCATCCAATTTCAAACAATTTTAGGTAACAAACACAGCTCTTTTTATCATTTTTGAATGTTTCTACTGAACGTAACCCCATTCAAGACAACGCGTTTCTGTTTTAGGAGTGACAAACAGCACCCAAGATGAAGTTCAACAAACTCGTAACCGCTTCGCGAAGCAAAAACAGGAAACGCCATTTCACTGCCCCGTCGCACGTGCGTAGGCGACTTATGTCGGCCCCCTTATCCAAAGAACTCAGACAAAAGTACAATGTTCGTACGATGCCTATCCGCAAAGACGACGAAGTGCAGGTTGTACGGGGCCACTACAGGGGGCAGCAAGTAGGAAAAGTAGTCCAAGTGTACAGGAAAAAGTTCGTGATTTATATTGAGCGGATTCAAAGAGAAAAAGCCAACGGGGCTACTGTCTATGTTGGAATTCACCCGTCCAAGGTATGTAGTGCCACCTTTTTTCCAGTTTGTGGCTTGTGGCTGGAATGATGATCATAAACCATTCGTAGACCATAAGAATTGACCCGACTTTGTTGCGCTTGTTGAGGTTCTCTTGGCAATGTGGTGACTTGGTTTGGTTGTCTTATGCCATGGTTAGATTTTGGCACTGATTAAGAGTTTAATTTTGTGTTATACAGTTTTACAGGAGCGGTTTTATAGTGGTTTTTGTGTTTCAGGTGGTAATTGTTAAGCTCAAGATGGATAGGGACAGGAAGAAGATCATTGACCGTAGAGCCAAGGGAAGATTGGCTGCTTTGGGCAAGGACAAGGGCAAATACACGGAAGAAACTGCGTCGGCAACAGCTGTCGAAACTTCATAAGCTTGTATTTTGTATTAAAGTAATAAAAAATTGAAATTGTGACGTGTTTTATTTTTTTAATGTTTACATGGTGTCGCGATTCTTCAAAATTCGGCATCGTTAATTCAAACTCAGGCTTGTTGCAAAAATAATATCAATTTTCTTGTGTCCTTCTAGCTGTCCAGTTTGCTCAAATCAGCGTCTTTCTTCACCGATTCCGTCCTAAGTTTATCGTTCACGCCTTCTCTATTCCTGGCGAGTTCTATGGCATAAAATTGTATTCGTGTGACTAAAATTGTGTTATCTTCGAGATAGTCCTTCGAAGCGTCTGCTCTCAACAAAGTCCCGAAACTATAGTCCTCCACACACTTTTTAAACCTTTCACAGAACGGTCTCCACTTTTGTTTGCCTTTGGTGCTTTTTAACTCATCCTCGTATATCACGTCAAGCTTAAGATCCGGAAACTCTTCCCTAAAAAGTTTGTATATCACGTCATCGAGAGGCGTCATTTTTAAGTATTTTGCGTCAACTGAACACAGAATCTGGAATTAGCGACGTTACAAGGGGTTTATGCACGTTTTGTAAGTTACGTTATAGTAAATTTCTGCGTGTTCGTACGCCTTCATAGCCCACATTGTCTCCAGGGTTTGGTCATTTTCGAATTCTTCCGCTGGCCGACTAAGAATGTCCTAAAATACACCCAAATGAGTAATTAGAGTCTCAAAGCTTACAAGAGCACCATGTTGTGATTGAATCGTTCGAAATTTGTTAATTGACGTTCAAATGGGGCCCACGTGCCTCTATTATTTTTTTTGACAGACAGTGCTGCCACTTTGAAATCAATCTTCTAGGGGAATTGAAGTGGTTGTGGCGACATTGTTAAACTGACGTTTGCAGATATTTTTGTGGTTATGTTGCGGTAGAATTAAGTTTTAAATTTATTTATAAGTGAAAAGGGTGAATATTAGTTTAGCAGCGGCAAAAATGGCAACCTCAAATTCTAATATAATAAAACAAATAATCGAACTAAAAAAAGAGAACGAAAAACTTGAAACCACTATCAACTATCTAAAAATGGAAAATTTCGAGTACGCTCTTAAATGCAACGTAGGTCTTCTGCGAGCTACTATGCAAGTACTAAATTCGTAATTTTAGCGAATTGAGAACATTTTGTGTAACGTCAAAACTGTGACTCAGAAGAACGCTAAGAAGCTATTGGGGGCTTCGCAAAATGTGTGCAGTATTTTAGAAGAATGCGGCCCTGAACAAGCAGAAGCACGAAAAACGACAGCTGTGACACCTGGTGCGTTTTCTGAAGCAAAAAATGCTTAATTATTTTCTTTTTTTTTTTTGTAGAAGTTCTGCAACGTCGTTCACAGAGTAATAAAAAATCACTTAAAGAAAACTCACTTAGATTTAACAATAAAGCTCATGTTGTAAAGCCGCACATGGTAAATGGAACTGTGCTACATATTCCAACCATTAACCTTACACGTGTTTCTGATTTGCATTTACAGTCATCAGTGCCAAGTAGTTCAAAAAAAGATGAAACAAATTCTTCGGTATATAGTTTACATGTAGTTGAATTAGGATTGTATACTTCATGCAATGTTTTAGGAGAGTGATATAGTGGTTGATACTACAAATGACGTCACTGGTAAGCAATATGTCGGTGGCGCAAATTTTTACTTATTTATTTTTAACACTAAACACGTTTATTATTATTATTAAATTTGTTTTTTGTTTAGAAGCTGAACCTAATCTCTCACAAGATTTTAACACTGAAAACCAGTAAGTAGTGAAACTAGAGCTGAAAAAATTATTTCATATTCATTAAATCTAGACTTTCGACACTGGGGGAGGTTTCTAATGCTTCAACGTCACAGTCACCAGCACATTCAACCGTTCTGTCTGGAAATTTCCATGAGGTATATTTACGTCGTTTTAAAATGTCGCATTTACGTCATTTTGTGCCTGCTGCAGGTAAAAATTTTTGTGACTCCCATGAGCCAAAAATCTGGCAAAGCTGCAAATGCCAAACGTCGGACGAAAACTTCGAATTCTCGGCGGACTAAATGTAGGTAGAAAGAAAAATGTGTACACATGGTCAAGAAAAAATACATTTCAAAATGTGGTTACAATGTGTGAGATATTTCACGTCAAAGGGAGCGCTGCTGAGGCTTAGAGCGGTGTCTTGGTCCTGGTCATGGTCGGCGACTTTCCCGGTCCTGGTTTGGTCCTGTTGTCATTTATTTATTTGAGTACATCCCTTTTTTTTGTGAACTTTATTCTGATTTTTTTTTATTTTTCAGTACAACATATGTCTTTAAATATTTCGTATTATTTACCTCCTCGACTACCTTAAACGTTTTAATCTGTCGTATTCCCGCGACGGTGTTTCATGTCAACGACGCCATTGAGTTAAAAACAATGGCGTTGGCACTTTTACTAGAGAACAACAGAGAAGCGTCATAGTTTAAATTAAATGACGGTTGAGGACTCCTCGACTTGTGTTGGCAACAGTGTTTGTTTCTAACTAGGAATAAAATAAACTATTTACAATAGAAAAAATGTCATAATATTTTTAACGACGCGTTTAACTTTCGACAAATTGACACTAGATTTACCAGAATATTACAAGCTGCTTACTGTTTCCTTCACTTTAATTCAGGTCAAAGGTTCGTCCTCTGAGAACTTGTTTGATCTACACACCAGAACGCACTCAGGCCAATGTCGACTTTAAGCGTTCGGATCTGATACACATCCTAAGACCATAATTTCTGCTGTTTCAACTTTCGAATTCTCAGTTTTTCGAAAGATTAGTTTGGGGACTTTTCAGTTTACTCCTATTTGTTATTCAATTTTTGGATTTTACAATTTCTCGGTTTTCAATTTTTCTCTTCAATTTTACGATTTTTAAATATTTCGATTTTTCAATTGTTGACTTTTATAAACTCTTTATTTGTCGATTTTTCAATTGATTGATTTTTCAGGTTTTTTGGTTTTTTAATTTTTCAATTTTTTCAGGTTTCGATTTTTCAACTTCACTTTTTTGATTTTTCGATTTCTCAATTTTTCAATTTTTTAATTGCTCAGTTTTTGGACATTTCAGTTTTGGGATTTTTCAGTTTCCGTATTATTCCATTTTTCGATCTTATGATTTTGCAGGTTTTTGATTTGTCAATTTTTCGATTTTTTTAAGGTTTCAATTTTTCGATTCTTTAGGTTCTCAGTTTTTGGATATTTCAGTTTTCGGATTTTTCAAGTTATTAGATTCTCAGTTTTTCTTTCATTTTTCAGTTTTTCGATATCTCAGTTTTGGGATTTTTCAATATTTCGGTTCTTAGACTTTTCGATTTTTAAATTTTAGATTTTTCGTTTTCTCGATTTTTCAGTTCAGTTCTTCGATATTTGAATTTTTCAAGTTTTCGAATTTTTCAAATGTTTCGATTTCTTAATCTTTTGATTTTTCGACTTCCCGGTTTTAGATTTTCTGTTTTTCAATTGTCATCTTGTCAAATTTTCGATTTTTTAATTTTTCATATTTGACTTTTATAAACTTTCAATTTATCGATTTTTCAATTAATCGATGTTTTGATTTTCCCATTTCTTGACCTTGGAGTGTTTCGATTTTCTCGTTCTTCAATTCTTTAATTTTTTTATTTTTCTGGTTTTTGATTTTTCAATTTTTGATTTTTTAAGGTTACTATTTTTCGACTTCACTTTTTTGATTTTTCGATTTTTCAGTTTTTAGATATTTCAGTTTTAGGATTTTTCAATATTTCAATTCTTCGGCTTTTCTATTTTTGACTTCTGGATTTTTCGATGTGTCTACCTTTTTACTTTTTCGATTTTTCAATTTTTGGATTTTTAAATTTTAGATTTTTCAATCTTTTGATATTTTAATTTTTCAATATTTCTTAATCTTTCGATTTTTCGACTTCCTGGTTTTAGATATCCTGTTTTTCAATTTTTCGATTTGTTAATTTTTCATTCCCGATTTATCGAGATTTGATTGTTCAGGTTTTCGATTTATCAGTTTTTCAATTTTTTATTTTGGCCTATTTCGATGTATCACTTTTTCCAGTTTTCCGTTTTTTCGTTTTTTGATTTTTCCGCTTTTCCAATTTTTCAACTTTTAACTCTTTGTTTGTCGATTTCTCTATTTTTCGATTTTTCGACTTCATCACTTTTCGATTTCTCGTTCTTTTGATCTTTCAGTCTCTCAATTTTTCAATTTTTCGAATTTTTAAGTTTTTTGATTTCTCGACTTGTGGAGATTTGGATTTTTCGATATTTTGATTGTTAATTTCTCAATTTATAAATTGTTCAATTTTTAACTTTTCGACTCCACGATTTCTTGATCATTTGATTTTTCGATTTCTCGGTTTTTCGATTTTCCAGTTTTTCGATGTTTCGATTTTTCAATGTTTCAGTTTTACGATTTTTCAAGGTTTCGATTTTTCGATTATTAGATTTCTCAATTTTTCAATTTTTGACTTCTATAAACTCTTTATTTGTCGATTTTTCAATTAATTGATTTTTCAGGTTTTTTGGTTTTTCAATTTTTCTATTTTTTTAGGTTTCGATGTTTCAACTTCACTTTTTTGATTTTTCGATTTCTCAATTTTTCAATTTTTTAATTTCTCAGTTGTTGGACATTTCAGTTTTGGGATTTTTCAGTTTACTTATTATTCAATTTTTCGATCTTACGATTTTGCATGTTTTTGATTTTTCAATTTTTCGATTTTATTTAGGTTTCGATATTTCGACTTCACTTTTTTGATTTTTCGATTCTTTAGATTCTCAGTTTTTGGATATTGCAGTTTTGGGATTTTTCAGTTTTTTGATCGTCAGTTTTTCTTTCATTTTTCAGTTTTTCGATATTTCAGCTTTGGGATTTTACAATATTTCTGTTCTTCGACTTTTCCATTTCAGACTTCTGGATTTTTCGATGTGGCGACTTTTTTCTTTTTCGATTTTTAAATTTTAGATTTCTCAATTTTTTGGTATTTTAATTTTTCAATATTTAAAATTTTAGATTTTTCGATTTCTCGATTTTTCATTTCAGTTCTTCGATAATTGAATTTTTCAAGTTTTCGAATTTTTCAAATGTTTTGATTTCTTAATCTATCGATTTTTCGATTTCCCCGTTTTAGATTTTCTGCTTTTCAATTGTCGTTTTTTCAAATTTTCGATTTTTCAATTTTTTGATTTTACAATTAATCGATGTTTTGATTTTTCCATTTCTTGACCTTCGAGTGTTTCGATTTTCCTGTTCTTCAGTTCTTTAATTTTTTGATTTTTCATTTTTTTGATTTTTCAGTTTTTCGATTTTTTAAGGTTTCTATTTTTCGACTTCACTTTTTTGATTTTTCGATTTTTCAGTTTTTAGATATTTCAGTTTTAGGATTTTTCAATATTTCAATTCTTCGGCTTTTCTATTTTTGACTTCTGGATTTTTCGATGTGTCTACCTTTTTACTTTTTCAATTTTTCAATTTTTGGATTTCTAAATTTTAGATTTTTCAATTTTTTGATATTTTAATTTTTCAATATTTCTTAATCTTTCGATTTTTCGACTTCCTTGTTTTAGATATCCTGTTTTTCAATTTTTCGATTTGTTAATTTTTCCTTCCCGATTTATCGAGATTTGATTGTTCAGGTTTTCGATTTATCAGTTTTTCAATTTTTTATTTTTGCCTATTTCGATGTATCACTTTTTCCAGTTTTCCGTTTTTTCGTTTTTTGATTTTTCCGCTTTTCCAATTTTTCAACTTTTAACTCTTTGTTTGTCGATTTCTCTATTTTTCGATTTTTCGACTTCATCACTTTTCGATTTCTCGTTCTTTTGATCTTTCAGTCTCTCAATTTTTCAATTTTTCGAATTTTTAAGTTTTTTGATATCTCGATTTATCGAGATTTGGATTTTTCGATACTTTGTTTGTTAATTTCTCAATTTATAAATTGTTCAATTTTTAACTTTTCGACTCCACGATTTCTTGATCTTTTGATTTTTCGATTTCTCGGTTTTTCGATTTTCCAGTTTTTCGATGTTTCGATTTTTCAGTTATCCGATTTTTTAAATTTGGGAGTTTAGATTTCTCGATTTTTCGTTATTCGGTTATTAAATTTTAGATTTTTGAATTTTACAATTTTTCGATATTCAGTTCTTCGATATTTCGATTTTTCAATCTTTCAGTTTTACGATTTTTTAAGGTTTCGATTTTTCGATTATTAGATTTCTCTATTTTTCAATCTTTGACTTCTATAAACTCTTTATTTGTCGATTTTTCAATTTCTCAAATTTCACATTTATAAACTGTCAATTTTTCGATTTTTCAATTAATCAATGTTTTGATTTTCCCATTTCTTGACTTTCGAGGGTTTCGATATTCCTGTTCTTCAATTCTTTAATTTTTCGATTTTTCAGGTTTTTGATTTTTTATTTTTTTATTTTTTTTTTTAGGTTTCAATTTTTCGACCTAACTTTTTGGATTTTTCTTTTGCTCAATTTTTCGACTTTTTTGGTCTCATTTAGCAACCAGCAGACCAGTTTAGGTGACCTTGAGTGAATAGTTTCTTGTGTCATACCTATGTGATTTAAAATTTATTGGTAAACATTTGTGAATAATAAAGAGCGGCGGAAGAAAAGTACAAAGTCATCACTTTTTTTCAACTCGAATCAGTGAGTTTAGAACATAAACAGTAAAAAAAATTCTTGGAAAACAATTTAAATTCGACAAAAATAAAAAGACCTTTGAAACTGGTTCTGCCACTTCTACTCGCCCAACTTGTTTATTTAGCAGCTATTTCACTTCCAGGAACTTAAAGTACTAAAAAATATGTACTTTCACTTCAATTATATTATATTATGACATACAGTAGGTAGGTATTAATAAATTAATTGGAATTACGTACATAATAAAAATTCAATAATATATTTTGCGGTTCCTTGGTTCAGTTATAAATACAGGTGGAAAGAGCTGATAACAAATTAATAGAAAATTTTATACAAAGATACCGGGTGACTATTAATGATTTTTCTGTTGGCAGTTGCAAAATATCTGTAAGGGTTTTATAATAGGAATTCAATAAGATACCGGAAACGGAAGACATTAACACAGAAGAAGAAAAGGAGGGAAACTATGGAAAGGAAAATAGTAATTAAGGAAGAAACAAGGAATATATTTATTTACAATTTACAACAAAGAAATGCAGAATCTTAAGACGCAAACAGATAAATTAATAGACGAAAATAACAGAAATTGTATAATGACAAGAGGTTAACAATATAAGAAGATCGATTTTTCAATTTTTTATATCTTCAATTTTTCGAATTTTCGTTTCTCAATTTTTCGTTTCCACAATTTTTCATGTTCGCGATTTTTATTTTTCAATGTGACGAATTTTTAATTTTTATTTCCTTGATTTATATCACAATTGTCCGTTTTTTCATTTCCTTTATTTTCTGTGTTTTTTTTTGATTTTACAATTTTTCATTTGTTCAATTTTTCAAATTTTCAGGCTTTGAATTTTCAGTTCGTCCATTTTTCAATTTTTAAATTTTTCACTTTGCAGTTTTTGGATTTCCAATCTTCGGTTTTCCAATTTCTTTAATTTTCAATATTTCTATTTCATAATACATATTTCTTTTTTTTTATTTTTCACTTTTTCGATTCTTAAGATTTTTCAAGTTTTCGTTTTGTAATTTTTCGTTTTTTATTTTTGATTTTTCAATTTTACAATTTCTCAATTTCCAAAATTTTCAATTTTGCAATTTTTCAATATTACAGTTTTCCATTTTCTATTTTTCGGTTTCTCAATTTTTAATTTTTCCCTTTTCCAATTTTTTGTTTTTTTCGATTTTTCATTTTCCCAATTTTTTAGTTTTCACTTTTTCGATTTTATATCACAATTTTTCGTTTATTCAATTTTTCAAATCTTCAGGTTTTTTTTAATTTTTCTTCAAATTTTCAAGTTTCATTTTCACTTTTTACATTTTTCAAGTTTTTATTATACTTACACTTTTTCGCTTTTTATTTTTGAATTTTCAATTACAGTTTGTCGACTTCCAAATTTTCCAAATTTTCAATATTACAATTTTCTCATTTTTACATTTTTCACATTTTCGATTTTTAATTTTTACCTTTTTCAATTTTTCGTCCCCTAAATTTTTCAACTTCGCGATTTTTATTTTGCATTTTCCTGATTTTTTATTTTTCATTTTCTCGATTTTATATCACAATTTTTTATTTTTTCATTTCCTTAATTTTTATTTCTTTCGATTTTCCAATTTTTCGTTTATTCAATTTTTCAAAGTTTCAGGCCAATCGATTCCAATTCGTCGATTTTCCAATTTTAAAATTTTTCAGTTTGCAGTTTTTTGGTTTCCACCCCTTTTTTACTTTTTGGATTTTCAATTTTTCGTTAAACTTTAGATTTTTCAAATTTTCGACAGTTTTATACTCCGATTTCTCTTTTTTTCAACTTTTCGATGTTTTAATTTTGCTTTTTTAAAATTTTTCAATTTTTTTTATTTCTGGATTTATAGAATTATATATAATAGATGTTTGGATGTTTTGATTGTTCAATTTCTCAATTTATCAATTTCTCAATTTTTTTCTATTTCTGGATGTTTCCATTTTTGGATTTCTCGGTTTTTAGATTCTCCAATTTTTCGATATTTCGATTTTTCAGTTATCCGATTTTTCAATTTTTTAAATTCTGGAGTTTCGATTTGTCGATTTTTAAGTTTTAGATTTTCGAATTTTTCTTTTTTGATTCTTTGATGTTTGGATTTCTCCATTTTTCAATTTAGCGATATTTCAATTGTTCAATGTTTTAAATTTTAAATTTTTCGATTTCTGGATTTTTTGATTTTCCAGTTCTTCAATATTTCTATTTTCCAATTTTTCAAATTTTGACGTTGCTAAATTTTCAGTTCTCCGATTTTTCAATTAATATATATTTTTTTGATTTTCCGGTTTCTCGAATTTGCAGTTTCGATTTTTCGATATTTGGATTTTTCGGTTGGCTAATTTTTTAATTTCTCAATTTTGGATATTTGTTTCAGTTTTGGGATTTTTCGACTTTTCGATTTTTTATTTTTTGGATTTTCAGTTTTTCGTTTTTTAAACTTTAGATTTTTCAGTTTTCGACTGTTTTATATATATTTCGATTTCTGAATTTTTCGAGTTTTCAGTTCTTGTATATTTTAATTTTTCTTTTTTCCGAATTTTTTATTTTTCGATTTTTCAATTTTTTGAGAACTCGATTTATTTATTTGATTGTCTCAGTTTTTGAATTTTTCGATGTTTCGATTTTTCGATTTATCGATTTTTCGTTTTGTTACTTTTCGGCTTTTCGATTTTTGAATTATCCGATTTTTCAATTTTCCAATTTTTTAAATTCTCAAGTTTTCACGTTTCTGAATTTTCAGTTTTCCGATTTCTCAATTAATCTATTTTTTGATTTGCCCATTTTCGACTTGCCAAGGTTTCGATTTTTCAGTTTCCAGTTCCTCAATTTTTCGATTTTTCAGGCTCCAGATTTTTCAATTTTTCGATTCTTTAGGTTTGCAATTTTTCGGCTTTTCAATTTCTCAATTTTTGGATCTTTCGTTCAATTTTGTGAGTTTTCTCAGTTTTTCGATTCTCCAATTTTTCAATTTTGGGATTTTTTAGTATTTCGACTTGTGGATTTTTCACGTTCTGGATTTTTCGATTTCTCGACTTTTTACTTTTTGGATTTTCAATTTTTCGTTTTTTGAACTTTCGCTTTTCACAATCTTTCAACTTTTCGATATTTTAAGTTTTCAATTTTTAAAATTTTAGGTTTTTCGATTTCTCGAGTTTTCAGTTCTTCTATACATATTTGAATTTTTCAATTTTCGAAATTTAATAATAAATGAGACAATAACAAGACAATAATAAGGAAAACTAATTGGTCGAAAGTTGTTTCGACAGAACTTCCCTTCCACCGAAAGTACAATGAAACATATTGTGGTGACCAGATTTGAATTAAAATTTCGCGCTGAAAAAAAAAAAACAGCGGCGCGAAATCGCATTTGAATAATTTGAATCTAAAACAAAAAGTCAACCAAGAAAACCGTTAAACATGGGCAACCATGTGCAAGTTTAGTTCTTGGTGTGTAGCGGTGAGGGGAGATTATAAACAATTGTGTATGGCACACAGTTTTATTGAAAATTGATTATTACATCAGCGCACCCGTGTGCTAGATGTTCCGGACAAAACTTAATAGCGACTGGCTTAAAAACTAACTGTGTCCGGTGTAACATAAGAAGTCGCCCCCGAATCGAATTCCAATGATTTTTTACGGGTCAACCGGGTCAAAGGGGTGGCTGCAGACCTGCAGCTGCAACATTTCTTTGACACACCGACGACATAGGCGTACTAAAGACATAGGCGTACCGACGACATTGTAGCACACGCAACAGTTCTTTTCGGGTAGTTGGTAGCTTTCCTAGGATTGTTTTTTGTAGGTTGAGGGTTGGATTGCTTGCTTTGTAGAGAGTAGGTGACGCGTCACTGTGAGTGAAAGCACACGGTAAGGGAGCTAGATTTTAGATTACGTTTAATTGGTTTGGTAGTTAATAAAAAGGGGAGAGGTTTTGTTTAACGAAAATTAATCGTAACGACGACTACGCCACAGTTTCCCCAACACGCGCAGCTATTTCTTACAGTTTTTCTAAGCGGAAATATGCGAATTTTCAACCAATTGTTTTATTGTTTGTAGATTCATAGTTCATGTTAGGATTTTAATCGTTAACTGATTCGAACACAATATAACGATATAAACTCTCAACGCTAATTATTTTAAATAACCAGTCACTTGGGTCAGTTCATAATTTAATATCCATGTAAATTCTTTGTTTGAATCGTTGATAAAGTGTGGCAAATATTAAACTCATGTAATTTTGTTAGCTTTGCGATTTTTCACCTCACACGATGTTTCTCTATATAACACTTTTAGCCTCAGTGATTTTCTTTGTTTTATAATTTAAACTGAACGTAAATTTTCATGCTCTACAGTTCCTAATCTCACGTAATTTTTTGTCTGCACAAGTTTTACTTCACACCAGATTGTTAACACTTGTTCAGTTGTAGTTTAATATCAGAGTTATAAAAAGTGAACATTTAAATGGAATTGGAGTAAATAACACAGAAACACGTGGCAGAAGCGGAGTGCGCGGTTCCTTGTCGAGCTGGCGGTCGCGCAATCTGCATAAAGGATCCAGGCCTTGAATAGACGTCAGGGGAGTGGTCAAGACGACGGGAAGCTGTCAGCTTATCTATAGCCGTGATTTCCAACCACAAGTTAAACACCGTCGTGGTGGGAGAACAGCCACAACCAGGAGCCCCAAACTCCGCTCGTGCTACAACGCCCCCTATGGGTAATTTTGCTGTGCTCTAGAATCAAATTGATATAGTTCATCGCCACACTCTTATAGCGTTCTGGTGCCGCGTCGCTGCATACAGTATTTTTTCAACCTTGGGATCCACCACTTGCATCTGAACGCATTCCGCCACAAAAAAATAAACAAACAAACAAATACAACATTGGGTTCCATTTTGTTAGACGATCATAGCCTAGGCCAAATTTTTAAATTTCGCCGGCTTTTAATTTTTTTTTCACATTTCAATTTAAGGCGGGATGTTTGCGATTCTTCAATTTTCTTTCCATTTTTCAGTTTTTCAAGAATTTAGTTTTTAATTTTTTCACTTTTTCGATTTTTCAATTTTCCTTCCATTTTTCAGTTTTTCAGTATTTCAGTTCTGGCATTTTGCAATGTTTCGGTTCTTCAATTTTTCCATTTTTTGATGTTTCGATTTCTCGGTTTTTCAATTTTTCGATAGGTGTTTTAATTTTTCAATTTTTAAGTTCTACATTTTCCGTTAATTTTTTTGTTTTCCTTGATATTTTGATTTCTCGATTATTCGATTTTTAAATTGTTTAATTTTTAGATTGTTCAATTTCTAGATTTCTAGATTGTTCAATTTCTCGATTTTTAGATTTTTCAATTTTTCGGTTTACCGTTTTTTTTTTTGAATTAAAATGTTTCTATTTTTCAATCATTAACTTTTCGATTTTTCAATTTTGGTCTAATTTGATTTCTTAATTTTTTGATTTTTTGACTCCTCTACTGTTGATGTTTTGATTTCTCGATGTTTCAGTTTTTGAACATTCCGATGTTTCGATTTTTGGACTTTTTGTTTTTTTGATTTTTTTGGTGTTTCGATATCCCAATTCTTGAATTTTTCGATATTTTAATTTTTCAATTTTTCGAATTTTTAAATTTTTGATTTTTCTTTTCTTTTATTTCTTAATTTTTGGATTTTTTAAATTTTACATTTTTCGATTTTACTATTTTTTGATGTTTGGATTTCTCAATTTTTCAAGTTTTCAATACTCAATTTTTCAGGATTTGAATATTGCGAACTTTTCAATTTCTGGATTTTCAATTTTCAGATATTTTATTTTTTTGATTTTTGGGTGTTTTGATTTTGTGTGGGAGAATTTGAACACGTCGATGTGTTCGTATACGTCCGAAACGACGAAGATTTTCGAGCAGTTTTCGAAGGTGAATTCGAGTATTGCGGAAAAGGCCAAATATTTTAGGAATTATACGTCCACGCCGGTGCACTTTAGCGATGTCATGGATGTGGTTTTTGCCGTGAAACGATGGAAATTATTTGAAGTATCTCACTGTTAATCAGATTGGGGGAGTGCTGATGGACGTTATTAACAATTTATTGCAATTGCTGAAGGGATATCTGAGGTGAGCTAATTATGGGTATCGCAGTTGCGATAAATTGGTTAATATGACGGAACAGTTGTCTGGGATTAGTTCGACGCGGCTTATGCATAAGGTAATTTTTTTATATAGGTCATATTTGCGATGTACTAAATTAAGCTGCCACCTTCAAGCTAAAAACAATGTCGTTTACACATTCGAAACTTACATAAAGAATTTTTTACTTTCCGAACGTAAGCGAAGGAAGTACTCGCATTGTAATCGAGTACTTTTACGTTTTCTCGACCTTGCGTGACCCCTAGAGTACCAAGAAATAGGTCTCCCATTTCCGTCTGTCTGTCCGTCCGTCTGCCGTCCCGATTTTTATTACACAGATAATCTCCGAAAGTACTTATTTATCATGCAGATGGTAAAACCCTAACCAAAATTTGTCTAATCATGACGACGTCACTTCAAAGTTGTACATAATAAATGGGTTTTTTAAATGTATTTTACATGTAAATTATGACGCCGTGTTGACTTTTTACCAGAAACGTCCAGATTTTTGGAAAAAAAATCAAAATTATAAAACCGAATGTTTAAAAGTTATTATAAGCATGGTACATTTTTGATCAAAATGTATTTACTCATCCCCCCTAAAAAATTGATGACGTCACCTCAAAATTTTGCTGAATAAATCCTATCTAAAATGTACAAAAAATTATGAGTCTCTTCTTGTAATTTATCATTCCATTCATATTTTTTGGATTCGGATATACAGGGTGACTCAAAAAATTGGTCTAAAGAGTTTAGACAGTACTTCCCTCGCTGTCGGAAACTTGACGACTGCATGCCTATTGTGTTTTTTCTCATTACATTTTTGTAGTGGGAATTTAAAAAAAAATTGCGATGACGTCATCAACATTTTTGCAAGGACACGTATATCAGTTGGGATAGATGTAGTGTAATACTAAGAATAAAATTATTATATTCTCAAATTTTCGGGAAAATGAATTGGGTCGTTTTGAATATTGATTTGTAATAATCAATAAAATAACGAAACAATTTACTCGCGTATACGTATCCCAGGCAGCTGAAAATCGTGTATGTATAAACATTCTTAATTTAAGATGACAGGCGTAACAGCATACTTGAGAGTCAAACAGAGAAACTGTAAACAAAACGACCATCGGTTTTATTGCTTCGACTTCCGCTTATTATATAAAACATTGGGTTTTATTTTAATTCTTGACGGTGAAATTCACAATTGGTTGATTATAAACATGTCTATTTCACATTCGCGGAACCAAGTGAACGCATAAAACAAATGCAGGTCTGTAATGTTAAAGTCGATGTAAATAAGCATGCTACCCTTATGTTTCAACCGAGTTTTTCCTTTAACAAATTTTTTGTCTACCAAATTGGGTTGGTTGGGGTGTAATACTAATAATAAGTGTTGCCTTTAATTTAATCAATAAAATAAATTGACTTCATTAATTTTTTTGAACCACCTCTTAAGAAAATCTAAAAAATATGAATGGAATGATAAATCACAAGTACAAACTCATCATATTTTTTGCATTTTAGATAGGATTTATTCAGCAAAATTTAAGGGTGACGTCATCAATTTTTTTAGGAGGGATGAACAAATACATTTTGAAAAAAAGTTTACCATGCTTATAATAACTTTAGAATATTCCCAAGATTTCAAAGCATTCGGTTTTGTAATTCCTGATTAAATCGATAAAATAAATTCACGCCTTCATTAATTTTTTTGAGTCACCCTGCATATGCAAATCCAAAAATATGAATGGAATGATAAATCACAAGTACAGACTCATCATATTTTGTACATTTTAGATACGATTTATTCGGCAAACTTTTGAGCTGACGTCATCAGTTTTTTGTGGAAGATAACCAAATATATTTTGACTAAAAATTTATTATGCTCTTTATAACCTTAAAACATCTGCAAGATGTCAAAGCATTCGGGTTTGTAGTTCCTGATTAAATCAATAAAATAAATTTACGCATTCATTAATTTTTTTGAGTCACCCTGTATATGCAAATCGAAAAAATTTGAATGGAATGACAAATTACAAGAAGAGACGCACCATATTTTGTACATTTTAGATAGGATTTATTCAGCAAAATTTTGTGGTGACGTCATAAATTTTTTAGGGGGGACGACCAAATACGTTTTGATCAAAAATTTACCATGCTTATGATAATTTTAAAATATCTTCAAGATTTCGAAGCATTCGGTTTTGTAGTTCCTGAGTAAATCAGTAAAATAAATTTACGCTTTCATTTATTTTCTTGAATCACCCCGTATATGCAAATCCAAAATATCTGCACTTACCTGGCAACAATTATTGTAACTTGGTCCAATTTTTAAAATTTGGAGATATATATCCTCAATGACACTCACTCTTCAACAGTTTTTTTCGAATTGGCTTCGCATTTCGCAATCGCAACTGTTTCGTCTCGCCACCCAAACAAGTGATTCCCCCCGCGCCGCTCGTCGTTTCCAACTTCCGCTTTTTGCTATGGCTGGGAGTTTGTTTATATAAACTATGTCTCAACGTGCGATAAAGAAATGACACGGTCAGTGGCGTAACTGAAGCAAATGCGTATGTACTTTTTCTCTGCTTCTCTCGATGTATAAACATTAACAGTCGAAGTTAATCATGTATTGACAATATATAAAATGATTAAGAGATATTCTTCCGATCACAAAAAAAAATTTCAACATTTGCTATTTATGGTGCTTATTCACGAACACACAATAACAAATAAATAAATATTATAACATTATTGTTGCGAAAATCGGAAGTGCTGTTCTTGATTTGATGGGCGAAAAAGTTGGAAGTGCCGGGATCTGTTACCGGAACTTCTAATTGCACTGCACACTCCACCTCCACTAAACCACAGGCCACAGTTGCTTATGTTAAAACTCATCATATTTTACACATTTTGAGTTAAACTTATTATATGAAGTATTGTAATCGAGTCCGTCGGCCGACTCTCTACTTTTACGTTTTCTCGATCTTTCATGACCCCTAGAAGACGAAGAAATAGGTCTCCCATTTCCGTCTGTCTGTCCGTCTGTCCCTCTGTCCGTCTGTCCGTCCGTCTGTCCGTCTGTCCGTCTGTCCGTCTGTTGTCCCGGATTTTTATTAGACAGATAATCTCCGAAAGTACTCGACCGATTGTTGTGAAATTTTGTACTTATATTAACAATATCATGTAGATGGTAAAACGCTAACCAAAATTTGTCTAATCATCCCCACCACTAAAGCGATGACGTCACTTCAAAATTGTACATAGTAAATGGGTTTTCAATTGTATAAAATAACATAGTCCTACACATGTAGTTTACAACTCTGAATCGACTTTTCACCCGAAACGTCCAGATTTTTGGAAAAAAAATCAAAATTATAAAACAACATTTTGAAATTTAATTTTTAATCTGCTAACCAGAATGCTTTGAAATCTTGCAGATGTTTTAAGGTCATAAAGAGCATAATAAATGTTTAGTCAAAATATATTTGCTTATCCCCTCCAAAAACTTGATGACGTCAGCTCGAAAGTTTGCCGAATAAATCATATCTAAAATGTACAAAATATGATGAGCCTGTACTTGTCATTTATCACTCCATTCATATTTTTTGGATTTGCATATACAGAGTGACTCAAAAAAATTAATGAATGCGTAAATATATTTTATTGATTTAATCAGGAACTACAAAACGGAATGCTCTGACATCTTGCACATGTTTTAAGGTTATAAAGAGCATAATAAATGTTTAGTCAAAATATATTTGCTTATCCCCTCCAAAAACTTGATGACGAATAAATCATATCTAAAATGTACAAAATATGATCAGTCTGTACTTGTGATCTATCACTCCATTCATATTTTTTGGATTTGCATATACAGGGTGATTCAAGAAAATAAATGAAAGCGTAAATTTATTTTACTGATTTACTCAGGAACTACAAAACCGAATGCTTCGAAATCTTGAAGATATTTTAAAATTATCATAAGCATGGTAAATTTTTGATCAAAACGTATTTGGTCGTCCCCCATAAAAAATTTATGACGTCACCACAAAATTTTGCTGAATAAATCCTATCTAAAATGTACAAAATATGGTGAGTCTCTTCTTGTGATTTATCATTCCATTCAAATTTTTTCGATTTGCATATACAGGGTGACTCAAAAAAATTAATGAATGCGTAAATTTATTTTATTGATTTAATCAGGAACTACAAAACCGAATGCTTTGAAATCTTGCAGATGTTTTAAGGTTATAAAGAGCATAATAAATTTTTAGTCAAAATACGAGTATATTTGGTTATCTTCTACAAAAAACTGATGACGTCAGCTCAAAAGTTTGCCGAATAAATCGTATCTAAAATGTACAAAATATGATGAGTCCGTACTTGTGATTTATCATTCCATTCATATTTTTGGATTTGCATATGCAGGGTGACTCAAAAAAATTAATGAAGGCGTGAATTTATTTTATCGATTTAATCAGGAATTACAAAACCGAATGCTTTGAAATCTTGGGAATATTTTAAAGTTATTATAAGCATGGTAAACTTTTGTTCAAAATGTATTTGTTCATCCCTCCTAAAAAAATTGATGACGTCACCCTCAAATTTTGCTGAATAAATCCTATCTAAAATGCAAAAAATATGATGAGTTTGTACTTGTGATTTATCATTCCATTCATATTTTTTAGATTTTCTTAAGAGGTGGTTCAAAAAAATTAATGAAGTCAATTTATTTTATTGATTAAATTAAAGGCAACACTTATTATTAGTATTACACCCCAACCAACCCAATTTGGTAGACACAAAATTTGTTAAAGGAAAAACTCGGTTGAAACATAAGGGTAGCACGCTTATTTACATCGACTTTAACATTACAGACCTGCATTTGTTTTATGCGCTCACTTGGTTCCGCGAATGTGAAATAGACATGTTTATAATCAACCAATTGTGAATTTCACCGTCAAGAATTAAAATAAAACCCAATGTTTTATATAATAAGCGGAAGTCGAAGCAATAAAACCGATGGTCGTTTTGTTTACAGTTTCTCTGTTTGACTCTCACGTATGCTGTTACGCCTGTCATCTTAAATTAAGAATGTTTATACATACACGATTTTCAGTTGCCTCTGATACGTATACGTGAGTAAATTGTTTCGTTATTTTATTGATTATTACAAATCAATATTCAAAACGACCCAATTCATTTTCCCGAAAATTTGAGAATATAATAATTTTATTCTTAGTATTACACTACATCTATCCCAACTGATATACGTGTCCTTGCAAAAATGTTGATGACGTCATCGCAATTTTTTTTTAAATTCCCACTACAAAAATGTAATGAGAAAAAAAACACAATAGACATGCAGTCGTCAAGTTTCCGACAGCGAGGGAAGTACTGTCTAAACTCTTTAGACCAATTTTTTTAATTTAGAATTTCATCCACAAAACTAGACTTATCTGATTATCAGGTATGTACAAAGGAAATTATTATATCTATGTAATTAACTCTAGACCAATTTTTAAATCAGTTGACCCCTGCAAATATTGTATTACAAAATATTCGTTTACTGATATGTTAAATATAAACAACAATTATCAAAATGCATGCATTCCATATCAACAAGCTGCTCTAAATTCTGTATCGCTATACTGAAATTCGACCTTGTTTTGTCCACTATCAATCAAATTATTGTATTGTTTTTTCATACGTAGCAAGATATTTCGTCAGTTAGCTCCAGTGAATTATCAAGTTCCGCAAAATATTCCACTAGTACCACTGTACCTATTTCCACAGTATCTAATAAATTAAAAAAAAAAAAATTTTTGCTGAATAACTGTTCAATTTTTTTCTTTCATACTTTTGCAACACAAAATGCATTCGTACATCAACAACGTGTGATGCAAGTACTTAGGAAATTATTTACGACATTGACTCTCCATGAACCATGATAAATTAACGCAAATAATAAGTTAGATTGAATCATTTGAACTTTGGTCAGTTAATTCCCCTTTCTTAACTCAAGACTAATACACAGAGTGACAACAAAGTCGTTGCCACACAAAAAATATTTCATAATATGTAAGATATACCTACTCTCGGAAAAAAAACAGGTTAAACAAATTTTTTTTTAGTGCAAATACATATGTTAATAATAATATAACATAACTTAAGTCTAAATAAAGCTCATTAAACACACATTTCATCATAAAACCGCTACGTCAAGCAAAAGATTTAAAAAAGCGCCACCGAATATCCGATAAAAGACCATTATTCGAATTATCACTTTTACAAATACAAGGTTACGCGGCTGTGTTGATCAGTTGATTTGATGTCAGTGGAGGCTATGGTACATGGTAGGTAGTAGGCGAATTCCATCCAGTAACAACGCAACGACCACACCATGAACACCTTATTCAAAGTAACAAACAAAGTAAGTAATTATTTAACACGAAAATATAGTGAAAAAATTCGTGACTTTGTTAGATTTCGGCCAATGGCCAAGCAGTTCGACATATTTTCAGCGGCGTGAAAAAACTCCAACAAACACAAGAACAAGTGGACGCCGCGGAGGCCACAAACACGCGTCTGCCGCTGACCACCCTCAGCGAAGATGAACAAGCCATGAAAGAAACAGGTAAAACTTAAGCAAAAACTGGCACTCCTGAATTAAAAAATGTGTACTAGTCGCTAGATTGGCGCAGGAACAAATCGCCCCACATGTTCGAGAAATGGACAACGACGGGAAATTTAAACCGTCCATCATCGATCTTCTTTTCCAAAACGGGGTAAATGGGTTTGAATTTGTGTAATATTAAATTTAATTTTTTTTATTTTGAAGTTGATGGGTGTTCAAATTGACACGGAATACGGCGGCGCTGGGTGTAATTTTATGACGACTATTCTAACAGTGGAAGAAATTTCGAAAGTTGATCCATCGCTGGGGATTTTGGTCGATCTTCAAAATACGCTGATTAATAATGTGGTTATTCAGTTGGGTAACGAAGAACAGAAGAAGAAATATTTGCCACGACTTGCAGCTGATACGGTGAGTCCATATTGTGCGTCTTAATTAATTTGTTTATTTGTTGTGGAACTTTACTACATAATTTTTGTGTTTATTAATAGAAACATTGGTAAAAGTCGCGTGTTTGTAATTGTTACCATACTGGAGTTTATTTCACCATTTAAAGTATGTAAAGGTCATATTGGTTTATTACTTAAATGAGTTATTATCAAATTTTTTGTGCTTTAATTACTTTACAAACTTGTTAACGTGTCCTTAGTTATTTTTATATATACGTTGATTTTTACTTTCAAATAAAGAAAAAAAATCCAGGTGAACATATTTACGGTTGATTACACATCAAAGAAATTATCACCGTCTAAAACAATTTTTTAAATATTGATAACTTCGTCGTTATCTTAACGATTTGACCTTCACCATGCTAATTAAACGATGCATGAATAAATGGTAATGAACAAAACTTGACCTCGTAAGATATATTCAAATCAGATAAATGTCACCAATCTAGAATACGTCACCAATTTGGTGTACATTGTGGTGATAAAGTAACGTACAAAAAAAATGATCCGTTTTACTGGTTTTTTATATATTTCATCACTGAAAACACGTGTAGATAAATTTTATTACACAAAATTCGCCTTCAAGAACTTTTTATTTTGCACTATCGAGATGTTTTCTGTAAACAATATTTAATCTTGATCTGTACTGATAGTGATAACAGCGAATGGCAAATAATTACTTATACCTCAGTAAATAAAAAACAACTTAAAGGTCGTAACCTGAGAGATCAAAAGCTTGTATGTAATTTTAAAACTTCTTACTTAAGTGTACTGACTTAAGTGCAGTTCACTGTATCATAGATTAGTATGATAACTTGTTTCACTACAACTCGTCGCCTGAGAACTTGTTTGATCTACAGATCAGAGCGGGCCAATGTCGACTCTAATGGATTTTTTTCGGGAAAATGTTTTGGAAACACTATGTTCTATTTGTATGAATTTTTAAATGTTTTTAGTGAAAATTTTTGTGGTTGTTTTCGATACACTGTATGATAATAACAGTGAGAAAAAAAAATTAAGAATCAAAATAATCGAAAATTCGAAAAATCGAGAAATCTAATAAATCGAAACCTTAAAAAATCGTAAAACTGAAACATTGAAAAATCGAAATATCGAAGAACTGAAAATCGAAAAATTAAACATCAGAAAATCGAAAAAATGTAAAATTCAAAAATTTAAAAACCGAATAACGAAAAATCGAGAAATCGAAACTCCCAAATTTAAAAAATCGGATAACTGAAAAATCGAAAAACCGAGAAATCGAAAAATCAAAAGATCAAGAAATCGTTGAGTCAAAATGTCGAACAATTGAGAAACCGAAATAGGTCAAAATCTAAAAATCGAAAAATTAAAAATTGAACAGTTTATAAATTGAGAAATTGACAATCAAAATATCGAAAAATCCAAATCTCGATAAATCGAGAAATCAAAAAACTAAAAAATTCGAAAAATTAAAAAATTGAGAGATTGAAAGATCCAAAGAACGAGAAATCGAAAAGTGATGAAGTCGAAAAATCTAAAAATAGAGAAATCGACAAACAAAAAGTTAAAAGTTGAAAAATTGGAAAAGGGGAAAAATCAACAAACGAAAAAATGTAAAACTGGAAAAACTGAGAAACCGAAATAGGCCAAAATAAAAAATTGACAAAATTATAAATCGAAAACCTGAACAATCAAATCTGGATAAATCGGGAATGAAAATTTAACAAATCGAAAAATTGAAAAACAGAACATTTAAAACCAGGAACTCGAAAGATTAAGAAATATTGAAAAATTAAAATATCAAAAGATTGAAAAATCTAAAATTTAAAAGTCCAAAAATTGAACACATCGAAAAACCCCGGAAGTCAAAAATAGAAAAGCCGAAGAATTGAAATATTGAAAAATCCTAAAACTGAAAAACCAAAAAATTAAAGAACTGAAGAACAGGACAATCGAAACACTCGAAGGTCAAGAAATGGAAAAATCAAAACATGGATTAATTGAAAATTCGAAAAATTGAGAGTTTATGAAAGTCAAATTTGAAAAGTTAAAAAATCTAAAATATGAGAAAATGACAATTGAAAAACAGAAAATCTAAAACCGTGAAGTCGAAAAATCAAAAGATTAAGAAATCGAAACATTTGAAAAATTCAAATAACGAAGAACTGAACTGAAAAATCCAGGAACTGAAAAATCTAAAATTTAAAAATCGAAAAAGTAAAATAATCGACACATCGAAAAATCCAGGAGTCAAAAGTCGAAAAGTCGAAGAATCGGAATATTGAAAAATCCCAAAACTGAGATATCGAAAAACTCAAAAATGAAAGAAAAACTGAGAATCTAATAACCTGAAAAATCCGAAAACTGAAATATCCAAAAACTGAGAATCTAAAAAGTCGAAAAATTCAGCAATAGAAAAATCCAAAAAGTGAAGTCGAAAAATCGAAACCTTAAAAAACTAAAAAATGAAAAATCGAAAAATTAAAGAATTGAAGAACAGGAATATCGAAACCCTCGAAAGTCAAGAAATGGGAAAATCAAAACATCGATTAATTGTAAAAATGAAAAATTGACAGTTTATAAATGCTAAATTTGAAAAATTGAAAAATCGAAAATTTGAAAAAACGACAATTGAAAAACAGAAAATCCAAAACCGGGAAGTCGAAAAATCAAAAGATCAAGAAATCGTTGAGTCAAAATGTCGAACAATTGAGAAACCGAAATAGGTCAAAATCTAAAAATCGAAAAATTAAAAATTGAACAGTTTATAAATTGAGAAATTGACAATCAAAATATCGAAAAATCCAAAGAACGAGAAATCGAAAAGTGATGAAGTCAAAAAATCGAAAAATAGAGAAATCGACAAAGAAAAAGTTAAAAGTTGAAAAATTAGAAAAGCGGAAAAATCAAAAAACGAACAAATGGAAAACTGGAAAAACTGAGAAACCCAAATAGGCCAAAATAAAAAATTGAAAAAATGATAAATCGAAAACCTGAACAATCAAATCTCGATAAATCGGGAATGAAAAATTAACAAATCGAAAAATTGAAAAACACAACCTCTAAAACTAGGAAGTTGAAAAATAGAAAGATTAAAAAATATTGAAAAATTAAAATATCAAAAGATTGAAATCTAAAATTTAGAAATCCAAAAATTGAAAAATCGAAAAAGTAAAAAGGTAGACACATCGAAAAACCCAGAAGTCAAAAATAGAAAAGCTGAAGAATTGAAATTTTGAAAAATCCTAAACCTGAAATATCTAAAAACTGAAAAATCGAATAATCAAAAAAATGAAGTCGAAAAATAGAAACCTTAAAAAATCGAAAAATTGAAAAATCAAAAAATTGAGAGTTTATAAAAGTCAAATTTGAAAAATTAAAAAAATCGAAAATTTGACAAAATGACAATTGAAAAACAGAAAATCTAAAACCGGGATGTTGAAAAGCAAAAGATTAAGAAATCGAACATTTGAAAAATTCAAATATCGAAGAAATGAACTGAGAAATCGAGAAATCGAAAAATCTGAAATTTTAAAAATTAAAAAATATAAAATATAAAAATTGAAAAATTGAAAAACTAAAAAAATCGACACATCGAAAATTCCAGGAGTCAAAAATCGGAATATTGAATAAAACTGAAAAATCGAAAAGCTGAAAAATGAAAGAAAAACTAAAAATAGGAAACTAAATCGGGAAATCAAAACATTGAAAAATCGAAAAATTTAAAACGACAATTGAAAACAGAAAATCTAAAACCGGGAACGAAAAATCGAAAGACTAAGCAATCGAAAAATTGAAAAATCGAAAAAGTAAAAAAATCGAAAAATCTAAAAAGTTAAAAAATCGACACATCGAAAACTCCAGAAGCCAAAAATCGAAAAGTCGAAGAAAAACTGAAAAATGTAAAAAAAAGGGAAAACCTGAAAAATCCCAAAAATTGAAATATCCAAAAACTGAGAACCTAAAAAGTCGAAAAATTGAGCAATAGAAAAATCCAAAAAGTGCAGTTGAAAAATTGAAACCTTAAAAAAATTAAAAAATAAAAAATCAAAAACCTGAAAAATCCAAAAATTAAAATTAAAGAATTGAGGAACAGGAATATCAAAACCCTCGAAAGTCAAGAAATGAATTGAAAAATCGAAAAATTGAAAAATTGAAAATTTGAAAAACTGAAATATCGAAGAAGTGAAATGAATAATCGAGAAATCGAAAAATCTAAGATTTTAAATATAGAAAAATTAAAATATCAAAAAACTGAAAGATCTAAAATTTAAAAATCGAAAACTTGAAAAAACGACAATTGAAAAACAGAAAATCTAAAACCGGGAAGTCGTAAAATCGAAAGATTAAGAAATATTGAAAAATTAAAATATGAAAAGATTGAAAAATCTAAAATTTAAAAACTCAAAAATTGAAAAATCAAAAACCTGAAAAATCAAAAAATTAAAGAATTGAACAACAGGAAAATCGAAACACTCGAAGGCCAAGAAATGGGAAAATCAAAAGATCGATTAATTGAAAAATCGAAAAATTGAGAGTTTATAAAAGTCAAATTTGAAAAATTAAAACATCGAAAATATGACAAAATGACATTTGAAAAACAGAAAATCTAAAACTGGGAAGTCGAAAAATCAAAAGATTAAGAAATCGAAACATTTGAAAAATTCAAAAAACTAAAAAAATCGACACATCAAAAAATCCAGGAGTCAAAAATCGAAAAATCGAAGAATCGAAGTATTGAAAAATCCCAAAACTGAAATATCGAAAAACTGAAAAATGAAAGAAAAACTAAAAATGGGAAACTAAATCGGGAAATCAAAACATTGAAAAATCGAAAAATTTAAAACGACCATTGAAAACAGAAAATCTAAAACAGGAAAGTCGAAAAATCGAAAGATTAAGCAATTGAAAAATTGAAAAATCGAAAAAGTAAAAAAATCGACACATCGAAAACTCCGGAAGCCAAAACTCAAAAAGTCGAAGAATCAAAATATTGAAAAATCCCAAAACTGAAATATCGAAAAACTGAAAAATGAAAAAAAAAATGGAAAACCTGAAAAATTCGAAAACTGAAATATCCAAAAACTGAGAACCTAAAAAGTCCATAAAGTGCAGTCGAAAAATTGAAACCTTATAAAACTTAAAAAATAAAAAATCAAAAACCTGAAAAATCGAAAAATCAAAGAGTTGAAGAATAGGAATATCGAAACCCTTCGAAAGTCAAGAAATGGGAAAATCAAAACATGGATTATTTGAAAAATCGAAAAATTGACAGTTTATAAATGTGAAATTTGAAAAATTGAAAAATCGAAAATTTGAAAAAGCGACAACTGAAAAACAGAAAATCTAAAACAGGGAAATCGAAAAATCGATTGATTAAGAAATCAAAACATTTGAAAAAATTCGAAAACTTGAAAAACTGAAATATCGAAGAACTGAAATGAAAAATCGAGAAATCGAAAAATCTAAAATTTTAAATATTGAAAAATTAAAATACCAAAAAATTGAGAAATTTAAAATTTAAAAATCGAAAAAGTAAAAAGTCGACACATCGAAAAATCCAGAAGTCAAAAATGGAAAAGTCGAAGAACAGAAATATTGAAAAATCCCAAAACTGAAATATCGAAAAATCAAAAAATTAAAGAACTGAAGAACAGGAAAATCGAAACACTCGAAGGTCAAGAAATGGCAAAATCAAAACATCGATTAACTGAAAAATCGAAAAATTTAAAGTTTATGAAAGTCAAATTTGAAAACTTAAAAAATCGAAAATTTGACAAAATGACAATTGAAAAACAGAAAATCTAAAAATCAAAAATCGAAACATTTGAAAAATTCGAAAACTTGAAAAATTCAAATATCGAAGAACTGAACTGAAAAATCGAGAAATCGAAAAATCTAAAATTTTAAAAATAAAAAAATCTAAAATTTTATAAATTAAAAAATTAAAATTTAATAATCGAGAAAGTAAAATAATCAACGCATCGAAAAATCCAGGAGTCCAAAATTGAAAAGTCGAAGACTCGAAATATTGAAAAATCCCAAATAGAGATATCCTAAAACTGAAAAATGGAAAACCTGAAAAATCCGAAAACTGAAATATCCAAAAAACTGAGAACCTAAAAAGTTGAAAAATTGAGCAATCGAAAAATCCAAGAAGTGAAGTCGAAAAATCGAAACCTTAAAAAAACTAAAAAATCGAAAAATTAAAGAATTGAAGGACAACAGTATCGAAACCCTCGAAAGTCAAGAAATGGGAAAATCAAAACATCGATTAATTGAAAAATCGAAAAATTGAAAGTGTGTGAAAGTCAAATTTGAAAACTTAAAAAATCGAAAATTTGACAAAATGACAGTTGAAAAACAGAAAATCTAAAAATCAAAAGATTAAGAAATCGAAACATTTGAAAAATTCGAAAACATGAAAAATTCAAATATCGAAGAACTGAACTGAAAAATCGAGAAATCGAAAAATCTAAAATTTTAAAAATAAAAAAATCTATAACATAAGTCGAGGAGTCCTCAACCGTCATTTAATTTAAACTATGACGCTTCTCTGTGTTCTCTGACTATATCATCTCGATATAATAACGATTTTAAACAGTGTCAACAACACACTTACCCAGCGGACGTGGATTAAGAAATACTTGTTTATGATTTAAAAAAACAATACCTGGAAGATAAAGTCAATTTTTAAGCCAGGTGATACGTTGAAATTTTTATCACAGGACCAATACAATAAACAGGGTACATAAATTCACAGATTAACCTTTGTATTTGCAAATCCTCCATTTACTCATTAAATTACATAATAGCGAAGCCAAATAAATATTAACTTTATAAAATATCTCATTAAATATTTGTGACAGCTCTGCAGTAAACACTTTTAAATTCCACGTACTAACCTTGACCTTCATATAGAAACCCACTCGCATTAACATCTATTATTAGACCAGCCACCTTTTTGCAGGTGAGCAGTTTCGCTCTAACCGAACCATCTTCAGGATCAGACGCCTTCAGTTTGAAAACCACCGCGAAAAAAGATGGCAGTGATTACATCATCAACGGCTCCAAAATGTGGATTTCGAATTCGGATTTGGCGGGAATATTCCTGGTCATGGCAAACGCCAACCCTTCGGCGGTAACTACAATCGTCCTTTCCGTTGCATCCATAAACTTGTCGTCGTTGTAGGGTTATAAGGGCATCACGTGCTTCATAGTGGAAAGGGACACCCCTGGCTTCACTATCAACAGACCTGAGAAAAAACTGGGAATCGCAGCCTCCGGGACGTGCATGTTGACCTTCGATAATGTCAGAGTACCAGAGTCGAACATCTTGGGGGAATTCGGGAAAGGGTACAAGTACGCTATTGAGTTCTTGAACGAAGGGCGCATAGGAATCGGGGCTCAGATGATTGGGTTGGCACAAGGGTGTTTCGATGCGACTATTCCATACACCATGGAGAGGGCCCAGTTTGGAAAACCGATCTTTAGTTTCCAGGTACGCTATCATCGTGATTAGTTACCTATTTAGTTAATATTTTGCCTATTTTAGAGTATGCAGCACCAAATAGCCGAAGTGGCCACCGAAATCGAAGCCGCTAGGCTTATGGTGTACAACGCAGCCAGGTTGCTGGAAAGGGGCGAACCTGTGCTGAAGGAAGGCGCTATGGCGAAGTGGTACGCCGCAGATGTGGCCCAAAGAGCTTGTGTTAAATGTATCGACTGGATGGGCGGAGTCGGCTTCAGCAAAGACTTTATTCAAGAGAAGTTCTACAGGGATGTAAAGATTGGTAGCATCTACGAAGGGACGTATAATATTCAGCTGAGTACGATCGCCAAGCAGATTGAGAGAGAGTATAAGAACTGAGGGATGGGGTGCTGAAGATGTATTTTTATATGAGTTTGTATTAAATAAAGCGAACTTATTTGGTAAAGACGCAGTTTTTTTTTTTGTATTGGTAATACTGAATTATTGACAGCAAAATCTTAATAAATCGGGTTATATTTTCAAATTCTTGTTTCTTGATGGACGAGAATTTAAGTTGATTACTGCAAAAATTTACCAGTTGAGGGCAAAATATAGCCCCGCCCACCCACCCGATCTCAATTGTGATGATTTTTTTTTATTCGTCGTGAGCCAAGAAGGCGAAATTTAACTGCAAAATCCTTATTTTTCTACAAGAAATTAAAACCATGTTTTTGAGTATCGTGTTGTTCAAAGAATACTATGTACCTATATTAAAAAAAAAAAATAAAGCCAAAGATAAGGCCCTACCCATACCCACCCCAATCTCAATTCTCAATTGTGATGAATTTTTCATTCGTTGTTAGATCGAGAGGTGGGGCTTAATTGCAAGATCCATATTTGTCTACAAGGATTTACCATTTGAAATATGTTTTAAGTTTCTTGTTCTGAAAACACGACTACGTATATTAAGAAAAAAGGCAAAATATAAGCCCCGCCCACCCGCCCTATCTCAATTGTAATGATTTTTTTTAATTCGCCGTGAACCAAGGGGGCGGAGCTTAACTGCAAAATTCTTATTTCTCTAGGTGCAATTATAAACATGTTTTTGGTGTCATATTATTCAAGTATTTTGTAGTTAAGCTCCGCCCCCTTGGTTCACGGCGAATTAAAAAAAATCATTACAATTGAGATAGGGCGGGTGGGCGGGCTTTCATTTTGCCTTTTTATTTTAATATGTGTATACTTCTTTTCACCCACTTTTTCAATCATACATTTTTCGATTTTTCAATTTTTTTATTTTTCGATTTGTTGATGTTTTGATTCTTCGATTTTGTAAATTTTCAATTTTTCGAATTTTTACATTTTAGATTTTTCGCTTTTTTGTTGTTTCGATTTCTCAGTCTTTCGATTTTTCGCCTTCTTTTTAGATTTTCCGGTTTTTCAATTTTTCGGAATTAATTTTTTAGAATTGATTTTTCAGTTTTTCGACGTTACTTTTTAGCCACTTCAATTTCTCAATTTTTCAACTTCCCGACGTCTCGATCCTTTGATGTTTCGATTTTCCAATTTTTTACCGTTCCAGATTTGGAATTTATAGATTTAAATTTCTGGATTTTTTAATTTTTGGCGTTTCTAAATTTTTGGATTTTCAGATCTGTCAATTTCTCGCTTAATGGATTTTTTAATTTTTCGACTTTTCAATTTTCAAATCTTCAATGTTTAAGGGATTTTTTACTTACTCGATTTTTCAAAATATTGATTTTTCGATTCGTTGATGTTTTGATTGCTCGATTTTTTGTTTACAATTTTTCGAATTTTCCGATTTTTCGATTTTTGGCGTTTCTAAATTTTTCGATTTTCCGATTTCTCATTTTCTCGATAATGGATTTTTTAATTTTTCGACTTTTCGATTCTTCGTCTTTCCGATTTCTCGATTTCTCAATTTTTCGATTTTCAGATTTTCAATGTTTAAGTTTTGGGATTTTTCATTATGTATTTCGATTTTTAAATTTTCTGATTTTTTTGATTTTTTACTTATTTTTCGAATTTCTAAATTTTAGATTTTTCACTTTCTTGTTGTTTCGATTTCACAAATTTTTCGATTTTTTGCATTCACATTTTTCGATTTTTCAATTTTTCCGAATTAATTTTTCAGTTTTTCGATATTTCAATTCCCGATTTAACGGTTTTCTTTCGATTTTTCGCCTTCTCGTTTTTAGATTTCTCGGAATTAATTTTCAGTTTTTCGACGTTTGGATTTTTCACTTTTTGGTTTATCGGTTTTTTTATGTTAAAATTTTTCGATTTTGAATTTCTCCATTTTTCGATTTTTAACCACTCTCATTTCTCAATTTTTCGGTTTCGATTTCTCGATTTCTGTTTTTCGATAATTCATCTTTTCTTTCTCCTTTTTAGATTTTCCGGTTTTTCAATTTTTCGGAATTAATTTTTTAGAATTGATTTTTCAGTTTTTCGACGTTTCGATTTTTCACTGTTTGGTTTATCAGTTTTTTATGTTAAAATTTTTCAATTTCGAATTTTCCGATTTTTCGATTTTTAGCCACTTTAATTCCTCAATTTCCCGATTTTTCAGTTTTTGGCGTTTTTAAATTTTTGAATATTCAGATTTGTCAGTTTCTCACTTAATGGATTTTTTAATTTTTCGACTTTTCGATTTTTTGTCTTTCCGATTTCTCAATTTTTCGATTTTCACGTTTTCAATGTTTAAGTTTTGGGATTTTTTATTTATTATTCGATTTTTCAAAATATTGATTTTTCGATTCGTTGATGTTTTGATTGCTCGATTTTTTGTTTACAATTTTTCGAATTTTTATTTTATCTTTTTCACTTTTTTGTTGCTTCGATTTCTCAATCTTCCGTTTTTTTATCTTCTCCTTTTTAGATTTTCCAGTTTTTAAGTTTTTCGGAATTAATATTTCAGTTTTTCGACGTTACGATTTTTCACTGTTTGGTTTATCGGTTTTGTATGTTAAAATTTTTCAATTTCGAATTTTCCGATTTTTCGATTTTTAACCACTTCAGTTCCTCAATTTTCCGATTTTTCAATTTTTGGTGTTTCTAAATTTTTCGAATTCGATTTCTCGATTTCTGTTTTTCCATAATTCATCTTTTCGACTTTTCGATTTTCCAATTTTTCAACGTTTCAGTTTTGGGATTTATGTATTTAAATTTTGCGATTTTTCAATTTCTGGCGTCTCTAAATTTTAGGATTTTCCGATTTCTCAATTTTTCAATGTTTAAGTTTTGAAAATTTTCAATTTTGGGATTTTTCAATATGTATTTCGATTTTCAAATTTTTAGATTTTTCGATTTTATCTGTTTTTTTTTAATTCTTTAGTTATTCGATTTTTCAAAATTTTGCCATTTTTTAAATCCTACATTTTTCGATTTTTCAATTTTTTGATTTTTCGATTCGTTGATGTTTTGATTCCTCGATTTTAGATTTCCCAGTTTTTCAGTTTTTCGGAATTAATATTTCAGTATTTCGACGTTTCGATTTTTCACTGTTTGGTTTATCGGTTTTTTATGTTAAAATTTTTCAATTTCGAATTTTCCGATTTTTAGATTTTTAGCCACTTCAGTTCCACAATTTCCCGATTTTTCAATTTTTGGTGTTTCTAAATTTTTCGATTTTCCGATTTCTCATTTTCTCGATAATAATTTTTTTAATTTTTCGACATTTCGATTCTTCGTCTTTCCGATTTCTCGATTTCTCAATTTTTCGATTTTCAGATTTTCAATGTTTAAGTTTTGGGATTTTTCATATGTATTTCGATTTTTAAATTTACAATTTTTCGATTTTCTGTTTTTTTGATTTTTTACTTATTCGATTTTTCAAAAATTTGCGATTTTTTAAATCTTACATTTTTCCAATTTCCAAATTTCTAAATTTTAGATTTTTCGCTTTTTTGTTGTTTCGATTTCTTAAAACTTCCGATTTTGTGCATTCTCATTTCGATTTTTCAATTTTTCCGAATTAATTTTTGAGTTTTTCGATATTTCAATTCTCGATTTAACGGTTTTCTTTCGATTTTTCGCCTTCGCGTTTTTAGATTTTTCGGAATTAATTTTTCAGTTTTTGGGTTATCGGTTTTTTTTATGTTAAAATTTTTCGATTTTGAATTTCCCTATTTTTCGATTTTTAGCCACTTATGTATTTAAATTTTTCGACTTTTCAATTTTTGACGTTTCTAAATTTTAGGATTTTCCGATTTCTCAATTTTTCAATGTTTAAGTTTTGAAAATTTTCAAATTTTTCGATTTTTCGAATTTCTGTTTTTTTTAATTCTTATTCGATTTTTCAAAATTTTGCCATTTTTTAAATTCTACATTTTTCGATTTTTCAATTTTTTGATTTTTCCATTTGTTGATGTTTTGATTTCTCAATTTTGTAAATTTTCGATTTTTTGAATTCTTAAATTTTAGATTTTTCACGTTTTTGTTGTTTCGATTTGTAAAACTTTCGGATTTAATTCTTCAGTTTTTCGATATTTCGCTTTCTCAGGTTTATCGGGTTTTTTAAGTTTAAATTTTTCAATTTTGAATTTTCCCATTTTTGGATCTTTAGCTATTTTGATATCTCAATTTTTCGATTTCTCAGGTTTTCGATTATTGGAGTTTTCAATTTTCGGCGTTTGTAAATTTTTCGATTTTTCGTTTTCTCAATTTCTCGATTAATTGATTTTTTAATTTTCCGATTTTTCAATTTCTCTGTTGAAATTTTGAGATTTTTCAACTTTGGGATTTTTCAAGATTTCGATTTTTAAATTTTTAGATTTTTCGACTTTCTGTTTATTTTTTTTATTTTTCAAAAAAATTCGACTTTTTTCGAATTTTTAAATTTTAGATTTTTTACTTTTTTGTTGTTTCGATTCAGTTTTTCGGTTTTTCGATATTTTCGATTTTTCAATTTTTCGATTTATCAGGATTTTTTTAGTTTAAATTTTTTAATTTGGAGTTTTTCTATTTTTCCATCTCAACATGAAACTTAAAATATGTTTAAAATATATAATAATTTAAAATATATTTTAAATTTGTATAGAGGAAATATCGATTTTGCAATTAGACTCTGTCCCTAATTGCAAAATCCATATTTGTTTGTTTTAACCATGTTCTAAGTTTCTTGTTGTGAAAAGATGGTTATGTATATTAAGAAAAAAAAAGGTAAAATATAAGACCCGCCCACCCGCCCTATCTCAATTCTAATGATATTTTTTACTCGTTGTAAGCCGAGGACGAATTCGCAATTAAGAATTCCTTATTTTTCTACGAGAAATTACTATGTGAAATATATTCTTAAGTAATCGTGTTATACAAAGAAAACTATATGTTTTAATTAAAAAAGACTACCAAAAGAGAAGCCCCACCCATCCGTCTCGATCTCAATTGTAATGAATTTTTCATTCGTTGTCAGATCGAGGGGTGGGGCTTAATTGCATGTTGCATATTTGTCAACAAGAATTTACCATTTTTAGCATGTTTTAACTTTCTTGTTCTGAAAAGACGACTACGTACAGCTGGTTTCACAAAAAACTGGAAAAGATGAGCAAATCAGGTTGTCATAGATCAATGAAAAGCAATGGGAGTAGGGCCTCGCCACATAGGCTGTGCTATGCTATGTTAATGAAAAACATAGAAGTAGACACAATACATTTAAATGAGAGTGTTCACATAGCCATTATGTTATGCTTTATGTACTTTTTACACAGAACTAGCATAGACATTACACAGCTCGAAATAATCCGACATAGCATGAAAGTAGAATGGAATCCTACTTCTGTGTAATGTTTGGTTTTTGGCTCATGCGCGTCTAGAGAAAATTCAAACTTCTAACCTAAGCCTTCTCAATTTTCTTCTTTTATAAATTGTATTTCTATATTGCACTGCATATTGCACATAATAATAATAAAGTTTAAGTAATTCGATCAGGTTCTCTTCGTGAATTTTTTTATTTAAGATTGTCAGCTACACCAACAAGTTTCAAAATGAACGACCACTTTTACTCACCACTGCTTTTACTAATAACTATTTATAAACACACATCTACTATGCTATGCTACCAATTGCTACTATTCTATGGCATGGCTGTTGTGAACACCACCTGTGACTGTATGTCATGTTCATGCTATGTGAATGTATTTTTTACATAGCATAGACATAACGTTTTAATATGAGCATAGCATAGCACAGCCTATGTGGCGAGGCCTATTATGACTTTCATGTCACTGTGATTTTTCCAGTTTTTTGTGAAACCAGCTGTATATTAAGAAAAAAGGCAAAATATAAGCCCCGCCCATGGTAGAAGGAGACATGGTATAGGCATACGCATCGGGTGTGACGTCAAGTGGGGTGAAATTAGCGCGAAATTTAAAATACAATTCGTTATCCGACAACTAATTGACGTATTGGACAGAGCAATGACAACTCAAGCTGAAATTCCCTAGACTTCCCTAGCGAAGCTCACAAGAATCACAAGGTCGTTGATGCCACCTAACGTCACAAATGGATGCGCAGACCATTTTTAAATTGGTACATCGGATGCCTATACCATGTCTCCTTGTACCATGGCCCCGCCCAGCGAGCGGAATTTAATTGCAAAATCTTAATTAAATTTACCATTTCTAACGTGATTTTTCTAATAAAAAAAATCATCACAATTGAGATGGGGTGGGTGGGCGGGGTTTCTATTTTGCCTGTTTTCTTAATATACATAGTATTCTTTGAACAACACGATATTCAAATAGTATATTAAAGAACGAGTTTCATAAGGCAAATATTGAGGCACGAATCCAAGTTTATAGAACGAGCGGCGAAGCCGCGAGTTATATAAAGGATGAGTGCCTCAATGGCCTTATGAACGAGTTATTTATACTATTTTTTTTACCGCACACGTTTTTTCCCAAAATTTAATTGAAATTTGCATTTTTTTTAATCTGGGGACTTTTGTCGTGGTTGGTGATGAGTTGGTCTGACACTAACCACGAAATATTTGAGGTTCGAATTTTCACAACAACAATTGTAATTCGAATCAATTCGAGTTTTTGTAATTTAAAATTGGTTAAAATGTCTTGCGAAGAAGTTACGCGTCCGGAAACGTGGGAAATTTTAAGTTTAGATTTCCCACTGACATTCACCTGACATTTCTTGTCATTGCTACCAATCTTACCGATCTAAATTACACCAGATCTATTAAAGAACTCCTTTCCGCTATTAACGAACTGCTGTGACGTCATTTGCGTGCGTTAATAGCTCTATTAGAAAACCAAAAAACGTGGGCGGTAGAAAAATAGTATATTAAAGAACGAGTTTCATAAGGCAAATATTGAGGCACGAATCCAAGTTTATAGAACGAGCGGCGAAGCCGCGAGTTATATAAAGGATGAGTGCCTCAATGGCCTTATGAACGAGTTATTTATACTATTTTTTCTACCGCACACGTTTTTTCCCAAAATTTAATTGAAATTTGCATTTTTTTTAATCTAGGGACTTTTGTCGTGGTTGGTAATGGGTTGATCTGACACTAACCACGAAATATTTGAGGTTCGAATTTTCACAACAACAACTGTAATTTGAATCAATTCGAGTTTTTGTAATTTAAAATTGGTTAAAATGTCTTGCGAAGAAGTTACGCGTCCGGAAACATGGGAAATTTCAAGTTTACATTTGCCACTGACATTCACCTGACATTTCTCGTCATGGCTACCAATCTTACCGATCTAAATTACACCAGATCTATTAAAGAACGCCTTTCCGCTATTAACGAACTGCTGTGACGTCATTTGCGTGCGTTAATAGCTCTATTAGAAAACCGAAAAACGTGGGCGGTAGAAAAACATGTTTTGAATTTCCTGCAAAGAAATAAGTATATACACCTTTTAATTATTTTAATCATGCGTGTATTTTTGGTTGCCTACCTTAATTGCACACAAGTATAGAGCAAGATATTTAGAGGTAAACTTCTAAATACCTTGCTTTATATTGTGTTCAAAGCACCACTGTTTAGGCAACTAACAATACAGTCTCAAGTGAAAACATGATAATTGCATATTTTTCCCCTTTCCAACGTTTCTCGTCGACCTATTTCCGGTTGTTTAAATTCGTTCTATAAAAAGCATGCTTTAGATTTATATATTCGGCTGATTTCCATTCGACGCAAAATATGATCACCTTTTATAAAGAAGTTCTCTATTTTTCATGCCTGCTTTTATCGGCGTTGTTATAATAATAATAAGTCAACTTCGTCATAAAGTTATCGACATGATATCACTACAAGATAACGAAGCATAGAAAGTGAATACCATTATAATGTTTTTAACAATTTAAGACATTACACTTAAGTCACATTGACTGTAGTGCTTCTACGTATGTTCAATATAGTTTTCGCATTTGTTCGACGAACACGTACTTTTTCAATTGTATAAAAATGAATACACTGTTAAATATTCTCAAACGGGTATAATCAACATTATTTTACATTACACAAGTAACTGTTTCCGTTTTAGCCCCACACAAAGCGTCTTTTTTCCACAGTGAGTACACTTCAGCACCATGCCGAAAACTTTGAAAGTCATTTACCTTTAACGCTGTTAAGCGACGACGAAAATGTGATGAAGCAAACGGGTAAGAATGAAATAAAAAAGTACACGACATGACTTCATTTTTGCTATTTATGTGCTGCGAGGTCATGTTTATTGTCACCTATTTATTATTTGTTTCACAATCTAGTGGCCCGTTTAGCTCGGGAACAGATATCTCCGTACGTCAGAGACATGGAAAAGGAGGGAAAATTCAAACAAGCCGTGATAGACGCACTGTTTAGTAATGGCGTAAACAAAATTTTCTGTCTTAAAACTGGGTTATTTTAACGCTACGTTTACAGTTAATGGGTATTGAAATTGACACGGAATATGGGGGTGCTGGGTGTAATTTTATGACCACAATACTAACCATTGAGGAAATTTCAAAAGTGGATCCTTCAGTTGCGGTGTTGGTTGACATTCAGAACACTCTTATAAACAATGTGATCAAAAAACTAGGAACAGAGGAGCAAAAAAAAACTTATTTACCGCAATTAGCATCAAATTTGGTTTGTTTCTAGACTTGCTGAATTACCTAGAAACCAGTTGAGTGACCAATTTTTAGAGTAGCAGTTTCGCCCTAACCGAATCCACATCCGGCTCAGACGCTTTCTCTCTAAAAACAACCGCCAAACAAGACGGTTCTGATTTCCTCCTCAATGGGTCCAAAATGTGGATATCCAACTCGGACATAGCAGGACTCTTCCTGGTAATGGCCAATGCGAACCCTTCAGCGGTAGGTACACCCTCAAACTCTAACCCATCTAAACCCACAACCCTAGGGCTACAAAGGCATCACTTGCTTCCTAGTTGACAGAACGACCCCCGGTCTCACCATCGCAATCCCAGAAAAAAAACTCGGCATGCGCTCTTCTGGTACGTGCATGCTCACCTTCGACAACGTCCGCGTTCCCAAAACCGCCATCCTGGGTGAATACGGCAAAGGGTACAAAATCGCCGCTGGGTTTCTAAACGAAGGTCGAATTGGCATTGGTGCGCAGATGATAGGGTTGGCGCAGGGGTGCTTCGATGCCACTATTCCGTACCTTATGGAGAGAACCCAGTTCGGAAAACCGGTTTTTAGCTTCCAGGTACTTCAGGTTTGATTGTGGGTAGTGATGGTACTCATTTTGGGTTTCTGCAGGGTATGCAACACCAAATTGCTACCATAGCGACCCAGATTGAGGCCGCGAGAATGCTGGTGTATAACGCGGCTCGACTGGTAGAAGCTGGAGAACCTTTTACCATGCAAGCTGCTATGGCCAAATGGTACTCAGCTGACGTTGCCCAGCAGACTTGCATCAAGTGTATAGACTGGATGGGAGGTGTTGGGTTCAGTCAAGATTTTATCCAGGAAAAGTTCTACCGGGATGTGAAAATCGGGAGCATTTATGAAGGGACGTACAACATGCAACTGAATACGATTGCTAAACATTTGGAGAAGTTGTACAAACAATAAAATTTTACTGTTGTTGGTGTTTTATTCCTTGTTTTATGTCTCAAATGTGGTGCGTTGTCAAAAAAAAATTGAGGTTATTTGTAAAAAAGTTTTCGCGCTGAGATTAATTAACAGCGGCGCGAAATCACATATGAATAATTTAAATTTGAAAAATAAAAAAATCAATCACAAAAAGGAATCATTAAACATAGGCAACCAGATGCACGGTAGCGCTTGCAGGGTAGCGTGACAATTTAGTGCTAGCGAGTTTTTAGTTAGAGGGTTGCTTGGTTGGTAGAGAAGCTGCATGGGGTAGCGTCATTATGAATGTGCTGGTGTGAGTGTAAACACGTACTAAGCGCTAGGTTTAAATTAGTTGGTTGTTTATTATGTGTTTTGTTGGGGTAACCAGTTCGCGGTATTTTAAAGTCTCAAAATAAATTGTTTGTTTGAAGTAAACTCTTTGTTTGAATCGTTGATAAAGTGTGGCAATTATTAATCTCCTGAAAATTTTGTTAACTGTTATTAATAATCAAATAAGTAAACAAATCTCCTTTTGGCAGTTTGACAATCAAAGTTCCGTTTCTGTATTATCTTAAGTCACATGTACATAGCTATAAGTTCATCAAGTCTGGCTTGATTGATTACCAGAAACTGAAAATTAAAATCTAATCTTTTCGTGTCGAAATATGTTGATTTTGTAAATTATTGTACAATTGTCCCGTTCAGTTAATTATTCTTCAAGCTTGGTTGGGCAGTATAGAGCTGTATAAGCGGTACTTTAAAATATTTTAGCATCTTGTAGACCAGTTATCTTCCATTTTGCCTGATTGCATTCCTCAAAATCATTTTTTTGAACTTTGAATAATTCAAGTAAGTAAACAAATTTGCAGTTAGCAGTTGGACTAGCAAAGTTCCGTTTCTGTGTTATCCTTAAGGCACATTTACACAACTGTAGGGTCATCAAGCCGGGCTTGATTAAAATTACCAGAAACTGTAAAAATGAAAAAAGACACGACTGATTTTGGCAATCATATACCCTCAAAGCAAATAAAGGGCGGGTGGGTGGGGCTAGTATTTGTAAAGATAAGACTCATTTTCGCCAATGATATATATCCACCCTATCTTAGGAAGTACTAGCCCCGCCCACCCGCCCTCTGTTTTCATGGTGGGTATGTCATTGACCAAAAATTTCGTCTCCTTTCTGCTGCAATAAATTTCGGTAGCACTATTTTTTTATATAAAATTAATGACTGAAATAGAGGCGGGTGGGTGGGTGGGATTTATTATCTGTTCCTTAGAATGGGAGTGGTAACTGATAGAAATAAGGCTGTAAAAAAAGTGCTAATCGTAGTTACAAGAGCTAGCCCCACCCACCCAACCTCTATTTTCTTAGAGCTATGTGACATGCAAAATCAGTGTTATCTTGACTAATACTAGCCCCGCCCACCCACCCCCTACTCATTCTAGCGACTAATTTTATTTCTGTACAAGATCCACGTTTTATTCAGAGCAGAAAAAATTAATCACCGAAATGGAGGCGGGTGTGTGGGCGGGGTTAGTTATATGTTCTTCTGTAGAGTGGGAGTGGTAAGTAATATAATATACAGTTTTGAGGATTTCATAAAAAATTTAATTCTAAGAGAAAACAGGGAAAAAAGAGGGTGGGGGTGCGGCATATACGTCAAAAGAAGGGCACATTGAGAAAAATTGAGGTATACAGAGAAAGGGGCAAAAAAAGTAAGACTGATTTTGTCCAATGATATACCCTCCATGAAAAGGGAGGGCGGGTGGGCGGGGCTAGTACTTCCTAAGATACGACTGATTTTGGTAAATCATATATCCTCAAAGCAAATAAAGGGTGGGTGGGTGGGGATAGTATATGTAAAGTAAGACTGATTTTGGCCAATGATATGCCCTCCATGAAAAGGGAGGGCGGGTGGGCGGGGCTAGTACTTCCTAAGGTACGACTGACTTTGGCCAATGATATATCCACCCTATCTTAGGAAGTACTAGCCCCGCCCACCCGCCCTCCGTTTTCATGGTGGATATATCATTGGCCAAAATCAGTCTTCTCTTTACAAATACTACTTTTGAACTTAGAATAATTCAAGTAAGTAAACAAATCTCTTTTTGGCAGTTGGACAGGCAAACTTCGGTTTCTGTATTATCCTTAAAGCACGTTTACACAACTATAGGGTCATCATGCCGGGCTTCATTAAAATTACCAGAAACTGTAAAAAACTAAAATGTAGTCTTTTCGTGTCGAAATATGTTTATTTTGTAAATTATCGTAAAATTGTCCCATTCGATTCATTATTTTACAAGCTTGGTTGCCAAAGGTAGAGTTGTATAAGTGGCACTTTAAATTTTTATTATATCGTCGATACCAGTTATCTTCTATCTTGTCTGATGGCATTCCTCAAGAACATCTTTTTGAATTTTGAATAATGAAGTAAGTAAACAAATCTCCTGTTGGCAGTTTGACAATCGAAAGTCCGCTTCTGTATTATCGTAAGTCACATTTACACAGCTGCAAGTTCATCAAGTGTGGCTTGATTAATTACCAGAAAGTGTGTAAATTAAAATCTGTTCTTTTCGTGTCGAAATATGTTGATTTTGTAAATTATCGTAAAATTGTCCCGTTCGATGGTCTATCAAGCCTTGCAAATTTTAGTTGAATATCCACACATCCATAACAACGAAAATTTCTGTGGTAGTCCGAATTTTTAGATTTTTTACTTTATTCGTGTTGTCAATGACAGTGTGAATAAAGTGTTGCTATAAACATTTTATTCATCCTTTCGATTAAACTATTGTTTTAATAGCGAGATTTAACATACAAAATGAGCATTTTATTAGTAGAAATTGGAAAAATTAATTTTATATAGCCACAATCGCTGTTGAGCACCGCTAAAGCTACTTTATTTCCCGCGATTTTCCTAATTTTCGTTCCAAACGAAATAGGGACACTTTTTATATGCTGTTTTCCCTTTAATAGCACCCGTTTTTATCAATATTGTCATAAATTTACCATCGTACCATTTCAAGATAACGAAACGTTTAAAGTGACTTCGATTATCATGACAATGTACGTACTGCAATCTAACAAAGTTAAATTACTGCACTGCTGCAAGGGTGTTCACAGTACTTTTTGCACTTGTACGACAAACACGTAGTACCTCATTTGTACAAAAATGAATACACTGCTAAGTATTTTCAAAAGGGTATACTGACAATTATTTTACATTTCGCAAATAACTGTCTTCGTTTTAGCCCCACACAAGACGCTTTTTTTCCACAGTGGGCACCCTTCATAACAATATCGAAAATTTTGAAGGTCACTTACCTTTAACGCTACTAAGAGACGACGAAAATGTGATGAAGCAAACGGGTAAAGTATTATTTTGGAAAAAATTGTACACAACACGACTTAATATTTGCTATTCGTGTGCTGCGAGATCAACTTTGTTGTCATTGTTTGTTTCATAATCTAGTGGCCCGTTTGGCTCGGGAGCAGATATCTCCCTACGTCAGAGATATGGAAAAAGAGGGAAAGTACAAACAGTCCATAATAGACGCACTGTTTAGTAATGGCGTAAAAAACATTTTCCATCACAAAGTGGATTATTTTAACACCACGTTTACAGTTAATGGGGATCGAAATTGGCACCGAATATGGAGGTGCCGCCTGTAATTTTATGACCACAATATTGACCATTGAGGAAATTTCGAAAGTGGATCCCGCAGTTGCTGTGTTCGTGGAAATTCAGAACACTCTTATAAACAACGTAATCAAAAAATTGGGAACCAACGAGCAGAAAAAAACTTATTTGCCACAATTAGCATCAAACATGGTAAGTATGTTCAATTATTTCGCTGAAAACCGTCTAGAAACCAGTTGTCAATCTCAAAGTGACCTTCTAGATCGGCAGTTTCGCCCTAACTGAATCCACAGCCGGTTCCGACGCGTTTTCCCTAAAAACAACCGCCACACCAGACGGCTCCGATTTCGTCCTCAATGGGTCCAAAATGTGGATATCCAGCGCGAACATAGCAGGACTCTTCCTGGTAATGGCCAATGCGAACCCCTCAGCGGTAGGTACACCCTCAAACTCTAACCCATCTAAACCCACAACCCTAGGGGTACAAAGGCATCACTTGCTTCCTAGTCGACAGAACCACCCCCGGTCTCACCATCGCAATCCCAGAAAAAAAACTCGGCATGCGCTCTTCTGGTACGTGCATGCTTACCTTCGACAACGTCCGCGTTCCCAAAACCGCCATCCTGGGTGAATACGGCAAAGGGTACAAAATTGCCGCTGGATTTCTAAACGAAAGTCGAATTGGCGTTGGTGCGCAGATGATAGGGTTGGCGCAGGGTTGCTTCGATGCCACTATTCCGTACCTTATGAAAAGAACCCAGTTCGGAAAACCGGTTTTTAGCTTCCAGGTACTTCAGGTTTGATTGTGAGTAGTGATGGTACTCATTTTGGGTTTATACAGGGTATGCAACACCAAATTGCTACTATAGCAACCCAGATTGAGGCTGCGAGAATGATGGTGTATAACGCGGCTCGACTGGTAGAAGCCGGGGAAGCTTTTACCATGCAAGCTGCAATGGCCAAATGGTACTCAGCTGACGTTGCCCAGCAGACTTGCATCAAGTGTATAGACTGGATGGGAGGTGTTGGGTTCAGTCAAGATTTTATCCAGGAAAAGTTCTACCGGGATGTGAAAATCGGGAGCATTTATGAGGGGACGTACAACATGCAGCTGAATACGATTGCTAAACATTTGGAGAAGTTGTACAAACAATAAAATTTTACTGTTGTTGGTGTTTTATTCCTTGTTTTATGTCTCAAATGTGGTGCGTTGTGAAAAAAAATTGAGGTTATGTGTAAAAAAGTTTTCGCGCTGAGATTAGTTAACAGCGGCGCGAAATCACATTTGAATAATTTAAATTTGAAAAATAAAAAAATCAATCAATCACAAAAAGGAATCGTTAAGCATAGGCAACCAGATGCACGGTGACGCTTGCAGGATAGCGTGACAATTTAGCGCTAGGGAGTTTTTAGTTAGAGGGTTGGCTGGTTGGTAGAGAAGCTGCATGGCGTAGCGTCATTAAGAATGTGCTGGTGTGAGTGCAAACACGTGGTAAGCGCTAGGTTTAAATTAGTTGGTTTGATAGTTAATAAAATGGGAGGAAGCCTTTGTTTAACGACAATCAATCGTAACTTTCATAATGGCACCGTTGTCCCCAACCCGCGCGGTTAATTCTTGCGCCCTTTTAATCGGAGAAATGCGGACTTCCTGTCGACGCGAGACACGTGCTGTAAATTTGTTTCATTGTTTGTAAATTCACCAATCAAGTTAGTTTTTCTTAATAGTCAGCTAGTGCGAACACAGTTTAGCAATCAGGATTGTTTAAATAAACCACTTGCTAGAAGATTTCATGAAATTCACTTAGTCAGGAAAACAGCTTGTTTAATTACGAATAGGTCTCTGGATGCATATGCGTAAGTGTTACATTATAACACTTTTAAATTCTTCACACAAGATTGCTAACAGTTCATTTACGGCAGTTACACAATACTGCGAATTGGCGGGAGGGGTTTAAAATGTTTTCTTCCCTTAGGCGGTTATCATCGTTATCATGATTAATTCATCGGGGCATGCCTTACAACGCTACAGACTGATTAATTTATCAAGGCATGCCCTCACAACGCTACAGATTGATTACATCACCGAGACGCTTTTTCCCTCGGAGCGATGATTGGATATTTTTGTGTTTGTTTATTATGTGTTTTGTTGGGGTAACTAGTTCGCGGTATTTTAAACTCTCAAAGTAAATTGTTTTTTTGAAGTAAACTCTTTGTTTGAATCGTTGATAAAGTGTGGCAATTATTAATCTCCTGAAAATTTTGTTAACTGTTATTAATAATCAAATAAATAAACAAATCTCCTTTCGGCAGTTTGACAATCAAAGTTCCGTTTCTGTATTATCTTAAAGTCACATGTACACAGCTGTAAGTTCATCAAGTCTGGCTTGATTGATTACCAGAAACTGAAAATTAAAATCTAATCTTTTCGTGTCGAAATATGTTGATTTTGTAAATTATTGTACAATTGTCCCGTTCAGTTAATTATTTTTCAAGCTTGGTTTGCCAGTATAGAGCTGTATAAGCGGCACTTTAAAATATTTTTGCATCTTGTAGACCGGTTATCTTCTATTTTGCCTGATTGCATTCCTCAAAATAATTTTTTTGAACTTTGAATAATTCAAGTAAGTAAACAAATTTGCAGTTGGCAGTTGGACTAGCAAAGTTCCGTTTCTGTGTTATCCTTAAGGCACATTTACACAACTGTAGGGTCATCAAGCCGGGCTTGATTTAAATTACCAGAAACTGTAAAAATGAAAAAAGATACGACTGATTTTGGCAATCATATACCCTCAAAGCAAATAAAGAGCGGGTGGGTGGGGCTAATATTTGTAAAGATAAGATTGATTTTGACAAATGATATACCCTCTAAGAAAATGGAGGACGGGTGGGCGGGGCTTCTATTACTAAGATTTTGGCAAATCATATACCCTCAAAGCAAATAAAGGGCGGGTGGGTGGGGCTAGTATTTGTAAAGATAAGACTCATTTTGGCCAATGATATATCCACCCTATCATAGGAAGTACTAGCCCCGCCCACCCGCCCTCCGTTTTCATGGTGGGTATATCATTGGCCAAAAATTTCGTCTCCTTTCTGCTGCGATAAATTTCGGTAGCACTATTTTTTTATATAAAATTAATCACTGAAATAGAGGCGGGTGGGTGGGTGGAATTTATTATCTGTTCCTTAGAGTGGGAGTGGTAACTGATAGAAATAAGCCTGTAAAAAAAGCGCTAATCGTAGTTACAAGAGCTAGCCCCACCCACCCACCCTCTATTTTCTTAGAGCTATGTGACTTGCAAAATCAGTGTTATCTTCTACTCATTCTAGCGACTAATTTTATTTCTGTATAAGATCCACCTTTTATTCAGAGCAGAAAAAATTGATCACCGAAATGGAGGCGGGTGGGTGGGCGGGGTTAGTTATATGCTCTTCTGTAGAGTGGGAGTGGTAAGTAATATAATATACAATATTGAGGACATCATAAAAATTTAATTCTAAGAGAAAACAGGGAAAAAAGAGGGTGGCGGTGCGGCATATAAGTCAAAAGAAGGGCACATTGAAAAAAATTGAGGTATACAGAGAAAGGGGCAAAAAAAGTAAGACTGATTTTGGCCAATGATATACCCTCCATGAAAAGGGAGGGCGGGTGGGCGGGGCTAGTACTTCCTAAGGTACAACTGATTTTGGCCAATGATATATCCACCATATCTTAGGAAGTACTAGCCCCGCCCTCCGTTTTCATGGTGAGTATAACATTGGCCAAAATAAGTTTTATCTTTACAAATACTAGCCCCACCCACCCGCCCTTTATTTTCTTAGACGTTATATCATTGGCCAAAGTCAGTCTGATCTTTACAAATAATAGCCCCACCCACCCACCCGTTATTTGCTTTGAGGGTATATGATTTGCCAAAATCAGTCGTATCTTAGGAAGTACTAGCCCCGCCCACCCACCCACCGTTTTCATGGTGGATATATCATTGGCCAAAATCAGTCTTCTCTTTACAAATACTACTTTTGAACTTAGAATAATTCAAGTAAGTAAACAAATCTCTTTTTGGCAAACTTCGGTTTCTGTATTATCCTTAAAGCACGTTTACACAACTATAGGGTCATCATGCCGGGTTTGATTAAAATTGCCAGAAACTGTAAAAAACTAAAATGTAGTCTTTTCATCTCGAAATATGTTTATTTTGTAAATTATCGTAAACTTGTCCCATTAGATTCATTATTTTTCAAGCTTGGTTGGCAAATGTAGAGTTGTATAAGCGGCACTTTAAATTTTTTTTATATCGTCTAGACCAGTTATCTTCTATCTTGCCTGATGGCATCCCTCAAAATCATCTTTTTGAATTTTGAATAATGAAGTAAGTAAACAAATCTCCTTTTGGCAGTTTGACAATCGAAAGTCCGCTTCTGTATTATCGTAAGTCACATTTACACAGCTGCAAGTTCATCAAGTGTGGCTTGATTAATTACCAGAAAGTGTGTAAATTAAAATCTGTTCTTTTCGTGTCGAAAGTCGAAATATGTTGATTTTGTAAATTATCGTAAAATTATCCCGTTCGATGGTCTATCAAACCTTGCAAATTTTAGTTGAATATCCACACATCCATAGCAACGAAAATTTCAGTGGTAGTTCGAATTTTTAGATTTTTTACTTTATTCGTGTTGTCAATGACAGTGTGAATAAAGTGTTGCTATAATAGTAGATTGTTTTATTAGGATTAAAAGTGCCATTTTTTGCGACGAGCAAATTTTGCATTTGCGAGGCGGAGCGAAGCGAAGACGAGCGGATGCAAAATTGCGAGTCAAAAACTGACTTTTAATCCGAATGAAACATACTACTTTTTCGCCAGCCAAAAAGTAAATCTCAAAAATACAAAATATTGATAACAATAATATCGAGCAGAAATGAATCAATCTGCAAAGTAGTCTGGT